>NW_027518679.1:30154500-30796500 GCF_043159265.1 Tasmannia lanceolata
ACCTCGGAACCACTACACAGTGGTAAATAGTGGTTCCTAGGTATAATTGGTGCTTTTGAGTGTTTAAATATTGGTTCCCAGATATCAACAGTGGTTTCAAGAACAAAATATTGCTTCTACACATTTAAATAGTGGTTGTAATTGTATAGACTTGATTTCCATCCAGGTTTAATCTAAATAGAAACATAGAGGGCAATAGAGAGATTATGACAATACACCATAGCATTGTAAAGAGGATGATGACAATAACAAATGCCTAACAAAACCATAACAAATCCTTAACAAATACACAAGATGATGACAATACACCATAGCATTATAAGGAACATGTTAAAACTATGCAAATGTATCAGAATGGACCTAGAAGAGAAGCTTAGGTTTCATAGCCAAAGAAAAATAAAGAGATCCTATAAAATCTTGATTTTAGGAAAGGGGACTTTCACCTCTCTGCAATGGAATTCGAATCGATTTTTACAACATTTCCTAGACAATAGAGTTACATTTTGGCGTGGGGAAGAAGAAGGTTAAAAAGTCAAAATGTTAGGTGAAATGCATTCGGATCCGTTTCACTGTTTCTTCACATCCCAATTGAAATGCTGCTTGGGGCATTATTCTTTTGGAATGTAGTGGAGACCTTTAGCGTGATCCATATTCTTAGTATTACTGATTGTTCGTTTCAATTGAGATTTTATACGGTGTAAGCTCTTATAGTCCCTTGTTTTTAAAAGAGCACCGTACGGACCACACTATAGGATGATCGAAACCGTCCATGTGATGGGCCATAACGTAAATAGGTTGTGCCCGAAAAATCATTTCAATAGGATGATCCCAACCCTACGATCTATACATGAACTGCATATTATGAAAACCTCAATAGATCGGAGGGCCAGGATCATCCTTTGGAAACGATTTTTTGGGCACACCCTATTGACGTTATGGCTCATCATATGGACGGTTTGGATCATCCTTTAGTGGTCGGTACAGTGTTTTTGAAAAAAAAAAAAAAAAAAAAAAAGGGAATATAAGGGCTTACACCGTATAAAATCTCCATTCAATTTATTACCTAATATATTACTGATTTTTTTTCACTACTGCCAAGTTTTTTGCCAACTCTTCTTGCACTTCTAGGACAGAGGAAGGAGCCACATAGAGGGATGAAAAAATATAGAGAGAATTAAGGGTATTTTTGTCTTTTTGAATCGTACTGCACCCCAACTAAATGAAAACTTCTTAAATCACGCTGATAAATTCGCCCCAAGCATTTCCATATTCGCCCCATTTTACCAGTGGGAAATGATAAATTTGCCCACTTTACATGGGACACCCAGCTCCCGGGTACTAGCTACTAAGCCCCTCCGCATTTCAAGCAGCCTTGTTTTTAAATGGTTGCTTAAAAGGAGTCAAGAATGAAATTAGCATGATTATAGTAGTAGGGATGCTTATTTCTTCCTGTGGATACTCGCTCTGCAAACAGTTCTTCATTGTTTGTAGGCATTTATTCAGACTTCGATATTAACCAACACGCCTACTCCTATCTTTAGGACAGGTAGTAAGGTTATGAAACACCAGAGCAAGCTCTAAGGACCTCCACCATGTCATTCACATGGTTTTGCCTGGGAAATAAATGGTTTGGGAAATGGTGTATTCACCCCATTTTCTGTTAGTGATTTTGGATTTTCAAAATCATGTGTTTTGCATGTTTTAGTGTTTTGGAAAATGTTTTATCAAAAGCGTTTGGGAAAAAGAAAATATTTTCTTGGAAAGATTTGCTTTTACAAAAGGATGTAGAAGTGTAGTTGAAAAGATAGTCTCGTACCGGATGAGAGAAAAGAAAGAGAAGGGCTTATAAAGCACTACACTTTTCTATTACTTGTTTGATTGCACATTGGGTTGAACCCATGGTTGGACCCGCGGGACGGTGCAACGCACCATTCACACACACGCGCGGCGTGGGCAATGGGCTATAGGGCGCATAGTGGCGCTTTATTGGCGCTTTTTTAGGCGCACTTTGCACAACGGTCAAAGAGTGTGTTCAAATGGGTTGTGTCCCTTCCCCCAACGGTCATGTGCCAAGGGGGTGCGATCCACACCATAGATGGTTGATCTAACGATGACTGGGTTGGAGAGAGGTTTTACTCAAACCAACAGTCACATCTAGGATCGATCAGGACCGTTCAATATCAATGGGTGCGATCTAACGGTCAGATTTCAAACATTCTGGAAAGGTGCTCTGTAGAGGTGTTTTTCACACTGAAAAGACACCATGTGGTCTACAAAATGTGCAGAATTCAGTCATTTCAATATAGAAAACGAATTGGCAATTCTGACAGACTTTACACTCTCTTCTACACTACTACAAAAATCCCCAAGTATTTCTACATACTGTTTTTTCTTTCGTTTACTGTTCTAGATACTGTTTTTCTGCGGAAACAGAATCTGGAGATTTCTCTAAGGCTTGAAATTTCGGAAGGGCATTTCGGGTTTGATTCCGCTAGTGCTACGCGTCATCAAACATTAGTAGGGCTTCCCTACTAGGCTTCATTGTATCTTGGAGGCAATTCGCGGATCCCCTTTGCACACTACTAGTGGGGGCGAATCTTGTCTTAAAGAAAGTGATATCACGCCTTGAAGCAACAAGTTTCTGTTTTCTATCATCAACAGTACCCTCAACATATTTTACAACATTTTCTTCCTTGGGGTAGGGGTGCAACTTGGGTCAGGTTCAACCTGAAAAAGGTTGGGTTGAGCTCGGGTCGGGTTCAGGTTGACTTTTCCCAACCCGGTTTGAGGGTTTGGAAACCCGAAACTTTTATGATTTTTTATTTTTTTAAGCTTAAAAACTAGGGTTGGGTCGGGTCAAACTCGGGTTGGGTTGAACCTCATCAGGTTGGAAATCAGGTTGGGTCGGCCTCAACCCGGTCATAAATACACAAGAAGGGGTGGTCCGGGGAAGAAAGGGGGGTGACTATATCACTTCTGAATGGTTTGTATCATTAACCAACTAGCCCTAACTTGTAATCTTTTGAGGATAAATGCAATTGAAATACTGAGATCTTCCCCTTATATGAACACAATTTAAAAGAAAGAATGAAAAACAACAAACGTTCTTATTGTAATCAAAATAAATTACTACAACTAGAAGAAGGGAACACAAGAATTCAAGATGGGAGGCAAAAGAAGGGAATTAGATTTCTTCAATTTCCTGCAGAAATGGTGTTACATATGAGAAAAATCAGGTAGACAGTCTTCAACAGTTAAAACCCGAGTTGAAGCAGCAATGTATAGACAAATCAAACACAGATTAGTTTAACCCCTTAACTGACCCTTTAACACAAAATCTGGACCTAGAATCCAGTTTCCCCATCATCTGTACAATGGCCATGGACAATAAAAAAATGCCATTTGGGCTGTGCATCTTCAAAACGAAAATAATTAAGGTAAATTTATTGTTATCTAATAGTATCTTAAAACTGAAATCTAAGTTTTCTTTAAATTTAACAATTTACTCACTTATGTCTTTCTTGTTGGGTATATAATATAACCCATATATGTTCTAATATAAGCCCAATAAGATAATGGACCGGTGTAGTGGGCCTATTTGGGCTAGAGCTCACTAACCTATTAAAACCCAAGTGTATCTCTATATATAGGGGCTGGAGGCAACAAACTTGGTATTCCAAATTAGATACCTTGGGTGTAATGCTTCAAGCAACCTCTTGCTTGACCTAATTACTCTAACAATCTTGAAGCATCACATAGAGGACGTCTGCCTCTTTGGATCGTCTACCATTTTTTTTTTGGTTTTTCTTATGCGATTTTCCTCCACCGAACCAAAAATTTTAATCGTCTTTGAAGTGGGATTATTCCATCGTTGGAATAAACTAGTGAAAAGAGAACCTATCAAAAGTTTTTCTTTGGGCAAGGGTTACTTCTTCCCCAAATCAAATTGGCCGTGGCTATCTCTCTCACCATCTCACGATATTGGTGGCCGTGTTTCACTCTCCAGCAGCAAGAACACTCTTTTGTTCCAAACATAAGGTTTGGATCTCACGTTTTGGAGATTATCCATAGTCGTTCTTGGATTTGTTGAAGGTTCTCACAGCGAGTTGTGGTGGTTCACTCTCCAGCTTGGCCGAAGGTTCAGCCTATTACTCTCTCACGTTTTTTGCAAGATCAGACAGAGAGGCGTGTGTACCTCTCTCCATTTTGGGTTTATTTTTCCTCTTTTTAACGTGGGTTTCTTCGAATATTCCCACCATGGTCGACACTTTATGAGGGAAGAGGAATTCATTTTGACTAACACCATTGATTTTTGCTTGTTAAGTCTGCAACAAGAACCGATTCTCACTTCTCTTAGTTGGGATCCAGATTTGAGCGTGGGTTTTGACTCCCTCAAAATCTCGTTTTGGGCGTGGGAGTATAGATTCCAACGTAGCCGAACCCCTTTTTTGGGTAGTTTTGGTTGGCGAAACCCATCTTGCAGACAACACCCCTTTTCTGCCGAAACCCATCCTCTCGTCTAAAATTGGAATTTGGAATTTTGTGTCCAAATCCCTGCTTGTCGCTGCTAATCTTGGTGGCCGAATTGCTTTGGTGGAGTACAAACCCTTGTTGCCGATTCTTGTTGGTGCAAATTATTGAGGCCAAATTCTTGTGGAGCAGAATTTCGTGGACAAATTCTCTTTGGTCGAATTCTTCGTGGTTGAATTCTCTCCATTCAGGTGCACTCTTTCCAACTTTATTTCATCTAAAATTATCAAATGGAAAAGAATTCTATGCCTTCTGAGATGGTCAAACTTCAATCCTTTGGTGGGTCTGAGTTTAACTCTTGGAAGCGAAAGACTCAATTCAGTCTAAAATATATGAATTATTTTTACACCGTTTTGAGTATCTTTGCTGAGACGGATGAAGAAGTTGATGAATCTCAATGGCTTAGAGATGAGGATTTCTGCAAAGACTACTTGTTGAATTGTCTTTCAGATCGTCTTGCAGAAACCTATAGTAAATATAACATTGCTAAAGCAATATGGGACAACTTAGATGCTCAATTCAAGAAGGAGGAGGAATTGTCCAAGACCCATCTGGTGGACAAATTCATGATTTCAAGTTTCAAGAAGACAAGGAAATCACTCCTCAAGTCACTGATCTAGAGAATTTGAGATCTAAGTTGCATAATGAGAAAATAGTTGTCTGTGATTCGTTTCTTGTGGGTGCAATTATATACAAGTTACCATCTGTATGGAACTCTTTCAAAACCGAGATGTATCTGAAAAAGGTGCAAGTGGGACTGGATGATCTCAAACGATTCATTCGAATCGAAGATGAGAATCGAGCTAGGAATAACTTGGAGATGGTTAGACAGCAACAGTCTGCTGCTAACGCGGTAACATATCCCAAGAAATTTCCTCGGAAATCCAAGTCACCTAAAAGTGAACATTCCAAGTTGGAGGCCAAAAAGACTATCTTTCAGAAAAAGAAGGGCAAGTGCCACAACTGTGGGAAATGAGGTCACTTTGCTGCAGAGTGTAAACAACCCAAGAAGGCTAAATCTGACACACCCCAAAATGAAGCTCATATGATGGTGGGCAGTGCTGCGCCTAAGAATTTTATTGCCATGTTAGGCAATGGTAAGGCCAGTACTTCTTCAAACTGGTGGTTAGATACAGGAGCCACCTGCCATGTTTGCAACTCAAAGAAACTACTTACGGATGTTGTTGGCGTGAAAGAGACCGTTACAGTGGCTAGTGGAGCTGAGGCAAAGGTGACTCACACTGGAACTGCGAACCTGGTCCTTTCTTCAGGTAAAATACTAACTTTAAAAAATGTTAAAGTAGTTCCTACTATTCAAAAGAATTTAATTTTTATTAGTCTTTTAGACAATGCTGGCATGTGTTAATCTTTTTTGGGTGGTAGAGTAACTTTAACTGTTAACTCTTATTATTTTGGTTGTGCTTTCTTAATCGATTGTATGTATAGATTGAGTTTAGCAAATGAAACTGTTAATCAGGTTAGTTCCACTTTAATTGATCCTAAGTTGTTACACACTAGATTGGGACATGTGAACTATAGGAAAATGGTCACACTTGCTAAAACTCATATTATACCTTTAGATACATCGATTAGATTTGACAGATGTGAAGTGTGTGCACAAACCAAGATCACTAGAAAATATTTTCGTTCGGTTTCTAGGAGCACACAACTTCTTGAGTTAATACATTCTGACCTCTGTGACTTTAAAAGTTTAACTACTAGAGGTGGTCGGAAGTATTTAATCACATTGGAGTCATGAATCACCTGTTAACACTTGGGCCAAAAGTATGTGTTTGTTATATCCACTCAAAAAATTCAGCTTATACCATAAGTGATGCATTAAGTATAACATTACATTCAATAATCCATGTTGATTATTCAGTAGAGTCACGCACTTTTTATTATAATTTACTTGTGAATTAAGTAAAAAGTCTAAATTGTCTTGATTACATACTAATAAAACACTTCTACTTTCTTTGCCAAATATGTTTTACAGATACTTTTAATAGAGGGAATTGCTAGCGTCTATTGCAAAAGGCATTTCGCGGCTGGTCTGACAAGCGACAGACCAGCCCCGAAATGCCTTTTGCGATGGACCCTAGCAAATCCCTAATCTAAAATATCTTCATTAGCACATCAAAGAAATGATCATCCAACAATTGAAGCAAGCACAACGAAGTCTTCAATACCAAGCTCAAGTACTCAACATCAAGGTGTACTTCTAGAAAACTAAGTAGAGATAATGCATTCATAATGGGAAATATATCCATTTCACAGCCTTGATAAAGTTCTTTTTTGAAACAAATGCTGGAATTGGATGGAATTGGAATCATATCCCGATTCCAGCACCTAATTTTGGCAATCCCACGTCCTATCTATTTCCTCATACAAAATGTGGGTCCCACATAATCCTCCTGCCTGCACTTTCTTTAGCTGGTTGTAGTAGCATCCTTATTCTTGGTAAATAAACATCAAAGACTTAGATCTTATTGGATTGGAAAAATATTCAGGGAGATTCAGCATTATTTCCATGCAAAATGGGTCCCACATAATCCTCCAGCGTGCCCTTTCTTTAGCTGGTTATAGTAGTATCCTTATTTTTGGTAAATAAACATCAAAGCCTTAGATCTTATAAGATTGGCAAAATATTTTGGGAGATCTAGCATTATCTACACCCCACAAATATAAATACGTACCCTCTCCCTATCCAATTCCCATAAGAAATATAAGAAAAAGAAGAAAGATGGCCTCTCTTCATCCCTTCCTACTTCCTCTTCTCTTTCTACTGATCAATCCTTTCTCTGCTAGGATCACTCTTGCGCAGCTCTCCGATGAGTTAGTAGAGACCGTCTGCAGCCGCACCAATGAACATGACTTTTGCGTCCCAGCTTTACTCTCCGATGCCCGTTCCTCCACTGCCGATCTACCAACGCTAGCTCAAGTCACTATCGACCTGGTGGTTGCTAACGCGACCGATACATTATCACACATCTCTAGTTTGATCAGTACTTCTACCGATCCGGTGTTAAAATCTTACCTTAATGATTGTTTAACTCAATATCAGGGTATGACCATTGAGACTGATAAGGCTACGAAGGATTTGGAGTCGAAACGTTATAGCACGATAAAGATTGACATGGCAACCATAGGTTATGCGGCTTTGGAATGCGAAACTAGGTTTGAAAAAGAGCCGGCACGTGTCTCGCCAATAACGACCAGGAATGAAAATATTATTGGTATTGAACAGATCGGCGAAGTGATATCAGATCTCCTTGGCGGATCATCTTGACCATTGCTCATTTGCTTGTTTATTTTGGTGTTGTTCTATTTCAAGCATTATGTAATAATCTCTCTCTCTCTCTCTCTCTCTCTCTCTCAAAAATACAAGAGACTTAGTTAGAGTTGGTGTTATTTAATCATTCATACTTCAGTACTCCCCCTCACTTGTGGCCCTTCCTTTCTTTTTTCTTCTTTTTCTTCTTCTTCTTTTTTTTTTTTTTTTTTTTTTTTGGAGGATGGGGGGGCGCGCGGTAGAGAAAGAGAAGAAGAGAATGAAAAAGAGGGAAGAAAGAATTTTAGAGGAAAATTAACTAAAAATCCCATACATTATCCTATATATATATATATATATATATATATATATAGAGAGAACGGTTCCTACACATATGTGTAGATAAGTTATCTACACACTAGCTTAAAATACAGTGGGGGCCACATTATTTGGGTGATCCAAACCATTCATTTTTAAGGCCCTCACATAGATAGGGTGTCCATAAAAAATCAGATCCGTAGGATCATCCTAACCATTCGAACTGTGGAGGCAAAAAATGGACTAAATTGTGAAGGTTTAAAGACATCCATTTTACCTCCACAAATCGTAGGGTTGGGATGATCCTATGGATCTGATATTTTGTAGACACCCTATCTATGTGAGAGCCTTTAAAATGGATGGCTTGGATCACCCAAACAATGTGGGTCCCCACTGTATTTTAAGCTAGTGTGTAGAGAACTCTCTACACATATGTGTAGGAACCGTTTTCTCATATATATATATATATATATATATATATATAGGCAACTGAAAGAAAACACAAATACCATAAAATAAATAGACATAACCCCACCAACCCCCCCCCCCACCCCCACCCACCCCGCGCCACACACACAAAAAAGAGTCCAAAATGCCTAATATGCCCCTACTGGACCCCACGGGTGCAGCTCTACCTAGAGTAGGTCTCAAACGGGTGCCTACGATCCCCATCGAAAAGCTATACGGTGCACATGTCTGAACAAAACCCCTAGACTGAAAGTTTCACAACCAGAAGCTTAAAACTGAATTGGAGAGGACCTTTTATACTGTACATGTACAGGCGTGTTCGGCAACTATTCTTTTATGGGATTTTCCCCTTTTTTAGGCGTGGAGAATGACAAAACCCAAAAAAATCTCAAAAATCTTGTTCGGCTGCGTGACCTGCTAAGGTTTGTTTCCAAAATTTCTTTTACTTTTTCGACTAAAAAATAGGATTCCTTGAAGCGATAAATAACCATTTCTAAAGTTTCTCATCACTCCGTTTCCGCCCGATTCTTTAGGCCAAAATGAGAATTGTTGCCGAACATGCCCGTAGCTTTCAAAAGGGATAGAGAAGCTTTTGGATGCAATTTTCTCAAGCAAAACCAAACAATTCAGACTATAAAACTCATAGCAATGAGATATCACAATTTCTTTGGGGAAGCAAAAGGGTGACTTTGACTTACTTTTGCCCAAAAGGGTTTCCTTTTTTTTTTTCTTTTGAATGATGCCAAAAAAAAATGCCCACAAAAGGGTTTCCTTAGACAAAGTCACAATGCCAAAGTGTAATCAGCTGCAGAAGTAATGGCAGATACCATAGCTGCTGTGCCTAAAACTTGCACCCAGCTCCGAGTTCTCGCAGCCAAAGCAGCCCCGGTAACAGCACCTGCAATACAAGAATTCACCTGCACGGAGTTCTAACATGCTCGTTAGGAAATCATAAAGCTCCATTGGAAACTTAACATCCAAATACTTGGTGATGTGCAGGTTTTAGTATTCCATTCTATCAAACTACATTTAAAGGTTTTATGAATTCTTCAATCTAATGTTTCCTCACAAAATTTGGCATAAGCTTTCAATCTACAAGTAATACATTTTCTTTTATAATTTTCAATAAGTTTTAACTCTTAGACCAGTTTAGGTTTTTTGTAGAAATGCATGTCACGGCTTCAAACATGTGGCAATCGACGTGATCATGTTTTATGTAAGACCCAAAGCCCTTTTTCAGATATCTTTTTAATATTTACATGTTTTTTGTACCCTGGGATGATAAGAAACTATAAAACAAGGATGACATTTCATGTCAACTCTTTCTTTGTGCTTCTCATAAAGAAAATCATTTTTCACATCTAATTGTCAGTGCAACAAACCCTTGCAACTCGACAGTAAAAAATGTCCCTCTAATATTTTCATTTTAAACTGGACTTAACATCTAATTATAGTTGGGACGCATTGTTGTCTAATGCACACTCACTCTTTGAAGTTTGAACTTCCTTCAGAAAAGTATTTTTTCGCATAAAATTGTTTAGCAGCCAGCCCTCACAACCAGCTAGCTAAAACACCCATGTAATAGTTCTATTCTAACAACCGGGCCGAACAAATCATCATAATCAGACACATATACAAAAGAAAAAATTTTGAACAGCAAGAGAGAGAGAAAATCAATTAATTAAGATCTTGGCCATGATAATTTTATTCTCCAAAAAATAAGAATAAATTCCGTGATCAAAATAATAAATAGGAAAAACAAACCAGAACCAGAAGACAGTAACTAACCCAATCCTTCTCCATCCGGTATCGTTGAACTCCACAGCGTGTTGCAGAAAATACACCAGCAAAAACTCCTAGATGAAAATGAAAAGGAATGCATATCATCAATTTTCAAAAAGAAAAGCAGTAACAGATACTCCAATATACACAGGAGCTGAAAAAAAAACAGTAGCAGTTGCAAAATCAATAAAAAGATAAAGATAAAGAAACTATAACAGAAAAACAAACGAGTCCTAGCAAAGTTGGAACAGCTTCTCAGCATGCCAATGGAATAACTATTGACACCTCAGTTTTAGAGCACCATGAACAAAAAAAGGGAGCAAGGCAATCCAAAGGGAATGAATGTGTAAGGTCCAACTGTAAAACCTAGGATCATGGTATGCGATCAATATGTCATGATCACTAACAAGGTAAAACAATATAACAAATTAATCTAAAGGATCTAATCATGCAAACAACTAGAATACAAAGAAAGATTGAAAACTTATCTCGATCATCCATGGTGGTGATCAACCTGGCTGGATCTTCTACTGCCTCTCTGGTCTGCCTGATCTCGGGTCGAGGATATCTCCTTTGGTCAAGTTAGATGGCAGCAGAGACCAACCCCATATTTATGGAAAAGGCCTCCTAGAGTTCTACGCACAATAGAACTCTATTTGACTTTATCTATCCAGTTAAGTCTGTAGTTGAATTGGGCTACAAACTAAGCATCTATGTCTCAATACGGATGAGATGCACTAATTGCCCTTATACCCATATACCCTTTACTGATACCATGGTCAATGGGTAACTCCAGTCATTTCACTCTAAATCTCATTCTTCAATCTAAACCGACGATTTTAGATCAATGATTGCCCACATAAGATCTTACACCAACAACTTAATATTTCTAAAAATAATGTGGCAGACAACCAGCAGCCCACATTAGTTCTTGTAAATGTCATATTTCACAACTGACTTGGCTTAGTTTAACTACTAGCTTTCCTTGTGTTACTTGAATATTTTGTCATAAATTCACCCGGTACGGAGAGTGAACCTTCAAGGCGACCCACAAGTTGCTAATTGCAAGCAATTGCCTCTCCAAAAAAATGATAGCTAGATTAAGTTTAAGCCTGAAAACTGCTTACGAACTGTATAGATAACACTAAGGGTGTCAATTTTGGCTCGGGCTCGGAAGCTCGCTCGAGCTCGGCTCGAAAAAAGCTCGGCTGGAATCCTTAACGAGCCGAGCCGAGCCGAGCCCGATTTAGGCCAGGCTCGGCTCGGCTCGTCTCGGCTCGTTAAGGCTCGTTAAGAATTTAATATATTTAAATATAGATATTATATATTAATATATACACTAAAAGGGTTGTCCAGAGAGTGAAAGGGGGAGGCAAAATATGTCACTTCATTTTTGGAACCCCATTTGTTACTTGGACCACTCCCCATAGTGTAAAAAAAGTAGTCAAATTACACTAGGTAGGGCTGTCCAGGGAAGATGAGGGGTGTGAACTTAATATAACCCGAGCTCGGTAAGGCTCGTGAGCCTGGCCGAGCCTGACCGAGCCGAGCCGAGCTTTTGAGCTTAACGAGCCGAGCCGAGCCTGGCCAAGCTCGGCTCGTTTACACCCCTAGATAACACAGAATACTGAAAAGAAATAGGCAAAATGAGAACAGTGAGTACCAAGACAAAATCATGAGTATGGAAACAAAACCATTAGATATGTGCAGATCTGTTGTGAAATAGAAATCTATAATATAGATTGACAGGGGATAGATAGAAATAGAGAATAACTATGCAGAACTTGGAACATAGTTAATGAGACCTAATAGCAGCAAGCACAAAAAATGAGAGAGAAGAGAGTGGAAATAAGTGATACAAGTGAAGTTTGCAACGGCATGAAGGAAACGGGTTAGCGACTAGTTTTATGGGTTATGATGGGGGATATGATATGGATTATATGATAGGGCCCAATTCCATTAGTGACATTATTGTAATTCTTGTATTCCGTTGGGAGAGTCAACCAAAACCTAACAAATTCGTTCATCTGTCTTTCCCCTTTTCTTTCTTTTTTTCTTCTTCGTCTTCTAAACTTCTTTGCTCTTGACTTGTAACATCCCTCAAATTATTAATTAATGGTACTGCAAAGTGCGAGGTATGGAACATAAAGATAATCGAGAAATCAATATATTACAAGGTGAATCCAAATTCTATTAATAATCATGTGCACTTGCCTACAACTATAGATGGAAAAAAAAAATAGATCAACTTACCCCAATGGAGACCATATTTGCCAACAGACTTGACCTGCGGATTTAAGATTCAATAGTTCGCCAATCAGATAAAGTAAAACTTATGTAACCTCTACAGGAAAGAATTTTGAAGCAAATATTATCCCTAAAATAAAAATATGAAATTAGCATTGGAAAGAATATATCTTAAGACAAAAACGAATGTCATCACCTTAAACGAACTTACCACAAAAGAAGCTTTACCGCTGCCAGTAAGGCCTAATTTTAAGAGGCGATAAAGAAGAAATGATAAAGTGGGTCAATTCGGGCCAGAATTTTGCTACCAAGTCATAAAAGAACAGTAAGAAAGATGAGGTATCAATCCAAAACATATGTGCATGAGTAGATCAACAGGTAGATAAGAAGATAGATATAGATATGATGCATATGGATATGGATATAGAAATAAAGATTATGCATGCATGGGTTCTTTTTCCACAAATCATATCAAATGGTAAATTAGAATTACCTTGTTTATCAGCTTCATATCTACCACTGAAAAAACCCCAGGCCAATCCCGCCTAAGTGAACACAAATTGCATTGTTAAGAATCAAAGCATATCATCTTGATTTAATTATTATCAGTTTGAACTTGATCTAATAATAAACTGCTACAAAAAGAAAGCATTGGATGTAGTGAGAACTATAAAATCCAATATAACCAGCTAATGTGTTATCCTGGGAAATGGAGTTATGGCTTATGAGAAAGAGAGAGACCTCACAGTCATAAATCTTCTAAATTTTCGCCATGGGATATGCATATAGGGTATTATACGACAGCATTCCAAAATAGGTGTGTTTCACAAGTCACATTTTTTACAAGGACCATAAGATTATCAGCAAAAAAGTTGCTAATCTGTTGATCATGCTAGAAAAAATACCATGTAGGGGTATTTTGGTCATTTTCACATTAATGAATGTAAGACGTTACCCAGAATTTCAAATTGGATTGAAAACTTCCTCCCTCATGTGTGATTGTCTTCTTCCCTTTTCCCTTTTCTTCTCCTCTTCTTTACATATCATCTCCTTGACTGATTTAACAAGGTACCATATGTGATCACCAACAAGGTTTTAAATGTCGGTTTCAGCCACAACGGAAACCGAAATATTTCGGTTTCGGTGGAAATTTCGGCCGAAACCATGTAAAAACTTGAACAAAATTTCGGTTTCCTTAACATTTCCACCGAAAAGTACAAAATTTCGGTGGAAATTTCGGTAATTTTGGTGGAAATCTTTTATATTTCGGTAGAAATTTTGTAAATAAGGGTGAAAAACGAAATTTCGGTTAAAATTTCAGATTTCGGAAAATCCGATTCAATGTAATTTCGGTTTCAGTCCAAACCGAAACCGAAATATTTCGGAATCCGAAATTTCGGCCGAAATTTAAAACTATGATCACCAACTAGAGACAATACTAATGGCCAAGATCTTGACTGATTTAACAAGGTACCATATGTGATCACCAACTAGAAACAATACTAATGGCCATGATCCGACATCTCAAAGAGGTATTTCATCTTCTTTCATGTTATTGCTCTTCTTCTCTCCATTTTCCCTCTTTCGTGTCATAGAAATCCCCATCTTTTCAAACCTTGTTTGTTGTTTCTCCATATATATAATAAACACACTGTTTCGTAGAATTTTTACTTTGAAACCCACTAACTATGTTCATGTCCTCTCTTCTCCTCATTTTCTTCATCTCACTTCTTCCCTACTTTCTTGATTCGTTTACAGGGCTAAATTGCAACTTGGTATCACAGCTGCATGATCTAGATGAAATGTTGCTCCCCTTTCTTAGAGTTTTGAACCTCCAAGTGACATCCTAGGGTCATCAGCAATCATACAGCCACACATTTGGGCTGACCAAATCTAGATTCTAGATCACATAAATATTATGTGACCTATGACTTCTTCTTTTTTAATTATAGTTAGAAGCTTTTTTGCCAAGTTTCTATTGATGTTTCTCCGAAAAATTGACAAAATATCAGTTTTGGGTCCAGGCCCTCTTAAGTTTTTCTAGGGAGATTTTTTTTGTAAAGCAGTCTACAGTTTTTTGGTGAAGGATCTCTCTCCAAAGCTAGACCCACGACATATTCCCTGCCACGACATATTCCCTGCAAACACACCTACCCAATCAGATCATTGTTTGGTTCCCCACATCCTTTCTTTTGAACTGTTTATTTATTGGAGATTACATATTTGTTGGTAGCCCCGCATCACATATTAATTCAAAATGACAGTTATTTGATGCATAGTTTACGTTGTCCTAACTTAAATAGCCTTTCTAACAGCCTCTATTTGCTAAGGGAGACAAGTTGCAGATAAGCTACAAAAATGAGGATGGATTAAGAGACTTTTCAATCACTGTAACAGTAACTTTGTTCGAATCGATTTGATCTATACACTTCACAATTCACTGCATTCTCTATAAGATTAAGAGAGGGATAGCTTAAAAAACCAAATTAATTTGCTAAATTGAAGGTCATGCCTTGGTAACTGTGATGTTGCCACATCTCATTCTGACAGTCTTCCTTTTTCCATATCCTATGGGATCCCCTGGTTTGCTTTTCTTGCAGTGCATAATACATGTCATTCGCAGCCTATATTAAAATTTCCCAATTAAAACAATGAGAACAATAGATGATTAAAATTTCTTCAGAATCCTAATTCAGACAAGCTATTTTTTTCACTTTCAACAATGTCCTCGTCATTCACACATATACAATGGCGAGAAATTGAGGTGGTTTCTGATCATACCTGATAGGATATTTTAGAATCAATAAAATGGGCTGAACATGTTGAATAAACTAAACTACTTAACTACCCATGTATAGGCTTCTAGAAATGCAATATGAAAAAATAGGTATGTGTGTTCATATGTACGCCTGTAACCATGGTTTTAAATTTCGACCGAAATCCGAAATTTCGACCGAAATCTGAAATTTCGGATTTCAGTGGAGACCAACACCGAAATCAATAATACCCGAAATGGTATTTTATTTTGTCCAAAATTTCGGAATTTCGTTCGAAATTTCGTTTTCCCCTGAAATTTCACCAAAAAACCTGTTTTTTTAATTAAATTAATATTTTACCGAAATTTCGGCCGAAATCTTATACTGAATAAAATAGTGTTGTTTTGGGTTCACCAAATTTCGGCCAAAATTTCGAATTTTGTGGGGTCCGAAATCAGTACCGAAACCGAAATTTAAAACCATGCCAATAACTCAACATTCTTCTACTTGCATTCCTAGTAATCACCCAGGTGCCCAAGGGAAGTTGTTACTTGCAGTCACCTAGGGATTTTGACTACTATGGTCCTCAACACCAAATAGAATTGAACATATGACAGTTCGCCATCGGATGACTCCTTTTACATTGATCTCAACCTCCGCATGTCTATTTCGCAATTTTACTTTAGTCACGTTCTAGTTCTTTCTCTATTTGTCTTTCAACACCCTACGCTTATGGGTTCCGCTTGTGAACCCATTTGTATTTATCATGACATGAGAATGAAACTGTAAAAAATGGAAGAATGGGAAATTTTGTAAAATTCATGTTCCATTTACAATAGCTGGTCTATCAATTACCATAATAGGTCCTTTCACATATAGTGTGCATTTTTTTTCCCAGGAAATTACATTTGGTGGCATGTTTTGAAAATTTGATCGATTCTGGATCAAATTGGACAATTCAGGTGAAATATTAACTGGCAAACCGATTTACATAGCAGAAATGGTTAGCTCATGCACTGATGGAAATATCATTTCCATAAATATTATTAGTTAAGATATAGTTTTAAACAAAATGTCAAGTAATTTTGTGTGTGTGTATAGACCGCTGATAATTGCGCTACCTTTTCTTTTAATAAGGTACAACTTAAAAAATATATATTAGAATGAAACAATTCAACTTCCATATGATGCATTTCCATAAAACTTATTTCAAATGGTTCACCATCTCACCCAACCTGTAAGTCAATCCAAAAATTGTTACTTTCTTAGTTCATAGCGTTTTAATATTTCAATTTTACATACATATTCCCAAAAAAAAAAAAAATACATTTGCGACCCATGTTAGCAATCGGGACAATGGCCACTTTCCTCGCATTCTAAGGGCGTGTTTGGCAACCACAAAAATTTATTCCATGGAATAGTTAAAGGCCCAACTGTGAAAGAGGAGCTGAGAGATAAATGGCAAGAACATGAGAAATCCCTAAAAATTGTGAAAACAAATACACTACTTCAAATTGGGTCCTTTTTTCCTATTTTCAGGGGCTTTTCATGTCTCTCTAAAGTCTCTAAGATCACATGGAATAATTTTTCATGCTTACCAAACAAACCCTAAATAACCAAACCCTTCAAGATTTCTACCATATCTTGTGATGGATTTTGCTATCATCTATTCTTACTATTTTGATTTCATTGCATAAAAAGAAAAATGATCCAAATCAAACGATCCTGCTTGATGAATTAGGGCACCAATAAAACAACAGCATAAACCCCTAATTTGTCTTATTTGAGTGATTCAAAAAACCGAAATCTTTGAAACAAAACAACAGAGAGAGAGATTACTGTTCCGAGACGAACGATGGAATCAACAGCAAGAGTAGAGCAAGGAATCTTGTCTTTAACTTCGTCCATCTCCATTTTTTTTTTCTGGGCAGAACCTACTCAAACAGGCGAAGAAAATAAAAGAGAATGAGGAAAAACAGTATCAGACTTAGGGCTGCAACTCGAGCCGGGTAAAACCCGACCCGCATCGACCCGACCCGAAAATAGCCTGGGTCGGGTTCAGGTTTCATGGGTTTCGGGTCGAGCCGGGTTCAGCATTCAAAAGCCCGCATGAATCTCGGGTCGAGCCGGGTTTGAAGGGGCCCGACCCGACCCGACCCGAGTTACATAAGTTATAGTATGTACATTTTTTTCTATTGTTAGTTAAAAGTTAAAGGGATAATTACATTTACACCCCCTCTAGTTTCTAACACATCCACTTCCACCCCTATAGTTTAAAACGTGACAAATACACCCTTGTAGTTTCAATTTGTTTAAGGTAGCCCCCCTCAGCTGAAGGTTCGTCCATAGATTGAAGGGTTAGGATGATCCGATGGAGCTGATTTTTTGGCACACCCTAACTATGTCAGGACCCATCAAATGAACGCTTTGGATCATCCAAACAATGTGGGCCCACATTATTTGGATGATTTTTTGGTAGTGTTTGGATTCGGGTAGGGGCCCACATTATTTGGATGATCCAAAGCGTTCATTTGATGGGTCCTGACATAGATATGGTGTGCCCAAAAAATCAGCTCCATCGGATCATCCTAACCCTTCAATCTATGAACGAACCTTCAGCTGAAGGGGCAAACCTTAAACAAATTGAAACTACAGGGGTGTATTTGTCACGTTTTAAACTATAGGGGTGGAAGTGGATGTGTCAAAAACTAGAGGGGGTGTAAATGTAATTATCCCAAAGTTAAAAGTGAAAACCCACGCACCCACTGTTACTGTATGTGAGTGTAATTTCTGCTTCTATGAGTTGAGTTGATTCAAGTGTTTGATTCAGCATTGTTTGATTGTAATTACAACATTGTTTGATTACAGCATTGTTTGATTCAAGTGTGATGTGAGTGTAATTACATCATTGTTTGATTCAAGTGTAATGTGAGTGTAATTTCTG
This sequence comes from Tasmannia lanceolata, assembly GCF_043159265.1. Classification (NCBI taxonomy): domain Eukaryota; kingdom Viridiplantae; phylum Streptophyta; class Magnoliopsida; order Canellales; family Winteraceae; genus Tasmannia; species Tasmannia lanceolata. The sequence continues at coordinate 30,172,817 of NW_027518679.1, forward strand.
CTTCTATGAGTTGAGTTGCCTTGCCAAACAAGAATTTTCCTTAAAAATTTGCGTCAACGTGAAAAAACCCGAACCGACCCGAGATTTATCATGGGTAGGGCCGGGTTTGGGAATCGTGGGTTTTCCGAAAAAAAACCCGACCCGACCCGACCCGAGATATTTCTCGGGTAGGGTTGGGTTCTCCAAAACCCGACCCGCCCGACCCGAGTTGCAGCCCTAATCAGACTATCAGTATTAGCTCTAAAGCCTCCAATTAACTTTGTTTAATGGATAAATACTCACCTCCTTTTCTTCCGTGGCCACCCCCTTGTAGTGTAAAAAGAGCATGGTTTTAAATTTCGGTTTCGGCGAAGCATAGAAACCAAAATTTTAAATCCCAAATTTCGGTCGAAATCCGGTTCCCCAAAAAAAGGCATATTTTATTAGTTACGAAATTTCAGTAATTTCGGCCTAAATTTCTGTAAAATAATAATTTTTGATTAAAATTTTTTGAATTTGTTGAAATTTCGGTCGAATTTTGGTAAAATCCGGTATTTCGGGTTTGGCAAAATTTCAGTTTCGGTCTCAACCGTGGTTTAAATTTTTGGTTTCGGTACCCTGAATTTCCGAAATTTCAACTGAAATTTGGTAATAAATTAAAAAAGAGTGTTTAATAAATTTCGAAATTTCGGCTGAAAAACAGGTTTTTTTAAAAAAAATCACATTAAATCGAAATTTAGTAAAAGATGAAATCCAAAATCGCACCAAATTTCGGTTTCGGTCTCCACCAAAACTTCGGATATCGGCCAAAATTTAAAACCATGGTCTCAACCAAAATCCAAAATTTCAGATTTCGGCTGAAATTTAAAACCATGAAAAAGAGTAGTCATAAATACACTAGAGGGAGTGGCCCAGGGAAGAAAGGGGGCAGATATATCACTTCCCTAAGAAAAAATTTGGTTATTCCTGGTCCCATATTAATCATATAACCCTAAGAGCGATGATTTTTTCGCCCCCTGTAGAATGATGCGCCCCACTTGTAAGAATTGTGGGCAGACTTTAACACTTTTTGACGTCAAATCACATGCCCACATTTCACGTTAATAGGGGGCACATTATCCTAGGGGAGGGGGGGGGAAAATCATCTCCCTAACCCTAATCCCTTAATCAGCATTTAGAAAAAGAAGTGATATATTTGCCCCTTTTTAACTTGGGACAGCCCCATGTAATGTATTTATCATGACTACTCATCTCTTATCATTTCCCCTTGATAAAAGAGTTCCAAGGCCATGACTTGGGTGTACACATGGCATATGTGCTTGGTGATCAAAGTTCCAACATAACTCAGACAACAAACTGGTAGGTGATGAATGAAGAAGAAGAATGAAAAGGAGGAGGGAAGAGGAAATGGTCATCTTCTTTTGTATTCATCAAAGGTGCAGCATTCTCTCTAGCACATGTCCTTAAAAAACAAACCAATTACTTGCATTCTTTAGGTGGACGGGTTATTCGATGATTGGAGGCATGCTCTAGATGATCAGAGATTTCTATGGCTCTGTTCACTTGTTTTCTCGCTGCAGGAAAAGAACAGAAACGAAAGGAATCTGACGTGGCAAAAATGACAAAATCTAAATCATTGTTGTACAACCAACTCAACACCTGTTGCTGATCAAAACCTCGAGCAAGGAGATCAGTTGTTATGAGGACCGTGGTAGATGTTAAAGGAATTAGGTCAAGCAAGAGGTTGCTTGAAGCATTACACCCAAGGTATTTAATTTGGAATACCAAGTTTGTTGCCTCCAGCCCCTATATATATTAGATACACTAGGGTTTTAATAGGTTAGTGGGCTCTAGCCCAAATAGGCCCACTACACCGGTCCATTATCTTATTGGGCTTATATTAGAACATACATGGGTTATATTATATACCCAACAATCTCCTCCTATGTTCTACATATAGCACAATCCAATAGATAGATAGTGTAATATTCAAAACAAAATATTGAATCATCCACATCACCATGTGGTCTATATCATAAAAGATCTGTAATCCAAATGAAAACATGAATCCTTTTATGACAAACTAAGAGTTTTAGATATACAACAAGCTAAACTCAACCAAAAGGTAGTTTCACATATAAGTGAACCCCACTAATCTTAGATGAATTCATTCATGAGGTATGATTCTCATCGAGATCCAAAATAAAGTTTCACAAAAAAGTGAACTCTATGCATACTGAAATGTAAGCATAGTCTTTATGACTTTAGAAGATTTACTCATCAAGTAAGTCAGCTTCATCAAAGTCCAAATCAAGACAAGCTCCTCATTTTTCGCCAATCCCTGTGAATTACCAAATATGAATTTCATGAAAATGAATCCAATCATTTGTGTAAAACACTAAAGTATCTAGTTCTACCTGAAGAAGAACTTAGTACAATTCCATAATTCACGAAAGTATCTAGTTCTACCTGAAGAAGAATTTAGTACAATTCAAAATTACTGAAAAAGTATCAGTATCACTCTCACCATAAGCATCATTGTCAAGTTTCAATAAAGAACAAGACCTAAACAGCTTCTTTTGCAAATAACAATTCCTAATTGTCAAGTTTCATTAAAGAACAAGACCAAATGGTTTCTTTTGCAAAGAACCATTTCATGTTTCTTTTTGGAATGTTACAGTCATCTTATCCATATTTGATTTAAGCTGTATCATCAAGTTTGGAATGTACAGCCTTTCCCAAAAAGGACATGTCATCAAATGTGGAATGACACACAACAACTGTAAACATCGTCGAAACATCAAGTGCTTATCTTGGCCAAAATGGAGATTCGAAGATTCAAAATAACATGGATGTAGGTTAAGTCCTGTCTATATAGACTTTAATCCCATCTCCCCCACAGTTTTGAATATTCGATCTTTGGTCAGCCCCTATATGAGAGCATCGGCCATATTATCCTTCGATTTCGTATCAATCAAAGTGATAATCTCGTGTTCTTGAGATAATTCAGCATGGTATTTTCAGCCCAAGATATCTCCTCTTACCATGAAAGAGTGAGTTCGTCACAACCATAGTTGTAGCTTGAATATCACAAAACACACTAAAGGATCTAATCCTTAACGGGGTCAGTGGAATGTCCATAACCATAATTAGATTCTCTTTCTCTTCTACTTCATTTGCAACTGAAGTGAGAGCATAAAGGTCCAATTCGACTTCCACACAACAACAGTAGATTTGCTTTCCCTTAATTCTGATCCCCATGACATATCAGAATATTCTTCCAGGATAAGAGGATGGCCATTATAACATAGAGCATATCCTTGAGTACCCTTAAGGTATCTCAGCAGCCTCATAAGGGTATCCCAGTGCTTATGGCCAGGATTACTAGTGAAACGACTCAGCATGCCAACTGTAAAGGCTATGTCTGGCCTAGTGCAACTCATAGCATACATGAGACTACCAATCAGTTGAGAATAAGCTAACTGATTCACACTGTCTTCTTCATTAGAGATCAGCTTCTTGGTATAATCAAATGGTGTCTCAATCGGTTTGCACTCACTGCACCCCATAAAGAAAGTATTTTTTCAAGATAATAGGCTTGGCTAAGGGAAATCCCTTGCCTGTCAAAACTTACTTTCATACCAAGAATGGTGTCAACAACACCCAGGTCTTTCATGTCAAATTCTTTACCCAAGGTTAGTTTCACATTACTCACCAGAGAGAGAGATTGGAAACAAGAATAAACATCTATATACAAGCAAATAATCATGACCTTATTCGACACAAAACGATAGTAAAGGCATTTATGGGAGTAATTGATTAGAAAACCCAAGCTCTTTACTACCTTGTCAATTTTTTGATGCCACAATTTAGGTGCTTGTTTAAGACCATACAAAGATTTGTGTAACTTACAAACTTTGTTCTCGAAACCTTCAATGACAAACCCTTCAGGTTGGTTCATGTAGATTTTCTCTGACAGTTCTCCATTGAAAAAAAAACTGTCTTTACATCCATTTGATGCACAATAAAATGCTCAATAGATGCCAAAGCAAGAAGAATTCTTATCGTGGCCAAATGACAGACCGGTGAAACGACATCAAAGTAGTCTATCCCACTCACTTGAGTATAGCCCTTAGCTACTAAACGTGCTTTATATCGAGCTATGGATCAGTCAGGATTAAGTTTCTTCTTCAATATCCACCTACAACCCACAGTAGATTCCTTTTTAAACTCCTGAATCATCTTCTCGCTGACATCTTTCTGAAGAACACCATGAATACGAGTACAGTTGCAACCACAATCCTCCAGTTCCTTGTACAACATCATGGCACTATTTCTTGTGCGGACAAATACAATAGCCTGTCCAAACTTCTGACCAAACAAAAAAAACTTATCCTTTATCACTTTTATCTTGACCAGCTTATCTGGACAGTAAACCTTGTACTGCTTCACGGCATCCAACGACAGCTCCTCTTTCTTTACAAACAGCTGATTTCCATCCTTAACCGCCCTTGATACAAACTCCTTCACAGTGTCATTGAATGTTGCAGAAAATAAAAGCACCTGATTACAAATAGCAAGGAACTCATGCACCTCTCAACATTTGATTCCGGAAAAATAAAGTAGCTTTGTTCCAACCCAAAACACAGCTATCAAAGATGTAGGCATTTCAAACTATTTAACAGGAGACAAGAACTGAGTATATGTTATTATACAAGGGAAATGATATCAGCACTGCAATGTTTCGACATTGTGCGGAAGCTTCTTGTCCTTTAGCGTTTAAAGGGCTGTCAAAAGGTTATTACTTATTACAGTTCCCAAAAAAGCTCATACAAAGCTGATAGAAAAATACAAAACACTGCAGCGCTGATATCATTTCCTTTATACAATTTATTAAACATGCATAGCAGTAGCGTAACGAGAAATAGATTTGCAAGACTATTGCATGATAATCAGATAGCAAAATGGTTGGTTAAGAGTATTGAAGCAAACAGTGACAAGATCAAGGAAGCAGGATTTTTCCCTGAAGCCTTCGATTCCCGCTTTCGATTCCTGCTCTGGCATCTTTGAGCAGGATTCTTCCCTGGGAGCCTTCGATTCCCGCTTTCGATTCCCGTTCTGGCAACCTTGAACAAGATACAAACGCCATAATAATATGAAAAAGGAAAATCTGCTCGAAGGAATTATTTATACAACATAAGCAGAACAAAAGAGCAATATAGCTTAGCTTATTGTATTCTCCTTAGTTCTAAATGTGCATGCATAAGAACAGTGACAAACCTGACAGTGAGAACTGTTTCGTTCGATATCCTTCATGATCCTCAAAGAATCGTCCCTAAAGCCATCCTACACCAAAAGGACATTATCCAAAATGAATGCCTAATAATGATAGTGTATTAACAAAAGGAAAAAGGAATATCCTCAGATTTACATATTTACTCAGCTATTTCTGTTAGCTGCAAAAAGCTCATAAAATTGACTACTTTTTGCACACATGGCCATTGTGCTGGAGAAAATACAAGACGATGATAATTCCCTCCCCGCCCTTTTTCTATAACGGTATAAACCGCTCTAGTGGGCCCAACAATTAATTTGTTTATGTTTTGACTGATGATAAATTCAAACCCCTGTAGGATAATTCGCACCCCTGTAACATGAATTGGCTTAAAAAAAAAAGCGTAAAAGTCTGCCACATACGCAAAATCGGTATCTCTGGAATCTTAAAGGGATTTACTAATCTCTCTGATTTCTCTTCAAAAGCCGGCTTGAATCCTACTAATTCGATTTACTCCTTCCTAAAAGATTTATTGCTACTAATTAGATTTCATTAGATTCCAAAAATAATTGAAAAGGAATATACTTAAATCGAATTCTTCCAAAATATTTACTCCTAATTCGATTTCATTAGATTCTAAAAGATATAACATTACTAATCTCTCTAACATCTCACCAAAACCATATTATTCCTAATTCGCGCGATTTCACACAAATAACGTAATGGTTTATCCCAATCCCTTCCAAAAATCTCTCCAAAGGTACCTAGATTTCTCTGGATACCCTTCCAAAAGGTATACCATCCCTCTCTCTCTCTCTCTCCAAAATCCTTGAAACTCACCCTTCCCAACTGGAAACTGGATTTGGACCTGCATCGAGAACCCTCAAATCTTGTAGTGCATTTGGGTCTACTTTGTTTGAGGATCTAAACAGTTCATTTTTTGGGCCCCAACTAAAGTAGGCCTTGCCAATAGGATGATCAGGACCCTCCGATTTATAGACGGGTGGCACCATATATAAACATCTATAGATAGGAGAGTTTGGATGGTCCTGTAGATATTATATTTGAGAAAGGTCTATTTACATTGGCGTCAACAAAATAAACGGTTTGGATCGGTGAGCCTCAATGATTTTTCTAATAAATGTGTTATATGGATATATCCTAACGTTTCCTTCAGTATAAATGTCTGTATGGTGTGGTTTGTCTACAAATTAGAGGGTAAGGATCATCCTATGGGGATGATTTTATCGACATGGGTTATTTACGAATGAACGGTTTGGATCTTCGAACAAGGCGGTCTATAGTGTAATTGGTTGGATGTATGATTACCGTTCGGAACCACGGATTTGATCACTTGAATGCAATAGAGCAATTTGCCTTGCCAAACTATTTGCAAATAAAGAAATTATGAAGCTAATTTTTTTTATTCCCTTGAATCTTGCATGGGCAGTCTGGGTGAGACGCAGCTTCTGACTCAAGCAGTTCAACAGGTAGGAATAGCAGAGGTTCCACCATTTTCCCCTTTGACTGCATTGCAGCGCGATGAACAAGTACGGGTTTGATGTAGTAATATTCCAGTCTTGACATATTTCTATGAATCTGTTTGCCTTTTTCTATGTAATATGAATTTATTCTTGGTTTGGAAGTCATAAACTTCTCATCTATTATGTAAATGTACCAACAGGCCTTCTAGATGTTAATGCGAATGAGATTTTAGACTATACTTTGGGGAGTAAGGCTCTAATAATAAAGATGGTATTAGATGTAAGTTAGTAATATTGTTTGTTAGTAATGTATTTCCATAAGAGTTGTATCTGTTTTCTCTCTGTTTTTTTACTTCAATGTTTTGTATCTGTTGTCTGTATTTGTTTGGAAACTCTGTAAACTATTTTGGATCTTTTGTTCTTCATCTGAAGCAATGTTCTTGCACACTAGTTACCAATTATACCTTTTTTTGCATTAAATAGCTTTTAATAACCATTTTAACCTTAGTAGATAATGTAGGAATCCCTAAAATCTTGCCAGCATTAAATCTCTTTCTTAAATAAAGGCAACATTTCTCTCTTTCCTTTTCTTTTAAATGAGAGTTTATATGGTGTAGTGTAGACCCGTATAATCCATTATTTTATTTTAAAAGTACTGTATGGGCCACACCATAGAATGATCCAAACCGTCCATATGCTAGGCCACTACATAAATAAGATGTCGCCCAGAAATCATTTCCATTGGATGATCCCAACCCCCCTCCCCCGTTCTATAAAGGTATCCATAATATGGTGTTCCTCTATAGATCGGAGGGGTAGGATTATCTTATGGAAATGATTTGGGGCCATAGACTATATGTTGTGACCCATCAAATGGACGGTTTGGATCATCCTATGGTGTGGCGCAGATAATACTTTTTGAAAAATATTGGACTATATGGGTCAAGGTGACCCGCGGCCCGGCCTAGCACGAAACGACATTGGCTGTGTCGGCACGGCACGAATTGCTACAGAGACGTGGGCAGTGCCGGCTCGGTACGACAAGAAAACGTAGGCCGTGCCGGGCCATGGGTTTAGGCTCTTGGCCCGAAACAGCACGGTAAAATCTGTTAAAAAGAGAACCTATGTGGCTGTTGGCATGAAACATGCCACGGGCCATGAGCCTTGGCGTGGAGGGTCCCTCTCAGCCAGGGTCTTCCGACTCTGCACTCCAAAGCGGAATGTCCGGTGGAATTCGGTCCAAGCCGTGCGGTGGTGTGACGGCTTCGGGTTTCTGTGGGCCCTTAGCTACATGTCATCATTCTACTGGTTGCTTGACTTTATCCCAACACACAAATAGCTTCCCACGAAACCGTGGGAAGGTAACTCTCCCAACGTTATGGGGTATGAAAAGCCACATCCAATTAGCTGTCGACATGTGGTCCTCGAAGGGCCCACCGTGAAGTTGACACCAGCCCCAGGGGTAGCTTGGTAATCTGCCAAGAGCAGGTAAAATCAAGTCCACACATGGGCCGATACCTGTCCCAGGGTAGGTAATTCAACCACCCCAGAGCTCTCGCTATAAATAGCCTTCACTCATGCTAAGGTGGGGGGATTCCTATGCGATAATTCCAAGTTTTGGCTTTACTCTTCTGCTCATACTGACTTAAGTGTCGAAGGGCCCGTCCGGAACAACGACTCCGGGTTGGTCTTCTGACCTCGTGTGCTCTTGTGCAGGACATAATACTCTTAAGTCAACACCTTGGGCCCGCCAGATCGGCTTTTTCGTCACTGCAGTATCTGTCACCAATTTTAGGCGTAACACAACGCATATGATTCATTAGAGACATATAGATCGGCTGAGTGGGCCTAGGTTTAATCCCTAATGAAGTTCTTGTTAGCAAAATTGAGGCACACAAAACTCAGCAAGTCACAGACACCTAAACCGGAAGTTTTTTTTTTTTTGTCATGCATGATCAGGATCTAGAATCACAAGGGAGAGGCACAAACCCAAAACCATGTACCTTTTTCTCATTACCACTCCTGCAAAAAGTTATATGTTCACCATCAACTGTAAAAGGCAATTTCGGGGTCCCACTCGGAGGCTTGTGGGTATTGGGTGTGTGTGTTGAATCAACGGTCTGGATTTCCTTGTCCCTACCTTCAGCAAGGCTGCATGCATTAAGGGCATGTGATCATCCGATAAATGTGTTATTAACAGCATTTGGCCGGACCATAGTTGCCATTTAGATCAACGGATCTGATCACGTACACAATGCATAAGTGCGGCCCTATAAATGTCGATTTAGGACTCTAGATTTTATATGGTGTAAGCCCTTAGAGTCCCAGTACTGTACAAACCACACTCTAGGATGATCCAAACCGTCCATATCGTAAATGGGTTGTGCCCAAAAACTTATTTCTATAGGATGATCTGGAAACATCAATAGATCGGAGGGCTAGGATCATCCTATGGAAATGATTTTGGGAAACAACCTATTTACGTTGTGTTCCATCACATGGACGGGTTGGATCATCCTGTGTGGTCCGTATGGTACTTTTAGAAAAATACGGGTCTATAATAAATAAGGGCTTACACCATATAAAAGGGCGATGATTTTTTCACCTCCCTTAGGATTATGCGCCCCACTTTCTTGACGTCAAAAAGGCTAAAAAGTAGGGGTGCAAGTTTGGCCCTGTCGCTGGATTTTCCAACCCTGAGGGCGGGTTATGGTTCATTTTTTCAGACCCTGACTTAGGTCGGGTCGGGTTTTGGGTTAATGCCTCAGGTACCGTGACCCGGCCTGACCTTAAGTTTTCTATTATACAATTGAACCATCTATGTATGTTTCTTTTGCCAATGTTTTCTATTATCTTGGATTGGTGTTTCTTTAGATTATTATTATTAATTGTCTATGTTGCCCGTCATGTTGTTGAATTCATATTGTCTTATTTTGTTCCCTTTCTCTGTTTACTGATCATTTTGTTTTATATGATAAGTGGTTGCTTTATTTTTTGTACTCTTAACAGGTATTTGCACTAGGGTCAATTAGGCCCGGCCCTGCCAAATCAGGGCCAATCAGAGCGGGCCAGGGCTCACGGCGGGCGGGCCATGGGTTGAGGTTTTTCGGCCCCAGGGCTCAGTGCAGGCGGGCCATGGGTTGAGGTTTTTCGGCCCTGACCCTGAGTCAGGGCCGAGATAATGGGATCCAGGGTTGGGCTAGGGTTTTGAAAAACCCGACCCAACCCGACACTATTCCCTACTGAAAAGCGTTTAAGTCTGCCACAATTCACGTGACAAGGGGGCCGCATAATCTTACAGGGGGCGCAAAAAATCATCTCGCATATAAAATCTCGAAAGATAAAACCCTAACCCTAACCCTAAACATAGCCCTCTCTCAGTAGTCTCTCTTGTGTTTCTCCTCTCCACCGAACAAACCCTAGATCTCAGTCGGTAAGCATTTCCAGCATTTTATCATTCACCTACACGCGAACCTTATCTTGATTCTACTCTAATCATCTGTTTTTTGTTAATCTATTAACGAATTGCAGTGACCAGAGAGAAGATTTTAGGCTAAAATGAGCCGAGGAAGCGCAACAGGTCCCAAGGGGAAGAAGAAGGGTTCGACCTTCACGATCGATTGTGCGAAGCCTGTGGAGGACAAGATCATGGACATTGCTTCGCTGGAGAAGTTTCTGCAAGAGAGGATCAAGGTCGGAGGTAAGGCCGGAGCCCTTGGTGATTCCATTACTGTTGCTCGTGACAAGAGCAAGATCATCGTCACTACCGAGACTGCTTTCTCCAAGCGGTACGATTCGTTGATTTATCAGTTTTCAATTATATGTTTCTCTGACTTTGCAATGTTTGAAAACTTTGCGTTTTTCGAATGCTCGTTTTTTTGTATGTGTTTGTGTGAACGAGTAGTCCAATTTGCATTTCTAGGGTTTTATATACAAACGAGGATATGTTGAGTTTGGGTTTCATGCAAAAGCAAAGATCCCACATTGTAAATGTGAATGGATTTGGATGGGCTTATAAGGATTTGGGCACATTCCCATTAACTGCTAGTTTTTAAGGATGAGTTCTGCCCTGGTCCAAGGGAAGATCTTGGTAACCCTACCCTCAAGGATGGAGGAAATCCCTTAGGAAACATCTCTCATGTTGCCCTCGCTTGTAGGGGTGAGATTGTTCAAGTTGCTTCTGCGTGGAGGTGGAGATTGTTTGGGGTTCCACGCAAAAGCAAAAATCCCCCATCGGAAAAGTGAATGGATGTGGATGGGTTGGACAATCTTAAAAGCGTGTGCGAATGGCTAGCTTTTAATGGTGAGTGCTATCCGAGTCCCCAACATGTTTTCTCTGCATATCGTTTCGGTTATCGATGTGAAATTAGGAGTAGATCTGCTTAGGGTTTGCAAGTAATAAGAAAGAACATGTAATTCGGTGCAAATGAATAGGTATCACAGAGGATGACTCACAAATCCTTGAAGAGGTACCGTGAAGAGGTACCATGAAGATGAATAATAAGTAATTCGGTGCAAGTTACTGGAAGAAGTACCGTGAAGAGGTATCACAGAGGATGACTCACAAATCATTTTTAAAAGGAAAGGATAGGCGGGATCTTAATAGACACATGTAGGATAGATGTTCAAGAATATTTTTTTCTGGTTGGTCGCTCTAATTTTTTTCTGTGGAGCTTTCCTAATTCTTCTTTTGTACCCAAAGTTATATGGATGCTCCTAAATTTTGGGACTGAAAAAAGAAACATTCTAGTAAGGATAAAATGTCCAAGATGGTTTGAAGGGATATCATCTCATGCTTAATTGCATGGAGTTTTAGGTATGTGAGTCAGGTTTATCTAGAATAATGACTATGAACCCTGTCAAGAAACATGAGAGGTCATCAGAACTACTTGAATTAATTCGTCTTGACATTTGTGGATCCGAATATTAAACCCCGCAGAGGAATGGGACATTTCCTCAAGCATCAGTTATGATTATCCAGATATGGATATATCTTCATGATTAAGTTTAAATCAGATGCACTTGATATATGCAAGGAATTTCTCCTTTAAAAAAAGGTATATGGAAGGAATTTAAAGGGGGAGGTTGAAACAACAATTGGGATAAATATGAAAGGCTCTGAGGTGGAGGGTACACCTTCGATGCTTTTAATGATTTCTAGAAAGATGATGAGATTAAAAACCATAAGACTCATATATGACACAAAAAATGGAGCGGCTGAAAGAAAGTATTGGACATTAATAGAAATAACAAGACCAGCGATGGAGCATGCAACTCTCTACTATCAGACTTCTTGGGGTAATGCTTTATGTATGGCATGCAATTTTCTAAATCAGGTACTGACTAGAATAGAAAACACGAATTCGTAAGGGCTATGGAAGGGCATGAAACCTAATTTATCAAGGAAAAATTATTAAAAAATGCAAACTTTTGCTGAAATTGTGAATCAACAGTAGACTTTTTGAAATCATGAAAGATGGATTGTCAGGTACTTTTATAGTGGTTTTAGGACAAGAATACCCTCCTTGCTTTTCCTTCCACCTTTTAGGCTCTAATCCCTATGCACTTTTCACCTTTTACCTTCGTCTTCTACAAGCCTTCCAAACGTGAGAAACTCCATTGCCATTTCCATACGTTGGAAACTCCATTGCCATTACCATTTGGAAAAAAACTCCACTGGTTCTCTTTAGTTTGCTTTGGGTGATAAACATATGCTCCGATAGGTCCATTCTCCTCCACTTGCTTAGGTTTTACATGTTCTTTTCACATTTTTCTGTTTTTGTGATTTGGTTTATTTTCATCATCTTTACAGTGGTCTCTTTGTTTGGTTACATGTTTGTTTTGACCTCTCTTTGTCATTGGTTTAATGGTTCAAAGGTTCTAAATGGTTCAATGGTTCTAAAAGTTATCAAAGATCAGATACTCTATATATGTAAACACTCAGAACATCCATGTATACAGTTGGAAACTTTATGTAGACATCAGAACCACAATTTAGTGGTTCGGATTGATTAAATATTGGCTCCAAGAGTGTAAATTGTGGTTCCAAGAGTGTAAATAGTGGTTCATACCAAGGTTGCCAGAGCGGGAATCGAAACGGGAATCGAAGGCTCCCAGGGAAGAATCCTGCTCAAGGTTGCCGAGCAGGAATCGAAAGCAGGAATCGAAGGCTCCTAGGGAATAATCCTGCTTCCTTGGTTCATACATTGTAATAGTATTTGATTAATTGTAAAAGTGATCATGAGTGTATTAATAGGGATTTAGGTACTCATAATCAGTATGTATACAATTGGAACCATTATGTAGACCTCGGAACCATTATGCAAACTAAAGAGAACCAATGGAATTTTTTTTCAAATGGCAATGGCAATGGCAATGGAGTTTCTAACGTATGGCAATGGCAATGGAAATGGAGTTTCTCACGTTTGGAAGGCTTGGGGAAGAAGAAGGTAAAAGAGTAAGTGAAAAGTGCATGGGGATTACAACTTATAAGGTGGAGGGAAAAGCAAGGAGGGTATTCTTGTCTTAAAATTACTATAAAAGTACCTGACAGCCCCTCTTTCATGATTTCAGAAAGTCTACCCTTGATTCACAATTTCAGCAAAAGTTAGCATTTTTTTAATAATTTTCCCATTTATCCAATGCCAATTTCACCATATTGCCAATTTCACCATATCTTAGAGGAGTGGTGATCGATCAAATGTAAGCTTGTACTTATTGTTGGTTATTATGGTAACTATTCAGGATACAATTTATACCCCCAAGAGTGAGATTGATAGAAAGCATACATGTTGCTTATGTAGAAAACATACAAGCAGTGGAATAAGGTGGAATTCTTCGAAAATTAAAAAATGAAGTGGAAAGCATTGAATGTTGATGGCAAGGATGGATAATCATCTCAACCACCAGTTATAGCTTGGAATAGAAGGGCTAGGCAACGACCTAGCTATCTTGTAGACTACTATGGCTTTATAAATTAAAATTTGTAATTTTCAAACAATTTAGATGAATAGGATTAACCCTCTATGGGTATCATGATACAGTGAATGCGTTGGATTCTTATATTGGCTAAAATCCATGCAAGAAGAACTTGTATCCACTAAAAAAATCCTTTAGGTCTAAATAAAATCCAAATCATAGTTGCCAGAGTGGGAAGTGAGTGCAGGAAGCGAAGGGTTTAGAAAAGAGAAAAATCCGTGAAGCGAAAAACTCTAAAGAAAGATAATAATTTTTTTTATTGGAATTGTCATTGAAAATTAAATTGAAACAGGTAATAAGCCTCACTGGAAGCGAACAAGTACATAGAAAGAGTAGGACTGTAGTGGTTGGGGAGGCAGGATTAATATAGGTAAGGATTACAAGTTTTAGAATTTGCAGTTTGATATGTTTTATTCATGTATATTTGCTGTTAAAGTTTCACCAAAAGATTCACATTATTTTCATTTGAAACTTACGAGTTTTCAAGTTTTAAATGTTTTTTTTTAAATAATGCGCCTTCAGCATTATCCCCAACTAGTTTGGGACAAAGACTTAATTGAGTTGAGTTGAGCATGCACCTTCAGCATTATCAAACGGAGAAAATATCCTTTTCGGAAGAAAAAATACCTAAACAGAGAGTGTACTCTTAATTTAAATGAAACATGCAGGAAGCGACTGGGAAGTGTGCTTCCCCTAAATTTGGGAAGCGAGAAGAACTTAGTTTCCAAAGACCAGAGCGAGTTTCCGGGGTAGCGAGCTTCCCATCTAACTAGGAAGTTTCCGATAACTATGATCCGAACGGAAATCGATCATCACAATCCAGTCGATCCCTCTAACACCAACTATTAGATCTGAATTAATCTTAATACGAAATTAATGATCTTACCTCTGACCATGATTAGATTCAATAATGCTTTCGATTGATCTGGTCCATCCATTGAAATGCGTTCCATTGACATTCACCACAGGACTATGGAAAAAAACTCTTCCAACCTAAGCAAGCCTTTCTGCATGAATGAATCAAATCACAAGCTATTCTCTTGCTAGACCGGACCCTCCAGATTATCAACTTTCTCCTTCCATCAAGGAGAGCCTATATATGTATATGAGACCACATTCGGGTTAAGGTTAGCAGTTCGTAGACACTCCCCCTGGAATGAAAAGAAAAACAAGAAAAGAAGAAGGACGAGGAAGAGATGGGAAGAAAGGCAGAGAGAGAGAGGGAGGGAGGGAGGGAGGAAGTCTTCATATAATAGCATTAAACCCTACCCAGAATGTATATATATATATATATATATATATATATATATATATATATATATATATATATATATATGTGAGTGGGAGAAAACCAAACATAGATGGGTCCCACTGAATAATTTTTTTTTGATGACATAGGGTATCTCCACCCCATTTTAGCGTGGGACTAATCCCTATGGATGCTCGCAATCACCCGTAAACAGTCCCACTGTATAATTCATATCACTTAAGTTATAAACTTAAGTGACTTAAACAAGAAAATGCAATAATGGCCCATATTATTATAAAGGACATGTAATACGCTTAAAGATACTAGTACTACTACACGAAACATGACTATAAAAAAACACTTAACGCACACTAGCTACAGAGTTGTGGATCCTGTGGAACTACTACATAAAACATGATTACAAATGACAAATACTATAAAATATATTAGTGTAAACCATGGACACTCCCCCTCAAGATGGAGCATACATATTGTATGCCAAGCTTGAACTGAATCCTCTATACCTGATTACGGTTTAAAGATTTTTAGAACATGTGAGCTGGCTGATTCTCTGACTTAACATTTGATGCAATGTTTCTATGTTGTTACTGATTCTCAGATGAAATAACAATCCATTTCAATTTGTTTATCCGCTCATGAAACACATGATTATTTGCAATATGAGACGCAACTTGGTTGTCAATATAATTTAATAGATCCTTTCATAGGAAATCCTAGTTTTGTCGTCAAGTACATCAATCACACGAGTTCACATTTGGTAAGAGCCATTTCCCTTTACTAGACTTGACACTAAACTTGGCCCCAACGCTTTGTTTTTCCTTATCCAGATAACAAGGTTACCTGCAATAAACATGCATTTCCCTGTAATCGATCTTCTATCTGATGGAGACCCTACCCAATCAACATTTGAGTAGCGCTTAATCTGTAAGTGCCCATTGGGTGTATAGAGAATACCTCTGCCAGGAGATTCTCTTGAATAGATGTCAACATCTATATGGGGTTTTCGAGGAGACTGCATAAATATCCACTCTTATAATTGTCAAGTAGATAAGCTTTCCAAGTAATCTTCTACCATACCCCTAAGCCCGAGGCTCCATGATGCAATCAGTACAGGGCAGTGGAGGAAAAAGGCCAGACATAGTCATTAACCTGAATCGGCCCATCAGTAGCCCATTGAAGAACCTTTTTGCCCTGGCCGGGGCAGAAGGTTCTTGCTCATTCTCAGAACCATATGTGACTAGCTACCTGGATCTTTAAGGAATGCTCCTCCATCAATTGTTAACTTGTGGGTGACCTCCATGGGAGAGTCATGTTTAGTTTCTAATTGACCAATTTCAAATAGGAGATCTGAAACATACTTTCACTGGTAGAAGTTGAGAACAACCCTGGATTAAGCTACCAAGAAAATATCTTTACTGTCCATGATCTTTGATATGAAAATGCTGCTTCAGATAAAGCTTCAACTTAACCACTCTTAGCCCACTTTCTTTGCACTTTGTCAGAGTGTGACGCACTCCTGCCCCGCCTAGAGTGTGTGCCTCTGGGTGGACAACCTTCCTGGACAAGTGGACATGATACTCACGGTCGACAACCTGAGATACTGTAAGATGCTGATCATTGGCCATATCCTACGGAGATTCAGGATTTCATAAGTTTTTCCTTTGCAGATGGCCGATCTGCTGGATAGCTGATCCTTGGCTCCTTGGAGGAGAAAAGGAATAATTTTTTGGAAAGTGGAGTTGCTATCTACCGTTTGGATCATACATTACGTCTGTAAGGTGCTATCTGTGCTATACTGGCTTCTGAAATATGCTTCCATTTTGTAATCCTAGTTTTATTTTAAATTTGTTAAAGTGACCCCATTCAAATTTGCACGATCCATTTGCTAATGCTAGTTTTATTTTTAATTTGTTAAAGCGATCTCATTGAAATTTGCAAGTTCCATCACTTACAGTTTTTTGCTGGAGCCTTAAACTACTCTTTTATTTCTTTTTCTTTTTTCTTTTTGGAATAGTGCTCTTTTATTTCTTTTTCGAGTGATAAAGTAGACTTATTAAAAAAGGAAGAACATTACAAATGGGGTAGCAGTTTCCTACAAAAATCTTCTCTGGTTACCTGTCTTTGGTTAGTGAATTGCCCATCTCACTCAATTTTCTCACTACATGTGGAAAGAATACATTACATGTTTCCAATAACATGAGCAAGGCATGACAACCGTATGGACCACAATGAGTTTAGAATTGAGAGAGGTCACGAAGGTTTCCAGGCTATTGTAGCCTGCGTGCTCCTTACTGGTCTTCGTCTTTATCGTACAGTTTTTTTTTGTGCATGTGCACATATGTCTGTTTTGTGTGGGGGTGGGGGTCTGGGTGGGTGGTGGGGGTTTTTGCGTGGGTTTTGGGGGGTGGTGGTTGGGGGGCGCATAGCTGAGCTGCACTACTTTGTCTCAGTAGCTATACCACATGCTCAAGGGTGGAAACATCTTTTGTCTCATCTTAATACACTCAGGATCCGTAGAGTTCGTAATTCTTTTCCCAGCTGTTTTTTTTTAATGGTGATTTCCCATCTGCTATATGGAGAAGGATTATGCTATAATGTCAAAGTGGGAGAAAATGTAACTGAAGAAACACGTCAATGTATGCTTGATTTTTGTCCCTACGTGTGTGCCTGTGTTTGTTGGTGCTTGTGTTTCTGTAGTTGTGCATCTGCTTGAGTGTATCAGGATGACCTATTTTCTATGTGAAATTCTTATGTGATTTGAGATGTTGCCTGGCTGCTGGGGGATTACTCTTTTTATCTGAACAGCCTGAATTGATATAGGGCATTGATTACATTTCTCAGATATTTGAAGTACTTAACAAAGAAGTATTTGAAGAAGCACAACGTGCGGGACTGGCTGCGAGTGATATCGTCCAATAAAGACCGCAATGTCTATGAGCTGCGCTACTTCAACATTGCGGAGAACGAAGGGGAAGAGGAAGACTGAGATCGTATTTTTGCTTATATCCGCATTGTCTCCTTTTCCCTTTGGGTGCTTAGTTTCTAGTGAAGTCTCTGAAGTTTTCACTTGTAGGTCTGTGGGATGTTCTTTTTCTTTATCATGTTTTCTTCTTTGATGTCAGGTAACTGTTATGTATTAGACCTTGGTTTTTTTCCCATGAGATTAGGTAGAACTACTGGTTTTGGGAGAGCAATTTTCTGTGACTAAACTAGTTTGGTCTTGTTTTGAATTTTCATCGGTTATATGCCGAAGGAGTACTATCATATTAGATTTTGGAGGTAAGAAAGTTGTTTCTACCAAATAGTTGTTTTATTGCATGCTTTGGATCGTTAGGATATCCAGTTAAATGTTGACTTTTTCATCTGGAGGGCCCTTGTGGTGCCAAAATCATCTCCCTTTTACAATCATGACCATCTTATCAGTGAACATTTCTTCTGTTAAATGTGGACTGTCAACTGATCTTTTCTTAGCCATCTTTTTGGGGGCCATTAATGGGACATACAACATTGTTTGGTGAGTGCGAATTTTGTAGTGGCTTGGCACAAATTTTGCCTGGCAGAAGAAATGGTCTGGTTCTGTAGTCTCACATGTATGTTTTGTTGCAGGAACTCAAAGCAGTGTTTTTTATACATGTCCATGGCAATCTAGCTAGCAGGTTTAGTTGCATCTGTGCTGTTTTGGTACAACACTATAGCTGTTCAATGACCACCTGTATGTTTTGTTGCAGGAACTCCAAAGCACTGTTTTTTTTAGACTTGTCCATGGCAATCTAGCTAGCAGGTTTAGCTGCATCTGTGCTGTTTGGTACTACACTATAGCTGTTGAATGACCACCCATAAGCTACCTACAACTCAACTCAACTCAACAAAGCCTTTGTCCCAAACTAGTTGGGGTCGGCTAAATGAATCCTTTAGAAAAATTTCATGAAAAAGGTGAAAGGAATATACCCGGCTCTAATCCTGGCTCTAGTTGGGTTCGTCTACGTGAATCATTTTCTTCCATTCTATCATATCCAAGGTTATGTTCTCTGTTTTATTCCTAGCTATCAAGTCTTTTCTCACAATTTCTACCCAAGTTGTTTTCGGTCTGCCCTTACCTCTTTTTACTCCATCAACTTGGCACGAGTCGCCTCTTCTCACTGGAGCATCCAAAGGCCTACGTTGGATGTGTCCAAACCATCTTAAGTGGGGCTCTCTCATCTTCTCCGCAATAGGGGTCACACCACCTTTTTACGAATGTCTTCATTTTTAATTCTATCTAATCTTGTGCAGCCGCACATCCATCTAAGCATTCGCATCTCCTCTACACTCATCTTATGCGCATGCTGCTTCTTGATAGCCCAACATTCCGAGCCTTATAACATGGCTGACCTTACAATTGTCTTATAAAACTTTCCCTTCAACTTGGTAGAAACTTTCTTGCAGAAATTTTTTTCTTTGGATTTTATTATTTAATGGGTTAAAGAGAAATGATATGGTTTATTTAGAGGGGTATAATTATAAATTTAGGGTCCATGGTTCTTCCATGTGTAATCAAAGTCGAATGGTAAAGCTAGAAACTATGGCTGAGTTTTTTCCAAATTTTTTCATTAAATTCTTGACATCCAAAAAGGGCCTTAGGTCATGTACATTTGCAAGTTGCAACTATTCTTAAAAAAAAAAACCAGAGAATTTTTATTATTTTTTTTTATGGAAAATGATTTACCCAATTGTTGGGAAGCGCGGATTTTTCCTAATAGGCTATGTGTTGTTTTCACTTAAAATGGACAAAAAACAAATTTTATGCTCATTTTTACATGGAAAATGGGTATAAAAATTGTTTTACACCCATTTTACGTCCAAAGAAACGGAGCCATAGTAACATTTTGGGCCTCAGGTTTATCATGCGGATATGTTTTGTCTGTTGATCCGGCAGGCAAAGTGCCTTTGTCCCAATCTTCATCCGACTCCCCTCTCTTTGATCGGATAGTCCTAGCCCCTTGATTTATTATGCCTCGTTTCGGCCTTTGTTTTGGATTTTGAGAACCGATTATGAGTCCAAATATAATTATTAGACTCAAAATTAAGGCCCTGTTTGTTTTGATTTTTAAGAACCGATTTTGATTATTACACTCCAAATTAAGGGCCTTTTTGTTTTAGATTATAACAACCGGATCCCCAACCGATTATTGGACTCGAATTTTTAATGCAATTTTTGGTCTAATAATCGGTTGCGGACTCCACAATCAGTTGTCATAATCGAAAACAAACAGGGCCAAATGTAAATGTGAGTCATGTAATCAATTTTGGACAACGATAACTTCTAAAAATCCAAAACACAAAACAAATGAGCCAAAATAATCAGATTTGGACTCACAATCGATTCTCAAAATCATAAACAAACTGGGATTAGGGTTTTGCCGATAGAAGCTAAAGCTTTGAATTTTTTTTCTTAATCCCTTGAAGAGATGTCTATTTAGCACGGAACAAGAACCATGTGGCCTTCCTTATGATAATCCACTAAATCAATTCTCCCAATTATACACACACAATTCTCCATGTGGGACCCAATAGCCAATGTTGATATTAAAAACTAAAATCAATCGTAACTATGAAAAAATATGGTAGTTACACTCATATATTACTTGTGGATTGTACTATTAAGGGAAGCAAACAGAAGATACGAATCAGGGATATGCTTCTTTTAGACTTTGTAGACAAATGCCCCTTTCATTAAGAACTTAAGAAGCAATTATAGGATTAACTAATTAACTATTGTCATTAAAGTAAAAGTTTGCGAAAGATTGTTTTAAAACCCAAAAAAGGAAGCAGTTGAGAAATGTCGCTTTTGGGGAATCTTATCACCGTCAGATCAAGATCGGATGGTGACGGCCAGTCCCGCTTGACAACGTGGCTCATTTCTAAATCACACATTACTATATTTAGTAAAATCATGGAAAGGTCAATTTGAGAACCGTAATATCCTCTGAAATCCCTTTAAATACTACACGAAAATCAAGTGGAGCGCTTGTTTATCGAAACACCTTGGCGCAGATATCATTTCCCATATTAAATTGTTAGTAAATTAAAAGAAAAGCAAGTTGATGGATAAAAACAAACTTCTAAACTATCAAAGATGTGAACAGAAATTGGTATATGATATTCGCACTCCCTTACTTCTGTAATGACATTCTATTTGTATTAAAACTGTTTAATTTGCTTTTATCTGCTTTTAGGGAATTCTAAAAGCCCGTGATATGTAGTTTGATAGCTCAAAAGTAAGAGTTTTTTTTTTGTTTTTGCAAAAGAAGTATTTTACTTTGCTTTATTTGCAAACTAGTAAAAAACCCCGTGCGATGCACGGGCCGACAAAGAACTGTACGGACCACATCATAGGTTGATCCAAACCGTCCATGTGATGGAACACAACATCAATAGGTTGTGCCCGTAAAATCATTTCAATAGGCTGATCCTAGCCCTCCAATCTATAGAGGTTTCCATAATCTATTGTTCGTCTAAAGGTGCCCGAAATTTGTAAATATTTTTACAGGTGTGCGGAATTCGTAATATCCTCAAAATTTTAATAAGGAAAAATAATTTTTTCGTAATTGTCATATTTTGATACCTCTTTTTTGTAGTTTTTTCCGTAATTGTCATATCCAAGCACCCATTGTCCGTAATTTCCCTCCAAAACTTTACTATGTTAGCTTCTTTCTTTACGTATTATTGTTACCAACCTTTCAAGAAATAGTATTTCCGTGCAGTTTTTCATCACATCTAATAAGACAAATCTTTGAATACATATAATTGCAAAGGATGGGCGAGACATAACGTTTGGAGAAGGTGGCTAGCAAATCAAGATTCGAAATGCCACAGATTTTGCAAATAATTCCGAACATTCATACCTTTTTTACCCTCACATAAATAGTATGTACAGATATATGGAGAGGGCAAAAAACGGTAAAAATCATCCACATTGACGTGTTAAATGGACAAAATTCTCTCCTTTTTCTCTTCTGCTATATAGTAATACATAGCAAATATCAACTTAACCAAATAGCATCTTTGCATTTCAATGAATTTTGCAAAGCCCTTCGTGCAATTAAATTGTGACAAAAAATACCCATGGTAGATATTTTGACTTAAAAAAAAAAGAAAAAGACCGTCCTTATATGTAAAAAGACAAAAATTACCTTGTTAAAAAGACCAAAATACTCATGAGGCTTAGTCATATGTTTTGAAACAAGGGTGTGGGGATATCATTTCTATATTACTAGCATTCGTAGCCCATGACATGCATGGGTGTAAAAAAAAGGGCCCCACCTCATCGAAACATGAGGTGTAAAATGATGAGCCCCACCTTCTATAATGGGATTGGGTGGAGATCATGGTACCTACCCTATCAAAACATGAGGTAAAATGATAGGCATGGTTTTAAATTTCGGTTTCAGCTAAAATTTCGGACTTATCCGAAACCAAAATTTCGGGTAAAATCTGTTACACGCGCACGAAATTCCGGATTTTTGGGATGAAATTTTGAAATTTCACCCGAAATTTCATTTGAAATTGTTTGACGCAATAAAATATTATTATTTTTATATCAATTTCGCCAAAATTTCAAACAAAATTTGGTAAATTTCGGGAATTTCAGTTTCGGTACCATTTCGTTTCGGTCCTCACCGAAATTCAAAATTTCGGTCAAAATTTAAAACCATGGTGATAGGCCCTACCCAATGCATGTGTTTGAGTTGAGTAGGTGGGGCCCACGCTATCAAAACTTATGACTAAGCATTATGAGTATTTTGGTCTTTTTACAAGGTAGTTATTGTTGGGTATATAATATAACCCATATATGTTCTAATATAAGCCCAATAAGATAATGGACCGGTGTAGTGGGCCTATTTGGGCTAGAGCCCACTAACCTATTAAAACCCTAGTGTATCTAATATATATAGGGGCCGGAGGCAACAAACTTGGTATTCCAAATTAGATATCTTGGGTGTAATGCTTCAAGCAATCTCTTGCTTGACCTAATTACTCTAACAGTTATAATCTTTTTACATATAAAGAAATGGGAATTGCTAGCGTCCATCGCAAAAGGCATTTTGTGGCTGGTGTGTTGCATGTCATAGCATCTACCTCGTGAATGGAGACAAAAGGACCCTAGCAAATCCCTTTGAAAATTCCCGCAAATGCGTTGACTCTACTGTAAATTTTCAAACTAGAAGACTATTTTTGCAAATAAAGCAAAGTATAAGCCTTAATTTGCAAAAACACTAAAGTAAAAAGGAGGGACGATATAAAAAAGGGAGTGCCAATATCATAACCCAGATTTTGGGCACTCTCACTTTATTAAAAGTACGTTATGGCCCGCACCATAAGATGATCCAAACCGTCCATTGGATGGGCCACAACCTAAATAGGTTGTGCCCCAAAAATTATTTCCATAGGTCGATCCTAACCCTCCGATCTATAGATGGATATGATCAACCCTCTAACATTCAGATCGGAGGGTTAGGATCAACCTATGTAAATGATTTTTGAGGCACAACCTATTTAGGCTGTGGCCATCTATTGGACGGTTTGGATCATCCAATGGTGTGGGCCATTGGTACGTGGCCATGTCCTTTAACAAGTACTCGCACTTTAGACTATTTTAATCACAGTAATCGGGAACATCTCCTCTTCCATTTCCAGAACTCCTCGTCGGAATTCCGACAGTAATCGGATTCCGGCACCGGAATCTCTTCACCGGTAAACTCCTCCATTACTCTCAGATCTTCTTTTTGCACTTATTTGATTTTTTCTTGATTGTTCGGTTTTGAAATTTATGAGAACTTTGTACGAGTTTTTTTATCTGATGATTTTTTTTTTCGACTTTGCATTGAGATTCCTAGGGTTTGTACATTGTACTTTGTCCTCTCTTTGCATTTGTTTTTAAGTTGTCAATGTGGAAGGATTGTAGCTCTGTTTTTTATAGAGATTTTAACTTAGTAAGATGGAAATATGTGTATTGAGATTTCTAGGGTTTTTCCTGTTTGATTTTGTTTTAAGTTGTCAATATTGAAGGATTGTAGCTCTATTTTTACAGAGATTTTAATCTAGTACAATAGAAGTGTGTGTATTGGGATTCCTAGGGTTTTTTTTTGGTCTTTATATTTGTTTTCAAGTTGTCAATATCAAAGAATTGTACCTCTATTTTTATAGAGATTTTAATTGTAATTTTTTTTAAGTTGTCAGTATTGAAGGATTGTAGCTCTATTTTTATAGATATTTTAATTTAGTGCAATAGAACTATGTGTATCGAGATTCCTAGGGTTCTTGTTTCCTCTCTTACTATTTGTTTTTTAAGTCGTCATTATCGATATAGAGATTTTAATTTAGTACAATTGAACTATGTGTATTGAGATTCTAGGGCTTTTTCTTCTTCTCTCTGTATTTGTTTTTAAGTTGTCAATATCGAAGGATTGTAGCTCTATTTTTATAGATATTTTAATTTAGGACAATAGAAGTATGGGTATTAAATTATTAATATTCCTAGGGTTCTTTTCCCCCTCTTTGTATTTTTTTTAAAAATTGTCAATATCCAAGGATTGTAGCTCTTTTTTTTTTATAGAGATTTTAATTTAGTACAATGGAAGTACGTGTTTGATTTCTGCTTGGACTTGGTTTCGATGACAATTTAAAACCTTCTGTGTGTGTGTGTGTGTGTGTGTGTATATATGAATTTACCATTAAAAAAAAGAAACATACATACATGCATATTTTAGAAACATGACAATACATTGGAAACACGTTTCTATTTAAGTCCTCGATAGAAAGAGTGTGCGCGCCTTTGTACATTTTGACCCAAATACAGATTGGAGTTCTGGGATTGTTCCTATTTGCTAATAGTTTATTCATTTCATTAACTTTCAATTTTAACTGTATAAATAAGTAGAGAAACTTTTTTGCATGATACTGAAGCATCACTTTAATTATCTAGCAAAGCAAAAAAAAAACCAGTTGTTATATGTTTGAGTTTGTTGCGATTTGAATCTGTGTGTTTCTATGTGGTTTGGCTATATATTGCATGATTTTCATTTCATTAATTCAGGCCAATCTACTACTTCTCTAGGACTATCGCGATCCTATCTGCAAATTGAAGATGTAAGAAGATGGCATCGAAGCATAAGCACCTCACAGAAAGCATACTTGGAATTTCCCCGATTTCATCACATGAAATATGTGAAAGTTACTTGCTTTTTCATGGTGAAACTGTCCTCGGAAATGGGTTACGAACTTTCCTATATGTTCTTGGTCTTGCCTATTGTTTCATAGGCTTATCAGCTATAACTGCTCGTTTTTTCCGGTCAATGGAGAATGTTGTTAAACAAACTCGGAAGGTTGTGGTGATAGATCCCCACACAAATGAACCATTGATTACACACAAAAAGGTATGGAACTATACAATAGCAGACATTACACTACTGGCATTTGGGACAAGCTTTCCACAAATCTCTTTAGCCACAATAGATGCCTTCAGAAACCTTGGTCAACGATATGCCGGAGGTTTGTGCTCCTTTTCTTTTGGTATTTTTATTTTAAAGCATCATTGCTGCTTTTATTCCTTATCACTTTTTAGTTAATATTGAAAGGAATGAGTGGTCTTTCTTTTCTTACATATATGCATCATGTTTAAAGCTTTAGAATTTGTCCCATTAGTTGAAAATTTTCTAAAGGATTCATTTAGCTGACCCCAACTAGTTTGGGACACAAGCTTAGTTGAGTTGGATTTATATTTTTCCATTCCAATCTCCTCTCTTCTGAAACATCTCTAACAGATTTAGACTGGGACTGATTATGAAATATTAAGAATGTGGATTTGGTTAGGATGTGTGCGTCATTATTACTCGAACCTGTATATTGTTTACAATCGCTGTAACTTATGTCACCAAAGGTCCATAATAAGGGCTATCAAACCTTTAATAGGTCTTTGGTTATATCGGATCCGCAATGTTGAAACTATTATCCTAATGATTAGCATTTGGGTTAGGAATAAGAGCTATCAACCGTGGATACTTGGTCCTATTTTGTAGGCTTTTGGAGAGTTTCCATGGTTTTAGAGACTAATGAGCTAGTCATTATGGGTTGCGATTTTCACCTAATGAGTTGTGATTTCCTTCTAATCTCTAACTCTTGCCTTGAAGAGAGATGTAATTTGGGTTTTGAGAAAAGAAAGCAAGTGAAACAATGGTTTTCAAAGAGAGTGAATAAGGAGATAATGCGATGGAGAGAGATCTCACTACAGAAGTTTTGATTGGTGAGAAAACGGGTGGATTTAGGTTGGAAGAAAGAAAAGTATTATTAAAGGGTGTCAAATGTGATTTAATGGATGGGAAAGGGAATTTATGGTTTTGAATGAGGTTTGATGGATGTCAAGGGGATTTAGGGTTTTCGGATGAGCGAATGGAGATTCACTATGGATCTATAGTTTAGGGAAAAGAGGAAGACAAGATAGGGGATTTCAATTGTATGAGATATAAGAGGTAGAAAGAATATAGGGTTGTAAATGAGAAAGAATATAGGGTTTTGAATGAGATAGATAGCAATATAGTATCTTACCTTTCAATTAGAGAGAAAATCAGTTTGTGTAGCCTTGTTCTGATTCCATGTTAATTTTGTAAAGACACCTGAATCAAGGAGCTTGTAGTCTCATTTGAATGGAATGAAACCTATATATATATATATATATATATATATATATATATATATATATATATATATATATAACAAAAAATTACAGTTATATCCCTAATCACGCACTCTCCCTAATCACAGAAACTCTTTACCATATGTGCAAAAAAATGAATTATTCTGCTACTGTATCTTTTTTGTGATTCATTCAGCTTATTTTATATTCTATTACATTCTCATCATGCTATCTTGTAGTGATTCTAGCTTCTAACCGTGGATTTTATCCTAAAGCATTGTCATTCTTTTTGGTTGGGAATAACTCAATTAGTCTACTTTTATATAAATATGGAGTGCCATTTATATTCTTATTGTGTCTCATAAATATGGAGTGTCATTTATATTCTGAGTGTGGCTCATTGTATCCAATTAATCTACTATAGGTTTGGGTCCGGGGACACTTGTTGGTTCTGCTGCATTCGATCTATTCCCTATCCATGCTGTTTGTGTAGTGGTTCCAAAAGCAGGACAATTGAAAAAGATATCAGATATAGGCGTTTGGCTGGTAGAGCTTTTTTGGTCATTTTGGGCTTACATTTGGCTTTACATCATTCTAGAGGTAATTCTTCGATATATCTTTTCCAATTATTTTAATAATAACCCAATAATTGCATAACTCACGTCCAATCTATATATTGTATCCACAATTTGGTTTCTAAATTTTTTTCATTTAATTAGTCATTGGTCAACACAGGCATTTTCCATTAGGTAAATGTCGGATCTTTGCATGTGATGCCATGGGTTGCAGATGATGACCATGTTGTTCCAATTTTTAGTAATTTTTGATATTTTAGATTTAAAAAAAAAATTTAACTATTAAGAAAATTTCTTCAGTCGTAGCTTCTTTCCCGAAATGAACCCTGAAATGTTCTGTTACACTGACCAAAATGAAACGGCGAAGGAAACGAAATCGATAACTAAGATATGGATCCTACGTGTCACTGGTACGACCAATACATATCGCTTTGGCCTCCAACCATTACCAAATGATAACGATATTTCGAACCATTGTCCAGAGAAAACAATTTCCATTGTTTATCAGTTTCCATAAGATGTTCATAACCATTTTCCCATAATCAAACCCCTCCACTTTGAATGTTAAATGACGTTGATACACTCCTTTCACACTATTGAAAGATGTGTATTATGGATCCTCTTGCAAATTGTGTATTGTTTACCGGAATCTGGATACTTATTTTACCTTTTGAACACATGCAGTAAGAAAAATTAGGATTACCTTTTGAACACATGCAGTAAGAAAAATTAGGATTTATGTGCTTACCGACTCATTTAGTATGCATCAATTTGTGAATCAGATGATGCTGGCATCGTTTCATTTTATTATATAAGCGAAGAATCATATTTTTAGCTTAGGTGGAAGCTAATACAGTAATATAAGCATAATTTTTTAGTTGAACCCCAAAATGGGTTGAATTTATCAAGGGAATTCTGCTTAGTTGCTTCGATACTGTAATAGAATGCCAGTGTTTACATAGTTGTCTTCGTGGAAGTAAGAATTTGTTATATACCCATGGTTTTAAATTTCGGCCGAAATGGAACGAATTGGCCAAAATATTTCAGTTTCGGCCACGGCCGAAACGAAATTTACATGAAGTCAGTTCATCGAAATTCCGAAATTTCATTTTTAGACTTTCTCACAAAATCCAAGGCTTTATGACAGTTGCAAGACTTATGGAGAACAGTTTTTGGATTTTACATAAAGTCTTGCAAAGTTCTTTTTCAATTATGGAGAACAGTTTTTGGATTTTATATAAAGTCACATAACTGTCATAAGCTGGAGTTCTTTGTGTTTGTAACATATCAAACCAAGACAACCCACATCTCAAAGTTAGCAGACAGTGTGTAATTTCTGTCTACATGGATCAATTTCTTCCATTCTATCCTATCCAAGGTCATGTTCTCTGTTAAATTCCTAGCCCTCAAGTCTTTCCTCATTGTTCCTACCCATGTTGTTTTCGGTCGGCCCCTACCTCTTTTTACTCCATTAGCTTGGCACGAGTCACTTCTTCTCACTGGAGCATCCAAAAGCCTGGTTGAGTTGAGTTGAGTGAGTATACACATGTTCAGCCTGTTCACTTATGCTCCCTTGATTTATGACGGCGTCCAATAAAAGAGTATCAAGTTTATCTTTATTATACTTGCACATGTCTGGAAGACTGGAATAACTTTCTAATCAAATTGCTTAATACTTTGTAGATATGGACCCCGAATGTGGTTACTCTGTGGGAGGCTTTACTGACTGTGTTTCAATTTGGATTACTACTGCTACATGCATATGCTCAAGACAAGCGTTGGCCCTATTTATCTCTTCCATTGTATTGCTTCTCTTCTAATTTTTAATTTTGCGACCTTCATTTAAGGTTTCCCATCTGATTAATATCTGGACCTATACTTATTTTAGTTAATTACAGTCAATAGGGTCGTCTATTCAATAGGATCTGTAGCCTCTATAATGTGTTACACTCTTTCGTGGTTA
Source organism: Tasmannia lanceolata (assembly GCF_043159265.1). NCBI lineage: Eukaryota > Viridiplantae > Streptophyta > Magnoliopsida > Canellales > Winteraceae > Tasmannia > Tasmannia lanceolata. The sequence goes on from NW_027518679.1 coordinate 30,202,012, forward strand.
CTCAGGGAAAGAACTGTGAGGCCAAAAGAATGGGTTCCAGAAGAGTCTATGTTACTTAAACCTGGTGATGGGGAGTACCAGGAGTGCTCTGGGATACTTCAGGTGGATGAAGAGCACGACCAAAGCATTGTTGATATTTTTTCTATCCATTCTAAAATGAATGCAGGTACTCAATATTCCGAGGCCCTTTTTAACTCAAGGAATGTAAATACTACAGAATTTCATATTAGTTTATCTACTCAGGCAGTGCTTTTAGCTCATGGTCAAATAAGAAATGCAGGAGTGATCCTAATAATAATAATAATAATAATAAGGGAAGTTGTTACTTAACGGGTTTTATCAGCTCCTTAGATGGCGTGCTTAAACTCCAAAAAGATCCACATATGAAGAATAAATTGTGTTGGTGTCTGTGAAACAACCAGTTACTCCAAAAGCTTAAGCTGATGGAGAAGGCGTTATTTAGTCTTTTATACTTTAACACTCCCCCTTACATGTGTCCCCTCTTTTAAGGGTTGGCCTACACGTGGCACATGTGGCCCCTTCTTTTGGGTTGGTCATCACATGTGGATATTGATCTCAAGGAAGTTTGAACCCTGATACCATATGAAACTACCAGTTACTCGCTATTGGAGATGGCTCTATTTAATCTTTTATACCTCAACACTCCCTCTCGCATGTGGCCCCACTTTTAAGGGTTCGCCTACACGTGGCACATGTGGAGTGTTAAAGTATAAAAGATTAAATAACGCGTTCCCATCAGCTTAATCTTTTGGAGTAATTGGTTGTTTCACAGTGTCCTTGACCAAGTTGGAGTTTGTAAGAGGTAAAGAACTCGAAAGACCTTGAGAGATAACAGTTAGCCACAAGATATCTAATTGCTGAATATTTGCGTTCTTAATGTCGCGTAATTGATCATAACAGCCACTTGCATTGTGAAGGAGCTGAACTCAACATTCTTATCGATTTTTTCACATACAATCATGAGCAAGTTGCTGCTTTTATTCAAAGTTATTAAGAAACATAAGAAATCCAATGCATAATTTATGGGCCAAGCAATATGTAAGAGAAAGAAACAAAGAAAAGGGAATGGAAAGAGTGTGTCGAGTGGGAATCGATGTGAAAGAAGAATGGATGGGAGAAATAAGGTTTGAGTGTTGTTTTCAAGTGGCTAGGTAGGGGCTAATAGGATTTCAAATGGAAGATCAAGAAGAGAGCTGTGGAAATAGAGTTGCTCAGATCTATGATAGGGGCGTAGGAGAGGCTAGATTGAGAGCACTGGAATCGAGATCTAGGAGATTAATGGTTAGATCAAGTGTTAGAGGATGTGGATCTATGGTATGGAGGGGTAGATCTAATGTTCCGACGAGTAGGTCTAGAAATTTGAGGTGTAGATCTAGGGGTTTTGGTTGTAGATCTATAGGTTTTGGGGGTAGATCTGGAGTTTCAATTGTGGAGATCTATGTGTTTGGAAGGGTTTGGGATCCCTAATGGAAGAGGTGGGTTTCAATGATGTAGAAATGGAGGGTTGGTGGGTTTCGAAGTGTACTTGCAAATGAAAATGGAGAATGGAGATTAAAAGTCACCTCCATGACTTGTCTCTTCCCTCATTTATAGCATTCCCTTGAGCCAATTACAAGAATACCCCTTGTGTATTGTACATTGGCCAAGGATTATGAAGGCATATTCCTATCTAATTGTATACGCTAAAGTTGTTTTTTTTTTAAAAGGGCAACATAATATATATATATATATATATATATATGTAAAAACAGAACCGAGGTGGTCCTGAAGGAACAAAGATAATACAAAGATAGCAGTACAATAATTCAAGGAGGTAGATAGTCAAAGAACTCAAACGCGGCCCGAAAGACTCCTTTCTTGGCAAGGGTGTCTGCTTCCGCATTGGCTGATCTCCTGACATGGCGAAAAACTATTGAGGAGCCCTTAGCTCTGTCCTCTATTTCCTCTAAGAGAGGCAAAAATCGCCAAGGGGGAGAAGCGTTACCCGAAAGCCAGCGAATAACATTTAAGGAATCCCCTTCGACGATAATTTTGTCGCACTCTAGACGAGGCATCGAGAGAAGCCCGCTATGAACGGCTCGGACCTCTGCCTCGTTTGAGTCTGCCACTCCGATAGGCCCCGAGTAGGCCCAGAGGACTTCCCCTTTGTGGTTTCTACATAACCCCCCTACTCCTGCCATTCCTGGATTGCCGATAGACGATCCGTCAAAGTTAAGTTTCAGGGACCCCGGAGGAGGAGGAATTCAGGAGGGGAGGATTTTCACTTTGGTAGCCGATTCCAAGCATATGATTGACCATCCTTCCCAGAGGTCGAAAGCTGAAACAAAACGAAACAGGGGAAGGCTTCGAGCCCAGGATATGACCGCAGCTATCAACTGAATATAAATCCAATAGGGAGATCTAGCCTTCCCTTCAAAGATACGAGCATTCCTCTCTTTCCACAAGAACCACCATGAGGCCAGGAGACACATCTTCCACAGCGTTCTGCCTTTCTGTATACGCTAAAGTTGTTATGAATATATACATTTGTTTACAAAGATTCTTACATGTATATAAGTCGCAGATGTTCTGCAGTCGTAACTTTACTCAAGAAATATTTATTTTTAACACACCAGTGGATAAGACCTGTCTAGAAGTCCATATCGCATTTGATCTCTATTGTATTCAGATAAATCATTCTTAACCGCTTCCTCTAACTGTATTTTGTTTTAATCTCCGCATCATTGGAGCTATCAGTAACCATTTACTTGCATCTCTAGCTGCATCGAGCTCTATTGATTTTCTGTCAATTTAGTGCACTTGTAATTATGTAAGTATTTCTCTTCTAAGTCAATCTAGAACTAGTGCTTCTTGAACTAGATAACATGGAAAAGCAAAATACCAATTTTTGTTGTTGTTGTTGCTGTCGGCCTGTCGTTGTTTTAATAATATTATAATTCTTCTTCTTCTTCTTATTATTATTATTATTATTATTATTTTGAATGGTTAGATAGATAGATAAAAAAAGCTTCTTCTTCTTCTTCTTATTATTATTATTAGGGAAATTATAGATTCACCCCCTTTTCTTCCCCGGGCCAACCCCCTCTATAGTATTTGTTAACTAACCAACTTCTCCAAACGCTTAAGCTGTTGGAGAAAGGCGTTATTTATCTTTTATACTTTAACACTCCCCCGCACGTGTGGCCCACTTGGCAAACACGTGGCACATGTGGTCCCGACCATCGCATGTGGAGTTTTGCTATCGGGAGGTTTGAACTCGAGACCTTTGGCTCTGATACCATGTTAACTAACCAACTTCTCCAAAAGCTTAAGCTGTTGGAGAAAGGTGTTATTTATCTTTTATACTTTACAGTATTTATGACAATTCTTACTACACTACGAGGGTGGCCCCTCGAGACTTCAACTAGAGGAGCAACCGGTTGGTTCACCAAACCCCGAAGAAAAGGGTATGGCACGGGGAAGAAAGGGGGCGTATCACTTCCCTTCATGCAATTCGTCTGTTTCTTATGAACTTTTTCCAAATGATTAGTAGATTTCAATTTCTTTTACCTTGATTAGGTTCGTACCCTGCTGTCGACGAATTAAATTTTATAAAATCATTCAAAAAAATTCTTTTAGCTTTAAAATTTACATCATGACATCACTGAATTGATATTTTTTACTATATATTTATACTAATGAAAAATGAAGAAATAGTAGCTGAGATGATAAGAAATAAAAAATTTGCAGTTTCTGCAAATCAGAAATTTACAGTTCCTGCGTTATGCGGTTTTCTAGGCTTCCCCATTTGATATTACCTAAATGTTGTGGGGATTTTCTATGCATTTCTTTCATCATTACTACTAATTTTGAGTCTTAGCACATCTTAATTTCAAAAAGTAAACTTTTGTAGGTCCGGCCTATCAGAATGTGCCAGATAGTGACTTGACAGAACCATCCAACCAAACTTCTGGCAAGAAAATTGTAGAAAATTTCCTTGTGCTCTCAGCTTGGAGACAACAGTTTCTAGATGCAGTAATGGTATCGCTCTTATTTTGTTTCAATTTTTGGTTAATCTTTAATTAGACAACAGCATAACTTTAAACCCAGAATTATTGTGTAGTGTGTGGCATTTCAATTGTTTTTATTGCCTGAAATCTAGGTTGAAGAGATGGAAAATACTATCCTGTAATATCTGATCTTTTCCATTGTTTATAATAACATGAAAACTGATTCTTAAATGGTCTGGGTATACCCCACAGATTCAACCATAAGGCCTCTAACCACTGAAACACCTGCAGTGATTATGCAGTGGCTTTGGTAGCAAGGACATCAATCCCCAAGACTGGGATTGAGGTCACCTAAAACTTCTGCCCCTGATATCTTAAAAAGTAAGCCGTGGGCTTCACAAGATATTAATCTCCTGAGCAATATCACTCTACATCTTTGTTCTTGATCGGACAATTAACACACTTCATAATCTCACCAGTGGAACATTGAAAGTTATGCCAGCATATTGCATGGACCATGAAAGATAGACAATGCAATCTCTTCATGGCTGGGGCCCCAGGGCTAATCCCATTTTCCTATTTTTGGTAGTTAAGCTGCACAATGCTAATATCTTTTAATTGATTCCAAATCAAACCTCGAAACACGGAAATTTTCATTTTGCCCACACTTCACTAGTACTTTTGTTTCTCATCAGTGTTTCTTTAACCTGAAATTTATCTAGGAATCCGGGCTGGCACCTTGAATTTTATTGATATGATAAAAGAATACAGAGAGAGAGAGAGAGAGAGAGAGAGAGAGAGAGAGAGAGAGAGAGAGAGAGAGAGAGAGTTAGGGAGCGCAAATTACCTCCAGATCCACAAAACTAATACAAAAAAACAACCCGCTATCTTACTTCCTACGAATGCTGGTGATTTTCAAGAAATCACATCTCTGAACACCTTTAGCCAATGTAGAAAGATCTCTCCAATGTCCAAAAACATTATTTTTGTAAACTTACAAGCATAGTTAGCAAGGTGATCTGCAACCTGGTTACCCTCTACGAACTGATGTGTCATTTTAGGCTTCAAATCAAGGGTAAGAGAGTAAAGCTCTTGTCAACAGTATTTAATCGACTGAGGAGGATCCTTGTTAGAAACGATCATGCCAATTAAGACCTTGCTATTTGATTCCACCCAAACATTCAAGAATCCAAAGGTTTTACAACCCATCAAGAATGCTTCTAGCTTCCGCCTGGATATTGCTTCCCACCACCACAGATAATCGAGGATTGTCCTTTTACACCCCATCAATAATTAATTTTAGCTCACCAAGCTTGGGCCTTTCCTAGCACACACGAGTAACTCTAAGGCTTTTCGATGGTTTAGGAAATATTACAATGTTGCCAAGAGCTATCTCTTCCCAGGAAGAGCAATCCGAAGATGGAGAGAATGAATTGGCAAGCGTTTTCCCCCAGGTAGTCACATTTTTAATTAACTGATTGGCCTAGAGGAACCCTCCATGCGTTATCTCCCAGGTTATGAAAGTTGACTTACTTTTCCTCTTGGATAGCTTTAACCACTGAAGAAGCCTAGAAATAATGGATTGGTTTTTGAGAGGCACCCCAACATAAGTAGAAAAATGATACCATATAGCTCTCACTACATCGGTGTCAATAATTACATGATTCAAATCCTCTTCCGTAGGCATAGCACGACACATACTTGGAAGGAAGAGGAATTGGTATATTCTTCAATCGGCCATTAGCATGGATTGCATTCATAAAAACTTTCTATTGAAGCATCCATTTTTCATTGAAAGATCCTTCCAAATGCATGTTGACCACCTTCTCTTAGGAAATTTAGTCCGCACTATATTTCACGCTGATTTAGTAGTGAAGTCGCCCGATTTATTAGGAGTCTAATGTCATGGATGCTTTAATGGCATTAACAATTCCTTGCGAAATATTATGGTCTACCTGAGAAAGATTCCACACTCCAACTTCATTGATAAGACCCTTGACCAATAACTTCGGATTTAACTACTCTCAATTGGAAACCTGATTAATCAATGGGTAATTACCAAACCATTTTTCCATTCGAAAGGAAAGTTTACATTTCCCTATGATCCATCTACTGTTACTAATCTACTCATCTTTCATCAGAATCAAATCCTTCCATTGCTTGGAATCACATGTTTTCCTTTCAGTAAGATAGAAGCTTCCACCCTTAAGATACTTGACTTTCATAAAGCCATTCCAACAAATGGATTTGATATGCTGATTATGCATACTTTTGATCATGAAGGCATTGCTAACGAAATCAATAACTTATCCCTAAACAAAAGCCCAACACTTTTGGACCAAAATACCCTCTAATGACCTAAAGACTTGCTCCCCACTTAAGATTACTGCAATATATGCATGGGGCCTATTTAAAACACTCACAACTCAAAGAACTTAAGTGATTTTGATAGGAAAAGACTCTAATGCCGACTATAACCTAAAAAGACTTTGAGCAGCCTAAACCCACTATGGTAGGTTTGTTCCCCACCATAGTGGGTTTTTTCCAGCTTAATACCCACTATAACTTAAAAAATTCCACGGCTAAAGATGCTGCTCAAAGTCTCAATGGCTGGTACAATGCATCTACAATGCCGTTTTAAGTTATAGTGGATGACAGGAACAAACCTAACCAGCCGGAATTACCAGAACAATCCAAAATATCCTAAACCAACCAAAACACAGGCTGGTACATGCATCTACAATTTGTACTCTGGTTTCCTTCCCAAAGTGGAAGGTTTCAGAAATTCCATCAAGAGCGGAACGGAATTGGTGACCAAGGACAGTATAGTGATAAATCTCATTTACTAGTTTCTTAGTGTGCATAACTCTCAAGAGATTGTTATTTTATTTTTTCTCATTTTTCTAGGGAAACTATTGCGAAAGAGATGCAGTGTTAAAATTTAGAAAATTAGTGATGCGACGAAACCCTTACGAAAATCTTGTGATATGTTTGCACGTCAAACAAAATTCTTCTTCTCACTAGATTCTTAGAATCACATTATATTTTTATGGTTTTCCCTTTTCAAATCTTATTTTGTAATACAAATGGAAAAGATGGAAAACATGATTTTGTAATGTCAAATCTTTTCCATTAGCTCTGATAAAATGAAACTGTTTCAGTCTGTACTTTGTATTGTTGATTGAAAAGATGGAAAAAATTTACGAACTTGTTTTTATTTTCACTTATGCTTATGTATAGCTTCTATCTAATCCCAGGAAGCATTTCTTGGGGTATGCTTAACAAACTTATCGAATAATTCCACCGTATTATGTTTGTCTCACTGGTATTCTAATTGAATATATTCACAATTATGAATGAAGTCATCAGTTAACCTCTTATTGTTGTATCTCTTGAACAGTTGAAGAGCACTGAATCAAAAAAGATGAACAATCTCTTCTTACAAATGGCAAGAATTTTTTGGCACGCGACCCTTGCACCCTGGAGGATTTTATTTGCTTTTGTGCCTCCTTATCATGTTGCTCATGGATGGGTTGCCTTTATCTGCTCCCTGATTTTCATTAGTGGAATAGCTTACATTGTTACACAAATTACGGATTTGATTAGCTGTGTTACAGGTTTGTCCCTTCTCAGCAAAAAATTAAACTACCTACTTTTCTCCATTGTAAATACCTCATAATTTACATTTAAGATGGTTTCACATTTTTCTTGCAGGAATAGATGCTTATGTCATAGCATTTACGGCATTGGCCGGTGGAACCTCATGGCCAGATTTAGTTGCGAGCAAGATTGCTGCCGAACGTCAAACAACTGCAGATTCTGCTATTGCAAACATCACTTGCAGGTTCTATTCTTCAACTGATTTTTTAAGTATTTTATAGTATATTCTATCCTCCTAGGTGGAAAAAGGAATTCAATTGGGAGAAAATTTCAGCAGTTCTTATTATTTTAAATAAGGATGTTACCTATTAGCTTTTTAGCCCATAATTGAATTTAAACCATAGTTGCCAAAGTGGGAAGCGAGTGCGAGAAGCGATGCCTTTGAAAGTCAGCATGAATCATATAATAAGCCTCATTGGAGTCAAACAAAAAGTACATAGAAAGAGTTGGATTGTAGTAGGTTAGGGTGGAAGGGTTAATATAGGTAAAGATTACAAGTAGAAAAGAAGACTTCATGACTAATTAGAATTACTAGTTTTATGAATTTACAGTTTCATATGTTTTATTTATATTTATCTAATGTTAAGTTTTTGGAAAAAGTTCCACTTAATTTTCATATGAAACTTAAAATGAGTTTTCAAGTTTTAAATACATGTTCTTTTAAACAAGGTTTTAAATTTCGGTTTCGGTACCCATTTCGGACCCCACCGAAATCTGAAATTTCTGACCAAAATTTGGTATTTTGTCTCAAAATTTCGGACCGAAATTCCAAACTTTTGTGACATTTTTTTTTAAATGGCATTTTGTCAAAATTTCGGACCAAATTTCCGACCGAAATTTCGGTTTCGATTCCCACCGAAATTTAAAACCATGCTTTTAAATAAGAATGTCAGCTTATTGAAAGGAGAATATTCTTTTAAGAAATGATCGCCTAAATAGGAAGCACACTTTTAATTAAGAGGGTACTATTAATTAAGTGGAAACACGTAGGGAGCGTTCGCTTCCCCTAAATTTGGGAAGCGAGAAGAACTTAGCTTCCGAAGTGAGCTTCCCATCCAACTAGGAAGTTCCTGGTAACTATGATTTAAACTAGCTTGCTGTGAAATAGAGTTCATTTAGGCCAACCTAACAGTAGTATTTAATGTACTATAAATGAGTGTGCTCCAAGGGCCATTTATGGTAATAGGCGTGTAGATTGCCTCACTTATTTTTCCTGGAAAATGAGTAATATTTAAGGACCAAAAGATCTGAACTGTGGTTAAATACGTTTTATGAGAACTGTTTATCTGGGCCAATTTTGTGCATGATGGAAAACTGAATCCTTTTAATCCAATGAATAAGTGGAACGATAGAAGGTTCTAACTTCAATTTTAAGCTGGAAATGACGAGTGGAAGGACAAAGAAAAAGTTGGACATAGGAAGGACTGCTGGATTTAAAAAAGAGAAGATATTTTTTACCATTCAAAAGAGAAAAGGAAGAAAACCAGCAAGGTGAAATTTAAAAGCTTACAAATTGAAAAAGCGGATATTGCCAGCTTGATCCCCTTGGGTATATAAATAACTTTTTGGACAGCTCATTAAGGATTTTCTATTTTATCCATAGATTTGAAGATATGCATTCAAAACATTGTAGTAGTAAGTTTCACTATTCTGAAAATGCCTCTCTAATAATTTAAGTAGCATTGAATAATCTCTCTAAACAAGGCATTTAACATATTCATATATTTACACAAACTCTAGCAGGAACTGAGGTCACTGGAGTTCATATACTAGGAACTGTATTGATCAAAACTACATCAACAACTAGGAGGCAACTAGAATTTGATCTTATAGCCAACATGCAGACATTTGGCCTTGTCTACAACTACAAGTATCCATGCTTATGATACAGACACGATCCATGTATATATACACACACACACGTACTTGTTGGGTTGCACAATGCAACTTTGCATACTTGTTTGCAAATGAAATTCATGCTTTGGTAATTGGTATTCGAAAGGATGTTGTGACCATGTAATCATCCAATTTAATGTCCATTCATGCATTTGTGGGTATGAGTATGTTGCATGCACTGTTCAAATTGTAGGGTTAAAATTTTCAATTGTTTGCCGACAAAACTGTGGTGTTAAAATTTTCAATTGTTTGCTTCCATAATAAACCAGAGTATTTTGGGAAAATGAGTTAAATGAATTAGTCAAAAACACTTAAAAGGCAGCTCATGTATCATTTTCATAGTAGTGTAATGGATATGTTATTCAATGTTGCATTTGAAAACCATCAGCTTTTCTGATCACCATCCAAGAAAGACAGACTTTTGAATAGCATGAATGTGGGTTTCCTTGATCAGGGAACCCTCCTCAGTTCAATGAGATCAATGTTGTAGCAATCAAGAGATGGGTTTTTATTTTATTTTATAAGAAGTGATGTGTAAACTAAAAGTTAGTGATGGAGTTTCATGCTTTGCAGTAACTCGGTGAATATTTACGTGGGTATTGGCGTTCCGTGGCTAATCAACACAGCATACAACTTCGTTGCATATAGGGAACCACTGCAAATCCAGAATGCGGCAGGTCTCAGTTTCTCCTTGCTTATTTTCTTCATTACTTCTATAGGTTGCATCAGTGTTTTGGTGTTTAGGCGTTTAACTTTAGGCGCTGAACTGGGAGGGCCAAGACTGTGGGCCTGGGTGACATGCATCTACTTCATGTTCCTATGGATTATTTTTATTGTTTTGTCCTCCCTTAGAGTTTCTGGTATTATTTGATTCTCTTCCCTATATCTTATTGTTTTTTATATTCATTGTAATAAGCCCTTTCTTCTTGGGCTGTATGGAATTTTATTGTTATATATCAAATATAGAGAGAAATTCAATAGAATATAGTGATTTCTTTCACAATAAAAAAGGTGGTTGTTGTAGGTTACTGCTACTGGGATGACTTGATTTATCAGTGCTTTTGGTATTGCAAAGATGATGGAGCTATGGAGGTAGTATATCACATTGTTACTCAGGAAGATATTGATATATAGTGGCTAATGTTGTTCCATGGGTTATTTTGTTCTTGGTTATACTGAAATATCTGAGACTTTAAAATGGGTCTTTCCACCATATTTTTCCAAATCTTGATATTGTCTCCCAATATCTTCATAGAGTGAGATTTTCCTCAAATTTCATGAAAGTTTGCCATAAAGGCCTTCATTTTTTATAAGATTTCAGTACTGGTCTTATATATCTGTTTTCAACTTTCCTTCGTCTGCTCATTTAATTTCTATGTTATTTTCCTGATATTATCCTAAGGGCGGCCCAGTGCACGAGGCTCCCATCATTGCGGGGTTTGGGGAGGGCTAGATGTACGCAACCTTACCTCTGCTTTGCAGAGAGGCTGTTTCCGCGACTCAAACCCGTGACCACCAGGTCACAATGGAGGAACCTTACCGTTGTGCCAAGGCTCACCCTCTCTGATATTATCCCAATAAAAACCTAAAAAAAATGGAAATCTTCCCAGAAATTTTTGAAAACGATATTTTATAACTTGATAATACCATGTTTCTTCCAACAGAGGAAATAAATTAAATTGATCCTTGTAATGTTTTACTTGATTTGTGAACTGTGGTTCAGTGGTCAGCGTACCGATAAGCAAACTCAAGTACTGAACTTAATGTTAACAAGAACCAAAATGTAATTTATTTTCTTGTTAATATTGGTAGATATTTATTAATGATTTTCTCTATTTGGTTGTTAGGGCTCACTTATATTCTCAGAGAGAACAAAATATTTCCTAATCGATGTTTTCTTGAAATAATTTTATTGTAAGAGGAATTAGTATAAGGGGATTTGCTAGGGACAATCGCAGAAGGCATTTTGCGGCTGGGCTGTTGCATGAGAGAGCAGCCAGAGAGGCTCAGTTTTCAGCACATCGTCTTATTCATTCAGTTCATCTGACGTGGCTGCCCAGCCGCAAAATTCCTTATGCGATGGTCCCTAGCAATACCGACACGTGTGCAAGAAGACACGTATGTGAGCACGAATCCCTATGAAATCCAAGAAAAAAACATTTAGAATGGTGAAATCGTTGGTTAATTTCATTTTCCAAACTGAGTCCCATTTGGAAGTGTTTTCCAAATTTCATATAATATCTCTGGATCCAACTATGCCTTTAAATTTGGTACTGATTGGACGATCCTAAGTTGTTGATCAACAATTGGATGAAAGACGTATTTTTAAGATGCCATGTTTGGCAGCCATGAAATTTTTTTCCATGAAATATTATTTTATCAAGTGGTGGGAGAGGGACAAAGAGGGTGGGAGAGAGAGAGAGAGAGTTGGTAAGGTATGAGCAGGAGAGGATGAGAAGTGAGCAGTGACTGAAAAACAAGGAAAAGAAAAATCTGCTCAAAATAAGATGGCCAGATGGGATCTGTTGTAATCACAATGAGACATGCCTACTGTTACATTCAACACCCTAAGTATGTATTATATTTGGAAAACACTTCCAAAACCATATTTCGTTTGGAAAATAAAGACCGATTCAACCCGAACGCGACCTGTGGAACCATTTACTCCATCCAAACCCGAACTGAGTTCCAATCTGATGAGGTTCAACCTGATCCGACCTGAGGAACCCTTTTTTCCAACTCGAACCCGACTCTAATTCAACCCGACCCAACCTGAGTTTTTAAGCTTACTTCAAAAAATAGTAAAAAATGTTGGGTTTCACTCAGGTCGGATTGCCAAGTTCTGAACCTGAACTCAACCCAGGTTGTTGGGAAAAGTCAACCCGAACCCGACCCAAAGAATACCCAACCCGACCCGACTTTTTTCGATTGAACCCAACCCAGCCAAAGGAAGGTCCAATATCTTTTAGAAACGTGAGTCATGGGATACCAAGGAGGTCGCACCCATAGTCTCGTTAGAAATATCGAAGAAAGAGGGTGCTAATATCAATTTCTGAGACATCACAAGAAACACAATAGCATCAGAAACTCAGACAAACGGTAATTTAAAATAACGGTTTATTCGGTATAGAGAAGCAAAACTCTCTCTCTCTCTCTCTCTCTCTCTCTCTCTCTCTCTCTCTCTCTCTCTCAGCTTCAAAAGCCATGGATCCAAGCAAAATTACCACACTTTCCTCCACACTTTCCTCCACCAAACCCCATCTCAAATCCACTCCATTCTCCTCCTCCCCCCTCTTCTCCCACTCCGGCCACTCCTCCGATCCCGCCGGCCTCAGCCGTGCTTCCATCATCTGGTTCCGCAACGACCTCCGCCTCCACGACAACGAAATCCTAACCACCGCCACCAACGAATCCCTCTCCGTCCTCCCCGTATACTGCTTCGACCCCCGCCTTTACGGAAAGTCACCTGCCGGATTCAACAAGACCGGTCCAACCCGCGCCACGTTCATCCCCGAATCTGTCGCTGTTCTCCGGTGCAACCTCAGGTCCCGTGGCTCTGACCTGGTTGTCCGGATTGGGACGCCGGAGATTGTGCTCGTTGAATTGACAAAAGCCGTCGGGGCGGAGGCTGTGTATGTGCACCGGGAGGTGTCGTGTGACGAGGTTCGAGTGGAGGAGAAGTTTGAGGCAGCTGTGAAGGAACAAGGTGTTGAGTATTTTCAAATTATTTTATCTTTCAAAATAAATAAAAAAATAGTTTTTTCAAAGAGACAATTCTTTCATGTGAAAAGATGTCATTAAAGGGTTCCTTCATGGTTTTTTAATCTTCTATAAGACTACTCTTTATAAGTCTTCTATGATTCTCTAAGGCATACTGGTTGTCTTGAGCTCAAGGCGCAGCTCTTGTTCTTGGTGCAGGTATTGTGAAACAACCAGTTACTCCAAAAGCTTAAGCTGTTGGAGAAGGCAGTATTTAATCTTTTATACTTTAACAGGCATTGTAACCTCCGAACTTATTTCCACCTACATAAGGAGGGAAATTAAAGTCTTCAAGGCCCTGTTTGGATTGCTAGAAAAGAATTTTTGATCCATTTCAAAAAAAGAAAATCTGATGGGAAAATTTTTCTTGGGATTTTTTTTTTTTTTTTTCATTCTAAGATTTATAGGGAAATCATATGATTGTCATTAATTTAGAGTGATGTTTTCATAAATTCAAGGTCCCTCTAAGTAAAAATTGTACAGGGTTGGTTCAAATTGTCATTTTTTGGGTAAAAAAATAAAAAAAATTTAACAATATTTTTCCTTTCCAAACTTTTCTAGAAAATTCCTGCAATCCAAACAAGTGAAAGCCTATGCTTGTCTTGCCTGCCTCCCATTTTTCTAACCCTCTTTCTAGCTTTGATTATTTGATTATTTGCATCTCCACCATGTGATTATTCATGATACCAATTTTGTCCCAACAAAGGGGTGGAGGTGAAGTATTTTTGGGGAAGCACACTTTGTCATATTGATGATTTGCCATTTAAGCTGGAGGAGATGCCATCAAATTATGGGGGATTTAGGGAGAGTGTGAAGGGTATAAATGTGAGGAAGACAACTAAGGCATTGGATCAATTGAAGGGTTTGCCAACTAGAGGAGATGTTGAGGCCGGCGAAATTCCGACTTTGTTGGATCTTGGACTCAGCCCAACATCCACCATGCCTCAGGTTCCAGCAGATTTTTTATATATATTATTTAGCAATTAATTATGTTTGAATTGTTATGGATTTTTCTTTCATTTTAAGCTATTTTAGAAAGTAATTTTAGCCTAAATCTATTGTGGGCCTCATGGATGATTTATTTTCTCCCTTTTTTTTTGTTAGTAATGAAAAATAATCTGAGTATGATCAGAAAAAAGATTGCAGGACATATGAGAATCTGAAGTTTACCAGCTTTGGAAACCCATTTCCTTTTTAAATTGGTACTGGACCTATCAGTTATGAATCTTTTCATTGGTGATTTTCATAGCATTGTTTGTGGAGTCTGTCATTGGTTTTGTGTCTTTTCAATCTATATTCTTCTTCTTCTCAAAATCAAAATCAGAAATACTAGAATCCTACTAATGTAAATAAAATAAGAAATAATAAAGGAATTAAATTAACCAAAATACTACGTAAATCAAACTAAACCACTATGTTAATTCTTGACGCTCTCCCTCAAGTAGAAGCATAAATATCATCCACCTGCAGCTTGGAACAAGTGCCTTTCTATGTCTGCCAATTGATCTTTGGGTCTCATACACTGATCAGAGTAGATATCAATTTGCTAGTAATCGTTTAACGAACAAAATGATAATCTACTTCATTGCCCTTAGTCCTCTCATGAAACACTGAATTACATGAAATGCAACTAGTAGCTGATCATAGAACATCTTCATTGGCCTGTCAACATCAAACCCCATTATTTCCCAAGTGTCTTCAACTGCATCAACTAGTTACTGTGTAAGCCATTGCATGATACTCTCAACTCTCTTCCATTCAATCATAGAAAGAACATGTTACAAGTCATAAATATGAGTGAGTTCACTTCATAATGTCTAAAATACCCTCAACATGGAATTCCACTACTTCTAGCAAGGATTACAATGGGACATGTCCCATAGGATAATTTATCTTTCTTAATCAGCAAAAAATTATTCGCTTGCTTTACTTTATGAGTGTGCCCTTGGCTGGCCTGTCACCATGTCAATTTCAAATGTTAGTATATTTTGGTGCTTAACATAGAAAAGTAGTAATGTACAGATGGTTGTTTCTTTTTTAGGAGCCATTTGCTGGAGTATGTGTCAAAAAAATGACTTCAAATGTTGTTTCTGGTTGCTCAGGATGGAAAGCCTTCTGCTAATGCTTGTTTTATGGGAGGTGAAACTGAAGCATTGAAGAGACTTCTAAGGTTTGCATCAGATTGCGTGGACCTGCCAAACAATGCTCCCCAGAATAATAGTTATTTTGCAAAATTTTCCTGCAATATCTCACCATGGCTAGCCATGGGATGTCTCTCCCCGCGATTCATGTTCGATGAGCTAAAGGAATATTGTAACAGGTATCGCTGACCTTCTCAATATATGATGACCATGACCATGTTATTTTGTTTCAGTCATTCTCCTTTTTATCTGAATTTGACGTGAACCATTCTCATTGAGAAGTAAATCTTGCCTTCTAGAATGAATTCTGCTGCCTCGACTCAGAGAAATGGTGCTGAGGAAACTGATAATGAACTGAACTCATTAAAGTCTGAGTTGTTATGGAGGGATTTCTTCAGGTACTTAAAAAGGCCAGACTTTTCTGTTTAAGATCCCCTTTTTCCAAACCACTAAGTTATGAGGTGTGTGTCACTGTCTAAATGGGTTGTTGCTACTGGCAAAGGCACTCAACTTTCTTGTGGGTTGTGATTCTTAAAGCACAAACAAGCAAAGTTAAATGCTTTCGTCGATTTTATACAAGTTAGGGACATCTCTCTATTCCCTTGGCGTTGAAAATGATGAATTTCTATACTGATTAACTTATTGCTTAGCTAGAGTTTGTTATACTTTGTCTATGATTTATCAAGGCTATTGATAATTGCACTACCATGTTTTGATAATGAGGCAAACTCACCTTGTCTGTTATTATTTAAACAGCTATCAAAGTTTATTACAATTCCAAACAAGCTCTCAGAAGCTAATTAGAAATGAAAAGAGAAGGTGGGTTCGGCCCATTATCAAAACATGGTAGTGCCTATATCAGTAGGCTTTATTAAATGCCTGTGGTTACATTTCATGTGTGCTCTGGTTTCAGATTTATTACTAAGAAATACAGCTCCAGTAAGGAGAAACTGGATGATGTTCCAGTTACAACTCGTACAGGTACTCGCTTCAACTTAGATGGATGGATGAAAACCCGATTCATGAACCGAGACTAGGTCGTTGTGTTCATTTGTTTATGTTTTAAGCTGGCTGTTGATGATGGTTTGGCTTTCTTAAGAAGTTGTGATGAGTTTCTTTATTGAGCCTCAGTTTTTGTTCTCCTAAAGGTTGAAGTTTTCTATTTCTCGGTCGGAGACTGTTGATTTGGTCTGTGGACAATGAAACACTCAGCATGTTTATCCAAACATGAATAAGAGACGGTATTGGCAGATGGTTCATTCAAGAAAATGAAAAAAACTTTGCACCCTTTTTCTATTTCACCCTTCCTTTTTTTCCCTTCTTACTGTTCTCCATTGACTTGTGTAGATTGTAGTGAGAGTTGTTCTGAATTAGTTTGAATTTGATAATTGCAAGGATGATCTATATAGCAGAGGAAAAGAACATTTCCAATTTGAGTGGATACCCAAGTTGAGGGGTCTACTCAGAGTGATAGTCTGTGTTGATCTTAGAGTGGATGCCCATAATTGAACCATGCTAACTGTTCTATTGGTTGTGATATTTTTTGCTCATCCTTTCGGTAACTCTCTCTCTCTCTCTCTCTCTCTCTCTCTATTTTAGAGCTCCATTGAGAGGAAATAGAAGGGGAAGAAGAGGAAAAGGTAGAGGGTACTAATGTCCATGTCACCATATTTTGATAATTGCACCACTTGCTTTTACACTTTTATGATCAGGTGTTGATAGCATCTAAAGCATATTTAGTAAAACATGATTAGGGAGAAAATGGGATGGGAAAAATTCGAGTTTAATACTTTATTGGCTGAAAAAAAGGTAGTGATATTTACACTTAGTTTCTGATACATTCAACTTAACCCCTAACGTTTAAAAAGTTACAAGCAAACCCCCTGTGGTTTCAATTTGTGTAAGGTAGACCCCCTCAGTTGACGGTTCGTCCATAGATTGAAGGGTTAGGATGATCCGATGAAGCTGATTTTTTAGGCACACCCTCTCTATTTCAGGGCCCATCAAATGAACGCTTTGGATCATCCAAACAATGTGGGCCCACTGTGTTTTTAGTAGTGTTTGGATTCAGGTATGGGCCCACATTGCTTGGATATCATCTTGAACATAATTAGCAAAGCGTGATTCAGCAAAAGAAATGGGAAAATTTTGAGTTTAATATGGTATTTGTTCCAAAAAAAGAAGAAGAAAAGATATTAAAAAAAGGGTATAATAAATAGAAACACCAAAATTCACATTTTATGCGTTGGGAAAATTTTAAGTTTAATTGATAAACTTCAGAAATTTCACTAATTCTTAGATGCAATTACAGTAATCAAAGGGTGCTTATATAAAGCACTTACATGATAAGCATAGAAGGGAAATCAAGATAATTATGGAAGGGAAGGAATCCTAATCAAATCTACCTAATTAAATCTACTTTTCTAATCTTTCTTGCTTGCCTCTTCTTATCCACTCGCCTAATTTATCTAGTTTTCTCATTTAGCCAACTTACCCAATCTACCTCCAAGATGATCCAACGGTGAGATCTTAACCCAATCCAACCGTTGGATCCCACATATTCTAACATGCCCCCTCAAACGTATATGGATTGAAAATCGATAATTACAATAAAATTGCGAAATATGAAAAATAGAATTCCCAAATTACAAATTTAATCAAAATCCACCAATTTGATGCACACTTCCGAAAGTTGATGGTGAAGACTGATGTTGCTGTCAATGATCACCAACGATGGTTGCTGAAGAAGACGCCGCTTGTTGATGTGTCGCAAAGAAGGTTTTAAAAAAAAAAAAAAACAATGAATCAATAGATCACAACCTCAATGGGCTAGACAAGACTCAAGCCTCGATGGGCGAGTAAGATTGGGTCACTATGGACCGATGCTTGAATGGGCAAGAATGAGCCTCGATGGGCAAGATTGCATGGGTCTGCTTTGAATACCGATCCTCATGGAACTAAAAATCCTCCTTCAGGCACGCAATTGAAAATGAATGAAGCACCTCAACTGAAATGAGTCAATATTTCAAGCACACACCTAAAGAAAGGTACCTCAACTGAAATAGGACAAAGAAGAAGGATAGAAAAGAAGAGAAAAATGAAAATTAGCGACAAGAAGCGACTTCATAGCTAACGGCAAATATCAACAAGGAAAGTATGTCATCCGATTGGATTTTAAGAAGTGAAAGAAATGTTTTTCTTTCTTTCTTTTTTTGGCTGGGGGGTGTGCAAATAAAATTGGGTGAGAGTTGCTTGAAGTGATGAGACAAGCCATGGGAGACATATTAAAAGAGGGGCCTCTATCAATTTTTGAGTTGAAAAATGAGGTAGGTGGTGTACTGTTTTGATGAAGAAAGAAGAAAGGGCTATGATGCTATAAACAACAGAGATTGAGTTTGCAATAAGACGAGAGTTGAAACTTTCCTCCAAATAATACCCATCTCAATCTTAGGTAACATGCCCCCTATCAAGTACAAAGGTATTCAATATTAAACTAATGAAATGAGTTTTTGAAACAGAAGAGAGGTATTAGTTTTCACACGATGTGACTTGTCTTGGAAAGATCATCATTGCTAGGCCTGATGCTACCTCATTTTGAAAATACAAATACCTTTGCCCTTTGTAATGGAAAATCGTGCCCTTTGTAATGGAAAATCGTGCAAGATGCCAAGATCATCTGAGAAATTCAAAGAAGGTTATTCTCTTTTTCAAATGGCCGTGGGATGTCAACAAAATGGTGTTGGGTATGATTGGCAAGAGGGAAGTCTGGTTTGCGACCCGAAGGCAATAGGACGGGTATAGCCTCCGGCAATGGTGGCAAGACCAAACATGGTGATGAGACAAACAATCCAAACATGGCCAATGGCATTGGGAAGAAAATCCTCCATACGAGATTCTGATATGTAAACAGAAGCCATCATACATGATTTTGGATATAAAAAAAAAAGAGAACAAATCGAGAGTGATAATGGAGGAAAAATCTGAATCAGAGTTGAGAGCGGATGCCTAGCTTGTGATGGAGATTGATGGCTGTAGTGCCCGGCGGACGGCCGATGTAGCCGTTCGCCGGAAATCAGAATTGCAGAAATTTTAATCAAGGCCAGATCAGCTACTCTGATAAACTTCAGAAATTTCACTAATTCTTAGATGCAATTACAGTAATCAAAGGGTGCTTATTTAAAGCACTTACATGATAAGCATAGAAGGGAAATCAAGATAATTATGGAAGGGAAGGAATCCTAATCAAATCTACCTAATTAAATTTAAATCAAGATAATTATGGAAGGGAAGGAATCCTAATCAAATCTACTTTCCTAATCTTTCTTGCTTGCCTCTTCTTATCCACTCGCCTAATTTATCTAGTCACCTCATTTAGCCAACTTACCCAATCTACCTCCAAGATGATCCAACGGTGAGATCTTAACCCAATCCAACCGTTGGATCCCACATATTCTAACATTAATATGGTAACATTAATATGGTATTGGTTCAAAAAAAAAAAAAAGGTAAAAAAATGGTATAATAAACCGAAACACCAAAAATTCACATCTAATGAGCTAACCAGCTTCCTATTCCTATTCCTTTACAGGACGAAGACATGAGGATGAGTAACTCTAAAGGTCAATGAGTAACGGAGTAAAGGAGTACTAGAATCGAATGTTGTTTACATAATACAGCTGCATAAGGATAGAAAGATAGGCCAAAAATAGTGTTTTAAACTAGGTGTGCAACTTGGGGGTTGGGCTCAAACTGAATCCGACGGATTCAACCTGATTTTGGCTCGAGTTGGGCTTGCATTTCCTCGGGTTGGGTTGGGAAAAGCCAACCCGATTTAATTTCGGGTTTGGTTAGGGTTGAAGCCTTTGGCAACCCGACCTGACCCAAACCCGACCTCCGACAAAATTTTAACCGGAATATTTTAACCATAAAACTAAAAAAAAAAAACAGTTTAAGACGAGGTTTGGCTGGCTGGGATCTTGAGAGTGAGTAGTGCCTTTATCAAAAGACGGTGCTGCGGATATAAGCCTCCAAAGGCATACCAAATCCTTTTTCTCTTGAACTCGTGGGTCAAGTTTTAATATGTACGTTTATAGGGCAAATGTCTTAATACCCAATCACTTATATATGTACGTTTATATAGAAAATGTGTAAATCCACTTTTTTACCGCTGTTTTTTTCACCTCCACTCCATTTTCTTTTGGGTGAAGATAAATTCGCACCCACTGTAGGATAATTCACACCCCTGAAACGTGATTTGACATCAAAAACCGTTTTAAGTCTGCCAAAATTTGTCAATTCAATTTATAAGGGGTGCGAATTATCCTACATGGTTGCTAATTTATCAGCTTCCTTTTCTTTTTTACTTTAAAATAAGATGTATTTACTTTTGGGAAATGTTATCAGCACTACTGTATTTTGATGAGGGAACTCCTCACTTTATTAAAAGTACGGTATAGCCCGCACCATAGGATGATCTAAAGATTCCTAACCGTCCATTTGATGGGCCAAAGCCTAAATAGGTTGTGGATCGGAGGGTTAGGATCAACCTATGGAAATGATTTTGATCGGAGGGTTAGGGTCAACCTATGGAAATGATTTTTGGGACACAACCTATTTAGGCTGTGGCCCATCTAATGGACCGTTTGGATCATCCTATGGTTGGGGCCATACTTTACTTTTAATAAAGTGAGGAGTGCCCTTATCAAAATACAGCAGTGTTGATAACATTTCCCTTACTTTTACCCCAATTTCTTATTCCCGTTCATGGATTACTCTCGCTCTCTCTTCCTCTTAGCTTTCTCTCGCCCTCTACAGAGGTATAGAAACTGAAACCCTAATCTTTTGATATTCGCACTTTTGGGTTTTTGATTTTATCTTATTATACCACGGATACTTTTCCTATGATTTATTTTACCATGCATTCTTGTTTGATCTAGGTTTTGTGGGTTTTCCTTACCATTGACCTCTAATTTCGTGGGATTGATTTTTAAGTCGAAATTAAGCTTTTCTTTTACTGACCCAGATTGTGAATTTCTGTTTTCACGAGTTTTCATTTTTTTTTTTTAATAATATGTTGCTGCAAAATGAATTCGAGCTTGAAGTTCTATCTTCTGATGATTTGGTTACTGATATTCACACCATCATGTTTTGATAATTGCACTAACTGACTTTGTCTTTTATTACTTATCAGCCTGTTGAAGGTTTACTACAATTCCAAAAAGCTCTCAGAAGCCAATTAAAAAAGATAAGACAATGTGAGTTAGTGCAATTATCAAATCATGGTGGTGCCAATATCAGTAGCCTTTTTATTTTATTCCAGATAATTATTGTTACCTGTTTTATTCTTATTTCTGATTGTATTTCATATGTATATGACCATGGCCATATACAGATACACAAGGGTTCTTGTTCATCTATAGTGAATCAGAGGAACGTTTTGTTTGTTAATTTGTTTTTTTATTTGGGATAAATCTGAAGGAAATGCAAAAAAAAAAAAAGAAGTAATAATAATAATAAATAAATTAAGTCACTTTCATCTTTTTAATGGTAACAAAAATTTTATTGCATAAGATGCCAGTCCATCTGCCACATCATTGGCAGATCTCCTCGTGTGTTGTAGCTGAGGGCTTATGTTTCGGACGAGGTCTCTAACTCGTCAATTGTGGAGGCAAGCCTCCACGGTCCACAACACCGATTTGATGCCCATGCAATAGTGTTAGCAGAGTCACCTTCCACTATCAGAGGTCCCAGATTGTTACCATCGTACCATCTGAGTCCGGAAAGCAAGGCTTTCGCCTCCGCTTCATTGGCACCATAGACACCAGCAGGTCCTGAATATGTGATGATGATTTTTCTGTTGTGGTCACGAATCACCCCACCAGTGCCCGCCCTCCCCGGATTTCCAATCGAACTGCTGTCAAAATTGAGTTTAAATCACCCCTCTGGTGTTGGAATCCATCTGGGTGAAACACAAGACAGATTTTTCTTCTCGGAAATTACCACTATCCAATGACGAAGCACATTACCAACCGGATACGGGTTTCCCCCCTTCGCTTGAGACCAAGTGATTGTCGTGAATATAATGTCCATTGCCGTATAGTATTGCACCCTTGCTTTCCCATTGAAAATTCTGTTATTTCTCTCGTTCCACAGATTCCATATGATCGCATAAGGGATGGACGTCCACATGGGTTCCCAATTCAATATGACCTTTGTAATGCTGTTTTGGAAAACCCATGACATCCCAAAGAATTTTAAGACAATCATACCTGATAGGCGTATGGACACTGTAGCAAGAGGTGATCGAGGGATTCTTCAGAATTATAGCATAGGACACAGCGGCTGGCAAGACGAATACCATGTCGCTTTAGACGATCACACGTACTAATTCCGTGATGGATCACCGTCCATGTGAAAGCATTAATCCTAGGAGGGGAAATGGGTTTCCATACCCTAGCATGACGACCATTGTTAATCTTCTGAAAGAAAGACTTAACGGAAAATCTTCCTTCCGGATCATGCATCCACACCCATTTGTCGTCCAGGTGCGGCGAGAGATAATTAGAAGATAAATGCTGAACAAGGATTCCAAATTGGTCACACTCCGAATCCTTCAAATTTCTACCGAATATTATATTCCAAAAGGTATTATTAGTCCCCTAGCCCCGAATTAGGTAGTCTGCTATTCTTGCTTCTGGGTCGGACGTCAGACGGAACAAACTCGGGTATTGATCGGACAAAGTACAATTACCCATCCACAAATCAGAATCTGACGTCGACACCTTGACCCACCCTGAATCATACATTAGGCAGGAATAAGTCTCTAGTGGAGCACACGGCTTTCCATACAGCTGATCCCAATCTTGGCGATGGATTTCTGCTTAATCACTGCCCCCAACCGGCACCATATTTCTCAGCAATGGTATTGTGCCATAGAGATTGCTTGTCCACCCCAAATCTCCACATCCACTTTCCTAATAGAGCTGTATTTCTTAGACTGATTCTGCCGATAACACCCCCCCCCCCCCCCCCCCCCCCTTCTTTTCTTTGATTTACAGACTTTTGACCATTTTATCAAATGCTTCGTCCTTTTCCCACCTTCCTTACCTTCCCATAAGAAATCTCTTTGAAGTTTCTCGATGCGATTCGCCACTTTTTGCGGATTTTGTAGAGAGACATAAAATACACCGGCATATTTGCTAGTGCTGCCTTAATTAAAGTAATAGAGATAAGAACATTTTCTTCCACGTGGCAAGTTTCCTCTCAATCTTCTCCCCAACGAGGTCCCATAGGTCCGCCTTTGGTATACCATACCCCAGAGGTATACCCAAATAAGTAATGCGTAGAGAGACATCCATGCAACCAAGTCACTTTCTATGATATATGGAAATATGCATCAAAACATGAGTTAATTTACTTAGCAGCAGAGCGTCTCTAGCTTGACCACATAATATTTAGCATATTCAACTATAACTATCTACTTCTCCCCCTTACTTAGCAGCAGAGCATCTCTAGCTTGACCACATAACCTCGATTCCTCGCTCCTTAGGAAGGAGCTTCCAGGGAGCGCGACCCCAGAGAGACAGGAACTGCTCTAATGACGCTCACAGCCTGCTTCTATTACTCTATAAGTCCCACGATCACCAACTTCCTTATATCAAACTCCTCCAACTCTTCAAAGTAATTCGTTGGGGAAAGCACAATGCATCTTCAGAAGGCACGAGGAACAAGTGCACACAAATGAAGATGGTGAAGATGGTTAGAAATTAAATTTTAAACTTTTAGATGTACTTAAATTTTAAAAGATACATATGAAAATGGTTAGAAACTATTATTTTTTTATGTGCTTGAATTTTGAAAGATATATAAAGAAACTATTACATACACGCTCCCTTGGCGCTCCCAAACTTAGACTCTTTTAGAACCCACGCTTCCCCGCCCCCGCCCCCGCTTCGTGCTTCTAAGATGTGGCCCCTCTTTTGGGTTGGCCATTATGTGTGGATTTTTAATATCAAGGAGTTTTGAACCCAGGACATGACATTTGCTCTGATACCATCTGAAAACTACCAATTACTCCAAAAGCTTAAGCTGTTGGAGAAGGCGTTATCTTTTTTTTTAAAAAATTTAACAGACCCCAAACCGTTAGATAATAATCTTATAGTCATATGACGCATAACTCTCTCATTTTAAGTCCAAAACAAGTGAAATCAGTCTCTATCTGCTCATCTCGACGTTTTCTTTCAAACGGGACCGACAAAGTCAAAGGGATGAGAGAATTCAGGTATGTTTTCTAAAGACAGTGCGAAACATCACCCAAAATTAAAACCATCATAACTCTCCAATTTTAATTCCAAAATGGGTGAAGTTTCTACCAATTGGTGATCTTCAAATTTTTTTTAACCAAAAAAAACCTCATCAAAAAATTCAATGGGAGGAGAGATTTATGTACTTTTTACCCTAAAACAATATGAAACCGTAGTTTTGGGGTAAAAATGGAGCTATATAGTAAAACATCCATAACTCTCTCATTTTAGCTGCAGAGCGTCTCTAGCTTGATCACATAATATTTAGCATATTCAACAATAACTATCTGCATGTTAAAGTCCCTATACATAAATGACATTTTAAAATCACAATTTTAGACCCTATGAAACAACCAATTACTCCAAAAGCTTAAGCTGTTGGAGAAGGCGTTATTTAATCTTTTATACTTTTAACACTCCCCCTCATGTGTGGCTGCTCCTTTTAGGGTTGGCCTACAAGCGACACATGTGGCCCCCCTTTTGGGTTGGCCATTATGTGTGGATTTTTAATATCAAGGAGTTTTGAACCAAGGACAGGACATTTGCTCTGATACCATGTGAAAACTACCAATTACTCCAAAAGCTTAAGCTGTTGGGGAAGGCGTTATCTTTTTTTTATTTTAACAGATCCCAAACCATTAGATAATAATCTTTTCATCATATGATGCAAATGAACAGAACATGGACCCCAAGCAGCTCATGACATGGAAATTTGGTTCTGATTTGTAAATACTTGTTTTAAATGAATGTTAATTTGTTGGTTGCATACTGAAAGTTACATGAATAAAATAGATATATTCATGCATCTTTTGGTAAGGATATGCCACGGTGGTATCATATTATGAAGTCTCAAGCTACCAAGGAGAAATGATAAATTTATACATCAATGCTACTGACACTTCCAGGCTAACAATTTCCAAATCAAGGAAAAATGGACATGCTTTGGTTATTAAAGATTGAATATACCATTCCATAAAAAAAGATTGAATAAGCACATATGGCTTTTGTGTAAGTTTTCAGATTTCAGTTGTAATTATATTGTAAACTGCACAGTGCACACAAATTGTGCCCACAATCTTATTAGCGGCGGCAGACCCTAACTGGCACTATACCTGCATCACAACGAAAAACTTATTTTTTGACTGATAATTTTGATGATATTGCCAATTGGGTAGCAAAATTTAATATTCTAGGAAACAGAAGGATGTCAACCATATAGTAGAATACTTTTCCAGAAAAAAAATTCAATACTAGAAAAAAATCCCATTAAAATTATTTTTCCAACATCCTAATGATCCTCACGAAACTCTAATAGTTTTAAATTGCATGGGTTGAGTATGCTTTATTTTATTGTCGTTTTTTGCTGTTATCTTTATTTTTTTTTTGAATGGTAAATATTATTGATAGAAATAGACTGAGAAGGTCAATACATACATATAGGTGAAAAAGACAAAAATACAAAAGATACGTCACAGTGGCAAAAAATCAAATTGCTCCAATCTTGTTCTGGAAACCCCATCTCGGGCTAGTTTATCCGCTACGCCCTTAGCAAACCTCCTTACATGATAGGCTTTTATAGTAGCTTCACCAACCCGATCTTCTATTTCATCAAAAAAAGCCACAAACCTCCATGGTATTGAATGTAAGCCATTAATCCATTGTATCACATTCATTTAGTCTCCTTCTATTTCCACCCTTTCCAAATCTACGTTCTCAAGTAGCTTGATACCATGGTGAATGGCCCTGACTTCCGCCTCATTAGCATCTGCTATCCTGATAGGGCTTGAATAGGCCCATATGACATTGCCTTGGTCATCTCTTAAGACTCCCCCTATTCCAGATGGACCTGGGTTTCACATACTAGATCCATCAAAATTGGGTTTTAAAAAACCTTGAGCAGGAGGCTCCCAGGATTGGACCACATTAGGCGCATCCCTTACGCCGTTGCATAGTACTCTCCCATCCATGCCATAAGTCGTAAGCGGACACAAATGCAAACCTTGGAATAGATCTTACCTATGGTATTGTGAGAGCTATCATTTTGTTAAACAGAAAAAGAGGCCTTTTTTATATGCCTTTGAATACCCTGGCGTTTCTTTCTTTCCATAATACCCACAACGTTGCAAGGAAGGATGCATCCCGCAATATTTTTCATTTTCCTCTTCATGGAGACATTTCCCAATTATCGAACAACTCCGTTAATTTGGCTGGAAGAACCCATTTGACTCCAAACCTCAATAATAATCTTCTTTATCATCACTATTATTAGATTTTTACCAACTAAATACATGCTGACATAACCAAAAAATGTTGATTTTCTTTACCATTAAAAATAAAACGATGTTGATTTTGAAAATATTAATCATTTAGGGTTGATGTACATGAAAAAGATCAAAATGTCCTTTTTACATAGGTTCCCACCATCTGCTTCTCTCCCTCTCTCTCGTTTTTTCTCTTCTCTATGCCCTATTATACAATGTGTTTGCCCTTCCTGTTCCATTCATATACCTTCGAGGTGTCCTCTCCATCCGTCTGTTGACGGACTCATCCAGTCCGTGGGCCGCCCTCTATCACATTCATCCATTCACACTTATCCTGTTTGTCGTCGCACTCATCCAGTTCGTATGCCGCTTTTCACTCCCGCACGTGTGTTGTGGACTCTGTTGACAACTGTCGACCACCATTAACAAGGTAAAATACCTTTTTGTAATTAAAAACCTGATTTACCCCGACCATACACATTTACCCCAACTCCTAAAATCGCTTCCATTGTCCAAATCATTGATAACACTAAAAGGCACATTGTGAGGTGGCATATCAGTGAGAAGTTTCTTTGTATTTTCTTTGTTGTCATCTTCCTCTCAACTAGAAGGAAGGAGAACACACATGGTCAGTGCAATCAGTTGGTTACCTTGATTCCTATTGTGATTTTCCCCGACTTGTAACATGATTTACTCTGACTCCCCAACTCCTAACATGATTTACTCCGACTCTTAAAGTGATTTTCCCTAACTCCTTATGTGATTTACCCCAACTCCTACCGTGATTTACCTTCAATCCTAAGATGATTTGCCCTTACTCCTATCATAATTTGCCCTGATTCCTATCATGATTTTCTCTGAATCCTACCTTGATTTACCTTGACTCCTACTTAATTTGTCATGAATGCTAACATCGTCTATCCTGAATCCTACATGATTTACTATGACTCCCTATATGATTTACCCTTACTCCTACACGATTATCCTGATTCCTATAATGATTTACCCTGCCTCCTAACATGATTTACGTTGACTCCTACATAATTTATCCTGACTCTAACATCATTGCCCTTGACTCCTACATGATTTACCCTGACTCGTACAAGATTTTCCCTAATTCCTACATGATTTGCCTTGATTCATACATGATTTATTCTGATGCTTATATGTTAATTTTATTCGGGTTTATTTTATTTTCTATGTTTTGTACACTTCTTAATGCTTTCTAAAAATATGGACTGCATTACTAAATAGTTTTTCCTTGCTCTTTGTTAGATTTGTCTTCAAAAAATGGTAGAAACTAAAGCATCCTTTATCTTGCATTTTGATGGACGCTTCAAGCAAGAGGGTTCATATGACTATGTGGGCGGGAGCATGAAGTTTGTCAAGACGAATCGCCAGATTAAATTTTTAGAACTGGAATCTCTAATTC
Source organism: Tasmannia lanceolata (assembly GCF_043159265.1). Lineage (NCBI taxonomy): Eukaryota > Viridiplantae > Streptophyta > Magnoliopsida > Canellales > Winteraceae > Tasmannia > Tasmannia lanceolata. The sequence continues at coordinate 30,230,473 of NW_027518679.1, forward strand.
ATAGTAAGATTGGAACTAGAGCCAATGATGTATCTTTATCTATAAGATGTCGATATGTGGCAGATCCATTACATGTCATTTTATATGAAATCAAAGATGATGATGACCTACAATCAATGATGGGGATTTTTGATAATAATGGGTACAATTCTTTGTGCTTATACATAACGAAACATCTGACCGATGAAACCGTTTATCGTCCGACTCTACCCTCTTCTACTTCGATCTCACCAAGTGTCACCTCCCAAGATCGGCAACATGGCAATGATCCATTGGAGAATGTTTCAGTAGACATCCCCAGGTATTGAAGTCCTCAATTTTTTTTTTCGTCTTCTTTATTTTTGCTACAAAATTTTCATTTTAAATCCTAATTTCAATGTATCCCAACTAACCAGGGATTTTGAAGATGATATTTTCATTAACCAAGTGCACGATCAAGTCGATTATACATGTACAAGTGCTAAGGATGGTAACTTGGATGCAATTATTGATGAACCACATGTCAATGTGGTTGATCAATTGGATTTCACTCGTACAACCAGGTACTCCTAATGAAAACAACAAATTTTTTACTAGTCATTATTAACTTTAAAATGATGCAAATCAGCTTTTTTCTTTATTTTGCAGTTTATTGAATATAAGTATACCCATAGAAGACGATCAAAGAGCTGTCACACATTCAAAGGATGACAAGGTTGGAGACGTAGAGTACAAGCTCAAGGTGGGGGCAACTTTTCCAAGTATTGAATGCTTTAAGAGAGTGGTTCAAGAATATGCAATTCGACGCAAATTCTTATTGTTCACAAATGATTCAAGATCTTCAAAGTATGCAGTTCGATGCAAGGAAAGAACTTGCCCTTGGCGGATAACTGGTACCAAACGTTTGGATGTTGTGAAGGTGAAAACCTTCGTGTCAGAGCATATGTGTTCATCTAAACTCCACAACAATGATCATCCTTTTGTTACATCGCCATGGGTAGCAGAAACTTGCAAGGGTCTATTCTCTCGTCCAGAAGACATAAAGGTCTCCGCTATAGTTGACTACATCAAGATGAAATGGGATATAACTATAAGCTATCGAAAGGCACACACAGCAAAGGAAATCATACATGAAATTATTTGTGGAAATGCCGATGACTCTTATCGCATATTACCTGCATATTCATTTGAGTTGACAAGATCAAATCCTGGCAGTTATATGAGTATAGTTCAATCTCGCGATATATATCCTGATGGGGATGACTCATTTGCTCGTTTATTTTGGACATTTGGCCCATGTATACGTGCTTTAAATCATACACTTAGACCCCTTGTATTGATGGACAGTACACATTTGAGGGGCAAGTACCGTGGAATATTATTGATTGCATGCGGTATAGATGGAAACAATGGATTATTCCCATTGGCATTTGCTATTGTTGAGATTGAGATTTATGACAGTTGGAGTTGGTTTCTGAATTTGTTTCGTACCCGGTTTATGTCAACGGGGTCTAACACAATCACCATCTGCTCTGATCGAGAGAAAGGATTGCCAAAAGCAGTATCTGAAGTGTTTGCTAACTCACATCACCGCTTTTGCATACGTCATCTGAGTGCAAGCTTTTATGATAAATTTGGGAATATTGTCCTCCGTGATCTATTTTTGAAGGCTGCGGAGACGTTAAAGGAGAGTGAGTTCAAGTGGGCTATGGAAAGTATTAAAGAAAATAATGAAAGTGCACACCAATGGATTTCTGAGATGCCAAAGGAAAACTGGGCTACTTTGTACTTCAAGGGGGATAGATATGGTGCATTGTCAACGACCAAATCAGTGTCCTTCAATGCTATTGTAAAAGAAGCAAAAACACTACCCATTACTTCACTAGTGGAACACATATGTGGGAAAACTTCTAACATCTTTCAGCACCGTCGAAAAGTTGGTCAAACTTGGACAAAACGTTTGACTTCTTATGGGGAAAAACATGTACAACTGGCACATGAAATTGGGAGTAAGTGTACCGTAAATCCACTTGGGGTTCATGTATTTGAAGTGCAGTCGGTCGGATATCTGAATGTTGTTGACTTAGAAGCTCGAACATGTAGTTGTGGTGTATTCCAAATGATTGGCCTCCCATGCGCCCATGCTATGGCGGCCATTGGTAACAAGATGCTAGATCCGTATGATTTTTGTCAGCCGTATTTCCTCGCAGAAAGATATCGAGATACATATGAAGAAAAGATTCATCAAACATTGGATCGAACACAGTGGCAGCCGTCTCCGGACCCTTTGCCTTTAGTGCTACCACCTCATGCAAGAAGAATGCCTGGAAGGCCCCAAACAAGAAAAGAGAAAAAGTTGGCAGTTGGAGCGCAAAACAAGTGCGGTCTATGTGGCGACTTTGGACACTCAAGAAGAACATGCAAAAACTCTCCTAAAAGAAGCCAAACAGTAAACATGGATCCTATAGGACCTTCGACACCTAAAAATCCTAGGTATGTCGTTTATATGGTGTCATTCCTTATCTGGAATTATTTTATTTAATAATTCCATTTTAATGGGTGGTTTTATATTCGTTGTAAATCTGGTGAACCTTATTAGCCCCTTTTTTTCCTATGTCAAAATAGTTTCTTCCAAGTGTCTTGTATCAATGGTTGCTATGATTACTGTATGCTCACTATTTGTGGTTGTCCTTATTTTACTAGACTGATTGTATTATTTTGCTAACTATTTACTTTCTTTGTAGCTCAACTTCTCCTTATGATCTGCGAAAGAGATCATTGCATTCTCCCCCAAGTCCGAAGAATAAGAAGGTGAAGAAGACAAAGAAAAAGGATTAATTTTTCCTCTTGACCGCGACTTGAACTCCATTTGCGTATGGCTGGTGATTGATAATGGCATTTGAAAAATAAACATATATGGCCATGTAAACAATGCTCCGTGCTGAAAAACGCATTATCAATTCTGCATATTTTGCCTATTTGTTACCATATTCCTTATCTTCGCCTCTTTTTGCTCATTTTCCGTGTTGAAATTCTCTGTGCTGTAAAATGCATAATCAATTCTGCATATTTTGCCTATTTGTTACCATATTCCACATCTTTTGTCAGTTTTGTATTATTTTCCATGTTGAAAAAGCATGTTTATGGAGGAACCCATGAGGAAGGGTAAGGTTAGAACCAAAGATATTTTCTATATTCTGCATATTTTGCTAGTTTTTTTTGTTTACAACAACCGCTCATTTGATTTCTTAAACAAGTATCATTTAATTACATAAGTCAGTCATTAGTCTTAAGCATAAAGAACAATTCACTTTACATTATCACTGATTAGTGTCATAATCATTCATTAGTCACAATTCATGCACTTTACATCATCACTAGTCAGTGTCATAACCATCATCTCAATCGTAGTATATTACATTATCATTTCCCTCTAGTAGATTGGTCAATATCATGACCTTCAAGTTCAGGGTTAGAAATTGGAGATGTTTCATAATCTATTTCGAGACCTTCAAGTACCATTTTTCAGTGTTTTTTTCTTGAATGGTACTTTTAGAGCGTTCTTAAGTCCATTGTATGTATTTGTTAGAAGTATGTGTATGTGTGTGTTGATGCCTAAAGGCATAGTGGTCATTGTACTCTTCTCTCTTTATATAAATACTTAAGTGAGGGGGAGCTATCCTCAACTCACTCTTTCTTTCTCTCATTCTCATCTCCTCTTCTTTTTCTAACATGGTATCAGAACCCTAGGGTTACGATGCCATAGGGACCACATTCGCCTCTCTCTCTCTCTCTCTCTCTCTCTCTCGGATTAACCATCCTTGCCTCTGCTACAAACTCGAGCGAAGCTCCAGATTGAAGGTCGACGATTCCACTCCAAAGCCTTAACCCTAACTCTAACCCTAGCCCTAACCTAACCCCAACCCAAATCCATCATTTCCAAACCCTAACCCTAACCCGTGAGCAATACCGTAAATAGTACTGTGAACAGATAGTACCGTGAACAGTACCCATGAACAGTGCCATGAAAACAGTATAGTGAACAGTACCGTGAATAGTGCCGGGAACAGTGCCGTGAACAATACCGTGAAGAATACTGTGAATAGTGCTGCCCCCTCCATCATCGCCTATTTTCTATTCCTTCGCAGCTTTTTCTATTTTCCTAGTGCCCTAATGCACTAGACTGCCATTCTATTTTGACGTGTAGTCTTGTGCCTCCTTCCATTATATGTCTTCTCCGTAGCCGCAATATGTCTTTTGGGCACTTCGAAGCTCCTTTTCCTCTCGTTGTTTACTTCCCCTTTCCTTATTTTTCCTACCCTTTCTCTTCCTATCAAAGGTGCACACCACGTGTTTTCTGAAATGTCTGAGTGAGCTATTGTGCCTCCGCCTTCATCTCCTAAACTCTCCTCTCCTCATGGCTAGTGTCCTATGTTTTCCTATGCTTTGTCTCTTCGTCGGAGCTACGGTATTATGGCCGGGCACGTCGTCTGACTCTCCACTTCTCTCTTGTTTATCCTCTACCGTAGTGTGCTTGAGGGTATCGTTATATTTCTATCATCATGGATCCTCATCTTAGATCCCCTCGTACTATCAGATCGACTTCTCCGCCTTCGGCTCCCTTTCCGCTGCTGACTCTTGCCCCCTTGATTGGGGCTTCTATTCTTGGTACGTATATTGGGGATGGATCTTTTGGCCGTGGTGGTGGTTTTCTTTCCCCCTCCACTGGCCAATCCTTATCTCCCGCACTAACTATGATGAGTTTTTGCGCCTGCGTACCTATCGCCATTCAAATATTGCCCCTTTTGCACAACCCAATAGTCCCCCTGCTTCACTGCTTACTACCTCTGGTTCTTGGATTATTGATTCCGGGGCGTCCAACCATATAACGGGTAACCCTGAGATTGGATTCTCATCATCTTCCCTAGCTGATTTGTATTTAGACAATAAAGCTGATATCCACATTGCTAACAACCTACGAAGCACGGGTACTCTCTCGGGGGTCCCGTACCCGTACCCCACACGTATGGGGTGCGGGTACGCTCGGGTATGTCCCGGGTACGCACCCCAGAAATGTTTTTAAAAAAAAGAAACTTTTGTGATTCGGGTGCGTGTCGGGTGCGTTGGGGGTGCGCACCCGACGCACCTGACACGTTTTAAAAAAAAAACTTTAAGTAAAAGGGGTGTGTGTGGAGTAAAAGGGGGGGGGGTTTAAAACTTTTAAAAAAGTATAAATGCACGGTTTGGGTTTTTTAAAAACCCTAACATATCTCTCTCTCTCTCTCTCTCTCCCTCTCCCTCCGGCTCTCCCTCCGGCCCCGACGGCTCCCTCTCCCTCCGGCCCCTCCGGCCCCTCCGGCCCTCTCTCCCTCCGGCTCTCCCTCCGGCTCCGTCTCCGTCTCCCTCCGGCTCTCCCGACGGTTCCCTCTCCCTCCGGCTCCGGCTCCCTCTCCCTCCGGCTCTCCCGACGGTTCCCTCTCCCTCCGGCTCTCCCTCCGACGGAACCTCCGGTATTTCTCTCTCTCTCTCTCTCTCCCTCTCTACTGCTCTCTCTCTCTCTCTCCCTCTCTTCTGCTCTCTCTCTCTCTCTCTCTCTCTCTCCCTCTCTACTGCTCTCTCTCTCTCTCTCTCTCCCTCTCTACTGCTCTCTCTCTCTCTCTCTATTCCTCCCATTTTTATTTTCTTTTTCCTTCCTCAGATTATGGCAACCGATTGTGTTCCCCAAACCTATTTCCTCAGATTAATAGGTTTAGGGCTGACAATCAGTTGTCATAATCTCCAAACTTAGGCCCTTTTCGTTTGAGATTTTGCCAACTGATTGTTTTTAAATTTTAATCAAACCTATTTAGGGCTGACAATCAGTTGTCATAATCTCCAAATAGGTTTTGGGCTTTTTCCCTTTTGGGAGCACAATCGGTTGTCAAAATCTGAAACGAACAGGGCCTTAAATCTGTATATCTCTGTCTCTCTCTCTTTTTTTGGGGATTTTGTGAATCTGTTTTTTTTTGGGATTTTGTGAATCGATTTTGAGTCCAAAAACAGATTATTGGGCCCTCTTTCTTTTGGATTTTGAGGATAGATTGTGAGTCCAAAGCAGATTTTTGGACTCAAAGTCTGTTGAATCTAATTTTGAGTCCAAGAATCAGCTTCGGACTCACAATCTGTTCTCAAAATCCAAATCTGATTTTTGGGTGCAATACATGTTGGCTGTTGAGAGTCCAAAACTGAGTTTTGGGTGCAATACCTGTTGGCTGTTGAGAGTCCAAAACTGATTTTTGGGTGCAATACCTATTGGCTGTTGGTTGTTGGCTGTTGGCTGTTGAGAGTCCAAAACTGATTTTTGGGTGCAATACCTGTTGGCTGTTGAGAGTCCAAAACAGATTTTTGGGTGGAATACCTGTTGGCTGTTGAGAGTTCAAAACTTATTTTTGGGTGCAAATACCTGTTGTCTGTTACTCTGTTGAGAGTCCAAAACTGATTTTTGGATGCAATACGCCAGTACCTGTTGAGACTTAAGACTTGAGAGTCTAAAATTGCTTCATTATAAATTTATAATTGCATTGCATTGGATTGCCATTTGCCATTTGCCATTTGCCATTTGCCACTTGCCTTTTGAATTTACATGGGTATGTTTGGTTGTGTAATGTGTATACAATTGTTTAATTTACATGGGTATGTTTGGTTGTGTATACAAATTTACAATTGGTGTTGCCTTGTAACCTTGTTTGTTTCAATTTGTGTAATTGAGAATTAGAGTCCCTTGTTTTGTTGGGTTGCAACGTTGCGTACTAAAATTGTTTTTGTTGTTTAATAGATTTTAGAATGTCTTCATCCGGTGCTAGTAGCGCCACCCAAACCGCACATACGTCTTCTACTGATGAAGATTTGTCGAAGCCTTTATGGAAGCATGTCTCTAGATTTGATAAAGATCCTAAGGGTGGAGGGAATGTGAGGTGGCAATGCAATTTTTGCAGTAAGAGCTTCAGTAGCTCCTACACAAGGGTTAGGGCGCACTTGTTGAAGATAGCGGGACAAGGAATCGGACCATGTTCTAAAGTGAAAGCAAGTGATCTACTTGCAATGCAAAGGTTTGAGGAAGAATGCAAAGAGATTATGAAGCAAAATGCTCCCAAGAAAGTGCCATTGCCGCCATCGTCGAGTACTGGATCATTGGGTTGCACAAGTATGTTTGTGGCTCCAAGTTATGATTTGAAGAAGAGAAAGACAAGTGGAAATGTGAGTGCACTTGAAAAAGCTTTCAACATGGCGGCCCGTGATCAACTACATGCCGAGATTGCTAGGATGTTTTACTCCGGTGGCTTGCCCTTTCACCTAGCAAGAAACCCATACTATGCTAGTTCCTACACTTTTGCCGCCAACAATGCACTTTCGGGGTATTTGCCTCCGGGGTACAACTTGCTTAGGACAACTCTACTTCAAAGAGAGAGGGCTAATATTGATAGGTTGTTGCAACCTATTAGAGACACGTGGAGGGAGAAAGGCGTAAGCATTGTTAGTGATGGATGGAGCGACTCACAGAGGAGGCCTCTCATTAACTTCATGGCGGTATCGGAAGGTAGAGCTATGTTTCTTAAGGCGATAGATTGTTCGGGGGAGACAAAAGACAAGCATTTCATTGCTAACTTATTGAAGGAAGTCATTAATGAGGTTGGACATGATAAGGTTGTCCAGGTAGTTACCGATAATGCTCCAAATTGCAAGGCGGCCGGACAACTTGTTGAAGCTCAATTTCCTTCCATATTTTGGACCCCGTGTGTGGTGCACACACTCAATCTTGCTTTGAAGAACATTTGTGCGGCAAAGAATGTGGAAGTAAATCAAATTGTCTATGGAGAATGTAGTTGGATCTCGGATATTGCGGGAGATGTCATGCTAGTGAAGAATTTCATCATGAATCATTCGATGAGATTGGCCATATTCAACGACTTCAATAGTTTGAAATTGCTTTCCGTTGCCGAGACTCGCTTTGCGAGTGTTATTGTGATGCTTAAGCGATTTAAACTCTTAAAGCAAGGTCTACAATCGATGGTGATTAGTGACAAATGGAATTGCTATCGAGATGATGATGTAGGAAAAGCAAAGTTTGTGAAAGAGAAGGTGTTGGATGACATTTGGTGGGATTCTATCGATTACATACTCTCTTTTACATCTCCTATGTATGACATGCTAAGAGAGTGTGACACGGATAAGCCTTGTCTTCATTTGGTTTATGATATGTGGGACACGATGATTGAGAAAGTGAAGACGGCAATCTATAGGAAGGAAGCAAAGAGAAAAGAAGAAGAGTCTAGCTTTTATGAAGTGGTGCAAGAAATTCTTTTTGATCGTTGGAACAAGAGCAACACTTCGCTTCATTGCTTGGCTCATTCATTGAATCCAAGGTTAGGTGACTTCAAATTTTATTTAGATTAATAGTTATGTTCATTGTGAACTTTATTTCCTACTTTTAACATGAAACTAAATTATTTTTTCTATTCTTGAAGGTATTACAGCGAAGAATGGCTTAGTGCCGGTTCAAATCGTGTTCCTCCACATAAGGATACAGAGATTTATGCAGAGAGGGTAAAGTGCCTCAAAAGGTACTTTCCCAATTCAGCAGATCGCACGAAGGCTAATGTGGAGTTTGCCCACTTCTCTATGAAGTCTGGATTATTCAATGACGTTGATTCTATCAATGACCGAGCTACTTTAGAGCCTCATGATTGGTGGGCTGTCCACAGTACGTGTGCTCCTATGCTTCAAAGCTCTTTGAAGCTTCTTATGCAGCCTTCGTCTTCATCTTGTGCCGAGAGGAATTGGAGCACTTACTCCTTTGTGCATTCTTTGAGAAGGAACAAGATAACTCCACAACGGGCTCAGGACTTGGTTTTTGTTCATAGTAATCCCCGTCTTCTATCAAGACGATCTCCACAGTATGCACAGGGAGAGACGAGGATGTGGGACATAGGTGGAGATTCATTTGACTCTTTTGAGGATGTTGGGGTGCTTGAAGTTGCTAGCCTTTCACTCGATGAGCCGGATTTGGAAGCCGTTGTTTTTACCGATGATGTAGATGATGATATTAGAGATGAGGCGACGGACATTGTATCTAATGAATGATGCGATCGTAACATTTTGTACTTAAAGTTGGAACTTATGAAATATGGAGTAATATTAGATTTTGCTATTTTGCTGATGTTAATTGTAATTTGATTGTTCTTTAATTGTTTTTAATTTTTATAAATATATAATAAAATAATAAAAAATATTATTATATTTAACGTACCTGAACGTACCCGCACCCGGGTTTTTTTGGAAAATCACGTACCCGCGTACCCGTGTCGTGTCGTACCCGTACCCCGCACCCGTACCCGTGCTTCTCAGCTAACAACCCAGTGTTTCATGAGCGTACCACACAGAGGTGGACAACCATTTCACACGTCACAGCATCCAACAGGGTGAGATATGCACTACTTTCACCCGGCTAGCAGATTAGCTGGATGATACCTTCACCAAACGCTTGAGCAAAGCTAAATTAAGTGATATTTGTAACAACCTAGGAATGCATAATATATGCATTCCAGCTTGAGGGGGAGTGTTAGAATAATGTGTATGTGTGTGTTGATGCCTAAGGGCATAGTTGTCATTGTACTCTTCTCTCTTTATATAAATACACAAGTGAGGGGGAGCTATCCTTAACTCACTCTTGCTATCCTTAACTCACTCTTTCTTTTTTTCATTCTCATCTCCTCTTCTTCTTCTAACAGTATTCTTTGTAAGCATTGCTAAAGAGACATCTTCTTTTAATTGTTGTAGCCCGTCATTCTTCTTGACCAACTCTTCCTTCACCTGTGGTAGTTCATATGCCACCTATAATATTTGTTGTTTACCGGAAGACTTACAACTTCTTAATTTCATTCCTAAAAAAGAGCATTAATAAAAACTTATTATATGCCATTCAAAGAAAAAATATTATACAATCATTTTGACCGACATAGAATCATGTTTGCTAATATACAGGAAATGATGATACTGAAGAACTAAGATAATCTGAATGGCCTATAGGGATTTGATGAATGTTGGCTACTTGTTCTTGGCCAGATTTGCAATCAAACCATCCAATTATTGAAAATTCAGACAAGAAAATAATCTATCAGAAAATGGGGCTTAGAAGTGTGCAATAGTGTGTAGAGAAGAAACAAAACAACAGAGAGAGGGAGAAAAGAAAATGGGGTTTGGGGGCTTAGAAGTAGGAATCTTCCTCATGGGTGCTGCCCCTCCGCTAGAACCACGATTCAACGCTCCTTATGAAGGAAACCGCTCCCATGGCGGCTCCCGAAGAGACGGAAACCGCTCCCATGATGCTCCCAACCTGTTCTTGTTACTCTATTAGTCCCGCCATAACCAACTTCCTTGCATCAAACTCCTCCATCTCTTCAAAGTACTTGATTGGAGCAAGCACAAAGGCGTCTTCAGAAGGTAAAGGAAAGAGGGCAAGAAAATGAACATGATTAGAAATGACTACGTTTTGATGAACTTCGAAGAGATGGAGGAGTTTGAAAGATAGAAATGAAGATGATTTGAAATTACTATTTTTTTGATGTACTTGAATTTTGAAAAACATATAAATAAAATATTGCATAAATGCTCCCATGACGCTCCCAACCTTAGACTCTTCTAGACCCATGCTTCTCCCCCTTGTCCCCGCACCCGCTTCTTGCTTCTAAGTTGGGGGACTTAAAAAGGGTGTTTGTCTTTTCTCACATATGGTGATCCTTACTGGTTAAAATTTTCAAAATTGACCTTGTTTGCTCATTTTAGCAACTTGTTGTATTTAGTTGGTATAAAATCTTTATTATTATTTGGCTACTGACGGCGCAACCATGGTTTGATAACGGGCCGAAGTCACCTTTCTTATATGCTTTAAGCAACTGGTTACAGTTCCCTAAAAGCTCTCTGCAGCCTTTGACAACTACTTAAAGCATACTAGGCAAGGTGATTTTGGCTATCATTAAAACATGGCGGTACTACTACTACTATTATTATCATTATCATCATTATTATCATCATCATCACCACCACCACCACCACCACCACCACCATCATCAAAGGAATTGATATTTGTATTCCAAAAACTACAGTTGTTGGAAATGCCTTGGGTGGGTGGAAAACTTGTTTCCCCGAAATGTGTTTCAAGAAAATTTACGTAACTTGAAAAAAATTGGGGTAACATTTCCGAAATGCATGGTAAACATGTGAGAAACACGTGAGAAACAAATGATAAACTTGTGTCAAACATTTGTGAAACACATAAGAAATACTTGTTACCAAGGTGAAAAATGAATTCAGGAAGCAAAAGCTAGAAACACGAGGAAGAAAATAGAGGGGAAACGAGAAACGGGGAAGCAATTGAAAATCATATGATAAACGCATTAGAAACGTTTCAGAAATGATAAGGGAAACACATGAAATACAATGGAAACACAAGATAAATATGTGAGAGGAATGTACTTAACTTTTTCATAATGTTTTCTAAATTCCTTAAATATTTTATATTTGAACATGTTTTCTATTATTTCTAATTTTTATTACTATATACTATTGTTTTCTTTTTAATATGTATTCCACAAATTTTTTTGGTGTGATTTCTGCAAAACATTTTTTGTACATTTTACACATGTTTCACGTATGTTTTCCATGTGTGTTCTTTTTGAATGGCATGTTTTCCATGTGTTTCTCTTACGCTTCTCCATAGTTGCCGGAAACTCATTGGGGAAGTGGGAAAAACGTGTTTCGGAAATAAATCCGAAACATGAAAAAAATGGGGAAATGTTTATGAAACGCTTACATAGGAAACTTATTGATTTGTTTGCTTTCTCAAATGTGGGAGATCATCGGCATTTGAAATGCTGATGATCTTTCGAAGATTCACCCAAACCATGCTTGGTTGCCCAAACTCCCTCTGACCGCCAAACCTCCTCCCGACATCATTATTACCCTTTTCCCTACGTGGCGCCTATGTGGCGGCAATGTTCCCTCTAATCTTTTTTTTTGAAAGATGACATATTTTCATTGATACTATAAAATTACAATGAGGACCAGGAGTCCCACCTGGCAATACATAGCATTAAATAAAATTGGCCAGGGCATACCCTGAGACAGAAAGGCTGGATAGAACATATCGAATGTCTTGCTTACAGTCCTTACAAAAGGAAGCTTACCCCAACCATGCAGAGACAACCACCTTATCTTACAGTCTTTTCACCCTTCATCCAGCGCCTTCCTCCACGAGCAACCACCAAAATTTCAGGGATTCATCCAAGACTCAAAACCATCCCAACCCCACCGAGATTAACTAAGAGGAGCATTTCCAAAGCTCGTCCAGAAGACTTTGGAGGTGGGAAGTCGGCAAACCCATAACAACCGCTTCCGGATTTCTTTCCAAGAAGCCAGGGCTTGATCGAGTCGCAATTTCTTCCTCCAGATAAGAAATAGCCACCTCCCTCGAAAGCTCCCATAATCTCCTCCGGCGGCTCCTATCTTCTGGTAAATTTCCAGAGATCCCTTGAAATGAGGGGGCATTGGTGGAGGCTATCCTTTCATCATAAGTCATACTTCTCATCTCATGAAGGATTTTGTCCAGCACCATAATCTCCATGAGCAACTTCCTCCTGCATCCCCCTGGACATGAAGATAATTCCTGTTGCAAGAGATATTGTTCTTCCATCTTATGAAGGATGCCCATAAAACCTTTTTTTTTTTAATGGAGATGCCCATAAAACCTTACCAGTTCTAATCAGTTAAAGTTGTAAGTTAAGTCACCGCCATAAGATCCCTGTCCTGAACCCAGGTGTTCCGAAAGTCTTTTACAGATACTAATTATTTCTTAAACGAGCCATCCCATCCAAGGGACCCTGCTCACCTGCCCAAGGTGAAATTTGACAGTTGCGTAGGTCTGAGATTTGACGGTCGCTTACATGTTCCCTCCTCTAATCTTCTCCCCATCTTTCACCATTTTGGTGAAATTTGTGGGGAAGATTAGAAGCTTCATGTCTTATCCCCTTTTCTTCCTTTTCTCTCTCTTACACTCTCTATTTTGGTAATGACACCCCCACATCTTCCGCTAATCTTCTCATGGATTGCCGCACAACCAAACAATACTTACCAATATTCCACTATTCTTCTCCCCATCTTCTATGCTTGTCTTCTTCCCTTTGATTTCTTCTTCAACTAATCTCCCAGACAAATTCAAGCAACCAAACAAAGCATATGTGAAACATGTGAAAAATGTATTGGAAACACATGAAAAATGTATGTAAATGTTTTGCAGAAATCACACCAAAAAATTGTGGAATACATAATGTAAGAGCTTGGATGATGTAAGAGCCTCGACCATGATCTTGGCCTCTTCCATGTCCAGAGTGGAAGGGCCGGTAGTACGTAATGCATCAAAGCTATCATGCAAAAATATGTGTAGAGCTAAGTGCTTAATTGATGCCTTACTGGAAACTTGAAATCCATCATATTGCAGAACAAGAACTCTCAACTTAGTGAAAGGAAGGAATTTTTTGTATCATGAGAGATGTAGTGAAGATTTGATAGTCATCTCCGAGACCATTTAGTGTTCCCGACCTTGTCACGATCTGCGCCTTATGGCAGCGATATGATAAAAAATATCAATTCATGGGTTGAGAGCACTTCTCTTACTGATAATTAGTTTCACCTAAAGTTGCATTTTATGGGCTTCAGATTTGCTTAGTAAGAATCGTCAAGAGCTTTATGGAGATCCCTGCCATAGGTAGGGGTGCAACTCAGGTGGGGTTCAACCTGAAAAAAAAAGTCGGGTCGGGTTGAGTTCAGGTCGGGTTTGGGTTGAGTTTTCCCAACCCGGGTTGAGTTCGGGTCGGGGTCAGGTTCGGTTCGGTTCGGGTTGAGGATTTGGGCAACCCGACCCGAGTGAAACCCGACATTTTTTATGATTTTTTTTGTAAGCTTAAAAACTCGGGTCGGGTCGGGTTGGAAAAAAGGGTTCCTCGGGTCGGGTCGGGTTGGCCTCAACCCAACCCAACCCGGCCCAAGTTGCACCCCTAACCATAGGTGATGTCTAAGACCTGTACACAGACCTGAGAGAGTAGAATTTATCCAGGCAATGATAAATTGGTCCTTAGTATGATAGATTTCACAATCTAAGTTCTCATAATGAGGCGCTTTGACTTCAACAATGCTGTCGCCTCCTCCCTTCTTCACATGTTCATCTTGAGGATGGTTAGACCTTCATGAAGATTCAAAATGCCTTGAGTGTGAGTAAGGAGAATAGGGGTCCGTGTGTGTGTGTGTGTGTGTGTGTGTGTGTGTGTGAGAGAGAGAGAGAGAGAGAGAGAGAGAGAGAGAGAGAGAGAGAGAGAGAGAGAGAGAGTTACATGGATTAGGATTAACAATAAGGTTAGCGGCAGAAGAGAGTGCATGGAAGGTGCGGGTAGGGTTCACATATTGTTCACAATGTATGAAAGCTTTGATCTCATGTTAAAGAGTTGGTACATTAAGCTATGCTCTTGGAATTGAAGTTGATGGAACAAAGTTGATTTAGCATAAGTTTTCTTTAAATATGTTGCTCAAGAGTGGGTGTGTAAAACAAGAACTCTCTCTCTCTCTCTCTCTCTCTCTCTCTCTCTCTCTCTCTCTCTCTCTCTCTCTCTCTCTCTCTCTCTCTCTCTCTCCAAACACACACACCATTATAGGTCCACCTTCATAATGCTGTGATTTAGGCTTTGCAACACGGGCATAAGCTTATATCTCCCCTTAAAGTATTCACTTTTAGATAGAAAAGGAACAACAAGCAACTGAAAAATATATAAGATTCAGAGACAAATAGTTTGTTCCTAGATGCTAAATGGAGATACGACTCGATATTTTCCAAAATGTAGGACACAGATATGATTATTCCTTACTATGAGATACGTACAAGACCTATATAAATAAATACCATAAAACGTAGCTAGATTTAACTTGGACAATGTGATTAATAATTAATTTAAAATAGAATCTGAAAGACACGTACTTGGTTATATTTGTAAATATGTGACGCTAACAAGCAAGTATGATTGTTAATTTGAGGATGGTAGAGTGAGTTCTTGTTGGGGGTAAGATTTTGATTAGGTAATGGAGAGGGAATTAGGTCTTAGGTTGGTCTTTGGTTAGGGGGTGTTTGTTATGCCATGCTCTCTCGGACCTCTTTAACCTTGTTAGAGTTAAGGATTGGGAGGTAAGGATTTTCAAGTGTTTTGATAGAGTTGGTGAGGGTAGTACGAAGCTAGGTTTTTCATTCATTTGCGACCGTAAATCCCTACCAAGTTGAAGGGGTTATAAGACAGCTGTGAGGCCAGCCATGCTGTACGGCTCAAAATGTTGGGCCACCAGGAAGTAGCATGTGCATAAGATGAGTGTAGCGGAGATGCGAATGCTTAGATGGATGTGCGGCTACACAAGGTTAGATAGAATTAAAAATTAAGACATTCGTAAAAAGGTGAGGGTGGCACCAATTGAGGAGAAGATGAGAGAGCATCGCTTAAGATGGTTTGGCCATATCCAACGTATGCCTTTGGATGCTCCAGTAAGAAGAAACGACTCGTGCCACATTGATGGAGTAAAAAGAGGTAGGGGCAGACTGAAAACAACTTGGGTAGAAACAATGAGGAAAGACTTGATGGCTAGGAACATAACAGAGAACATGACCTTGGATAGGAGAGAATGGAAGAAAATAATCCATGTAGATGAACCCAACTAGTGACAGGATTACACTTAGACAATTTGAGCGGGGTGTAGATGAACCCAACTAGTGACAGGATTAGACTTTAGTGAATTTGAGCCAGGTAGATTCTTTCACCTTCTTCATGAAAATGAAGGATTCATTAGCCGACCCCAACTAATTTGGGACAAAGGCTTAGTTCAGTTGAGTAGAGTAGATTCGTTAGAGGCTGATATTCATGCTCTTCATTTTGGTCTTTGTATTTTCACGAGTCAGATGGAAGGGAAATTGGAGGTGGAATTTATTCTTCATATATTATTTCGTAGGCCAAAGGTTATAGCAATGGGCCAGAGATTTTCTTAGATTCATTGACTATATTGATGAGATGATTAGAGAATCAAGGATTGTCTTTTTATCCCAGAGTGTTAACAAGTCAGCAAATCGGCTAGCCAAATCAGTATTGGTGGCAAAGGTGTGTTTAGATTCCCGCTTTACACTCTTTCTTTCTCTCTCTGCACTATTTCTTGTGTTCCTCCTTTGTTTTTGTTTTTTTTTCTTCTGATGTTTATGCCTAACTGATTGAATTCAAGATGCAGACCTAGGGTGTTTGTGCTTCTTTGCTTGGGGCTACCGAGATACATTAGATTGTAGCAAAGGTACTTTTCCATTTCACTATACTTTTTCCTTCTTTTTGCATTTTCTCAGATACATTAGATTTTAGCAAAGGTACAAAATGCTTAGATAAGCTGCTGTCCATTACTGATCCCCCCCCCCCAAAAAAAATAAAAAATAATAATAAGGGAATTGCTAGTGTCCATCGCAAAAGGCATTTCACGGCTGGTCTGTCGCATTTCAGGCCACCCACCTCGTGAATGGAGACAAAAGCTGTTGTCTTGATTCACGAGGTGGCTGGTCTGACATGCGACAGACCAGCTGCGAAATGCCTTTTGCGATGGACCCTAGCAAATCCCTAATAATTGTTTTTCAAAATTGACAATTTCATTGATACTATGAAAATTACATTGGGGACCAACTATCCCTACTTGCATTACATAGAATCAATTAAGGGTGGCTAGGAGCATGCTCCTAGACCAGTAAAAAAACCAAAGAATGATCTTCTGGGTCAACCATCACAACGAGTTCTACACTTCCGTGCGTTGCCACCCGGATGAATACCTATTTCGCTTTCCTTTCGAGTTCTTCATCTACGACCGCAGCTAAAATGCCTCACCATTCTCCCTTCCTTTCCTTTACGTTGCATAATGATCTCATTTGAAGGTGCCATATTGTGAAGCTGGCACAACATAAGATAATACCGGGCTTGGGCATACCCATGATAATAATAATAATAAATCTACGAACTCCGACCAATTAAGGTTAAAAACCTAAAGGAAAGCCTACAATTGCACCCATCCACAAAGTACCTCGGATGTGTTCATTTCTTTGGTTAGACGTGTCTCAATTGATAATTGGGCGATCGAAATGGGGATAGAAATCCTTTTATAAGCAGTTTCGGGGATTGACTATACTGTTTGGAAGGGGGATAATGTTCACATTTCCTTAATTTGATAATGGCACTCCTTTATTAGTCATAATAATGTCAACATTCCCTCATTCTTGTAATAGCACTCCTTACTTTATTAGTCATCTTATTTATTGGGTGATGGGTATTGATTCTTTTTTTATGAACTATTTAGCATTTAAAAAACCAATTTGAAAGTGAAACAATGTCATGACTTGCTGGATAAAATAGGGGTTGGGATCCCATCTGAGATTTCTAATTAACCAGTTAGGCCATTTGTACTCACGAGAGAATCTATGGTTGCATGAAAATAGAGAGAAGTTACAACCGTGCCTAAAACACTTGCTTCCAACCGGTCCTCTGACTTAATCACTTTTGAAATCGGTCGTTGACGACTTTTGGATTTACAGTTTCAAATGCATTACATGTTAATGACAACCTAATTTATTTACTTAGGTGTGGGAAATCGCCAAGAAGTACATACAGAACTAGAAGTGTCAGAGCAAGATGAAGATCCAAAGAACACTTGTGTTCTCGATCCTGTTGAAGAGGCTCCAGAATTTTCATATGGTAAGAATGATGCTAATAGAGGTGATTGCTGGCTTCTTTATGAAGTATTTATGAACCACCCCGCCCCCCCCATCCTTCTTTTATGTCTCACCCTGCTTTTCAAGTTACTCCAATTTTATAACTAGTGTCGTAGGCGATTTTCAAGGCATGCCACCATTTTCAATATTAATGATGAATTTATCTTTGATTCCTAAGACATTAACACTTCTATCTTCAATTTTTTTGTCCAACTATGTCTGATAATACCTTGGCTCGATTTCTTTGGTGATAATTGTTTCAACCCTTTGCATTCTCAGCCCCTAAACTGGCCATACTTGCTTATCACGATTCCAAAGTTATTTGATAGGTAAGGCTATTATCTTTTAGGACTAACTTGCAATAAATGGTGAATGATTGTCTACCCAAACCTCTGCATTACGATGGGGCCCACCATTTTACACCCATGCAGGGGCTTGGAATACTCTGTGTTGCTAAAAAATAGTTTCAACTGGCAATGCAAAATTTTGGTGAGGCCTTCAGGGATTATCTTTCAAAACAAAGTAAAACAATTTCTAGAAGGCCAATGTTAGACAGCTGATAAATGAACCCAAAGTCATGGGTTTCATGTGGTAGCAAATTATGACTCTATATCTTCTGTACTGAAATCAATCATATTACTCTATATCTTCTGTACTGAAACCAATCAATCATGTTTCAACCCTTTGCAGTCCAGCCTACAACATGTAACCTTATATTTGTGGTTCTAAAATGTTCTCTAGATTTTACATTGTCAACTTTTTTGCTTCTTTTTCTGTTTACTACTGTGATATCTCTGATTTAGAAGGATCCAAGTTTGGGGACTTCATAGTTAACCTTTCTCAGCTGTGCTTCTGCACCATGTTTTGGCAACCATGACATGAATTTTTACATTCATGGAATATTAGTTTACCAAGTGGTAACTGAGGGGGGTAGGAAAGGGAGAGAAATGAGAGGGCAGGAATGAGGAGATGGTCTGAAGTGGTTGAAAATAGGAAAAAATAAACTCTATTCTGAATAGAGTTTTTCTTTTCTTCTTTTTTTTTTCCAGGGAAATCTATAGCAAAGCCTATAAAGTGGACAGTTCAGATCGATCAAGAGCAGTACCCACCGTGCCATATTGGACGATCCGATGCGCCCTACCAAATTATTCCTCTATGGTTTGGATCAACTGACTGTTTGATCCCCATGCACTTCTGCTGCCAGTATTTTTCCTTGAGAAGTACTTGCAGACGCCATGAAACTCTTTCAGCCAAAGGGCTTGGTTTGGATTGTAGGGATGTTCTGGAAAAGTTCCTAAAGAAAAATGTTTCAAATTTTTTTTTTTTTTTTTTACATTAGAAAAAAAATAACTTGAGCCAACCCTATTAAATTTTTATTTAGAGGGATTTCTGTTTACAGTGAGCTATAGACCTATCCTTCTAAATAAGCTATAAACGTATCATTTTCCTCTAAATTGTGGAATTTTCATCGGAAATGTTTTTCTTGATCTGGGTCGGTGATCTTGCATCTCCACCGTCGATCTTGCATCTCCACTGTCGAGATAGGCCATGTGAGGTGGGCCCACTGTTCCTCTTTTTTATTAGTAAAACCCATGACTAGTACTAAAGTTTGCACTGAAACCGGTGCTGTCACTTACAAAATAATGAACAAAGGTCCACTTGAGTCCCAACTTTTCTTTATAAATTTTTTAACCCCACCAGCCTTGAGCAATTTGATAGTAACACAAAAATACCAAAATGCCCGCTATGTAATGCTTTTAAGAATACCAATTCTAACAGTGGTTGCCAATATCAACCCTCATGGCCTTATTGTCTGAATAAGGGTGTCAACGATCCAGTTCGGATCGGATCCACCTATGTCTTAGTCACGATCCATTCAAATTCCTTATATAGGTCAGAATGAATTCGGAGTGTTTTTCGAATCCTACTCCTGTGTTCTGGGCACAATCCATTTCAAATCCGTCCGTCCATCCGAGTGTCTTATAGGTCCCACCTTCATTGTTCCTGGTTAAAATTCTAAGAAGGGAGCAAGGGTGAGGGTGAGCCATAGTGGCTGGGTGGAGTAGGTTAATGACTCCGGTCAATGGTTAAATCTATGTCAAAATATTGCATTTTTATCGCGGCATTTTGATAAAACGACAAAATCCTGAAAAAATCCCGAGATTTTAAAAAATATATGGATATTTTCATTTTATCATAAAATATTGCGATAATATCACGATATTATCCCGATATTTTTGTTTTATATTTTTTTTCTTACATTTTATACCCGAAAAAATAAAAAAATTTAATGTATCCCGAGATTTTCCCTTGCTGAGAAATTCCCGAGAACATTATTTGTGACATAGGGTTAAGGTAGGAGAAGAGTGCGACTTTAGACTTGTGATTTTTGTAGTCCTTTATCTAACAGATTGGGTGTGTTTGGGATGGGACCAAGACCATGTGGGTCCTTCAATGATATCCGTATTTGTCATAAGAACGGATAGATCAAACGGTCATGATCATATGATCAATGCAACTTAAACCCTGTTCGTTTCAGATTGTGACCGCCGATGGTGAGGTTGGGCCAATAATCGGTTGGGGCCCTGACCATCGGTTATCGATGGTCACAATCTGAAACGAACAGGGTCTTAGTTTATCACCCATCCATGGAAGGGCCCACTGGGTGTAGTTGAATCTTAACCGTTGATTTTACCACAAAATTTGAATATTATTGGGCGTAAGGTTTGGATTATTGGACTGATTTTCGGGGCATAGAGGATCCAAAGCAAGGCCTACCAAGTGGACGATTCGGATTAAACAAAGATGGGACCCACTATTCAACAGGCCCACAGAAGGGACGCCACATTGTATTACAATGCGGTCACGGCCGCCTTATTTTTATCGTTCTTTAGATTTTGTCAAACGGGTAATGCCGTAAATTCCCCATCTCAGACAGGCATTTCCATAACAGGTCCGGATAATTATAGAGGGGTATTTCCGGAATCTTCCCATAAAAATTAAAAAAAAACGGATTCGTCACGTGACGCGCTCCCTTCCGTACCGAGACCCGCCACGTGGGATCTTGACTCTTTAAGAGATTTCGCTCTTATCCATCTACGTGTTCACTTATCTATCCGCCACGTTACTTCTTACGCAACCTTTCAACGGTCCAGATCCCATCAATCGCCCAAGACTTGCTCGACATCTAACGCAACTATTCCTTTATAAATCTCTCTGCCCAAAACCAACTCTTTCCCGATTTTCAGCCCCCCTTGTAACGTAAAATCTCCAAAATCTATGGGCCTTCTAGACAAGCTATGGGACGACACGGTGGCCGGACCCCAGCCGGAAAATGGCCTGAGCAAGCTCAGAAAGTACTCGTCCTTCTCTCCCCGATCAAATTCCGGCAAAGGTCAGTTATCCCTCGTTTGCTAACATGCGCCGGTACTTCGTGTGGCGTACGTTATCTTTGACTTGAGCCTTCTTCTTCTATTTTCATGTCGTGTGATTTTGACAGAAACTGATGGAGGGATCGGGAGATCGTACGGCGAGGATTTATCTGATGAGGGGATTAAGGTGACTCGTAGTATAATGATTATTAAAGCCGCCGGAAATCCGTCGCCGGAGAGTGGTTCTCCGCCGCCTTCTCCGGCCGGATCTACCCCTCCGGTATCTCCTTTTTTCGGTAAGCCGGACTGATTTCACCGATAATGACTGAAACAATAATTATATTTTTGGATGACGAAAATGCCCATCTCTGCACAGTTAAAAAATTAAAAATGTTATCCAGCTTCTTTGGAAGACCAAAAATGACGCGAGGGTATTTTAGTCATTTTGAAAAAAAATTGGATGTCTGTGTCTCAACAACGTAATTTGATCTCCTCCATGCATGGAGGAAAGTTGACTGGAGCCGAGAAACTGAGCCGTTGATCTTAAAATCCAACGGCTCAGTTAGATTGGCAGTCATCTCAGCCGTTGATTTTTATCTTTTTTTTTAGTTCTTCGTTCATTTCCACCCCCCTTTCATTCTGCAAAATTCCGATCAGTAATAAGAACCATTGAAAGAGCTCAAAATAGGGTGGAATGGCCAAAATAAGGGGGTGGTGATTTTAACCCAAAACTATACTAGTTCGAATATGGGTCAGGCTATATGTTGTTACGTAAACAGATGGTGCACAGTAGCAAGACCCAATGTTAATGGTGAATGCATGGAGAAGGTGCTGAGAATTTGATAATGGCACACTTATTTAACTTCTCTAATTGGTTTGTTCACGACGAGCTTAAAGTAAAGAAATGGGTGCAAATATCAGTTTTCTTGCATGGAAGCTTTTACTGATCACTCTAATGGTGTTTCTCAGGAGGGAGGTTTCGAAGGAAGTCCACGTGGCAATCAGGTGGGGCCGGATCAAAGAGCCCTTCTTCTCTTCCTGATGATGTGTGAGATGTAGAGTTTTGGGTGGTAGAAAGAGAAGGAAAGATGTAGTAAGAAAAACAGTTATGAAGGGTTTTTGTTTTTTTTTTTTTTTTTCAGGGTGTTAAAGCTAGTTGGATTTTGGGTGCATTTGCACCCAGTATCAAATTAGTAAGGACACCTAAACTGGCCCAAGAGGTGTCTGTGTGTGAATGTAAGTATGTGTGCAAGTATGTTTGTATTTATGTTTGTTATGTACATAAGTAATGTAAGGTTGTCGTTTGAATTTTGTAAGAGAAGTTGGGTTTTGAGAGCATCTTGGGCATTGTAATGGGTTTCAACTTCGACTGATCTGAACATTCCATCTGATAGGACTTTGTTTTTTACCTCTTCTACCACACTTCCCTAATCTACTATCAAGATGATCCAACGGTAAGATTTCAAAAAATCTCAAAAATATATATACATTATTTGATGTTATAATTGGTTTATTGACTTGATTTTTTAGCCGTAAAACCAAGCCTCTCTCTCTCTCTCTCTCTCTCTCTCTCTCTCTCTCTCTCTCTCTGTGTGTGGCGTCACAGACGTCCGATCTTGATCTGATAATATTGTCAATTAACTCTCTCCTAGCAGGCATCAGAGACATCTGATCTTGATTGATGATTATCAATAGGTGATGGGCCTCATTTACCTAATTAGATGGCAAGTGGATAGTCTCAAAATGATATTAAATTCAACTCATACCAAATTATTCTGGGGTCACGATAGTTACTCAGGCAAAAATTATGTTTGTTCTTATCTTTCATTTCTTTAGTGGGATTTGCTAGGCAATTTTGCGGAAAGCCATTTCGCGGCTCACTTTTGCATGAGAGAAGAGCCACCTCAGATTAATTAAATGAATAAGACAAAATCTGCTTCAAGTGAGCTGCAGAATGGCTCTGAGTGAAATTGCCTAGGTTGAAGTGGGACACAAAATTGTTGTACCTATATTTTCTCAAAACTTGCTCCATTGGAGGAAATTCTTTTTCACAGTGGAGGTAGGAGACATCAATAATTAAAGCAGCTAGGTATCTAGTAGTTCTTTACTCAGCAAGATATTTGGTGGCAGTAGAGATGAGATTGTTCTCAAACGATGGGACAAGAAAGTTTGTTCCCCCAAAAGAAAGGAAGATGAGGGGTCTGTTTTAATCAGGACAAGAATCATTTGTCATAAGGTGGTGGGCCCATTATTGATCATGATTTGAGTATATGGAGATATTGTTTTCTACATTACATCATTTGAATACTTAAAAACTTTTTAGTAGCCACTGAGGTCAAGTGTGGAGTATTAAAATTCTATTAATGGATTAGGTTTGGAGGGGCCTTACTAGCTATATTAAAAGGAAATTAAAATGTCACTGTCTTATCTAATGCCTTTATAAGGGTATGGGTATTCATAAGGTTTTTGATACATAGGTCATATTTCGCAACCATGAAAAATTATCCCATGGAATATTTATTGGCCCAGCTGTGTAAGAGGGGCTAAGAAAGAAGAAGAAGGAGAGAATTGGGTGGGCAGGAGTTGAGATAACATCAAAAATCCCTAAAAACGAATGAAAAGAAAAGACCCATTTAGAATTGGTTGGTTGTTTTCCTGGTTTTTAACAGCCTGAGGAGCGGGTACTTATGGAGGGGAGAGGTTGAGGAGCAAAGAGGTTGAAGGAAACTGCCATATTTGTGGATTTCCAATTACTCAATTATTTCCACAGCATATTTGGAAATCTGATTTTTTTCACTGTCAGTCGCTGATTTGGAAATCCAAGCATTTGATCCGGATCCAAATCACAATGCAAAATGGGCTGCAAATGTGAGAAATCCAAATCAAATCTTCTCGGCATCCAAATGGGAATTTCACCAAAAACAAATCTGGATTTTATTCATTATTTAATATTTTCCCGAAGTTTCAGCCGAAATTTTGTATGGGATAAAATAATAGTTTTTTTTTTTTTTCTCATTGGATTTCGGGTGAAATTTCAGTTTCGGTGACGAGTGAAACACATTCCGAAACCAAAATTTGAAACCATGATATCAACCCCTGATCACTAAACACATATGCCATGTGTACATTGGGTCATGATCATTTTCATTTATGAGGGCAAGATCATCTTGCTACTCAATCTCTTTCTAAATAAAATGCCTAAAATTACATTAGCTAACAAGATGAATGCTCCTGGTCGCCATTCAACAGAACCATGTCCAATGTTTACAGTAAGAATTGGGAGAATGAGCTTAGTAGAATCATTTGCAATTTCTATGGTGTTAATCATAGTTAGCAAAACTTCATTTAAAAAAAAAAAACACGTTTTTAGCTTCGCAGTTTAATACTATATGCTTTAACTTTTTACGGCAAAATATATCTTTTTTAAGAAAAAAACATTTTAAAAGCATTTTAAAAAGGTTTAACGCATTAATCCTGTTTTTTTTACCTAACTTTCCAATTTTACCCTATAATATTTTATAAATGACAAAATTTTAACCATTATTGTTTTCACTTATTTGAATGTTATTTTGAGCCAAAACTGTATTAAGCTCGAATTTTTTCCCATCCTGTTTTTTTGCCTATCACGTTTTGCTCACTATGGCGAAAATGGTCAGGAGAGTGAGCTTAGCATTCTTAAAATAAAAAAAAACAGATACATGGGTTGCTCACTATGGCAGCTCAAATTAAAAGTCTATGGAGAATTCTCAATGTTTCCAACAATCATGGACTGAATGGTTTCGTTGGGGATTTCTAGAGAGACTAGATGCCTCTTATGTGATGTGGAACCGGAGTCAATCGTTCTTCTTTTTTTCTCCTGCTCTTACACTTCATGGGTATGGAGGTCCATTCTATGGAGATTCAATTTCAGAAGGAGACTAAAGCCAACTCTAAATGGAGGAGGATTGGATTAGAAAGACTTTTATGGGAGGTGGTCAAGTGGCAATAGCTATAACGATTGCGTTTGGGGCTACTGTTTTCATGATCTGGTTTGAGTGCAATGGGAGATTGCATGGAAAAATTTCTAATCATAAGACGTACATCCTAAATAGTATCATTATTCTAACTAGATCTAGAACCTTGTATTTGAATCTCAAGGATGAGCCAAATCAAAGAAATGTTAGCACTGCAAAGAACCTGAGACTCCCTCTGTTCAGTAATTCCGAGAAGATTAGCACAATTCAATGTTGAAACCTTGAACTTGATGTGATCCTATGTGGGTTAAGGTTATTATGGGTTGAATCTGATTCAATGGTTGCTGTTAAGGTTATTATGGGGGTATACAACTACCCCTGGAAGAAGATTGGTATGTGGGTTAAGGTTATTATGGGTTGAATCTGATTCAATGGTTGCTGTTATGGTTATTATGGGGGTATACAAACTACCCCTGGAAGAAGATTGGTACTGTTGAAACGAGTAAAAGAACAGATGCCTCTGGCACTGCCTATGCTAGGATGTAACTGCTATTTTGCCTTCTTTTAATAACTCTGGTTGGGTCTGCCTAAGCCCAGTTTGCCCATAAAAAAAAATGTGACTATGTTGAAAGTTACCTAGAAGCTCTATTATTTTATTTCACACTTACATTAAATGACTAATTTTTTTGTGAGGATAATATCCTTAACAACCATATTCTTCCCAATGTAGTAGATAGGCCACATTATCGGGTGATGTAAACCATTCATTTGTTGAGCCCAACGTAGTAGAAAGGTCGTGCCCTGTAAATCTTCTCCATAGGATAATTCGGAGTTAAGATCATCTTATATAGAGAAAATTTTCAGGCCATGGCCTATCTACATTGTGCTCCAACAAATGAATGGTTTACATCACCCAACTATGTGGGCCCTACTTATGATGAAGAGGTTGTTTAATCGGAAGAGCTTTCCACCTCGCAATTGGATTGAGATCAGGTTGAATCCAGTTAGCAAAAGCTCAACCATACTAATCCAAGTTGCACCCCTAATCACATTCCATTGCCTGGAAAATTGCCCACATTCAGGTTAGATTCTGAAAAATTACCCACAAAAACAGCAAATTATAACTCTAATTCCCTACAAGATGATCAGATCAGGACCCTGGATCCACTAGTTTAATGAAAATTAACACAGGCAGACAATGATGACAAGTTTCTTCTGGAAAGCTAATTGCAAAATCTTGACTTGTAAAGGAAATCATTTGGTTTGTTTACAATAGTTTTGTACTTTATATCAATTTAAAATAGGAAGAATAAAAGGGAAAAGAAAAATCTTTATGCCAAAACAAATGTCTGAAAGATCCGTAAATGGCAGCTTAATCCATTCGCCCCTTCAAAGTTGTCTCCTTCACTTCGCTCGGGGTACTGCAGGAAAGGAAGAAAAAAAAAAGTTTACCCATGAACGTAACACACTAAGCCAATTCAAGAATAGTAGCAGTCATAGAAACAGACCTTTAGTTATCATTTGCAAAAGAAGATTAAAAGATTACTATATTCCATTAAATGATGGACTGAAGTTTTGATAAGAAATCCCTTAATCTAATTTGCAGATAGGACATCAAGGCCTCTATGAAAGCCATTAACTATATCAAATAATAAAGATTATTTGCAAATGATCTTATTTAGCTTCAAAACCATTTGCATATAAGATAATATGCAAACAGTATCTAGAGGTAACTAAAGAGGACCTTAAATGTTCATCTGCAAATGCGCATTTTCTGCATATTTTATGACTGATTAACTGCACATACAACTCTAATTCCAGAAATCTGTCAATATTTAACTTAACGAATGGAATATAGGAGCCTAACTAGTACATCAAAAATGGAAGTTAAAAATGGAGAAATGAAGAAAAGGAGGACTTACACAACAAAAACATGTTGAATAATTCCTCTGGTTCCTGAATAACAACATTTTGATAGGAAGGTCTCTTTGGTACAGCAACTAAAAATCAAAGACTAATTGCAAGATATACTACTAGACATGAAAATAAAACCAAGTAAAACAGAGTTGACCCAATATTTTAACCAAGAAAGTCTGAAGATCTATGATTTCAGATAAAATCACATGCATTTAGAATTTCAGATGATTCGGTCCCATTCTGTTATTCAGCATATTGTGTGACTTGGCTTTCAAAAAAAAATCAATAAACTAAAAACGTTTAATTTTCCTCTCTTCAATATTTCAAACAGGGGAAAGAGGGTGCCTTCTGCATTTTCAAATATGGAAAATCAGTATACACCTCTCTTTCTAGAGGTC
Organism: Tasmannia lanceolata; assembly: GCF_043159265.1. NCBI lineage: Eukaryota > Viridiplantae > Streptophyta > Magnoliopsida > Canellales > Winteraceae > Tasmannia > Tasmannia lanceolata. The sequence goes on from NW_027518679.1 coordinate 30,257,945, forward strand.
GAAGTGCAGGTCATGCAATTTGGACCATTCTTAAGTTTCTATGCATGCCATTCTATTTTTTCACCCTTCTATACCTTTGTTTCGATTCACATGTGATTGAGATATGTGTAATATATTTCTCATGGACATGGATGTTGATTTTGGTTGTTTTCTGCTTTGTTTTCATTTTTTTTGCTATTAATATTGTTTTTTAAAGTTTCATTTGTATGAAAATTGAATTTTCTTATGATATGCACTCACTAATGAATTGCTCATTTGGTATTTTGGATTTTTCTGGGTTACATGCAGTGTTTTTTTTTTTTTTTTTTTTCATTAGTTTCTAGGCCATTTCTATTATTTGGATGATTTTCTGGTTCATTCAGTTTTTATCCATTCAACTTTAGATTATGTCTACTCTTGTAAGCTGCCATTCATAAAAATTGTCTACTCTTGTAAGCATGCATATATTTAGGGTTTTCTTACCAGATGTGTAACTATGATGTGTCAGGGTATCGATGGGACTCTCTTGAGTTAGTTTCCTTTCATTCATATTTTCAACTTTTTTCCATTTTTAACGGGTTTTGATCTTATTAACCCCATGTACTTAGGTTACCAAACAATACATTAAGTTTTTTCTTCTTAATTTATTTTTCCTTGCTATTTCTTGTAAGTACTTGGCGCAATGGTAAGGTTGCTCCATTGTGACCTGGTGGTCATGGGTTCGAGTCACAGACACAGCCTCTCTGCAAAGCAGGGGTAAGACTGTGTACATCTAGCCCTCCCCAGACCCCGCAATGGCGGGAGCCTTGTGCACTGGGCCGGCCTATTTCTTGTAAGTAATCATTTAAGATTATTCTTGTAATAGTGCATGTATTATGTGTATAGATTGGGATTGTTCGAGACTATTTTTCTTACATTGTTTGAGAGTCATTGGCTAGGCCAGAAAAACCCATGTATAGTTTATTGTGGATTTTGAAAATTTTCTGAAAATCAGTGGCGATAGTTTGGAATTGAACGCCAAGAACGTATCAACCCAAAACAGACGGGTTCAACCGGATTTTGGCTCGGGTCGGGTCGGGTTGGGTTGGGTTAAGGTTGGCTTTACTTTAATTTCGGGTTGGGTTAGGGTTGAGGCATTGAAAAAATGATCCGAACCCGACCTCCGTCCTCTAATTTTATCTTGATTTTCTTTGGGTTATTGTATTTTTCTGTTTGGCCCAAGGTGAACCCGAACCAACCCGGCTCAACCTGACCTGATTTCGGTGAGATGGGTTGGGTTAGGGTTGAGAGATTTAGAGGCGGGTTGGGTTAGAGTTGGCCTCGACTGATCCAACCCGACCCAAGTCACACCCCTAAATTTTATCACCCAATAGAATGTTTCTTACTCGTGAAAATACCGAATTGTCTGTATATGCGCAAAGACAAACATTACCTAATAAAAAGACCAAAGTAGTTGTGACGGTCTATGATAAGTTTTGAATTAAGTCTCTGGAAGTAGGATCCGAGACACCCCAAATCCCATCCGATAAGAGATTTGAATGGATCATGACTAAGAGTGGATCCATTGACACCCTAAACGTGACGACTCTATTTATAAATTGTTCAAACTAGATGACTGTTTTTGCAAAAACTCAAGAATAAAAAGCTAAGGCCACTGATATTACCTGCTTCAAAGTCTAATAATTATTTTCAAAGTCTAGTTCATGTTTTCATTTACTTGAATGTTATTTAGGACATTATTTTTGGCCAATACTGTATCAAACTCGAATTTTTGCCTGTCTGTTTTTTTTTTTTTTTTTTGCCTATCACGTTTTGCTAACTATGGTGAAAATGTGCAGGAGAGTGAGTTTAGCATTCTTAACCCTTGCGACTAATTTTTTGTGAGGATAGTATCCTTAACAACCATACTCCTAATATGCTACACGCCTACACATGCCAAAATTAGGAGGGTTGGCCTCAAAATAAGCGCCTTATGTCTAGCTAACTTCACTGCTTCTAAGAGCTAAAATAGTGGGGCCGACATTATTGGGTGATCTAAACCATTAATTTGTTGAGCCCGATATAGTAGATAGGCCACATTAACGGGTGATCTAAACCATTCATTTGTTAAGCAGAACGTAGTAGATAGGTCGTTCCCTGTAAATCTTCTCCATAGGGTAATTCGGAGTTAAGTTCAATCTTATATAGAGAAAATTTTCAGGCCATGGCCTATCTACATCGTGCTCCAACAAATTAATGGTATAGATCACCCAACTATGTGGGCACTACTTTTTCTTTTAGAAAAATTGTCAATCGGTGACACAAAAATAACATAATAATGAATAGGTGACACTCTTTTGAATAGGGCTGCAACTCGAGCCGGGTTTTACCCGACCCGCATCGACCCGACCCGAAAATAACCTGGGTCGGGTTCAGGTTTCATGGGTTTCGGGTCGAGCCGGGTTGAGCATTCGAAAGCCCGCATGAATCTCGGGTCGAGCCGGGTTTGAAGGGGCCCGACCCGACCCGACCCGAGTTACATAAGTTATAGTATGTACATTTTTTTCTATTGTTAGTTACAAGTTAAATGTGGAAACCCACGCACCCACTGTTATTGTATGTGAGTGTAATTTCTGCTTCTATGAGTTGATTCAAGCTTTTGATTCAGCATTGTTTGATTGTAATTACAACATTGTTTGATTACGGCATTGTTTGATTCAAGTGTAATGTGAGTGTAATTACATCATTGTTTGATTCAAGTGTAATGTGAGTGTAATTTCTACTTCTATGAGTTGAGTTGCCTTGCCAAATAAGAATTTTCCTTAAAAAATTGCGTCAACGTGAAAAAACCCGACCCGACCCGAGATTTATCATGGGTAGGGCCGGGTTTGAGAATCGTGGGTTTTCTGGAAAAAAACCCGACCCGACCCGAGATATTTCTCGGGTAGGGTTGGGTTCTCCAAAACCTGACCCGCCCGACCCGAGTTGCAGCCCTACTTTTGAAAGCTCGTGAACGGAGGTCAATTTACCTCTTTTTTTTCTAACATGGCCTTTTACATAAATACCCCCGAGACAAAAAAAAAGAAAAAAAAAAAGAAGCCTTGATGTCATATTAATAAATAAAATAAAATAAAAAAACCCTACATAACTGTTTTTTTTACTACATCTTTCCTTCTCTTTCTACCACCCAAAACTCTACATCTCACACATCATCAGGAAGAGAAGAAGGGCTCTTTGATCCGGCCCCACCTGATTGCCACGTGGACTTCCTTCGAAACCTCCCTCCTGAGAAACACCATTAGAGTGATCAGTAAAAGCTTCCATGCAAGAAAACTGATATTTGCACCCATTTCTTTACTTTAAGCTTGTCGTGAACAAACCAATTAGAGAAGTTAAATAAGTGTGCCATTATCAAATTCCCAGCACCTTCTCCATGCATTCACCATTAACATTGGGTCTTGCTACTGTGCACCATCTGTTTACGTAACAACATATAGCCTGACCCATATTCGAACCAGTATAGTTTTGGGTTAGAATCACCACCCCCTTATTTTGGCCATTCCACCCTATTTTGAGCTCTTTCAATGGTTCTTATTACTGATCGGAATTTTGACAGAATGAAAGGAGGGTGGAAAGGAACAAACAATTTTTAAAAAAAAAGAAAAAGAGATTTAAATCAACGGCTGAGATGACTGCCAATCTAACTAGCCGTTGCATTTTAAGATCAACGGCTCAGTTTCTCGGCTCTAGTCAACCTTCCTCCATGCATGGAGGAGATCAAATTACGTTGTTGAGACACAGACATCCAATTTTTTTTCTTTCAAAATGACTAAAATACCCTCGCGTCATTTTTGGTCTTCCAAAGAAGCTGGATAACATTTTTAATTTTTTAATTGTGCAGAGGTGGGCATTTTCGTCATCCAAAAATATAATTATTGTTTCAGTCATTATCGGTGAAATCAGTCTGGCTTACCGAAAAAAGGAGATACCGGAGGGCTAGATCCGGCCGGAGAAGGCGGCGGAGAACCACTCTCCGGCGACGGATTTCCGGCGGCTTTAATAATCATTATACTACGAGTCACCTTAACCCCCTCATCAGATAAATCCTCGCCGTACGATCTCCCGATCCCTCCATCAGTTTCTGCCAAAATCACACGACATGAAAATAGAAGAAGAAGAAAAGAAAAAAAAGGGTCAAGTCAAAGATAACGTACGCCATACCGGCGCATGTTAGCAAACGAGGGATAACTGACCTTTGCCGGAATTTGATCGGGGAGAGAAGGAAGAGTACTTTCTGAGCTTGCTCAGGCCATTTTCCGGCCGAGGTCCGGCCACCGTGTCGTCCCATAGCTTGTCTAGAAGGCCCATAGATTTTGGAGATTTTACGTTACAAGGGGGGCTGAAAATCGGGAAAGAGTTGGTTTTGTGCAGAGAGATTTATAAAGGAATAGTTGCGTTAGATGTCGAGCAAGTCTTGGGCGATTGATGGGATCTGGACCGTTGATAGGTTGCGTAAGAAGTAACGTGGCGGATAGATAAGTGAACACGTAGATGGATAAGAGCGAAATTTCTTAGAGTCAAGATCCCACGTGGCGGGTTTCGGTACGGAAGGGAGCGCGTCACGTGACGAATCCGTTTTTTTATTTTTATGGGAAGATTCCGGAAATACCCCTCTATAATTATCCGGACCTGTTATGGAAATGCCTGTCCGAGATGAGGAATTTACGGCATTACCCGTTTGACAAAATCTAAAGAAGGACAAAAATAAGGCGGCCGTGACCGCATTGTAATACAATGTGGCGTCCCTTCTGTGGGCCTGTTGAATAGTGGGTCCCATCTTTGTTTAATCCGAATCGTCCACTTGGTAGGCCTTGCTTTGGATCCCCTATGCCCCGAAAATCAGTCCAATAATCCAAACCTTATACCCAATAATATTTAAATTTTGTGGTAAAATCAACAGGAGCAATTTGCTTAGCTTTACATCCGTCCCAAGGTATCATTTCCAATACATCTGTGGGGCAGGCTCGTACACATTGAGTACATCCTATACATGACCCCAATAGAAGTTGTTCATGTCGAGGTGACCTATCCAAGGCAAGAAAGAAAGGTTAGCCCTTCTCCGGCCTGGGAAAAGCAGCGAACTCTATAAGCTAGGGCTTTGTTCACCTTTGGACACGAACACGATTCTGTTCTCAGCGGAAACCCTATTAGAGATTGAACGTCGACTTATCTTATTGCCGTTCAATCTAAGACAGCACTGATAGCTTGTAGTGAACAGCCATACCGGACCAGACCGGAATAGGGTTATGTACATTCTTATTATGAGAAGGGGTCATTCGAGCAGTTAAGATTCAACCACACCCAGTGGGCCCTTCTATGGATGGGCGATAAACTAAGACCCTGTTCGTTTCAGATTGTGACCATCGATAACCGATGGTCAGGGCCCCAACCGATTATTGGCCCAACCTCACCATCGGCGGTCACAATCTGAAACGAACAGGGTTTAAGTTGCATTGATCATATGATCATAACCGTTTGATCTATCTGTTCTTATGACAAATACGGATATCATTGAAGGACCCACATGGTCTTGGTCCCATCGCAAACACACCCAATGTGTTAGATAAAGGACTACAAAAATCACAAGTCTAAAGTCGCACTCTTCTCCTACCTTAACCCTATGTCACAAATAATGTTCTCGGGAATTTCTCAGCAAGGGAAAATCTCGGGATACATTAAATTTTTTTATTTTTTCGGGTATAAAATGTAAGAAAAAAAATATAAAACAAAAATATCGGTATAATATCGTGATATTATCACAATATTTTATAATAAAATGAAAATATCCTTATATTTTTTAAAATCTCGGGATTATTTCAGGATTTTGTCGTTTTATCAAAATGCCGCGATAAAAACGCAATATTTTGAAAATATTGGAGATAATTGTGACATAGATTATTTAACCATTGACCGGAGTCGGTAAGCCTACTCCACCCCGCCACTATGGCTCACCCTCACCCTTGCTCCCTTCTTAGAATTTTAACCAAGTACAATGGAGGTGGGACCTATAAGACACTCGGATGGATGGACGGACGGATTTGAAATGGATTTTGCCCATGACACAGGAGTAGGATCCGAAAAACACACCGAATTCATTCTGACCTATACAAGGAATTTGAATGGATCGTGACTAAGACATAGGTGGATCCGATCCGAACTGGATCGTTGACACCCTTATTCAGACAATAAGGCCGTGAGAGTTGATATTGGCAACCACTATTAGAATTGGTATTCTTAAAAGCATTACATAGTGGGCATTTTGGTAATTTTGTGTTACTATCAAATTGCTTAAGGCTGGTGGGGTTTAAAAATTTATAAAGAAAAGTTGGGATTGGTACTGAGAGTATCATTAACATGTGAGATGCATGGAAGTGAGTGGTCAGAATAGGACTCAAGTGGACCTTTGTTCATTATTTTGTAAGTGACAGCACCGGTTTCAGTGCAAACTTTAGTACTAGTCATGGGTTTTACTAATCAAAAAGAGGAGCAGTGGGCCCACCTCACATGGCCTATCTCGACGGTGGAGATGCGAGATCACCGACCCAGATCAAGAAAAGCATTTCCTATGAAAATTCCACAATTTAGAAGAAAATGATACGTCTATAGCTTATTTAGAAAGATAGGTCTATAGCTCATTGTAAACAGAAATCCCTCTAAATACAAATTTAATAGGGTTGGTTCAAGTTATCTTTTTTCTAATGTGAAAAAAAATAAAAATTCGAAACATTTTTCTTTAGGAAATTTTCCAGAACATTCCTACAATCCAAACCAGGCCCTTTGGCTGAAAGAGTTTCATGGCGTCTGCAAGTACTTCTGAAGGAAAAATACTGGCAGCAGAAGTGCACGGGGATCAAACGGTCAGTTGATCCAAACCATAGAGGAGTAATTTGGTAGGGCACATCTGATCGCCCAATATGGCACGGTGGGTACTGCTCTTGATTGATCTGAATTGTCCACTTTATAGGCTTTGCTTTAGATTTCCCTGAAAAAAAAAAAAAAAAAAAAAAAAGAGGAAAAGAAAAACTCTATTCAAAATAGAGTTTATTTTTTCCTATTTTCAACCACTTCAGACCATCTCCTCTTGAATATTACCTACACTTGCAGTTCAGATGATGAGAAGAAATCCCGGCAGCTATATGCGTGTTTTCAGAGCCAGAGATTTACGACCTGGGGGAGATGATAGATTTGTTCGCTTATTTTGGACATTTGGTCCCAGCATACGACATTTTCATCGAACAATCAGGCCTATAATTTTGGTTGATGGGACACATCTGCGAGGGAAGTATCTAGGAATCTTATTGATTGCAATCAGGGTCGATGGTAACAACGGTTTATATCCATTAGCATTTGTGGTTGTTGAGACAGAGAACGAAGATAGTTGGGGTGATTTTTTATGTTGCTGAGGCAGTACGTATTGGCAACGGAGATGAACGTATTCACCATATGCTCAGATCGACAGGAAGGGTTGTTGCAGGCAGTGCCTAATATATTTCCCAACTCTCATCATAGTTATTGCATGCGTCACCTCGCCGCCAATTTACGATCCGAGTTCAAAGATGTTCTACTTGAGAGATTGTTTTGGAAAACCGCACGGACTTTGAGAGAGTGTGAGTTCAGAGAAACAATGGACAAGATTAAGGTGAGGAATGAGCGTGCACACAACTGGATAAGTGACATTGCGAATGAACACTGGGCTAGTTTTTATTTTAAGGGGGATAGGTATGATGTATTGACTACAAATAGATCGGAGTGTTTTAATGTTGTCCTGAAGGATGCAAGAAGATTGCTGATTGCATCATTGGCAGAGCACACTAGACATCAGACTACGGATTTGTAGACACCCCATTTTGACAGGCCCCAAAAGTCCCAAAGTTGGGTCGAAGCTTTGAAGTTAAAATAAATTCCCGAGGAAGCGGACCCCAAGCGAGGAGAGAACCAGAATTTTACTAGCTTATTGTGTATATTTATAGGTACAAATCTCCCAAAAGATTGTCATAACCCCAGGGAATGCGCCCGCAAAATTTCACGGAAATCGAGTGAGAAATGGCAGACAAGACGAGCCAAATTCGTGCGCTCATCAAGAGTGGGTTTTGGTGCGCTTATAGGATATGGGTGTGCCAATATCATTCCCCCAAAACCTACCTATATATATCAAAGAGAGGGGAGAGAAGCCCTAATTTTCTCACCACCATTAGCTGCAACAAGAGAGAGAGCAAAAAAAAAAAAAGAATCCACAGCCACTCTCCACCTTCATCTCCAAATCTCACAACCACCACCCCCACCGCCAGCCCGGATCCGGCAAAGACAAACCCCACCACCGTTGCCATGCCCAAACCCACCTCACTCCCACCTTGAATCCGGCCAGCCTTCTTCCATTCCACCACCTTCTCCCTCATCCCCTAAAAAAAAAAAAGATCGAGAGAGAAACAGAGAAAAAAAAAAAAAAATCTTGCGACATCTCATCTTCTCCGGCAACTTGCCGGATTCCGACCACACCTTCACCTTGTTTTCCTCTTCTTCTTCATCTCCTTTTCTCCACCACCGAACCCCACCCAAACCGCCACCTCTGCAACTCCACCACAACCCACCCAAACCACCCTCCTCCACAGCCGCAACCTCCACCCTCAGCCACCACCTACCAAACCCCACCCAAACCTCCACAGCCGTAACCTCCACCCTCAGCCACCACCTACCAAACCCACCTCCCCCAACACAGCCGCCCATCATCTCCCTACCTCCACCCACAGCCACCGTATCCCAAAACCCATTTCGGAAAAAAAAACCCAAAAAACCCACCACCATCCCTCCGGCCAGCCTCTCCTCCCCCACCTTCTTCTTCTTTCCCTCTCCACACCTCCCAAACCCCAAACCCATTTCCGTCGGAAAACCCCTTTCTCTGCAACCACCTCCTCCTCCCTTCTCAGCTCCACCACCACCATCCTCACCACCACCACCCAACCCTTCGAAAACCCTCCTCTGTCTCCACCTTCATCTCCTCCAAACCCAAAAGAAAAAACCCCATTTTCCCCAACCCCAAAAACCGAAACCCATTCCTCCTATCACCATTTCCGCCACCACCCACCGGCCGGAATCCGACCGAGCCATCCTCTCCACCACCCCCATTTTCTCCTTCTCTTACCACACCACCAAAACCCATCTTCACCACTTTTAACCCATTTCTGCGACCCCAACCCCAAACCCAGCCGAATCCCCTGTAAATCCGACCCACCGGCCATCCTCTCCTCCCTCATCTCCATCGGCCACCGTCACCACCGGTCACCCTCTGCCATTTTCCCAAACCCATTCCAAAAACCCAAATCATTTTTTCTACCTCCCCCACAGCCACCGCACCTCCTCCTCCGATTTTGAGATATTTATCCAAAAGAAAAAGAAAAGAGAGAGAGAGAGAGGGTCAGTGGTTCGTCTTCGTCTGGTCACCAACCGGATTTTCGCTTCGCAACTCATGCCTTCGACATTGCAGGAATTGGTTTTCTGTTAAAGAACTCCGGCAAAGGTGATCCAAGGTCGTTCCTACTCGGTAATCCCTTTCCTTGCACTCTAATTTCATTGGTAAAATGCTTTGATCTCTAGTTTAAAAAAATCGTAAACTCAGCTTGTTTCCTCTGTTCCAAGTGATTTCCTGTCTGGACACTTATAGAACTGTGATACTCTTTGAGGGAAATGCTAATAATGTTAATGTCATTGGTTAATTGCATAGGCAAAGGCAGCAAAAATCTTAATACCCACTTCACATTCTTGATTTCTTGTACTGCCCAAGTTAAATGGTTTTACACGATCTGCTATGTATCTTATGACCAATTGTATTGCTTGTGGACTTTGGAAACAAAATGCGCGAGCTATTAATTCAAGGTATTATCGCAAGGGATGATTTGTTGGCCTCCATCTCCTTATAGCAAGGCTTTCACTTGTATTGTGGTCGGAATCGGAAGGTGCCCTGTTTGGATTTGTCAATTCACAATTTCACTGTTTGGGCTCATTTGGGTTAGCGGAATTCACTTTAGCGTAGGGCATATAGGGGTTTTGGATGTAATACCTTGTTGTAGCTTTTCATCTTGATTTGTGTTCCTCAATGTGAATATTCGAACTATGCAGGCATGGGGTATTTCCTTGGGGTACTCTTTGCATCTCGACATCCTGTCGATTTTGGGAGCGCCTCGTCGGGTCAAGGCTATGACGGAATGTATCTTGAGCCAACCCCTTCCCTTCCTGCCTTAGAGTCTTCGCAGGTTAAGGGATTTCTTCCTCTTTAGAGTCAGTCCTAGAGAGTTTAGGAGTCAGTCCTACCATCCTAGGGTTTAGGTGTCTGTCCTTCCGCCTGTAGAGTTTAGGATTCTGTCCTATCCCTTCATAAGATTTAGGATTCCGTCCTTCCATCTTTCAGAGTCAGTCTTCAGCATAGGAGTCAGTCCTTTAGTCTTTCAGGAGTCAGTCCTGTCATCATAGGGGTTAGGATTCTGTCCATCCCCTCATCAAGTCATGTGATTTTTATCCGCTCCTGCAAGGTATAGGATGCTGTCCAACCCTTGCAGAGTCGTGATTCTGTTCGTTCCCCCCCCCCCCCCCCCCGCAAAGCATAGGATGCTGTCCAACCTTTGCGGGATATCAGGAGTCTATCCTACCCTTATGATGATAGGATTCTGTCCTCTTGAGTCAAAACATCAAAAACATCTGAAAAATCAAAAATCTCAAAAATCTCGAGTCATTAGAGTGTAGTTAGGAAAATCTAGTCCGAACTACGGATGCTTGATCCCTAGCTGAGGGGTACGTAGGCAGCTCAGGCGTGCTGCTGGCATCTTGAGTCCAGTCACCCTTTCTTTTTTACACCATTTCTTTTTTACACTATTTTCACCCTTTCACCATTTTTTTAAATCATCATTTTACAAATATTTCTCATCTTTTCGTCCACCCAAGTTCAGTCAAACCTTTTTAATAAATATTTTCAAGCACTTCAAAATAAAAGCAAAAATGGGCAAGGATGGTGATTGCCAGGTCACTCGGAGCCCTCTTTTCATTCCATTTTCGGTTTTCATCTTGATTTTCCGGTTTTCATCGGTTTTCTGACGTTTTATCGGGTTTTGGGACGGGCGATGACGTAATGGGCCCCTTTACAGGGATTGCCCTCGCTGAGCCCAACGATAGGTCATGACGATCGCGAGACTTTTCCGATCTTCAGCAGATTAGGATTGCCGGGCTTGATTCCTTTTGAATCGCCCTCTGAGCCTATCGTGTGTTCCATCTTCTTTCCCCTGGCATTTTTTTGGTTCTCACATGCCATTGATTTTCTGATTTCTTTCTTTTCTTACACCTTTTAGCTTGTTGTGTGCTTATCTTAGATTTCTCATGCATTCTAGTATGTTTGTTCTTCTAGCGTGCGATCAATTGCCATTTTCTTAGTCTTATCTCTTGCATAGGCTTGCATGCTAATGTGTTTACTTTACTGCTTTGATTGCTTAGCTATAGCGTTTATTCATTCGTCTTAGCTTGATTATCTGTCTAAACTTAGATATTTGCTTTCCTTATCTCATTATATCTGTCATTATCTGCTTAGCTGTAGCTATGCATGCGATTGTTTATTGCTTTCTTAGATGTGATGAGTTAGGATTAGATGCGATGAGTTAGGATTTGGATGTTCACTTTCTTTGCCCATCCCCGGGTCATGCATGCTTAGATAGACGTTTTCTCGGGGATGATTGTTCTCATTTCACATGATTTTTGCCCAAAACTCTTCAAAGTTAATAATAAATGGCATAAGAGACCAGGTGCTTGCACTTGGGCGAATTGAGGGCGCCTAACCCCTTCCCCATTCGTCATCAGGCACGGACCTTTTGTATCTCTGGTTATCTGTTGCGACGGAGCACAGCATGGGATCCAGGGCCTACTTCCTTGGATGGCGACTCTTTCTTTGTTTAAGGTGCGTCTCGAATCCGGGCTGGTCCCCGAATCGAGAGGTATCTCACTTTACATCGCCGCTCATGCTGTGAGGGGCACTCTTTCGAGAGTTCCTTGGCGGAGCTCTCCTTCACGTGGATGATCTTGAGACTCGCGTGGGGGCACGTCCCCCCGCCTCTCTCGGATCGGGGTCCACAGGATTTCATTCAAAAGCGTCAGAAATTGGGTCATAGTTGGCAAACAAAGTTGACTCATTACGCAGAAGAACATATGACATTAGCGAGGGAAGAGAGCCGCCAGTATACAGCTTATCGAGTTGGGGTTCATGAACATAAAGTACGGTCCCTTGAACATACAGATGGCGTAAACTTGCAACTTCGCACGTGCAGTTGTCGTGCATTCCAAACATTTGGACTCCCGTGTGGACATGCCATGGCAGCCATTGGCATAACAGAATTTGATGCGTACGATTACTCCGAGAAATGGTTTCATGCAGAGAGATATTGGGATACGTACGCTGAAGTTTTGCACCCGACGCTAGACAGGACCCAATGGGAATTAAATCCCGAATCCTTGATGACAATATTACCGTCGATTGCAAAGCGACCACCGGGAAGGCCGCGTACAAGAAGAACCGATCGCAAATTGAAAGGAGGATTACATTACAAATGCACCCGATGTCAACAACTTGGCCACAATAGAAGAAGTTGCAAACCACCCGTGGTAAGACAACAAGTTGACCAAACTGCTATTGGGCCTTCTGTACCCATACTCAGTAGGTCGGGTGTACCTTGCCAAGCTCCCTTCTTCGTGTAAGGGTGTAATTGAATTTTTTGAATGTACTCAGATATTGTGATAACTTCTTTTTGTTTTTTTGTAAAGAGTGGTTGTAATTGGAACATCAATACATAAACAATTTTTTTGGATATAGACATGCTATTTGTTCTCTATTTAGTTGTCACTCTCCTACGTCTACACCATGAAAAGGGACTTATTAATAGTCGGAATTGAGTTACCAGCACAAACAATAAGATTATCAACTAATTCCCTAGGTTGATAAAGCTACTGGATGTTGGAATTCAGGTTATCAACTCCTTCAAAATAGGTCATCAACCAATCGGAAGTGAGCTTACCAACATACGAAATGGGATCGTCAACCCATTCCCTTGGTTGATAAAGGTACTTGAATGTTGGAATTCAGATTATCAACTACCCCAAAATAGGTCATCAACCAACCGGAAGTGTGACGTTATCAACATACAAAATGGGATCATCAACCCATTCCCTTGGTTGATAAAGCTACTGGAATTCAAAATCCAGGTTATCGACTCCCTCAAAACGAGGTTACCAACATTCGAAAGTGGGTGATCGACCGAAAAACAAGGTTACCAACCATTAACCAGGGGAGATAAAGCTGCTGGAATTGAAATTTAGGCTTACCAACCTGCCATTTTTTTGGGTGAATGACATTGGAAAATGAGTTATCAACCTAAAAATGGGTCACCAACCATTTTCCAAGGGAGATAAAGGTTCTGGAATCGAAATTTAGGGTTACCAACCTCCCATTTTTTGGGTGATTGACCTTGGAAAGTGGGTTATCAACCTAAAAATGGGTCACCAACCATTTTTCAGGGGAGATAAAAATTCTGGAATTGAAATTTAGGCTTACCAACCTCCCATTTTTTTGGGTGATTGAGCTTGGAAAGTGAGTTACAAACCTAAAAATAGGTCACCAACAATTTTTCAAGCTAGATAAAGCTTCTGGAATTGAAATTTTAGATTACCAACCTCCCATTTTCTTGGGTGATTGACCTTCGAAGGTAGGTTACCAACCAAAAAAAATGGTCACCAACCAGTTGCCAGGGGAGATAAAGGTTCTTGAATCGAAATGTAGGCTTACCAACCTCCCATTTCCGTGGGTGATTGACCTTCGAAGGTGGGTTACCAACCAAAAAAAGGGTCACCAACCAGTTTCCAGGGGAGATAAAGGTTCTGGAATCGAAATTTAGGCTTACCAACCTCCCATTTTCTTGGGTGATTGACCTTCAGGGTGGGTTACCAACAAAAAAAGGGTCACCAACCAGTTTTCAGGGGAGATAAAGGTTCTGCTCTCATAAACATAGCATAGGACCATAGAAAGTTGTGTACTTAACCTGTAAAAATACACATTTGAACTTCAAATACACACATATTCTGTTCACAAACACAAACACACATCATATTCTGTTTTAATTTACAACTTCCCCAGCCATTCAGAAACACAAACACACATGTCTAAAACCTGTTTAAATTTACAAGTTCCAATGTTCAAATTAAAACATAAACACACTTCCATAAAATCTGCTTACATTCACAACTTCTCCACCCATTCACAAACAAAAACGCACTTCCATAAAACCTGTTTCAATTTACAAGTTATCCACCCATTCACAAGCAATTTCACATGTTCACAAACACAAACACAGACCATAACAACTTCCCCTGCCATACTTTCCACCAATCTCCATTAAAAAATAAAGTTTTTACCACGATCATTAGAAAAAAGAAACATCCATGAACATTAGAAGGTATTCCTATATAAGTGCGCAGTCCCCAAACTCTCCTCGTAAAAATCTCCCACAGAGTTGTAGTCGAAATTGAGGAATGTATGTCGGCCCAAAGTTCAGTGGTTGACCATGGTAGAGATGCTCTATCGCTTTTAGGACAAAAGCGCCACAATCAACCATGTATAAAAGCATGCATTGAATGGAGTTACTTTTAAGGTAACTACGACTGAGATAGGAATACTAACAAAAATTCGAAAGTTTTAAGTTTGAACCCACCCATTGTTCTGCTTTTGGAAGTCATCCATCTATAAATATGGAAAGTCATCGATGTTGCAACCCCGGCCCTTCAAATATTCCTTGATTAATGCTACCTGAATTTAAGACAACAAAGGAATATTGAGTGCTATACATATGTAAGTAACTTTAAGTGTTACGGAAGATGTTAATTTACTTACAGTGGAAGATGCTCGCTCCTGAAATGAGTCCCCTTCCATTGAGTTGAACTCGACCATCTTTTTATTCACCATATCAAGAAGCACAAGAGCCCAATGAAAGTCTTGACAGCATGGGATTAAGAGAACCCCCTCCATGTAGATTGATAATCCCTCATTGCCAGTGTTGAGAATCCCCTCATTTCTAGTGTTGAGAACCCTCTCTAGGATGTTGCCAGTGTTGAGAACCCCCTCTAGGTAGTTCATAATCCCCCATTTGCAGTGTTGGGAGCCCCTTTTGAGGCTGATAATCCCCCACTTTTAGTATTCAGAATCCCTTCTAAGTACATTGATAATCCCCCTTCTCCAGTGTTGAAAACCCCCTGTTGAGGTTGATAATCCCCCTTCTCCAGTGTTGAAAACCCTCTGAATGGAGGTTGATAATCCCTATTTCCAGTGTTGAGAACCCCCTTGTTGAGGTTCATAATCCGTCCTTCTCTTGTGTTGAGAACCCCCTGTTGAGGTTGATCATCCCCTTCTCTTGTGTTGAGAACCCCCTGTTGAGGTTGATAATCCCCCTTTTCCAGTGTTGAGAACCCCCTGTTGAGGTTGATAATCTCCCTTCTCCAGTGTTGAAAACCCCCACAAGGTAGGTTGATAATCCCCATTTCATGTGTTGAAAACCCCCTATTGGAATGCTCTTAATCCCATGCTGTCAAGACTTTCATTGGGCTCTTGTGCTTCTTGATATGGTGAATAAAAAGATGGTCGAGTTCAACTCAATGGAAGGGGACTCATTTCAGGAGCGAGCATCTTCCACTGTAAGTAAATTAACATCTTCCGTAATACTTAAAGTTACTTACATATGTATAACACTCAATATTCCTTCGTTGTCTTAAATTCAGGTAGCATTAATCAAGGAATATTTGAAGGGTCGGGGTTGCAACATCGATGACTTTCCATATTTATAGATGGATGACTTCCGAAAGCAGAATAATGGGTGGGTTCAAATTTAAAACTTTTGAATTTTTGTTAGTATTCCTATCTCAGTCGCAGTTACCTTAAAAGTAACTCCATTCAATGCATGCTTTTATACAGGGTTGATTGTGGCGCTTTTGTCCTAAAAGCGATGGAGCATCTCTACCATGGTCAACCAGTGAACTTTGGGCCGACAGACATTCCTCAATTTCGGCTACAACTCTGTGGGAGATTTTTACGAGGAGAGTTTGGGAACTACGCACTTATATAGGAACACCTTCTAATGTTCATGGATGTTTCTTTTTTCTAATGATCGTGGTAAAAACTTTATTTTTTAATGGAGATTGGTGGAAAGTATGACGGGGAACTGTTAAATGGCAGGGGAAGTTGTAATGGTTTGTGTTTGTGTTTGTGAACAGGTGAAATTGCTTATGAATGGGTGGATAACTTGTAAATTCAAACAGGTTTTAGACATGTGTGTTTGTGTTTCTGAATGGCTGGGGAAGTTGTAAATTAAAACAGAATATGATCTGTGTTTGTGTTTGTGAACAGAATATGTGTATGTTTGAAGTTCAAATGTGTATTTTTACAGGTTAAATACACAACTTTTTATGGTCCTATGCCATGTTTCTAAGAGTAGAACATTTATCTCCCCTGAAAACTGGTTGGTGACCCTTTTTTAGGTTGGTAACCCACCTTCGGAGGTCAATCACCCAAGAAAATGGGGAGGTTGGTAAGCCTAAATTTCGATTCCAGAACCTTTATCTCCCCTGGAAACTGGTTGGTGACCATTTTTTTGGTTGGTAACCCACCTTCGAAGGCCAATCACCTAAGAAAATGGGAGGTTGGCAATCCAAAATTTCAATTCCAGAAGCTTTATCTAGCCTGAAAAATTGTTGGTGACCCATTTTTAGGTTAATAACCCACTTTCCATGATCAATCACCCAAAAAAATGGGAGGTTGGTAAGCCTAAATTTCTATTTCAGAACCTTTATCTTCCCTGAAAAATGGTTGGTGACCCATTTTTAGGTTGATAACCCACTTTCCAACGTCAATCACCTAAAAAAATGGGAGGTTGGTAAGATTAAATTTCGATTCCAGAACCTTTATCTCCCTTGGAAAATGGTTGGTGACCCATTTTTAGGTTGATAACTCATTTTCCAATGTCATTCACAAAAAAAAATGGCAGGTTGGTAAGCCTAAATTTCAATTTCAGCAGCTTTATCTCCCCTGGTTAATTGTTGGTAACCTTGTTTTTCGGTCGATCACCCACTTTCGAGTGTTGATAACCTCGTTTTGAGGGAGTTGATAACCTGGATTTTGAATCCCATTAGCTTTATCAACCAAGGGAATGGGGTGATAATCCCATTTTGTATGTTGATAACCTCACTTCCGGTTGGTTGATGACCTATTTTGGGATAGTTGGTAACCTGAATTCCAACATTCAAGTACCTTTATCAACCAAGGGAATGGGTTGATGATCCCATTTCGTATGTTGGTAAGCTCATTTCTGATTGGTTGATGACCTATTTTGAGGGAGTTGACAACCTGAATTCCAACATCCAGTAGTTTTATCAACCTAGGGAATTGGTTGATAATCATATTGTTTGTGCTAGTAACTCAATTCCGACTGTTAATAAGTCCCTTTTCATGCTGTAGATGTAGGAGAGCGACAACTAAATAGAGAACAAAGAGCATGTCTATATCCAAAAAAATTGTTTATGTATTGATGTTCCAATTACAACCATTCTTTATAAAATAACAAAAAGAAGTCATCATCACAATATCTGAGTACATTCAAAAATTCAATTACACCCCTACACGAATAAGGGAGCTTGGCAAGGTACGCCCGACCTACTGAGTATGGGTACAGAAGGCCCAATAGCAGTTTGGTCAACTTGTTGTCTTACCACGGGTGGTTCTTTGCAACTTCTTCTATTGTCGCCAAGTTGTCGACATCGGGTGCATTTGTAATGTAATCCACCTTTCAATTCGTGATCGGTTCTTCTCGTACGCGGCCTTCCCGGTGGTCGCGTTGCAATCGGCGGTAATATTGTCATCAAGGATTCGGGATTTAATTCTCATTTGGTCATGTCTAGTGTCGGGTGCAAAACTTCAACGTATGTATCCAGATATCTCTCTACATGAAACAATTTCTCGCAGTAATCGTACGCATCAAATTCTGTTATGCCAATGGCTGCCATGGCATGTCCACACGGGAGCCCAAATGTTTGGAATGCACGACAATTGCACGTGCGAAGTTGTAAGTTTACGCCATCTGTATGTTCAAGGGACCGTACTTTATGTTCATGAACCCCAACTCGATAAGCTGTATACTGGCGGCTCTCTTCCCTCGCTAATGTCATACGTTCTTCTGCGTAATGAGTCAACTTTGTTTGCCAACTATGACCCAATTTCTGACGCTTTTGAATGAAGTCTGTAGTCTGATGTCTGGTGTGCTCTACCAATGATGCAATCGGCAATCTTCTCGCATCCTTCAGGACAGCATTGAAACACTCCGATCTATTTGTAGTCAATACATCATACCTATCCCCCTTAAAATAAAAACTAGCCCAGTGTTCCTTCGCAATGTCACTTATCCACTTGTGTGCACGTTCATTCCTCATCTTAATCTTGTCCATTGTTCCTCTGAACACACTCTCTCAAAGTCTGTGCGGCTTTCCAAAACAATCTCTCAAGTAGAACATCTTTGAACTCGGGTCGCAAATTGGCGGCGGGGTGACGCATGCAATAACTATGATGAGAATTGGGAAATATATTAGGCACTGCCTGCAACAACCCCTTCTGTCGATCGGAGCATATGGTGAATACGTTCATCTCCGCTGCCAATACGTATTGCCTTAGCAACATAAAAAATCACCCCCAACTATCTTCATTCTCCGTCTCAACAACCCCAAATGCTAATGGATATAAACCGTTGTTACCATCGACCCCGATTGCAATCAATAAGATTCCTAAATACTTCCCTCGCAGATGTGTCCCATCAACCAAAATTATAGGCCTGAGTGTTCGATGAAAAGACCGTATGCTGGGACCAAATGTCCAAAATAAGCGAACAAATCTATCATCTCCCTCATGTCGTAAATCTCTGGCTCTGAAAACACGCATATAGCTGCCAAGATTTCTTCTCATCATCTGAACTGCAACAGCAGGCAATATTCAATAAGAGTCTTCCACATTCCCACACTTAATTTCTAGTATGATGTTCATCGCGTTGTACGCTTTCCAGTAGCTTATAATTATACCCCAATACATCTTGATATATTCTCATATGATCCTCGTCCTCACATCATCTGGGCAAGCAAATAAGTGTAAACATGTCTGAGCAACCCATGTGACAAGAGGGTGATCATTGCCCCTTAATTTAGGTGTACACATATGTTCGGGGACAAACGACTTCACTAACACACAAGTCATATGATTAGTACCCGTTATACGCCATTTGCAACCATCTACCTTGCATCGAACGACATACTTCTTCGGTGTTGACTTTGACCTCACAAACATAAACATCTGCCGAATAGTGTACTCTTTGACAACCTTTTTGAAGTGTTGCATATTAGAAAACATTGCCCCAACCGTTAACTGCTCAACAAACATCTCATCTGCTTCCATTTGCCGACTACTGTCAGTCGGAACCGGTTGAGATCCCTCTCTGATAGGAGAATCCGCACTGAAAGACTGAGCGCATGGACTAACACCGATCTTTCCATAATCGTCATCCTCCTCCTCCTCCTCCTCCTCCTCCTCATCATCATCATCACTACTGTCGTCATTATCATCATCATTTCTTTCTTCTTCTAAATCTAGACCCCTTACACAGAAACCGTCTTCAAAAACACTATTGAAGTCCACTTCTAGATCTCCCACATTTTAGAAGTCACCGATACCTCCACTAACATGGTTGCTATGCAAATCACTTGCCAATGTTTCATTTAAGTCAATTTCAGACCTGCATAGTTTGGCAATATATAATCAGGTTGTATCCATATGAATTATAAATTGAAATATGAAAATATTCAAACATTGCCAAAGAACTACAATAGCTTAGGACAGGTTCTGCTGGAGCACCTCTGATCTCTTCACTTACATATTTCTCATCAAATTCACTTTCGTAGTCTTTTTGCAAGTCCACTTCAAAACGCGGACGTTTTTGGGACGGAATCGAAGTAGAATAAATGCTACTAGTAAGAGAGGATCTCCTAGTGCAGAGTTTGTTTGGGGGAATCATTGACGAATTCAAGGAATTAATACCTTTGTCATTTATGCTCTCAGTTATGTATATCATCACAAAATTGAACATGTATCTGTCAAACATCCTCAACATTGTTTGGAGGACATCATCATCATCGACATCGATTAAAGTGACTATATATGGATCCACAACACATCGACATTTTATCGATAGTAAAACCTGCCTTTCTATAATACCAATTCTTCTTCGAATTGCAGCTTTAAATTCGTCGAAATTGATCCCGCGGCTGACCGATAACAATGTCTTCTACCCCCCGACATATTCCCAAGAACATCATCCTTCAAATCTCCATCATAGTCTAAAAGAAGAGAAACCATTGTTTCGGACATTTTTCTAAAATTCTAAATAGGGGTTCTAAATAGAGTTGTTGCTAAAAGAGGATCTTCATTTCTCCTTGAGGGGTATTCAAGTGTACGCAATGGGTTACCAAGTTCATAAGTGGGGTTATGGACTCTAAAGGGGGTTTTGCTACCTCAATGGGGGTTTGAAAGTCAGTCCACAAGGTGTTCTAAGAGATTATCAGCTACCTAATGGAGGATTCAAGTCCGTACAGAAGCTTCTGTAAAGGGTAATCAAGTTGCAAATTAGGGGTTTTCAACTCTCTACACAAGGGGGTTTTCATGTTTCTAAAGGGATTACCAAGTACATAAAAGGGGAGTTACCAACAATATACAAAGGCTTTTCAACACTCTCGAGGGGGGTTACCAAGCCTCTCCGGGGGTGTACCAAGTGTTTATCAAGTAAATAAATGGGTTATAAGGCAGGGTTACAGAGATACTTGAAGCAGCAGCCCTAACTAACCATTTTGAAAGGGTTATAAGACAGGGTTATCAAGCAAAATAAATACAGGGTTATCACCCACAATAATGACATGGTTCAAACACATTAATACAACCACAAATCCTAAGAGAGTAGATAAGCTACTCACCTTTAATTACCCTTCGTGAGTTTCAAGCGTTAATGGAGAAATCTCGAAGAGGTTGGCGGTAATTTTTGGTAGGTGAAAAGTAAGAGAGAAATTTCTACTATAACTTGTTTTTTTTTTTTTTTTGCCTTGATGGTATTTATGTAAAAGGCCATGTCAGAAAAAGGTGTTTTGACCTTCGTTCACAAGCTTTCAAAAGGGTGTCACCCATCCACTATTTTGGCATTTTTGTATCACCAATTGACAATTTTCCCTTTTCTTTTTCCTTTTTTAGCGGCACGGCCAACCACCATATAAACACAACTCTTAATCTCCTGTTGCAACTATTTTAACCAATCCAAAATAAATGAATAACCCTTGTGATGAAAAGTTTGTTTCATCCTATGAGCTTTTCGCCTCATAATTGGATTTAGATCAGGTTGAATCCAGTTAGCAAAAGCTCAACCCTACTAATCCAAGTTACACCCACTAATCACATTCCATAGCCTGGAAAATTGCCCACATTCAAGTTAGACACTGAAAATTTACCCACAAAAACAGCAAATTATAACTCTAATCCCCAACACGATGATCAGAGATTAAAAACCCTTGATCCACTAGTTTGATGAAAATTAACACAGACAAACAATGATGACAAGTTTCCTTCCCTAGAGCTACTTGATCCATGTAAAAGCAAGGAAATCATTTGTTCGTTTACAGTAACATGATAGACATCAATAACACTAATGACAACATTCAAACTATAGTTTTGTACTTTTCTATCAATTTAAAATAGGAAGAATCCCAGAATAAAAGGGAAAAGAAAATCTTAACCCCAAAACTCATGTCTGAAAGATCCATAAACGGCAGCTAATCCATCCTTCCCTTTAAAGTTGTCTCCTTCACTTCGCTCGGGGTACTGCAGCAATGCCAAAAAAAAGGTTAACCCATGAAGGTCACACACTAAGCCAATTAAACAAATAGTAGTAGTTATAGAAAGTGACCTTTTTGGATACCAAAAAATATTAGTTCTTATTTGCAAAAGAAGATTAAAAGATTACAATATTCTATTAAATGATGGACTGATGTTTTGACAAGAAATCTTTTTTTTTTCCTTTTTTGAATAGCTTTATAGACAAGAAATCTCTTAATCTTATTTGCAGATAGGACATGAAGGCCTCTATAAAAGCCATTAACTATATCACATCATAACGATTATTTACAAATGATCTTATTTAGCTTCAAAACCATTTGCATATAAGATTGTATACAAACAGTTTATAGAGGTATCCAAAGAGGAACTTAAATGTTTATCTGCAAATGGGCTTCTTGTGCATAATTTATGACTGATTAACGGAACATACAATTTTAATTCCAGAAATCTGTCAATATTTAACTTAACGAATGGAATATAGAAGACTAACTAGTGCATCGAAAATGGAAGTTTAAAATGGAGACTTACACAACAAAAACATGTCCACCCCAACCACTCAAGCAATCACGGTCAATAGATGATAGCAGTGCTTGCGATATGGTCTCAAATAATTCGTCTGGTTCCTGAACAACAACATTTCAATTAGAAGGTTTCCTTAGTACTACTAAAAGTCAAAGACTAATTGCAAGTTATACTACTAAACAAGAAAATAAAACCAAGTAAAAAAAGTTGGCTCAGTATTTTAACCAACAAAGTCTGAAGAGCTATGATTTCAGATAAAATCACATGCACTCAGAATTTCAGATGATTTGATCCCGTTCAGTTATTCAGCATAGTGTGTGACTTAGCTTTAGGGAAAAAAACAATAAACAACTAAAATGTTTCATTTTCCTCTCTTCAATATTGCAAACAGTGGAAGGACGATGCCTTTTGCATTTTTAAACATGGAAAAATCAGTATAAACCTCTCTTTCTCGAGGTCGGAAGTGCAGGTCAGGCAATTTGGACCATTCTTAAGTTTTTATGCATGTCTTAAGTTTTTATGCAAAGTCGTTCTATTTTTTTACCCTTCTATACCCTTTTTCCATTCGCATGTGATGAGATATTTGTGTCCTATATGTGTCAAGGACATGTATATTGATTTTGGTTGTTTTCTACGTTGTTTTCATTTTTTGGCTATTAATATTGTTTTTTAAGTTTCATTTATATGTAATTTGGATTTTCTTACGATATACACCTACTAATGAAGTCCTCATATGGTATTTTGGATTTTTCTGGGTTACATTCAGTTTTTTTTTCCGTTAATTTTTAGACCGTTAGTCTTTAGACTATGTCTACTCTTGTAAGCGTACATATGTTTAGGGTTTTCTTACCATATGTGTGACTATGATGTGTCTGGGTATCGATGGGGCTCTCTTCAGTTAATTTCTGTTCATTCTTATTTTCAACTTTTTTCCATATTTAACTGGTTTTGATCTTATTAACCACATGTATTTAGGTTACCAAACAATACAATAAGTTTTTTCTTCTTAATTTATTTTTCCTTGTTATTTCTTGTAAGTATTCGTTTAAAATTATTCTTGGAATAGTGCATGTATTATTTGTATAAGTTGGGACCGTTCAAGACTATTTTATGTGGTCTATCTTTTTTACTTTCATTGTCTTGTTGTCTGGTAAGTATGCATGGATTCACATGCATCTGATGGGTGATATTACTGTTGTAGCAGTTGTGGCAGTGTGTCATGCTTACACAAGATAACTAATAAAAAAGGGCGGTCCAGTGCATGAGGCTCCCCCCATTGTGGGGTCAAGGGAGGTCTAGATGCACGCAGCCTTGCGCCTGCTTTGCAGAGAGGCTGTTTCCGTGACTCGAACCCGTGACCACCAGGTCACAATGGAGCATATAAAATAACTATACTGTTTTATTTTTTTCATTTCAATGTGTACTTATTTCCAACCTGTTGCAACTTTTCCTTTTTTAACAAAAAGGAAAGCCACTATGACTCACCTGAGTCACAATCAACTCAAAATACTGAAATACTATCACTCAGCCCCAAGTTTGTAATCCTAAGATGTAACCAAACCATGGTTTTAAATTTCGGTTCCCTTTACAGTTTCAACCGGTACCGAAATTTTGGCCGAAATCCAGTAATAAAAAAAGTATTACTTTATTCTTTCCCAAATTTCGGAATAATACTACATATATCTAGAGAGAACGGTTTCTACACACTAGTGTAGACATAGTTGTAAATTTCGTATCTTCTCGTCTGAAATGGACGAAACGTTTCGGTTTCGGCCGAAAACCAGAACGAAATGACGAAAATTTCGTTTCGTTCTGGATTTCGGCCGAAATTGACAGAAATTTGACGAAATTTACCGAAATTTACCGAAACGTTTCGAACGAAATTGTCCGAAATTTCGTTTCGGTAGCCAAAACGAAATGGCCACCGAAACGAAATTTACAACTAAGAGTGTAGATAAGTTATCTACACACTAGCTTAAAATACAGTGGGGCCCCACATTGTTTGGGTGATCCAAAGCATTCATTTGATGGGCCCTCACATAGATAGGGTGTGCCCAAAAAATCAGCTTCATAGGATCATCCTAACCCTTCGAACCGTGGAGGCAAAAAATGGACAGATTTGTGAAGGTTTATACACGTACATTTTACCTCCACAAATCGTAGGGTTGGGATGATCCTATGGAGCTGATTTTTTGTGGACACCCTATCTATGTGAGGGTCAATCAAATGAATGGTTTGGATCACCCAAACAATATGCCCTCCACTGTACTTTAAGCTAGTGTGTAGATAACTTATCTACACTAGTGTGTAGAAACCGTTTTCTCATATATATATATATATATATATATATAGAGAGAGAGAGAGAGAGAGAGAGAACATTTCCTACACACTTGTGTAGGTAAGTTACCTACACACTACCTTAAAATACAGTGGGGGCCCACATTGTTTGGGTGATCCAAACCATTCATTTGAATGGTCCTCACATAGATAGGGTGTCCACAAAAAATCAGATCCATAGGATCATCCTAACCATTCAAACTATGGGGGCAAAAAATGGACTAATTTGGGAAGGTTTATACACGTCCATTTTACCTCCACAAATCGTAGGGTTGGGATGATCCTATGGATCTGATTTTTTGTGGACACCCTATCTATGTGAGGACCATTCAAATGAATTGTTTGGATCACCCAAACAATGTGGGCCCCCACTGTATTTTAAGGTAGTGTGTAGGTAACTTACCTACACAAGTGTGTAGGAAATGTTCTCTCATATATATATATATATATATATATATATATATATAGAGAGAGAGAGAGAGAGGAAAGTGTTCCTGGCAGTTGCGCAGGGAGCTTCCCTACGCTTAAGTGGCTTAAAAGGCCACCGATTGGTTCGTATGGCGGGTCCACCTTTGCGGAGTCCACAAAAAGCGACCAATCGATGGCTTTTTAAGCCACTTAAGCGCAGGGAGCTCCCTGCGCAGGAACACTTTTCTCATATATATATATATATATATATATATATATATATATATATATATATATATATATATAGAGAGAGAGAGAGAGAGTGTAGCTACACATACGTGTGGCTAACTTAGCTACACCGACGCCTTAAAATACAATGGGCCCCACATTGTTTCGGTGATGCAAGCCATTCATTTGATGGACCCTCACATAGATAGGGTGTGCCCAAAAAATCAGCTCCATAGGATCATCCCAACCCTACGATTTGTGGAGGCAAAAATGGACGTGTAAAAGCCTTCACAAATCTGTCCATTTTTGCCTCCACAGTTTGAAGGGTTGAGATCATCCGATGGAGCTGATTTTTTGGGCACACCCTATCAATGTGAGGGCCTATCAAATGAATGGTTTGGATCACCCAAACAATGTGGGCCCACTGTATTTTAAGGCGTCGGTGTAGCTAAGTTAGCTACACGTATGTGTAGCTTCACTTAACTCATATATATATATATATATATATATATATATATATATATATATATTAGAAAAGATGCACTCCACCATTCAAAAAAAATATTCCATATTTAAAAAAAAATGAAATTTACCGAAATTTGGTAAACCCAAAATTTCGGATTTCGGTTTCAACTGAAATTTGAAATATCAGACCGAAATCAATTTAAAACCATGGATGTAACAGAAACCAAGATGAATGTAACTAACCATGTCAGGCTTGTACATTGACTCACAAGCACCATAAAGCGACTCTGAGGCAGTACCAGCCACAACAAAGTCTTTTGCCAGCTCCCTGCATATCATAAGCACAAGATAAGTAGGCAAAAAGGAAAACTTAAAGCGGGCCCCGAAATTTTTCATAAATATCTGACTGCATTCAAAGAAATTGTGCTGATGATTAGATGTATATGAGAAGGTGATGGAACCAGGATATTATTAAGCCAGAGATCAAAGTGTAAAGCAAAAGAAAGATAGAATGGTCATCCATTATGCTTGTGAAATCAGCTATGTATATACTCTTCCACCAGAAAAAAAAGCCCGGACCTGCCTATGAATAAAGGGGCTGAAAATCTCTAAGGGGCCGTTTGGATACGCAGATTTTAGAATCCAGGTTTTAGTTTGAAAACGGAGTAAAAGAGGGTTCATGATCAAGCTGCTGTATGCTGTCCTGACAGCGTTTCTTGGATTTAAGTAAGAAATCCAGGTTTTAGAAATCTCTCCCCCATCCTGAGATTTTTAAAACCTGGAAACATGCGACGATCTCCTGCCCTCTTGCTGTCAGAAAGAAGGGCGAGAAATCAGAAAACGACGGCTGGTCTCCTTTTTCTCGTCTCCCATTCATGATTTTGATGAAATCCGAGATTCTAAAATCCGTGTATCCAAACGGCCCCTAAAGCTTAACAGGAAAAACACATAACGAGATTTGGGAAGAGAAAGAGAGCAGGACAATGAGCTCTACAAGGCCAACAAATTGCAAAACTTTGAGGAACTAATACGGAACAGCATCCAAACAGCCCCTAAAGCTTAACGGGAAAAACACATAACGAGATTTGGGAAGACAAAGAGAGCAGGACAATGACTTCTACAAGGCCAACAAATTGCAAACTTTGAGGAACTAATAGGGAACAGCACTAAAAAGGGTTTCGAGTCACTTGAGTAGAGAATATACACGTTACAGTATTTTTGCTTATTCTAGTACTTGCGTAGAGAATCTACACGTTACGTTTCCATAAGTTTCCGTAAGTTTACCAGATTTCCACCAAAATTTCCAACTGAAACTGAAACGCTTCCATTTTCATGCCAGCCGAAATTGAAACAGAAACCGAAATTTAAAACCTTTCTTCAAGCCACCAAGAAAAGTTAGCTTATCGTTTTCGTATTAACACCAATAAGTTCAAATTAAAGTTTGGGCTATGCATCTGCAGCTATTCACCACCATTTACCTAACAACCCAAAGTTAAAAATCCAGAGATCATAATGTCAAAAAACCCTCCATCTTTGGACGTATGCACATCTTTCCTATCAAACATATGCACCTTCTTGTGCCCATCCCACCCATCCCACTTCAAAGAGCCCTTATAAATATCATATAACTACTCTAAATATCATATATCAAGACATAATACACTAGTAGGTTGGACAAAATCGCCCTAACCAGTTTTAATTAGTAACTCATCCGGATTCAAAACTAGACTCTTCTTCAAGTTATTAGATGGGGTCAAAACATTCATAGGATCCCAATCCTACTCACAAACGCCATAATTTAAGGGGAAAATTGAGGTATTTCAAGGGAAATATGCACCGGCCATTTTGAAGAACCAAGCGAATTTTTTGAAAGGCAATGATTTATTAGCAAAAGAGATTGAAGTGGTCAAGTACAAGGCAAACAAAAAAGAAAAGTGTAAGAAAGTTACAGAAGAATCAAGGGGGGAGGTAATCGAATAAGTTCAAAGCTAGCCTGCCAAGTCCAGCTCTAGCTAGCCCCGATCAGCCGCACTGTTAGATGGCCTCCAAGTGTGACGAAAACGAACCTCGTGTAACAAAATATGA
The DNA here is from genome assembly GCF_043159265.1 of Tasmannia lanceolata. Classification (NCBI taxonomy): domain Eukaryota; kingdom Viridiplantae; phylum Streptophyta; class Magnoliopsida; order Canellales; family Winteraceae; genus Tasmannia; species Tasmannia lanceolata. Next base: position 30,285,987 of record NW_027518679.1, read on the forward strand.
CAACTTTGTACGTATGTGTGTATGCATGTAGGTGTTTCGAAATGGGGATGCGGGTCAGAATGTGGCCAAAGCAAATCCTAGTTGACTCGGAACTACGCAGTCGATATTAGGTTGACGCGGTTCAGTACTCGGTTGATGCGGCCATAGCTCGGGAGAATCAAATAAGTTTTGATTGACTTTTTAGGGTGTGAAACAACCAATTACTACAAAAGCTTAAGCTGTTGGAGATGGCGTTATTTAATTTTTTATACTTAAACACTCCCCTCACGTGTGGCCCCTCTTTTTAGGGTTGACCTACACATGGAACATGTGGCCCCATTTTTGGGTTGGCCATTGCATGCAGATTTTTAATATCAAGGAGTTTTGAACCGAGGACCTTTGCTCACATACCATGCGAAACAACCAATTACTCCAAAAGCTTAAGCTGTTGGAGATGGCGTTATTTAATCTTTTATACTCTAACATATTGAAAAACGAGGACTTAGACAAGAACGCAGCCAACGTATGTTAACTTACCAACTTCTCCAAAAGCTTAAGCTGTTGGAGAAAGGCGTTATTTATCTTTTATACTTTAACACTCCCCCGCACGTGTGGCCCACTTGGCAAACACGTGGCGCACATGTGGTCCCACTTTGGGCCGACCATTGCATGTGGATTTTTGCTATCCGGGAGGTTTGAACTCGAGACCTCTAGCTCTGATACCATGTTAACTTACCAACATCTCCAAAAGCAAAAGCTATTGGAGAAAGGCGTTATTTATCTTTTATACTTTAACAACGTAAAAAGGAGTTAACTCAAGGGAGTCCATGATGACACGGAAGAGTTTTGAAACTCTGTATGTGTGTGTGCGCAAACACGCAAGCATAAATATAAAGGATTCTTCTTATAAAAAATAAATAAATAACCATTCAAAAAAATAATAAATAAATAAATAGACAACCAGTAAGCATGCATAAAAAAACACGCATGTGTTTGTCCACCATATATGCTGCCTATACAAAGGACTATAGGGAGTCAAACATTTTCACACACAAATTGGAATCAACAAAACATTTGCTGGCACAAATTGCGGGCGTGTTCGGCAACCATTCTCATTTTTTCCTACAGAATCGGACGGAAACGGGCAGATGAGAATCTAGGGGAGCGACTCCGAGTCGCTTCCTAAATTCTCATCAATTTAGGGCTAAAAATAGGAACGGATAGAAACGGGCTTGGTGGGCCGAATTTGCCGAACGAGATTTTCTTACTTTCTTATTACGTACTTCATTCTCTAGCGCCTAAAAAGTAGGATACATTACGTTAGAATGGTTGCCGAACACGCCCTGCACCAATGTTGCATATTTTAAAAGATGTCGAAAAACCCGATAAGGTAATAAATGTAAATACTTAAAGGTAAACTTTTATCAAAATGTTGCATAAATACTAAGAGAAATTAGACCAATTTGTAAGCTGATCCCAATCCAAATCATATAATTGAAGATATTAAATGTCCATATGAACATGACAGAGAAAAAGAAATTACAAGAACATGAAACTGAAAAAGAAGTTATATGAACATGAGAATGATAAAGAAATAGCGTACTTAGCACCAATTGAATCCATGGTACAAATGAATGGCTTGTTATCATCTCCTAATCCAGCAATTACAGGTTGGCAGAAGTATGGGCCGAATCTACAAAATAAGAAGATCACGTCACTTTCTTTTAGTTATGCCACTTTTTTAGTTGAAAATTTCACAGCGAAAGCAAATAAATAAATTCACAGCAAAAGTAAATACCCAGATAGTAGTACCTGCAACTACAACCAATAAAAACATCATATCCTTTGCAAGTGGCACAAGAAAACACTTGATGCAGTACCCCATAGGAATGCAATAAATTATTGGACATCAAAGGACAAATGCGAAATCTCCCTAATGAAAAGAATACTTAAATATACAGAATGAGCTAATAAAGGATTAATTTGATTAGCACATTTACTAAAAGGAAAAAAAAGAAGGCCTCTCCTCTATGAGGCCTAATTAACGGAAGTGCCTTGTCTTCCCACTTTCATCCTCATCTTTGACTGTTAATAGTAAAAGATACATGGACTTTTACCATTCAACAAAAAGATGCATGGACTTTTAGATTGGGATAGTTGGTTAAACAGATTGAGATGGGGATTTCTATTGCAAGTGGCACAAGAAAACACTTGATGCAGTACCCCATAGGAATGCAATAAATTATTGGACATCAAAGGACAAATGCGAAATCTCTCCCTAATGAAAAGAATACTTAAATATACAGAATGAGCTAATAAAGGATTAATTTGATTAGCACATTTACTAAAAGGAAAAAAAAGAGGGCCCCTCCCCTATGAGGCCTAATTAACGCAAGTGCCTTGTCTTCCCACTTTCATCCTCATCTTTGACTGTTAATAGTAAAAGATACATGGACTTTTACCATTCAACAAAAAGACGCATGGACTTTTAGATTGGGATAGCTGGTTAAACAGATTGGGATGGGGATTTCTACAGGCCTATCTACCAGTGGGCCAAATTATTCACATTAATACCAATTATGGAAGGGCCTAATGCTGTTAAAAGCAGGAAGTGGGAACCGGGACCAAGGCAGGTACAGGGCCCCAAAAAAAAGCTTCTGATTTTTTAAATGAAGTCATTTTTTTCAAAAGAGGCATAAACCATGATATTAACAAAAATTATAAAACATATATAAATAAGAGCGATATGCGTATTATTATATTTTACTGCAACTGCAATTGTCCCGTACTCTCACTCAAGTGGGTAATCTAAAATGCTAACTTCTAACTTCCCAGCTCCTACCTAACTTCATAATTTCCAATGTTAAACTAACACTATGAAATCTTATTATTCTCAGGCATTTGCCAAGGCAGATAAAATATCGATAACTAACTAATGTAACATATTTAAACTTTAATACAATTATAATAAGTTGGTGCCAGTTGTTAAACAACCACTAACTCCAAAAGCCTAAGCTATTAGAGATTGTGTTATTTAATCAGTTATACTTCAACACTCCCCCTCACAAGGCCCGGGAAGCTCGGATGACGTTCTTGTAGGCGATGGAGAGGAGATTTCGCTCCTCAACACCGACCTCATTGGCCTCAACCGTAGTCATGACCTTCTCCATGAACTCAACCATCTCTTCGTAGCACTCGGCATGCTCAGCGAGCTTCTCCATGTACACGTTCTCTTCACGGGGAGATGAACCAGCAGCCGCGATAGATTCTTCTTCGGGTTTTGGTATCAATGGGAATCACCCAAAAGAGTCAACAGGTTTTCTTATCTTCTCCTATTCAATCTTTAAACACTTTTCATGGTATTAGAGGTTTTCTCTTCTAAAACACTACGATTCTGCAACGGCCTCTTCACTCTCCGCTGTTACTTCATCCTCTCCCCTTCTTCAAGCATCTCTTCAAAATATCACTCACCCAGTTTCAATTCAATCAAACTCTTTCGCAATAACTATCTTCTTTGGCGCAGTCAATTACTCCCCATCCTTCGTAGCTAAGATCTACTCAAGTACCTAACCCTGATTATGTTACTTGGACCCATTTTGACCAGATGTTACTTAGTTGGTTAAATGCCACACTCACCGAAGAAGTACTTGCTAAAATAGTCAGCCTACACACTTATCGGGCTATTTGGATGGCTCTTGAATCCGCATTCTCCGCTCCCTCAAATACATGGATTCTTAATCTTGTTATCAACTGCAGAATCTAAGGCAACTCCTCCATGACCGATTATCTTCAACAAATCAAAAGTATTGCAGATGCCCTTGCCACGACTCAACAGCCTCTCTAATGCTGATTTAGTTATTCACACCATCTCGGGCCTACCCCCTGGATTTGAGCCCTTTTGCGCTGTTGTAGTTGTGCGTGAAAATCCATTTTATTTTCAAGAGTTACAATCTCTCCTTCACAATCAGGCCTTGTGCCTTGAAAATGCCCATCTAATTCAAAAAACCTCCATCCAATTTATAGCTTTTACAGCCACCAAATCTCGTGACACATCATAAACTCGTGGGTGTGGGCGTGATCGAGGGAGGGGACACACCTTTGACTCACGTCCATCTCGTCCCACCACTTCCACTAGTTTACTCAGCCCCCCTCCATGTACTCTATATAATGTAAAGCCTTATTGCTAGATTTGACATGATCGAATGAATAGAAGAAGAAAAAAAAAAAGCCGGGCAACTTTGACATGCATGTGGAAGTGATTTCCCAACCGTTAGACATGGTTAGGACTTAGGATGCACATGATAGAGCCATTAGTGTGATGACTTTGGTGGGTTAGAGGCGTGATGCCCTAACTCCTTCCCTCTCCTAAGTGTTATTTTTCTCACTTCATTTTTCATCTTCTGCTTCTCTAAATAATCTAGTCTTCTTTACTATTTGATCCTCTCCTTGTTGATCTTGATTTTTGCAATCTTTGGGTGTGGTCGTGGTCATATTACAAATATTACCATTTAAGCGATGCTAGTTGTTGACCTAACCAAGAGATTTCATCGGAACTTTAGGGTTTTTCCCTAGGTGCCTTTGAATAGTATTTTCCTGATAACAACTAAAATTTTGAACAGATCCATTGGTTGATCTTTGCTGATCCATTGGGACAGTTGCTAAATTTAGTCATTTTCTCTAATTTCGAAAATCTCAAGTTAATTCTCTTGAAATCCTAAGACTGGATTCCATCTAGTTCACTCTTAGAAATCCATACAAAGTCTTTCCAATCTTCAAAGCATTCCATCCCTAGAAATATTCTACACCATATTTGGTATAAAAGCTTTGGTTTCAATGGCTAATAGAACCCATAGAGGAAGATTATCCGATAAGGATAGAGATGATCTCATATTTGGGTTAATTGATAGAGTTAACTTTTTTGGAACAACTAAACATAAACTCTAATTAAGATGGAGATGGTGGACAACACTGGGAATTCTACTAACCAAGAAGATCAGACACTCAAGTGAACAACCCAGTTGGAGAAGAAAATCAATCTCCAAGTGATTGCTACACCTAGAACTGCTCCTAGGGTTGACCATACAAAAAATCGTACAAATGATTGGATAAATGAAATCCTTGAGAGAAATAGGTATGAACATGTGGATCATTTATGCCATGTTTGGATACCCACAAGATTTTGATTTTGATTTCTCACATTTGTAATTGATATTTGGAACTGGATCAGATCCTTAGATTTCCAAATCAGCTACAACAGTGAAAAAAAATTCAATTTTCAAATCTGTTCTACAAGACATTATTTGGAAATCAATATGTGTAGCAATTACCTTCACCCTAGCTGTTCCTCGACCTTGCTGCAGCAGCAGCGAGACGTCCTCTCTCTCTCTCTCTCTCTCTCTCTCTCTCTCTCTCTCTCTCTCTCTCTCTCTCTCTCTCTCTCCACGAGCATGAGGATGATTGATGTATTTTGTATCCAAAACTCAAATCCAAATCCAAATAGAAAAACATGAGGTATCCAAACGTGGCCTTAAGTGACATAACAAAGAAGGTTTGGGTGGCTGTACCCAAATTCAATGGAACTCTTGATGCACAAATATTCTTTGATTGGCAAACCACCATGGAAGAATACTTATAATGGCACATACAACTGATGACCGAAGGATAAAGATTGAGAACATGAAATTCGTATGTCATGATAAGATTAGGCGGAGAAATGTAGAATTGGATATTCAAAGAACTAGAACACCTCAACTTGTACAATGGGATGAGATGAAAATCAAACCGAAACATAATTATCTCCTCGTTGATTTCCAAGAGATGCTTTGATCAATTGATTACCTTTAAACAAGGGAGTCTAATCGTGATGGAGTACATGCAAAAATTGAAGAAAATACTATTAGATGCAGTACTACGAAACAATGCAAAAATTTGAACTTGCTATTAGATGTAGTACTACAAAACTCCAACTCTAATCCTTCCTAGATTCAAGAATAGTCTAAGAACCGACATCCTTCATGAATTAGCTACTTTAAGGGTTACTGCCTTAACTGATATTGATGATTACTTTCACATGGCAACAGATAGTGTAAGAAAACATGAAACAAACAACTCTTAGAAGATTTGGAGAGAATAAAGCCTGAAGGATTCCAAAACCTAATCAAACTATTAGGACAGCACCTAAACAAGATGCAAAAGGCAAGAGAGTTGCAGCTGTTTGTACACCAATCAACACCAATAGAAGCATATTTATAGGAGCTAAGGGCGAAGTGGATGAGTCTCATGATGAGCCTGCATGTGAATATGTGATCAAGAGTTAGGTGATCCAACAGATCAAGAGTATCATCTCAGAGTAACGATAGTTAGGAGAATTTTCATGACCCCAAAAGTGAAAGAAAAAGAGGATTGGCTCTGTACATCAATCTTTTGCACAAATATTTGCTGCAGAGAGAAATCTGCAGATTGATTATCGATGGAAGCAGTAACATTAATGTGATATCTTAAAGCACTTTAAATCGCCTCAAGTTGACACATGAACCCCATGTAAGTCCATACAAAGCTGTGCGGGCGGACAAAACTATCATTCCAGTCACCCATAGGTGCTTAATCTCTTTCGGTATTAAAGTATACGGGGATCCTTAATTTGAGGGACTGTTGCATCCATTGTTTAAAAAAACCAAGAGTCAAATGTTGGCTTGATCTCTATTTCAATGGTTGATCAAGCTACGAGATCCTCCTTAAAACAATAATGGTTTGGCGTGCCCCAACAAGAGAACCTTCTTAAACTTGTTGGAGGCAATAATCTTGGGTTTTATAGGACGCTAAGGAGGGAAAGAGCTCAACCTTCTTCCACCAAACTGCAATGGCCCATGGGAGAAAAGGCTTATGCCTGGATAGAGGAGGAGCATGTCATTGGTTAGTTTGCCTTTAGATACTAAGAGGCGCTATGCTTCAATGAGGAACAATTCCAAGTGGATTGTTCCACCAGGGAGGAAGCGTATAATATTTAGATTTCAAAAAGAACATATACCACATTGATGTTAACGTCTTCTAAATTCTACCCAGTACTAGGACTTCTTTTTTACCTTTTTCCTAGAATCTTGCTAGGTCTTTTAGTGGATTCTGATGCAACTCGTAGAAGCATGCTCCTAATCCCGTTTATCATAGGACAACAAGTACTTTAACATACTCCTAACCCCTTTATCCCCATACACTTGACATTTGATATGCTAAGCTATTTAGACCTAGTCTTAAATTCATAACAAAAAAGACAAGCATTATTGCTAGTATGAGGTACGAACTATGAACCATAAAAAAGCATACAAAAGCGTGTTCTCCCGACAAGAAGGGTTCATGGCAGAAGCACTAGGTCTTTCTGAATTTAAAGTCTATAACTTAGACCCTGTTCGTTTGAGGTTGTGACAACCGATTGTGAGCCCCAAACTGATTATTGGACTCAAAATTAAACGTAATTTTGAGTCCAATAATCGGTGGCTCAAACGTAAGGCCCTCTTCATTTTAGATTGTGCAAACCGATAATGAGCCCCAAACCGATTATTAGACTCAACCCAAGAAATACAAGCCACCAAATTCGTGATCTTGAAACCCAATTACTATAGATAATCAAAATCCAATAAATTTCAGAAATCAAACCTCTTCTCATACAGAATCGCAGAAACAAGGCTAGCAAAGGTCTCAGGTTTCATAACCCTCTCTTCTCTTAACTCATACAACTTGTGCCGAAAAACAAGCCTCTGGTACCTAAAAACCAAGAGAATAATTACGAAAAAAAAAAAAAAGGACCCAGATGAAAAAAAAAAACAAAAAGGGGGAAAAAATTCTTACAGGGTTTGAGCATCAGTAGCTAGGCCTGAAAGACCCAGATACAATTTTTCGTGTATTTTGTAAATTTTCTGAAAATCAGTTGCAATTGTCTGAAGCTGAACACCTAGGCGTCGGTCACTAGCAATTGCAAAACAATTTTTGCCTACCATGGCGATTAGGGCACTTCCATTGTATTCGAAAATCTGAAGAAGAAAAGAAAGGAGAATAAGAGAGAGAAAGAGAGGAATGAGTTTTTTTGCCCTAGAAAGATTGGAAGAGAAGATATTGATTAAACTTACCGACATGGTTGAGAGAGCAGAGATCAATTTGAGAAGAAATTAGGAAGAAGAAAGGGGAGAGTGATTGCTTGAGAGTTAATTCACCTTGGAATGGGAAAATTGGGGAGGTTTTTTCATTTTTAAAGAGGGAGAAAGAGAGTATTGATATTCGCACGACCATGGTTTCATAATGGGACGAACTCATCTTGTTTTATATAACCGGCTGTCAAAAGCTAGTACCAAAATATAGTTTGGGGCATAATAGTACAGTATTTTTTAGAAAGGGCTGTACGGCCCACTTCATGGGATGATCCAAACCGTTCATTTGTTGGGCCACATCATGAAGAGATTTAACATGGTGTATAGTCCAGTATTTTTACGGCACACCCATTGGGATTATCCAAACCGCAAATAACTTGTGCCCCAAAATAATTTTGATAGGATGATCCTACGCCCCTCGTTCTATAGAGGTTTCCATAATGTGTAGTCCCTCTATAGATCGAAGGATCAGGTTCATCCTGTGAAAATTATTTGTGGGACAAAACCTATTTACGTTGTGGCCCAACAAATGAACAGTTAGGATCATCCTATGGTGTGGGCCGTAAAAAAGTACGGCTTTATACGGCCACACATCATATAAAATCTCCTCCAAGTTGTACCCAGAAAAATCATTTTCACATGATGATCTTAACCCTTCGATGTATAATGTGCAGTCACTTTATAGATCGAAGGATCAGGATCATCCTCTGAAAACGATTTGTGGGGCACAACCAATTTACATTGTGGCCCAACAAATGAATGGTTTGGATCCTTTTTTGAAAAATAATAAATTGAACGTTCAACCCCCTCCCCCAAAACAAAAGTCGAGTCGGGTCGGGTCAGGTCGGGTTCGGGTTCTGTTATCACTAAATTCCAACCTTTAGATCGGATGGTTGACAGAGATTTATCTCACAAATATTACGAATATTACAAAGATTACAAATGGTAAGATATCTCAGTTAACTAAATTATAATTCAATGAACATCAAAATGATAAGTGTTTAGTTGGATGTCTTGATTTCAAAGCCCGGCCCATTTTATGTGTTTTTCGGCCCGATAAGACTAACTCAAAGCCCGCTTTATATAAAGGGGCTTTTAGAGCTTATTTCGAGAGCAAGTCTTGTAAAGAGGGTTGAGAGCTCTAAAGAAAGGGGGAAAAGGGTGTGCTAGGGTTTCTAGTGGGTTTGGTGTGAGAGAGACCGATCTTCTCTTGTAATCTCTGAATCTTATAGTGGATTTTCTCGTCGCCTCTGCCGTGGAGTAGGCTTTTGCCGAACCACGTAAATCTTTGTGTCTTTGTGTGATTGCTTGTGTTTATTCTTTTGTTTTACTTTGCCATTGAAATCACATAATGTTGTTTGGGGTTTTTCACAGCAATAAGAAATAACAAGAAGGAAGCTAATCAGAGAACATAACTTTCAGTGATCGGGAATCGTATCGGATGTTCACCGGAGAAGGTAGAGCTTTCCCACCAGAAGGAAGTTCTTAGTTGATTTACTTTCTCTTCCCCTCATCTGAGTGGGAGAGTCTTCTTTTTAAAAGGGGATCATACATCTTACGTTAGTATATGGCCCACATGTCACTCTTCAATTGGTTAGGGACCAACAGAACCATATTCTATATATGTGCTAGTTTGAGCCTGACGTCTTTTGTCAGGTGGTCATGAGATCCGATCTCTAATGGCTGACAGGAATCATGACATTTGTTATCAAAGGAAGATAAAAGGTGATCTAGTAATGTTTGTTGGATTATCTTTCACCACGTGATGGGATTTCAAAGGGCAAAACTGATTTTTTCCCTAATGCTGTGTTTGGTTGCCTTAAAAATGGGACTTTTGTAGCATTTGCACGGGGTTTGAAAAGCCGAATGGCGTTTGGTTGATTTTTTTGGCCCAAAACTCCTTTTGACTATTGGGATTGTCAAAAGCTTGTCTGGTGACGTGTAATACAAATGAGAGCCCATTTGCATACCACTAAATCGGAGTTTTTCTTGTGGGATTTATTTTGGCATGGAATTTTCAACCACTTCCACCTTTTGCCTTTACAACCAAACTACACTTTTGAAAGATGCCACCTATCTCCTCTTTGACTGACATCCAACCCATCTCCCGTTTGACTTCTAATTACAAACAAATCCCACTCACCAAAAAGAACGAAACACAACCTAACACGGGTTGAGTTTGGGTCAGGTTCGGGTTGAGGGTTTGGGCAACCCGACCTGGGAAAACCCGACATTTTTTTTGATTTTTTTTTAAAGCTTAAAAGCTCAGGTTGAACTTGGGCCAGGTCGGGTTCGAGCTGGGAAAGAGGGTTCGACCGGACCCGAGTTGCACCCCTTAGAATCTCATCAAAACATGGGAGTGCGTTTATCAGTCCCCTATATTTCTACGAGAGGAGTGGGGAGAGGGAGAGTCGAACAAACAGGAGAGGAGAATGGGATGTGATGTATTACTCTTGCTGTTCTTCGTCAACGTGCTAGTCTCCTCCACCGCAGGTAAATCCTCTCTCAACCATTCTCTCTCTTAGGGTTTCGATTCGTGCTATTAGTGAAATTAGTTGGATTCGAGCGATTGGGTTCTTTTGTTATTCATTGCTTTTTTACTTCTTCGTGAATTCCCTAATTCAGAACTTTTGGTGTGTAGTTATTCTAGAATTACAATTTTCCTTTTCTTTCGTTATAGATTCTGTCACATAAAGTTTTCTCGAACTAGTTTCATAGATTTTCTGTGTATTTTATGTCTACCCATTTGGTAATTTATTAAACTAGTCTGATGAACGACAACTAAAAGAAATTAATACATCTCGTACGTGTATAAGAGGATAAATTATTACCTCGAAAGAGTATTTATTCAATCAGGTTGAACCAGGCACTTTTAGACATTTAGTGTGAGTTTGAGTGTTCACCCAAATTGCATTTTGGTCCTTTCAAGATTCTAGTAAGGCCCAAATTGCAATTGGGTTGTGCTTCAAATGGATTCTTAATTTGTTATCCCTTGTATAGGCACCGCATGTTCACATAAAATATACTGAAAATTGGATGCTTGTCTACTCCATTTATCAGTTTTTTCATATACAGTTGTATGAATCTTCTAGTTAGGATGTGACTCCTGCTTTTAACTCTCACAGCTTCAGTTGCTTTCATTCATAAGTTGGCTTATTTTAACTTTCAATTGCTGACCACCTCCTGGTTCCTTTTTCTATAGTTAAACCATTGGCTTGTGTCGGGACCTATACAAAATTCTTGCCTACTCTTTTGCTTGAAGAATACTCGTTTTATTGGGCCTAAACAAACGGGTTTTATTGAATTATATTTCCCAAAGTTTTAACTGAAAACCCTAGATACATAGGGTCCTTGTTGTGCATGATTTAGGGTGTCAAATCGGGTCGGGTGCGTTGGGTTTTCTAGAACCTTATGACGCAGGGGCGGATAGCGGATACTCTTATATGACCAATGCGGGGAAGGAAGGATAATTTCCGCGTCTCTGTTTATAGGGAATTACAGGATAAGGAGGTTGAATGCTTATTCAAGAAATAGTTTGGCAAGAGAAGGTGGGTAGGTTTCGGCTACAATTAGAAGGGTAGAAGTTAAGATAAAGCGAGGATGGAAATATGGGTGTTGGAGTCGGGTTTCAAGAACTCTAATTAAGGGAGTTGGGTTCGGTCAAATATAGTTGGGTGAAGAAGAACATGGAATTAAGGGCTGCAATGGGGTAGTAGTAAGATGGATTAGGATGGGCTTTTATTTGTTCCTGGGTTAGTAAAGGGCTGCAGTTTACGATGGACCTTTGGATCTTTTACGGATGGATCTTGTGGTGGAAGTGTGGAACTAGATGGTTGAAGTAGAAAAGGCTACTTCAATGGAGAAGGGTGCTGTTGGAATCCAAGCAAGCAAGGAGGATTGGTGGGGAAGAAGATGAAACAACAATCTTGGTTCTTGTTTTGCAAATTCAATCCAAGAAAAAGATGAACGTAAACAAGGAATGAAATTCCTAAAAAAAAAAACTCAAACTTTATTCATAAAATCAGCCATCCAAAACGTTTACAAGGAAGCCATATTTATAGGCTTTTGTTTGGATCTCCTAAATCTCCTAAATTTAGGAAACAAAAGAAAAGATAAACTTCTAAACTATCTTTTCCTACAATATCTCTAAAAAGTCCTAAAATGACTCAAATTTCTATAACTTAGATACTTTTTTTGAACGGCCAACTTATAAAAAAAAAACTCTAAATAAAGCTAATTAAAATTTGGGATCAATGTAGGCCGTTGATCTGCATGCTCGGATGAGATGCATCTGCATCAGACTCCCCTTCTTGAAAAGAACTCGACCACAAGTTCGGATCAAGGTGTATAAAAATGTGGGGAATAAAGATCGGCACGGTAGATGCGCTCTTCGCTCCGACTTCAAATTGAAGTCCTTTCCAACGAACCAAGTATTTCCATCGGCCAGGCACTCGTGCATGTTTGGGCGGGCGATGAGACTTGATTCGATTTGAAGTTATACCATCAAGAAACTCTACGATCTGGGATAGCTTAGGAAGAAAATATCCGTTGCAACTCTCTCTACGATCTTTGTCTGCCGTCTCATAGATTTGCTCATGATGCTCTAGTATGTTGTTTATGGTTTGAAGATCTACTGGATGTTTACACGATTTCGGTCGAGTGGCTCTGGCTCTCCATGTGCTTTGGATTACGTTAGCGGCATACTTGATGCGCAAGTAATCTTTTCGAGCGATTTTCTGACAAAACCAACGTTGAATCGTTACGGTGGAAGTAATATAACTTTCAAATTCTTTCCGAGCACGATACATACGCAATGTCTTCTGAATGATAAGACATGCATCTTTCCTTCTCGCATGAGCTTTGGCCTTTTGAATCTTCTCGACTTCCGGTGCTCGTGGTGGTGGTGGTACAAAGGAGTTGATCTGGCGAGCTCTCGTTTGATGAGCTTTCTCAAAATTTCTTCGTTGATATTCATCTAATGCGAACCTCTTTAAGAAACTATCACGTACCTTCGTCCCATCTACTAAAAGGAGGATATCCCAACTGGCGTCGCTCTAGAGTGCATCAGGTATGGGAACCCCCCTTCACAAGGAGCCTTCAAATTAAACTTTGACGGATCTAGCATGGGTAACCCGGGCCCTTCCGGAATCGGGGAGTTTTAAGAGATGATCAAGGAAACGTTATTTGGGCTTACTCGGGTCCCATTGGGGTCACGGATTCAAATGAAGCTGAGGTGAGAGCAGCTCATTATGGTATTAAGTTGTTATACTTTGATATATTGGAGAAGGTTGAAATTGAAGGAGATTCGAAGAACGTGATAAGTTGGATTTGTGGCACACACTCATTCCCATGGAGATTTGCTCCGTGGTTTGATGAAATCCAAGATATTATTGGTGGCCCTCATCATAAGGCGTATCATGTTAAAAGATCCGCTAACGTCGTAGCCGATAAGTTAGCCAAGGGTGGAGTAGATAGGGAGAGCATCCAATCGTTTGACTATCTTCCTCCTTGAGACTTTCTCTTCTTTTCCCTTTCTGTATTGTAACGTATATTTCCTTGATCTTGCTTTGGGCTTTTTGGCCCCTTTTAATAGATTATACTTACCTATTCAAAAAAATAAAAATTAAAAATTAGAATACAATCTAAGAAGATTTTTACAGAGAAGAAGCAGAAGGATATATGACATCCAAATAATGCAAAGAAGACTAAAAAGTACTGAAAAAATCAAAATAAAATATGAGAAGGTTTTTACAGAGAAAGGATATATGACATGAGATTTTATACGGTGTAAGCCCTTATAGTCCCTTACTTTTCAAAAAGTATTGTACGAACCTCACTATATGATGATCCAAACCGCCCAAATGATGGGCCATAATGTAAATAGGTTGTGCCCAAAAAATCATTCCCATAAGAAGATCCTAGCCCTCTGATCTATGAGTTTTGCATGATATACCGTTCATCTATATATCGGAGGGTTGGGATCAATCTATAGAAATGATTTTTTGAACCAAACCTATTTACGTTATGGCCTATCATATGTATGGTTTGCATCATCCTACACTGTGGTCTGTACAATACTTTTTGAAAATAGGGGATTGTAAGGGCTTACAGTCTTAGACCATATAAAATCTCCTATGACATCGAAATAAGGCAAATAAGAATAAAAAGTAGTGAAAAAATCAAATCAAATCCGGAAATATAAACAGGATGGTGAAATTCATGGATCGAAAAAAAAAACAGAAGTGTTGCTTGATAAAAAAAAATAGAAAGAGGAAATCTCACATCATAATGATAAAGTTGCTTATCGTTAGATAATTCCACTAGAAAGTGATTAGCCTTGACCATGCATATAGTTCTCATCTTTCCATATCCTGGCCGTGCAAGGAATCGTTCTGTTTTGGATGATGCTGGAGGTGGTTTTGATCCTTCTTTAATGACATGAGCCTCTGCTTTTTCTGTCTCTTGCAGAGAGTCTCTGAATGTTTCGACCCAAAGGCAAAGAAGAAGAAGAAGAAGCGAGGCTAGAAGAAGGCATTTGACTCAGATTTTTACTCGGAAGAGTCTGACTCGGATGAGTTTCAACATCGCGTCCTCTCCCTCCTCTTTGTGAGGAGGATCCTCCTCTACCTCTCTGAGAGCTTCCAGCAGTCGTCTTCGGTACCGGCGTCGGTGCCGGAGGAGCTATCTGGCCGGCCGAATCATTTCTCCGGCCACCGCCTCTTTGTCTAGACACGTCTCGATCCAAAGGCAAAGAAGAAGCGAGGCTAGAAGAAGGCATTTAACTTGGATTTTGACTCGGATGAGTTTCAGCACCGCGTCCTCTCCCTCCTCTTTGTGAGGAGGATTCTCCTCTACCTCTTTGAGAGCTACCAACAGTCGTCTCCGGTACTGGAGGAGCTCTCTGGCCAACTAGATAATTCCTTTGGCCATCGCCTCCTCGTCTAGACATGTCTCGATCCAACGGCAAAGAAGAAGAAGCGATGCTAGAAGAAGGCATTTGACTCGGATAAGTTTCAGCACTGCGTCCTCTCCCTCCTCTACCTCTCTGAGAGCTACCAGCAGTCGTCTCTGGTATCAGCGCTAGTGCCAGAGGAGCTTCTGGCTGGCCAGATCATTCCTTCGGCCATCGCCTCCTCGTCTAGACATGTCTCGATCCAAAGGCAAAGAAGAACAAGCGAGGCTAGAAGAAGGCATTTGACTTGGATTTTGACTCGGAAGTTTGACTCTGATGAGTTTCAACACCGCGTCCTCTCCCTCCTCTTTGTGAGGAGGATCCTCCTCTACCTCTCTGAGAGCTACCAGCAGTCATCTTCGGTACCGGCGCCGGTGCCGGAGAAGCTCTCTGGCCGGCCGGATCATTCATCCGGCCATCGCCTCCTTGTCTAGACATGTTTCGATCCAAAGGCAAAGAAGAAGAAGCGAGGCTAGAAGAAGGTAATTGACTCGGATTTTGACTCGGAAGAGTCTAACACGGATGAGTTTTAGCACCGCGTCCTCTCCCTCCTCTACCTCTCCGAGAGCTACCAGCAGTCGTTTCCGGCCCGTATGGGGTGCGGGACGCGGGTACGTCCCGGGTACGCACCCCATCGTTTTTTTTTAAAAAAACCTGTTTTTTGCATCGGGTGCGTTGTGGGTGTGCACCTAGATGCACCCGACACGTTTTAAGTTTTGTTTTTTTTAAAATTAGGTGTCGGGGGGGGGGGGGGTGATGAAAAAGTTAAAAAACACTTAAAACCAAAACAAATTAGGTTTTCTCTCTATCGCAACTCTCTCCCGACGCCTCTCGGTCTTTGGAAGCCTCTACCTCTCTCGACGCATCTCCCTCTCTCCGTCTCCGGCTCTCCCTCTCGCGAAGGTAACTCTCTCTCTCTAACCCTCTCTCTACTCCTCTCTCTCTCCACTGCTCTCTCTCTCTCTCTCTCTGTATCTACTGTTCTGTCTCTCCTTTTTTTTTTCTTTTTACAGAGGCTGAGATTATGACAACTGATTGTGTTTTTCAAACCTAGTAGGCCCTATTTTTTTGAGATTATAAGAACTGATTGTGAGCCCCAAACCTGTTATTAGGGCTGAAAATCAGTGGTCATAATCTGAAACGAACAGGGCCTTAGAGCTGGGAATTGGACCAATTGGTTGTCATAATCTGAAACTAACAGGGCCTTTGGACTTACAGTTGGTTCTCAAAAATCCAAAATAAACAGGGCCTAAATGTAATTTTCAGTCCAATAATCAGTTTGATAGTAGAAAATTAGAAATATGGTGGTAGAATTGATTGTGAGCCCTGTTTTTTTGAGATTATAAGAACTGATTGTGAGCCCCAAACCTGTTATTAGGGCTGAAAATCAGTTGTCAACTTGTCATAATCTGAAACTAACAGGGTCTTAGGACTTACAGTTGGTTCTCAAAAATCCAAAATAAACAGGGCCTAAATGTAATTTTCAGTCCAACAATCATTTTTTTCCTCCTTTTTTTTTTTTTGTGTGACTGAAAGATCTGAAATAATGTGCTAATAGGTTAATAGGTATCCTATCTTGATTAGAGATGCTCTTATGTAGACATTTAAATATGGTTTCATTGTCTTCTATTGCAGTTGCAGACTTGCAGGTTATTGAAATGAAAATATTTCAGATAGTCAGTCAGTTACATAATACTGGTTTAGTGGTTTGTCTATATATTGTTAGTTTGTTTTTTTAATTTTTTGTAATTTTAATAAATATATAATAAAATATTCGGCGTACCCGAACGTACTCGCACCCGGGTTTTTTGGAAAATCGCGTACCCGTGTCGTGTCGTACCTGCACCCCGTACCCATGCTTCTTAGTCTGTTAGATGTGTATATGTGCCTAAGGGCATAGTGGTCATTGTGCCTTAGTTCTCTTTTATATAAATACATAAGTGAGGGGGAGCTATGCTCTAACTCACAGTCTTTCTCTCTTTTCCTTCTCTTCTCTAACTCTCAACAATATCCATCACTTGCATATGTTTCCATATGTTGTTGTGATTTTTACAAGATTTCTACTGAAATTTTCATCCTAATCCGACATATTACCATTTTCATCACGACTAAAACACATACTGAAGCTGAAACCTTAAACCTGAAACCTGGCCTCCTTCATGGTGTCTGCCTTCACACGCCTTGAGTCAGAAACCCCAATCGGACCTGCATGTGTTGTGATGAGCTACTATCCAGACAGTAGAAAACCTCTAAAGACTCAAAAACCATGGGTTGTGCTTCAAATGGATTCTTAATTTGTTATCCCTTGTATAGGCACCGCATGTTCACATAAAATATACTGAAAATTGGATGCTTGTCTACTCCATTTATCAGTTTTTTCATATACAGTTGTATGAATCTTCTAGTCAGGATGTGACTCCTGCTTTTAACTCTCACAGCTTCAGTTGCTTTCATTCATAAGTTGGCTTATTTTAACTTTCAATTGCTGACCACCTCCTGGTTCCTTTTTCTATAGTTAAACCATTGGCTTGTGTCGGGACCTATACAAAATTCTTGCCTACTCTTTTGCTTGAAGAATACTCGTTTTATTGGGCCTAAACAAACGGGTTTTATTGAATTATATATCCCAAAGTTTTAACTGAAAACCCTAGATACATAGGGTCCTTGTTGTGCATGATTTAGGGTGTCAAATCGGGTCGGGTGCGTTGGGTTTTCTAGAACCTTATGACGCAGGGTCGGATAGCGGATACTCTTATATGACCAATGCGGGGAAGGAAGGATAATTTCCGCGTCTCTGTTTATAGGGAATTACAGGATAAGGAGGTTGAATGCTTATTCAAGAAATAGTTTGGCAAGAGAAGGTGCGTAGGCTTCGGCTACAATTAGAAGGGTAGAAGTTAAGATAAAGGGAGGATGGAAATATGGGTGTTGGAGTCGGATTTCAAGAACTCTAATTAAGGGAGTTGGGTTCGGTCAAATATAGTTGGGTGAAGAAGAACATGGAATTAAGGGCTGCAATGGGGTAGTAGTAAGATGGATTAGGATGGGCTTTCATTTGTTCCTGGGTTAGTAGAGGGCTGCAGTTTACGATGGACCTTTGTTTTACGGATGGATCTTGTGGTGGAAGTGTGGAACTAGATGGTTGAAGTAGAAAAGGCTACTTCATTGGAGAAGGGTGCTCTTGGAATCCAAGCAAGCAAGGAGGATTGGTCGGGAAGAAGATGAAACAATAATCTTGGTTCTTGTTTTGCAAATTCAATCCAAGAAAAAGATGAACGTAAACAAGGAATGAAATTCCTAAAAAAAAACACTCAAACTTTATTCATAAAATCAGCCATCCAAAATGTTTACAAGGAAGCCATATTTATAGGCTTTTGTTTGGATCTCCTAAATCTCATAAATTTAGGAAACAAAAGAAAAGATAAACTTCTAAACTATCTTTTCCTACAATATCTCTAAAAAGTCCTAAAATGACTCAAATTCCTATAACTTAGATACTTTTTTGAACGGCCAACTCATAAATAAAAAAAACTCTAAATAAAGTTAATTAAAATTTGGGATCAATGTAGGCCGTTGATCTGCATGCTCGGATGAGATGCATCTGCATCAGACTCCCCTTCTTGAAAAGAACTCGACCACAAGTTCGGATCAAGGTGTATAAAAATGTGGGGAATAAAGATCGGCACGGTAGATGCGCTCTTCGCTCCGACTTCAAATTGAAGTCCTTTCCATCGAACCAAGTATTTCCATCGGCCAGGCACTCGTGCATGTTTGGGCGGGCGATGAGACTTGATTCGATTTGAAATTATACCATCAAGAAACTCTACGATCTGGGATAGCTTAGGAAGAAAATATCCGTTGCAACTCTCTCTACGATCTTTGTCTGCCGTCTCATAGATTTGCTCATGATGCTCTAGTATGTTGTTTATGGTTTGAAGATCTACTGGATGTTTACCGATTTCGGTCGAGTGGCTCTGGCTCTCCATGTGCTTTGGATTACGTTAGCGGCATACTTGATGCGCAAGTAATCTTTTCGAGCGATTTTCTGACAAAACCAACGTTGAATCGTTACGGTGGAAGTAATATAACTTTCAAATTCTTTCCGAGCACGATACATACGCCATGTCTTCTGAATGATAAGACATGCATCTTTCCTTCTCGCATGAGCTTTGGCCTTTTGAATCTTCTCGACTTCCGGTGCTCGTCGTGGTGGTGGTACAAAGGAGTTGATCTGGCGAGCTCTCGTCTGACGAGTGTTCTCAAAATTTCTTCGTTGATATTCATCTAATGCGAACCTCTTTAAGAAACTATCACGTACCTTCGTCCCATCTAGTAAAAGGAGGATATCCCAACTGGCGTCGCTCTAGAGTGCATCAGGTATGGGAACCCCCCTTCACAAGGAGCCTTCAAATTAAACTTTGACGGATCTAGCATGGGTAACCCGGGCCCTTCCGGAATCGGGGGAGTTTTAAGAGATGATCAAGGAAACGTTATTTGGGCTTACTTGGGTCCCATTGGGGTCACAGATTCAAATGAAGCTGAGGTGAGAGCAGCTCATTATGGTATTAAGTTGTTATCCTCTGATATATTGGAGAAGGTTGAAATTGAAGGAGATTCGAAGAACGTGATAAGTTGGATTTGTGGCACACACTCATTCCCATGGAGATTTGCTCCGTGGTTTGATGAAATCCAAGATATTATTAGTGGCCCTCATCATAAGGCGTATCATGTTAAAAGATCCGCTAACGTCGTAGCCGATAAGTTAGCCAAGGGTGGAGTAGATAGGGAGAGCATCCAATCGTTTGACTATCTTCCTCTTTGAGACTTTCTCTTCTTTTCCCTTTCTGTATTGTAACGTATATTTCCTTGATCTTGCTTTGGGCTTTTTGGCCCCTTTTAATAGATTATACTTACCTATTCAAAAAAATAAAAATTAAAAATTAAAATACAATCTAAGAAGATTTTTACAGAGAAGAAGCAGAAGGATATTTTTTTTTTGAGAAGTAAGAAGCAGAAGGATATATGACATCCAAATAAGGCAAAGAAGACTAAAAAGTACTGAAAAAATCAAAATAAAATATGAGAAGGTTTTTACAGAGAAAGGATATATGACATGAGATTTTATACGGTGTAAGCCCTTATAGTCCCTTACTTTTCAAAAAGTATTGTACGAACCTCACTATATGATGATCCAAACCGTCCAAATGATGGGCCATAATGTAAATAGGTTGTGCCCAAAAAATCATTCCCATAAGAAGATCCTAGCCCTCTGATCTATGAGTTTTGCATAATATGCCGTTCATCTATATATCAGAGGGTTGGGATCAATCTATAGAAATGATTTTTTGAACCAAACCTATTTACGTTATGGCCTATCATATGTATGGTTTGCATCATCCTACACTGTGGTCTGTACAATACTTTTTGAAAATAGGGGACTGTAAGGGCTTACACCATATAAAATCTCCTATGACATCGAAATAAGGCACATAAGAATAAAAAGTAGCGAAAAAATAAAATCAAATCCGGAAATATAAACAGGATGGTGAAATTCATGGATCGAAAAAAAAAAACAGAAGTGTTGCTTGATAAAAAAAATAGAAAGAGGAAATCTCACATCATAATGATAAAACTGCTTATCGTTAGATAATTCCACTAGAAAGTGATTAGCCTTGACCATGCATATAGTTCTCATCTTTCCATATCCTGGCCGTGCAGGGAATCGTTCTGTTTTGAATGATGCTGGAGGTGGTTTTGATCCTTCTTTAATGACACGAGCCTCTGCTTTTTCTGTCTCTTGCAGAGAGTCTCTGAATGTCTCGACCCAAAGGCAAAGAAGAAGAAGAAGAAGCGAGGCTAGAAGAAGGCATTTGACTCAGATTTTTACTCGGAAGAGTCTGACTCGTATGTGTTTCAACATCGCGTCCTCTCCCTCCTCTTTGTGAGGAGGATCCTCCTCTACCTCTCTGAGAGCTACCAGCAGTCGTCTTCGGTACCGGCGCCGGCGCCGGATCATTTCTCCGGCCACCGCCTCTTTGTCTAGACACGTTTCGATCCAAAGGCAAAGAAGAAGCGAGGCTAGAAGAAGGCATTTAACTCGGATTTTGACTCGGATGAGTTTCAGCACCGCGTCCTCTCCCTCCTCTTTGTGAGGAGGATTCTCCTCTACCTCTTTGAGAGCTACCAACAGTCGTCTCCGGTACTGGAGGAGCTCTCTGGCCAACTAGATAATTCTTCTGGCCAACGCCTCCTCGTCTAGACATGTCTCGATCCAACGGCAAAGAAGAAGAAGCGAGGCTAGAAGAAGGCATTTGACTCGGATAAGTTTCAGCACTGCGTCCTCTCCCTCCTCTACCTCTCTGAGAGCTATCGGCAGTCGTCTCTGGTATCGGCGCCGGTGCCAGAGGAGCTTCTGGCTGGCCAGATCATTCCTTCGGCCATCGCCTCCTCGTCTAGACATGTCTCGATCCAAAGGCAAAGAAGAACAAGCGAGGCTAGAAGAAGGCATTTGACTTGGATTTTGACTCGGAAGTTTGACTCTGATGAGTTTCAACACCGCGTCCTCTCCCTCCTCTTTGTGAGGAGGATCCTCCTCTACCTCTCTGAGAGCTACCAGCAGTCGTCTTCGGTACCGGTGCCGGTGTCGGAGAAGCTCTCTGGCCGGCCGGATCATTCATCCGGCCATCGCCTCCTTGTCTAGACATGTCTCGATCCAAAGGCAAAGAAGAAGAAGCGAGGCTAGAAGAAGGTAATTGACTCGGATTTTGACTCGGAAGAGTCTAACACGGATGAGTTTCAGCACCGCGTCCTCTCCCTCCTCTTTGTGAGGAGGATCCTCCTCTACCTCTCCGAGAGCTACCAGCAGTCGTTTCCGGCACGTATGGGGTGCGGGTACGTCCCGGGTACGCACCCCATCGTTTTTTTTTTAAAAAAACCCGTTTTTTGCATCGGGTGCGTTGTGGGTGTGCACCCAGATGCACCCGACACGTTTTAAGTTTTGTTTTTTTAAAAATTAGGTGTCGGGGGGGGGTGATGAAAAAGTTAAAAAACACTTAAAACCAAAAAAAAATAGGTTTTCTCTCTATCGCAACTCTCTCCCGACGCCTCTCGGTCTTTGGAAGCCTCTCCCTCTCTCGACGCATCTCCCTCTCTCCGTCTCCGGCTCTCCCTCTCGCGAAGGTAACTCTCTCTCTCTAACCCTCTCTCTACTCCTCTCTCTCTCCACTGCTCTCTCTTTCTCTCTCTGTATCTACGGTTCTGTCTCTCCTTTTTTTTTCTTTTTACAGAGGCTGAGATTATGACAACTGATTGTGTTTTTCAAACCTAGTAGGCCCTATTTTTTTGAGATTATAAGAACTTATTGTGAGCCCCAAACCTGTTATTAGGGCTGAAAATCAGTGGTCATAATCTGAAACGAACAGGGCCTTAGGGCTGGGAATTGGACCAATTGGTTGTCATAATCTGAAACTAACAGGGCCTTTGGACTTACAGTTGGTTCTCAAAAATCCAAAATAAACAGGGCCTAAATGTAATTTTCAGTCCAATAATCAGTTTGATAGTAGAAAATTAGAAATATGGTGGTAGAATTGATTGTGAGCCCTGTTTTTTGAGATTATAAGAACTGATTGTGAGCCCCAAACCTGTTATTAGGGCTGAAAATCAGTTGTCGTAATCTGAAACTAACAGGGTCTTAGGACTTACAGTTGGTTCTCAAAAATCCAAAATAAACAGGGCCTAAATTTAATTTTCAGTCCAACAATCATTTTTTTCCTCTTTTTTTTTTTGTGTGACTGAAAGATCTGAAATAATGTGCTAATAGGTTAATAGGTATCCTATCTTGATTAGAGATGCTCTTATGTAGACATTTAAATATGGTTTCATTGTCTTCTATTGCAGTTGCAGACTTGCAGGTTATTGAAATGAAAATATTTCAGATAGTCAGTCAGTTACATAATACTGGTTTAGTGGTTTGTCTATATATTGTTAGTTTGTTTTTTTAATTTTTTGTAATTTTAATAAATATATAATAAAATATTCGGCGTACCCGAACGTACTCGCACCCGGGTTTTTTGGAAAATAGCGTACCCGTGTCGTGTCGTACCTGCACCCCGTATCCGTGCTTCTTAGTCTGTTAGATGTGTATATGTGCCTAAGGGCATAGTGGTCATTGTGCCTTAGTTCTCTTTTATATAAATACATAAGTGAGGGGGAGCTATGCTCTAACTCACAGTCTTTCTCGCTTTTCCTTCTCTTCTCTAACTCTCAACAATATCCATCACTTGCATATGTTTCCATATGTTGTTGTGATTTTTACAAGATTTCTACCGAAATTTTCATCCTAATCCGACATATTACCATTTTCATCACGACTAAAACACATACTGAAGCTGAAACCTTAAACCTGAAACCTGGCCTCCTTCATGGTGTCTGCCTTGACACGCCTTGAGTCAGAAACCCCAATCGGACCTGCATGTGTTGTGATGAGCTACTATCCAGACAGTAGAAAACCTCTAAAGACTCAAAAACCTTACAATTATCATAAAATCTTGGGTACCAAGCTTCAAACATTAATAACTCTTTTGATTGGTACGATGTGGTCCTACCTCCAATCAAGCAACAGTAGAGTTGAGGATGCCTCACAGTTATGAGTCAATGAGGGAGATGCCTCGCAGTTATGAGTCAATGAGGGAGACCTCTTTCCGAGACCTTCTTCATATCCTTAATCATGAATGGGGCCTCTGGTATTATACCATAAATTTCTTAGCTTTTTATCATATATGCCTTGAATTCATGCATACATATACACAAAAATGTTGTGTGTGTATGTATAATTATACGAGAATTTTCTCTTTTTGAATTGATAAATGCTATAGTTCACTCCCGAAATTCTCCATTTTGATCTAAATAAACACGCATTCTAGTATACAATATAATTGTTGAATTCATTACAATCAGGAAATTCTGGTGGAGTTTGCATTTCTCCTGGTGGTCGCTTTCCTCCATTTTCATCTGAAGGGAAACCTCCGAGAAAAGTAACAAAGGGGCCCAAAGATTTGACCCTTTGTAGGTTGTTCCGGAAAAGGACATGTTGCGATGTGACCCAGACGCATCCTGCCTTGCTATCTATTAGAAGGCTGGCTTCTGCTGGGGAAGCCAGCCAAGACTGTTTGCATTTATGGGAACTTTTGGAATGCTCCATCTGTGATCCACGTGTTGGAGTTCAACCCGGACCTCCTCTGATATGTGAATCTCTTTGTGATATGGGTTTTCAAGCTTGCTCAAATGCATATTTTTCTGTTGATGTGAAGAACCGGGTTGGTAATCTTATTATTTTTGGATACTCAATGTGATGCGGATTGTAGACCCAATAAGTGGTATATTTGCCCATTAGGACTTTTAGGTATTTATTTGTATGTTATTTAGTCTCCAGGTTTTTTATTTCCATAATATTTAGTTTTAGGGCTTTTATTTTCCATGTTATTTAGAGTTAGGGAATTTATTTCTTTTTCATGGAATTTTATTTCAATTGTCTAACTCTAAACCATAAAACTAAATACCATGGAAATAAAAATCATAGAAACTAAATAACATGGAAATAAATCCCTAAAAGTTCTAATGGGCAAATATGCCACTTATTGGGTCTACAATCCACATCATTCTCCCCTTCTTGAAAATATCAACTTTATGATTGGATGATGTTCTTTTTGTCTCAGGTTCTATCACCGTGCGGGTCAAGTGACATTGTTTGTGGTAGGGCTGCTGAATGGGTCTCTAACGGAACAGAGCTATGCCACCTTGCAGGTTTCTCTGTACATGTATCTGGGGACACTTATGGGAACACTGAGGAACCCTTTTGCTATGGTGGGAAAGCCAGTCTAGACTCAATTGCTGATTCTTGGAAAGTTTCACAACCAGGGGTGCCTCAGAAAGCTGAAAACATGGAACTGTTCGAAGATTTTCACCAGTGGGTGAGGGAAATGCCATTTATTGAAAGGGTTTCATGGGCCATAGGTGGGATGGTTCTTACTGCAGGCCTGGTGTTTATAAGGTTAGTCTTCGCTCCTATATAAACTTTCATATTTCAAATCTTTCCGTTTTAGTTCTTCCACTCAAAGTTCGTTCAAATTGTAAAAATCAAAATTCCTGGTGGATATTCTCCTTTATAATTTCTAGTCCAAATTATTGGCCAGCTGTCATCTAATCAAGCATCCACTTATTTGTTTCTGTACCTTGAAAACTTCTTTTTCTTCCACTTCATATCTATGTGTGCTCGATTGATTTCTTATTGTGCTCATTACTCGGTTGTTTCTTATTGATAGATTGATATGAACCTTTATTTTATTGACAAGGGTGTCCCCAGCTTTCAAGGATAACCTTTGGCTTGTTTTGTGAATTGGAACCATGTTGTAGGGTTTATTTTGTGGTTTATATTTTTGATGGGTTGGATGCAGCAAAAGGAAGAGCCATAGTCACCGTCAGAAGCAAGCGGCTGTTCTTCGTGCGGCTAGGAAGCTAGAAGCAAGGGTCAATCAACAGTCTTTCACTGGTCAAGGGCGTAAGATTGGAAGCAGATGATAAACACCTTTTTTGTCTTGTACCTGTTCTACTCTAGGTTTTCTGAATTTTTTTTTTAAAAAAAAATAAAAATTGGTAGCTCTCTAGGTTTTCTGAATTATTCTCTGTTTGTATATGATAATGGATTAGTATGATTCTCAAGTTTTTTTTTTTCTGAAAATGCTGGCGTGCTCTTATTCTATCCTTGATATCACATCATCATTGTTGTTCTTGCCTGACATACCACTACCATGTCGTTATTGTGATTTTTATTAAGAAGTAATGTCATCAAAAAGATTACTTGATCTTATCTGGAAACATATCCTGGAATTCTTTTATTTACATCAGTTGTTGGCACATGTGAAGCCAGATGATGCAATCCAACCTAATGCACAAGTAGGTGAAGTTTCAACTAAGGGGAAAGAAGAAGGATCGAACCTGACCCGTATTGTGCTTTTTCAATAGCATCATCACAGTTGATACAAGAGCCATGGTTTAAATTTCTACCGAATTTGAATATCAGAATAGCTGATATAGTCATCATTCGGTGGGTCAGGTCCACTTACCTTTTATTTTCTTCATTTTTCATTTTTCCAATGGATTTGATTGGAACAATGGAGAAACCGACACGAAATTACCGAATTGCCCATCTCCACGGAAATAGAAATCGGAACAACCAAAATGCATAAACCAAAATCTTAAGTGTAACGGTGGTATACTGTATCAGTATCTATTACATTATGGTCTGGGGATTAATTAGTAGCATAGGGTTATTTTGAGAATTTACTAATAAAACATTAAAGAGGAGAGAGGGGAGGGGGGTTTATTAAGAACGGTCGTAACTCAACTCAACTCAAGTCAACTAAGCCGTTGTCCCAAACTAGTTGCGGTCGGCTAATTAATCCTTTAGAAAATTTTCATGAATAAGGTGAAAGGATCTACCCGGCTCAAATTGACTAAGTCTAATCCTGACACTAGTTGGGTTCGTCTACATAGATCATTTTCTTCCATTCTATCCTATCCAAGGTCATGTTCTTTGTTATGATCCTAGCCCTTGAGTCTTTCCTCACTGTTTCTTCCCAAGTTGTTTTCGGTTTGCCCCTACCTCTTTTTACTCCATCAACTTGGCACGAGTCACTTCTTCTCACGGGATGAGGAAAATTGTTACAATGGAGATTTGAAGCTTATGTTTACTTCTCACCATCCCAATAGTGAATGAGGCAAATCTTTGCATTTCAATTAGGATCATATTCTACAGTTACAGTCTTTTTCATTCCATAAAAATTATTACGAAATGTCTTTTTGCTAGTGATCTCTTGGGCCAAAAGTCTCCTCTATTATGGACCTGAGGCGATGTTGGAAAGAGATTTGTAAGGAGAGGAGGTAATCTCTCCCCCCCTAGATGGAGCCTTCCTGATCCCGACACAGTGAAGCTGAATTTTGAGGTCTCAAGCATTGGGAACCATTGGTCAGCTGGCATCAGGGACCACCTTAGAGATGAGTCTGGCACTACCTGATGGTCCTTTTTAGGTCTGATAGGGATTGACAACTCTAATAAGGCTGAGGTCAAGGTGGTGCTGCAAGGTATCAGATATATCGTGAGAGGCGATTTGGGTAGGCTGATGGTGGAAGGGGACTTCCTTTATGTTATTGAATGGCTTGAGGGGAGAATCCCCCTATCCATGGAAGTTTGTGGATTTCTTTCTGGAGATCCAGGATCAGTTATAAGGAACCATGTTTGCTTCCAGAATGTCTCGTTCACGGGCAATAGTGAGGCGGACTGTTCGGCCCGTGCGGGGGTGGACCGTGCTAGCTTGGATTTTTTCAATTTCCTCCAACCCCTGATATCTATCTGGCTTCTTGTTTGTGTTTGCTCTTGTCTGTCTTTTTCTTGTTTTGTCCTCCTTGACCGCCTTTCCTTTTATTAATAAAATTTACCAATTTTCAAAAAAATATCAACATGAGAGACATGGGGATAGATAATAGCATGTGGTTGGTTGGGAACAATAATATACTTTTTTGGCATGACAAATGGTATGACAGACATCCATTGAAGGAGATTGCTATTAACTGGAATTTCTCAATATCCAATCTATACATTAAGGATGTTCTTAATAATAACGGAGATTGGAATCTTGGGATTGCTGAAGATTACACCTTGATAGAAATACCATTGATGAAATTTCATCTGCTAAATATCAAGATTTACTCTAGTGATGACAAGCTCATCTAGTGCCCTTCCAATAATGGGTCCTTCTCCGTTAAGACGATGTGGAACTTGTTGATTCAGGATGCTGGAGAGCTAAAGGATTGGGGCTAAAGACTATATGGGACTTCATCCCTACCTTCATGTGGAGGTTGATGCCAAAAGCTATTTTGATAGATGCTAGAATCCACGATGAACACATAGCCTTCAAATCTAAGTGCAATTTCTTGTGATGAAACCAACATTGAAAATATAAATCATCTCTTTATAAAAAGCAAGTTGGCAAGTGAACTATGGAGGTACTTTTCTTATGCCCTTGGCATTCCTTTTATCTATCTTCAATCTTTAGAAGGTTGGCATTTACAATGGTTCAGAATTTCAAAGAACTCTAATTCTCTTTTCAAGTTCATTATTAGAATTGTTCCTTTCATATTGCTATGGGGAATTTGGAAGGAGAGGTGCAGTCAAAGGATGGAAAATAATTCTTGTAATGTAACACATTTGATGCAATGTGGTGCATTGGTTACACCTTTTGGTTAAGGAGTTAAATCCTGTTAGTAGATGTAGCTTCTTGGAAAACTTGGCTCTAACACAACCAGGATTAGAGGAGAAAATCATTCCTAATCAAAAGATCATGAAGGTGGTCTGGTGCAATCCTCCTACTCATTGGTGTAAAATAAGTGTGATGGGGTGTCTAAAGAGAACACGTGTTTGGTTGGGGGAGGAGGCATTATTAGCTACTATCTTGGTAAGGTTGTTTTTGCTTTTGCTCATTTCTATGGCATATCTTCGAATATGGTTGTTGAAACCTTAGCCTTATTAGATGGGTTGAGATATTGCAGAACGTTTAGCCTCATCAATATTTGGATTAAACCTGATAAGCAAGCTGCCTGGTTAATCTCGTTAATGCAACAATAAGCCTTCATGAACCATCAATTATTTTCTCAATGATATATTGTCCTTCATTTCCAGCATGAACTGCTTCATATCCACTAGTAAAGAGAAGGGAACTGTGGTACAGATTCATTGGCCATCATGCTTGTTCTAGACTTAATGGATTTTTTCGGAACTGGTTGGATCTCTCCCAAGAGACACGAGAGGGGCTGTAAGATGTGATCAGCTCGGTATTCATAATGTTCAAGTCAGATAATTATTTTATATTGTGGTGTGGTCCTGTTGAGGATTTCATTAGTATTTTGGTTAGGTTTCAGAGACTGGGTGGCATGTCCTCTTGTTTATCAATAAAAATTCAGGTGCCTTCTGAGTTTATAAAAAAAAGGTTATTAAGGTCCTTATGAAATTTTTCAATAGTTTGAAATTCAACATTTTCATCAATTTCCTGAAGAAGGCTCCGCATTCTCCTCATTCCCTTAAGCTTTAGGGCATTGTCTTTGCTTATTCAATATCACCCTTTCTTTCTAATTCTGGTAGTTGCTGCTTGAGTGGCCAACTATTTTAGAATGGGTGCACGGAGCTGGTTTCTGATCAAATTATGTATTTTGAATGATTATTTCTGTCGAGGCTTGGATTAATGTCGTATTAGGAAGAATTTCTCCCGCTTGACCTGCGAGTCAGACCCTAGTGAAATATAAATGAAATCGATTATCAGTTTGTGAATCAGGGAATAAATGATCATCTCCAATGTAGCTAGCAATTCTACAAAATTCAAAAGGAATGTTGCTTGCATTTGTCTCGAATTATGTTTGGCACATATCTCCCACAAGTTGATATTCTAGAATAATTTTTTTATTATGTTACAGCCAGAAGTGATTTTGTTCCAAAAAACAGGAAAAAGTTGTTCTTGGATGTGAGTTACCAAATGTGATTCTGATTCTGATTCTGAGAGCACTCTAGAGAATGAGAAGTGATTCTGGGCTCCAAGATAAGAAACACAAGATTGGTTGCCAAACACAGCCCAAGTCTCTATTCTTACTGGATTTTATTCTCATTCATGGTTTCGGCATCAAGTTTTCATATCAGAGCAAGTTGCGATTCTTGAATTGATCTTGATCAGCATGGCGAGACGGAAAACCCTCAACTAGCAACAAAGAGAGGAGATATTGGTAGATCTGGCCAGACAAGTAGCTCCACTAACACCTAGTGGTGACATGTGATGTTGTGCATGTCTGATAATTTCGTACATACTACATTTCACATGTATTAATATAAATATTTATATATAATAGATATATCACATTTCACATGCAGTTCATATGAATATAATAATATAATGGGGAAAATGTTTGTGAGCTAGAGCTCATATCAGCTTATATGAGCTAGAGCTCAGAAACTTAGGGGGCCCACATTGTTTGGATGATCCAAAGCATTCATTTGATAGGCCCTCATATAGATAGGGTGTGCCCAAAAAATCAGCCTCATAGGATCATTCTTATCATTCCATTTGTGGAGGTTAAAAATGGGCAGATTTATGGAGGTTTATACCCGTCCATTTCAACCTCCGAAAATGGAAGGGTTAGGATGATACTATGAAGCTGATTTTTTGGGCACACCCTATCTATATGAGGGCCTATCAAATGAATGCTTTGGATCATCCAAACAATGTGGGCCCCCTATGTTTGTGAGCTCTAGCTCATATAAGCATATATGAGCTCTATCACTAATATTTTCCCCATAATATAATACATACGGATATACCACTAATACACTTAGGATTTTAGTTTCAGTTTGCATTTGTGGTTTCAATATCATTTCGATGGGGATGAAAGCATAAACATTTCGGTCATTTCGTGTCGGTTTCAATGAAAATTTAAAATCATGAACTAGCTACTTGAAACCCAATTTTTTAAAAGTCACACTCGATCAAGAACTCACTCAAGACAGGACCGGGTCGACTCCGAGAAGTTGGTATTTGACTTTTATGCGAAGAGTATCAAATTTAATAATTCCAATGCAAGTATTCTCATCATAATCTCTTATATTGGAACAAAAATATATTTTTGTTTGTATCTTGGGTGCAGTCTTGACATGAGTATGTTTTAGTTACCCACGAAAGAATACTTTTTTTAAATTGAATTCGCTGGTGGGATCTCTCCTTGTGCAAACACCAACCTAAGATTGCCATATTTTGAAGAATCAAGCTTCTTAATATACTTGTATTATCTTCTACATACTCTACACATGGAAAAATG
The DNA here is from genome assembly GCF_043159265.1 of Tasmannia lanceolata. Lineage (NCBI taxonomy): Eukaryota > Viridiplantae > Streptophyta > Magnoliopsida > Canellales > Winteraceae > Tasmannia > Tasmannia lanceolata. The sequence continues at coordinate 30,316,965 of NW_027518679.1, forward strand.
CAACAATTACTCTTTCCTCCACCTTGCTGGGTGAAATGAATTGGTTATCTATGAAACTAAGCAAGAGCATAGTGGGTACTTTAATTCCCCTCCAATGGAGGAAAATAACATTCTCATTCTGGTCATCTTTCATCTTATCTTTCCCTGCATGATTAAAAGCTGTTCTTGCTGCATTTACACCTTCTCATGTCTTAATATTCCCTTATAAGGTAAGAAGATGGCTTTTTTTTAAAATTTTGTAAGAAGATAATTATTATTACTTCGAATCAGAACACCACATCTATTCCCTATTCAATGACCATAACTAAACCATCTAGTGACCATAAACGAAACCCCTTTTCCCATATCTATGATACCACAATAGGACTCCTCACATAGTGCACACCATCAGACCAGACTATCCTCCCAAAACTCTATTCATCAATCAAACCACCTTTCTTAGGCCTCCGACTAACTTTTATCTTTTCTTCCCCAATCTTCTCAAACTTCAGGCTCTTCGGCTGGACAGACACCACCACATTCTTTGGCGCACAGACGCGGACCTTGTACGTGGCAGGGGACCCGACGTTCTTAACAGTTCGAGTTACAGTCGTCTGCTCAGTGAGATGTTGGTCCGAGATGGACGGGTAATTGAGGCTTGTGAGACTTACATTCTTAGGCGGACATGAGTAAGATTTATCAGCAAATGTTGCAATCTGCGTTGAATTGTAGCCAAGGGCGCAGAGGAAATTCAAGCAATCATCCACTGTTATGTCGTAGACCAAACCAGGGTCCATGGCACGGTTTGGTCGGACATGGCCTGCGCCATAACTGTATGGGGTGGCCTTGATGAAAGAATAATTTTTCATGGGGTCTCTTACATTATCTCGAGATCTTGATGTAGTCATGATCGCTGATCGAATCGCCGATGGGCTCCAATCAGGATGGAGTGTTTTGAGAAGGCCCAACAATGCCGGAAACATGAGGGCAAGACATCGACGTCCCGGATAGTATGTTGTAGGGAACACGCCGAGTATTGAAGGGAAGACCGGTAGGCCTTGTTGCAAGAGAATAGGCGGCAAGGATACTCAGTACAGGTGCAGTAATATCAGGCTGCAACAAATAGTAACAAATTAAATCAAATACAAAAATTATATAAATAAAGTTGAGAAAAATAAAATAAAAGAATCGGGTTTAGTTGTAAACCTTGAGGATCTCAGGATTAATGATGCTGGGACCCTGTGATGAAAAAGCGGCCATTAAAGGTGCCGGTTTTGTGTCCAAATCGGCGATTTGGTTGAATTGATGTATGAAAAAACATCCAGGCCGTCGATGGCAGAGATTTGAGTGGCCGGAAGGACGTGAGGATCGGCCGTAATTTCATTTCCGCTAGCACCGTCATTGGCGAGAATCATCGCAATACCACTGGCCTCTCGAACCGTCTCCCCCTCGTCAACTCTTGGGTTCACACCGCGAAGGCAGACCACAATCTTTCCTTTCACCTTCTTAGGATCCAGCGATCCCGCTCGGCAGAGATCTCTATAAACACAATCATAGGCATCATTATATGCCTAATTACAACGAAAATACCAATTTAAAACTTGATTTGTAAGTTGTTGCACTTCCAATTTGATGAAATTAGATAATATCAAATGCAATAGTAAAAAAATTACAAATTTAAATAGAAATTAACAGACAAAATAGAAATCTAAAAGTATAATTAAAAGAGTTTCAAGTTGTTGAAGTGAAAATAATCTAAATTAGTAAATGAGATGAAAGTGATAATTAAAGGAAGAGTTTGCCCTTACGCTTACGCGTCTTTGATTGTTGCATTGGTAGCCTTAGCATCTTCAGACTTAATCAGAGGGTAGAGCTTTTTGGGCAGGTATTTAGTTGAAAGGCTCTGTCCCTGTAAGTGAAGGAACAATGTTTATAACCAATTTAATTAAAACGAATGTGAAAAATATATGGAGAGGGATGACTCTCAAAAGAGAGGGGGACATGTGAAGTGTTATGTATGGCTTGTTTTCCCAGAGTAGTTGGAAACTGTTATGAAACCGTATAACATGTTGAATTGTTTCTCTTGTGATTCTCTTGTGGTTGTTTCATTTTACCTTTGATTGTGTTGTTTGGATCGGATTTCTTGTCCGATAGTGGGAACTTTTCCTCACAAAATGAAGAACAATTTTCAAAACAAATCCTCACCTTGTACACTTTGTTGTTCCCAAGCTTAACATCGGGAGGGAACTCCTTATCCATGGTGCTAGCTAGAGAAACTGATAAAACATCTACACCGTCGATTATGGCAGCATCAAAGGCTGCCATTATACCGGCATCAAAGCATCCGCTACCGTTGATTAATGGAGCCCAGCAGACCTTATATGCAGCGACCCGAGCATTCGGAGATCCATGCTTGGTGGTCCCATTGGTGTATCCAAAAATGTTAGCACCAGCCACAAAGCATTGATTAATGGAGCCCAGCAGACCTTATATGCATCGAACCGAGCATTCGGAGATCCACCCTTGGAGGTCCCATTGGCGTATCCAAAAATGTTAGCACCAGCCACAAAGCGCCCTCCTGCCATTGATAGGGTGTGGGTCCCATGGCCATCCGTCAATGGCTGTGTCGAAGGAGGAATTGAGTGGGCCCAATGCGTGGACCCGATACCCATCATTGAAGTACCTCATTCCAATAAGCTTCCTATTACAACGAACCAACAATTGGGCCTCATCTTTCTCACAGATTCCTTTCCACTTTGATGGAATGGGCCCATTCCTTCATCATTAAACTCTCTGATTCCGGCCACACCCAAGAATCAAGATTTCCAATAATTGTATCTTCTCCGAATCATGCTTGTTTCCATATAGATTCCAATGGGAGCACACCATCTTTCTCTAGTCCAAGAAATTCCCATGATCGAGTAGTGTGCAATTTTCTTCCCTTGTTTTCAAAAACAGATATAACTTTGGGATACTTAGAGATCTCCATTGCTTCTTTGTCTTCGAGATTCGCAGCGAAACCATTGATATGTTCGGTGTATGAATAAAAGATTGCATCTTTTGCCTTTTCCTTACAGCCCAAGAATGATCCAAGAAACTCATAATGTGAATCAGTTACTCTCTCATAATCAACAGAAGAAACTTCTAAACCATGTGAATGACCCCCCGAAGTAGACCACATGATTTCTTGATAGCAAAGGTGGGTCTTTGCAATAGAGAGAAAAGCAAGAGTGAAAGAATGAAAAGAGAAGGACTAATAATTCCCATTTTTTCTCCTCCCTTCTTCAAATTTTCTTTCTTTCCCCTCTGCCCTGTTTCACCCAAGAAGCCAAAAGGCTCAGTGTTCTCCCCTATTTTAAAAGCCTTTGGTAAGAAGATGGCTTACTTCATATGTAAAACAGCTTTTGTCTTTTAATAGATTTTGTTGTCTATTCTACTCAACTCTTTTATTCACCATAGCTCACTTTATCTCAATTTGAAATAAAAAAATGTGCCCATCTCCTTCACCACCCTACTTTGTCAGGAAATTTTATTCTAAAACTGAATTCATCTAACATGTTAGCTATTTACAATATACTAAACTACAGAATCTTTTCAAGATAAATGTAACCCCATTCTCTTCTATCAAAAAAGGAATGAAGTGGGTCTCTTTTTTAAACACCCACCCCTTTATTTGGTTTCAAACTGGGCTTCATTTTGTCTTGACTGTGATGTTGCAATCTTGTTTCAGGAGTTCCCAAAATAACCTCCAACCAAATAAACAAGTTCTAAAGACTCAACTATGATCTAAACAGTAGGAGTAAGATGGGTTCTACTTTGCTCTGTGCAAATACTCAGTTTAACTCAGAACAATGCCATGAAACCATTTTGATTCTCTAGGAATAGTGAGATGCCCAAGTTAGAAGCAGAACAGAGAAAAAAGGATGTGCAACAAATAGAGGCATCTCATTCAGTAAATACAACTTAAAGGGGATAAATGCACTTCTTCTTTTTTTAACCATGAGCCCTCCCTTTGTAGTTGTTTAATAAATTTTTTGTCATTAGTCATAAGCTCCTTCATGAAATTTTTCTAAAGGATTCATTAGCCGACCCCAACTAGTCTGAGACAAAGGTTTAGTTGAGTTGAGTTGAGTTCGAGTCATAAGCCCACTAATGAAATTGATCCTCATTTCATCGTAATCTCATTTGTGAAACATGAAAACAGGACATTAGAGTGAGTGAGAGAGCAACTAGATACTGATGGAATTTTTTAATTAAAAGGGATTTGCTTTGCTAGGGACTATCGCAGAAGGTGTTTCGTGGAGCGTATGTTATATGAGAGAGCAGCCACTTCAGATGTATTAAATGAATAAGACAAAATCTAAGCCTATGTGTCTGCTCTCTCATGCAGCATACGCTCCCCGAAATGCCTTCTGTGCTGGTCCCTAGCAAATCCCTAAAAAAAAGAGAAAAGTATTAAATCAATCAGAAGCTAGCTTCCATTATTCATCTGTAGTATAGATAAGAGGGTTAGGATCGTTATATGGAAATGATTTTCAGGTTTATATTGTCCTGAAATATCAACGGTTTGGATCATCCTATGAAGTGAGCTCACAGTGTTTTTTTTTTTTAAAATACTGGACTTCACGTGCACACAGTATATAAAATCTCCTGCTATAGTATTGAAAATTTGAATCCAGCCTGGGTAGATAAAACGGTTGCTTGGCAGTGAGAAAGTGATCACAAGCACCCATGTGCGCACGTTAGCGAGTCCCCTACGTAAAGTTTCATGAGAATGTGAATAATGCCAGGTCTCTTTTGTTTTTTTGTGGCCGCCGCAACACCTTGCTTTTGGAAATTGGAAGAAAAAGGGTCAATCTCCTAGCTGTGATTTAGAACCGATTCACGAAAAGTCTGTTTTTTTATTTTAGAAAGGACTAAATATTGACACTACTATGTTTTAATAAATGCACGAACTCAACTTGTCTTTTCTGTTTTAAATTGGGTTATAAGGGCTCTTTGGGAACTGTAGTAATCTTTGACAATCTTTAACAGCTATTTAAAATAAGGGATTTTCTAGCGTCCATCGCACAAGGCATTTGGCGGATGGGCTGTTGCTAGGGGTGCAACTCGGGTCGAGCGGGTCGGGTTTTCAAACCCTATCCTACCCAAGAATTATCTCGGGTTGGTTCGGGTCTAATTTTTTACAGGAAAACCCGAGATTCGTAAGCTTGACCCTACCCAAGATAGTTTTAGTTTCTCGGGGTGGGTCGGGTTTTCATTTTTTTTATTAGGATAGTGAAAAGAATGTAGAAAAAAAAAATCTTCACACCAAAAATCTCTAAATTTATGGCATCAAGCGTATAAATTTAAGGACACTATATTTTCACATAACAGACTTGATCACCTCAATGAAAACAATTGTATCAATGTATTAGGTAATAATTTACTTTGTTATTCAAGAGATATTTAAGAAAGTCAAAGTACACCCATATGAGTCGGACAGGGTTTCGATTTTTTTCTTTTCCTTTAAACCCAGCCCTACCCAAGATTGAGTCGGGTTTTCCAATTTAAAACCCGACCCTAACCAAAATCCATGATTTCTAAACCCTACCCATGTTATTTTTGGGTCAGGTCGATGTTGGTCGGGTAAAACTCGGCCCAAGTTGCAGCCCTAGCTGTTGTATGTGAGAGCGGCCACACCGGCTCACTTTAAAGCAAATCTTGTCTTCATTAATGATGTGGCTGCTCTCACATGCAATAGCGCCTGTTGCTGCGATGGATCTCTTAAAATAATGGGCTATTTGGATACAAAGATTTTATAATTTAGGATACAAGCTAAAACTTGTGTTTTATAAGCTAAAATCCATATTGTAGTGTTGCAAATTGGGTCGGGCGGGGCCGCTCGGGTCTTTATGGGAAAGCTTAAGATTCATAAACCTGACCTTACCCAAGATCGTTTCGGAAGGAAACTATCATATCACCTCAATGAAAACAATTATATAAATATACTTAAAAATAATTTGGCATGTTATTTATGAGATATTTAAGAGAATCATAGCACGCCTATACGATTCGGGTCGGATTTATGGTTTTTTCCTTTAAACCCAACCCGACCCGAGATTGGGTCTGGTCTTTCAAACTGAAACCCGACCCAACCTAACCTAACCTAAGTTGTAACCTTACCAGATTGTACAACTCCAGGTTTTAGCTTATAAAGTCTAAGTTTTAGCTTGTAAAATTCATGATTTAATAATCCTGGATTATAAAATCCATGTATGGAATCAGCCACTAAAAGACGAGAAATTTAGTGCAAACATAGTGGGTCCCACCTTGGAATGATCTGAATTGTTCACTTCACAGGTCTTGCTTTGGATCTCCTGTAGATAAAAAGATCATAGCAATCACCCCTAATAAGATCTAATAACATATTTCTTTTTTCTCTTTTTTTTTTTATGGATAAGCTAGGGTTAGGCGGACCCCTACCAGATATATTAATAAACATAAATATACATCAATAAGAACAAATAACAACCCCTAACAGAGAAGGGGAAAGCAACAACAGGATAAACCAGAGGCTAAAGAGCCTACAAAGAAGAACAAAAGACGCAACAAGAGAGAGCCAAAAGCTAACCAGCCCATAGCAAACTAAAAAGAAGAGAGAACCAAGAACCCAAAAATCACCACCAATAATCCTCATGTACCCACTGTCCCAACAGCAAACAAAAGCCCCGGCTTAGGATGGGGAGGTTTGTTTAGGGACGGTAGGACATAAGAAGGGGAAGGGTGAAGAAGTAAAGGGGATTTTCCCTTTTTTTTCCTTTGGACTTTTTGGCAATGGATGGCTATTAACTCTATCAAGGCGAAGGTTCACATTCGACAACAAAAAATACACCCAAGTAAAGATTCAATAATTGGACTATTTTTTGGGTAGAGGAGATCCAAAGCATGGCCTATCGAACTATCCAATGGGCGGTTTAGAACCAAACTATATATAAAGTACATCTACTATATATATATATATAAAGCAAAGTACATCTACTATATTTTAGGAGGTTTTTCTTAAAACAAATTTCCTAAGTTGGGGGCGGATTGGCCAACCCTCTGTCCCCTCATAAATGTTTGGAAAATTGTAATGGTGGATAAACAAATTAAGCGACTCTTTAAAATAAAGGAAGAGAATAGAAGGAAAGTAAGAGAAGCAGGCAAGGCAAGTTGAAGCTTTCTCTTATACACTCTATTATCAGTTTGCCCTTACTTCAAGAAACGAGAAAAGTGAAAGAGGAGAAAGCCATTAAAAAAATGATTTTTTTAAAAATGAGACTCTAAGCCTTCTTTTATAGAAGGTACATGAAGCTACCTTCTACTTCCTCACTTGAATAGGCAGATTTATCAGGAGTGCTTTCGCAACAACTTATCCACCCCACCAAAGTGAAATCTGTGTATATAGTCATGATAGTTTTCGTCAATCAAGACACAACCTTCTTTCTACTCCTGCTGTAATCTAGTACCCTTTAATAAAGGTTTGTTATTATTTCAAAAGAAAGAGAAAAAAAATTGATCCTCATTTCTTAGTAAAATAAATTTCTGAATCATGAAAACAAGACCTTTTGAAATAAGGACCTTTGATAGATAGAGAGACAAAAAAACAATTACTGGTTTATTTTTTAATTAAATATAGAGAAATGTAAAATCAGACACAAGCTAGCTTCCACCGTTCATCTATTTTAGTGTAGATCTGAGTGTTTGGATCATCTACGGAGATTATTTTTGGGGTACAACATATTTACGTATTTATGTTGTGGCTTAACAAATGAACAGTTTAGATCATCCTATGAAGTGGGCCTATAATACTTTTTGAAAAAGAGAGTTGGGATCATCCTTATTGAAATCCACCCCCCACGCCCCCATGGTTAAAATCCCCCCTTTAACGTATTCGTTAAGTTTTAAAGGCAAAGGATAATGTTAAAGGGGGTGAATTTATCCTCAAGTAGTGAACCATTCTCACAGTAATCGTTAGGGGGGATATCTTTCCCCGCTGTATAAACCCTTATTTTTCAAAAGTACCATAAGGCTCACTTCATAGGATGATCCAAACCGTTCATTTGTCAGGCCACAATGTAAATAGGTTGTGTCCCAAAAATCATCTCAATAGGATGATTCTAACATTCTGATCTATATAGCGACCAAAAGTTATGGAAACATGTATAGATTGGAGGGTTAGGATCATCCTATGGAGATGATTTTTGGGACAGAACCTATTTACATTGTGGCTCTACATATGAACGGTTTGGATCATCCCATGCTTTTTGAAAAATAATGGTTCATACGGCCATTCATCATATAAAATCTCAAACGCTTGGAATCATCCAATGAAGTGGTCCCCACCCCACAACTCACAAGCTAAGCTAGCTTTCACCACACACAAAGTCTGTATATAGCTGGCGCACCGAAAACGGAGTGGAGCCCCCACTTAAGTCCGGTTTGTGCGGCAGTGAGAAAGCAACACGAACACATGATGTGCACACGTTAGCGAGACTATGAGTAAAGTCCAGTCAGAATGTGGACCCCATTGCCAGCTGTCTTTTGTTTTATTATGTATCAGAGTCGGGATTCGAAGAAACTCTGCCGACTCTTCTCGTCTCTTTCTCAATATCGATAGGATTCCATGATCTAAACATGGAATGCTTTTACCATTCCGTCACTCACGCGGCCACGTTTTGGAATGGGTGAGCCGAAAAAGGAATATTCTCCTCGCCGACTTGGAGCCGACCCACCAATAATCCTCTTGTATTTTTTTCTTCTTCCATATCGATAGGATTCCATGATCTAAACATGTGTCGTTTTCTTTACCGGCCATGAATTATTGGCTTATTATGAGGTGTTATTTTTTGATTTATTACCTTATATTTAGGCTATATTTTTCTCTTCAAATAATTCGAATAATTATTTTTATAGACAATCTTAGGCTTCGAGCAAGCCGACCGCACTGGATGTATTACTTCAAAAAAGATATGAGGTAAGTCATGAGTGATATGTAGTGGGTCATTGGAAGGAAAAAATGTACCCACTAAATATGTTGATATGATTAAGGATATGTATAATGGAGCAGTAACTAGTGTCAGAACTACGGATGACACGTCTAGTGAGTTTCCAATTACAATAGGACTGCACCAAGGATTAGCTCTAAGCCCTCATCTTTTTACTTTAGTTATAGATGAACTTACGAAGGGTATCCAGGATAAGGTGTTGTGATGTATGTTATTTGAAAGTGTTGGGGTAAAATCGGTATACACGGTACCGACACTCATAACTATCTTCCGGCGCCCTTCCTGATCAATCTGAACCCCACGAGTAACACTCACTAACGAACGTGACAAAATCCCTTCAACACTTCTCCTTAGATCGGTGCCGAATTTCAAAGGGAGACAAACACAATCGCGGGGATCTCGCTCTCGAACGACTAATCCGGATGGTCGTTATACGTAAGACGCGACTTTTGAATTCAAAACATCCCGCCTAAGTCACCACCATCCACGATCTCCGCCCATAATCATGGGAAATCATATTTCCATGATTTCATTCTCCATCCGTCGCGCTCTACGTAGGCTAAATTGAAGGCCTAATTGATATCTCCAAGATCACGAATCTTCTCCCTTATAAAAAAGGGTCTATACACTCAAGCAAGAGGTTATTCCATTCTCCCTCTCCTCCTTTGGTCTGGTAACTTGATTGAACCCTCTCCCATTCCCCATCCATTGTCTGTGATTACCCATCTCTGACTTGAGTGTCGAAGTGGTCGTCCGGAGCCACAACTCCGGGCCCATTGACGCTTTTTTTGTGAGCACAGGATTACAAGTTCTGCGAAGCTAGTTCGTGCAGTCAGATTTTGGGCGTCATCAGCAAGTAACATAGTATAATTGACGAAACAAAAGCATAAGCTAATGCTAAGTTAGAGTTACGGAGAATTACTTTGGAATCTAAAGGTTTTAGACTGAAAAGGAATAAGACAGAGTACATATTTAATCTCATTTACTTTAATTAGCCGTCCCCAATTAGTTTTGGATGAAGGCTTAGTTGAGTTGAGTAGTATAACAAGGACAGTCAAATAATATTTTTATTAAAAAGAAAATAAATTTCTCCTCAAATTATCATTACGAGATTTAATATTATAGGTACACATGAAGTCCTATTTTTCTAGTAGTTCAGTGAGGCTCACTTCAAGGATAATCTAAACCGATCATTTCTTGGGCCATAATGTGGATAGGCTGTACCATAATCATCTTAATCATCTCCATAAGATGATACTAACACTCTGATCTATGTGGCTTTCTATAATGTGCAGTCCCTCTACAGATCAGATTGTTAGAATCATCCTAGTGAGATGATCTTTGGAGTGCAATCTATTTATTTGTGGCCCAACAAATGAACGGTTTAGATCATCCCGTGATGTTGTCCGCTAAACACTATCTAAAATATACAGGGCTTCACGTGCACTCACACTATAAAATAACAATTTTTTATATAATGTAAGCCCGTATAGTCCAATACTTTTTCAAAAAGTAGTGTACGGTTTACACCATAAGATGATCCAAACTATCCATTTGATGGGCCACAACGTAAATATGTTGTGCCCCAAAAATCATTTCCATCGGATGATCCCAACTCTCCAATCTATAGAGGTGTCTATAGATCGGATGGCTAGGATCAATCATCCTACATGAATAATTTTTTGGTCCCAAACCTATTTACATTCTCTCCCATCAAATTGAAAGTTTGGATCATCTTATGGTGTAAGCCGTGCAATACTTTTGAAAAATATTGGACCATGAGCTCTGCCATATAAAATTTCTAAAATCAGAAATTTTCTTTTATACGCTGTCCGAGCGTCGAGTCTCGTGCGGGCGGGTACCGCCCTTGATATTTGATCCAACAGCAGCCAACTTTTTAAGAGATTGTTGTTGGACCAAACATGAAGGGTGGTACTTCTTTAGTATGGGCAGGCCCCTTATAATATCTCCTACAATCACATCACTATTAGCCCTTCTACCTCCAATAATAATAATAATAATAATAATAATAATAATAAGAGCGTATAAAGTAAGAGAAATTATATGTAAATATCAGTTAATACTTTTTTGTTTTTTTTGTTTTTGAAAGAAGCTTCTAGAAAAATTCAAGGTAGAGTTGTTTCTCACCTTCCAGAGAGCAAGACTCCCTCGCGGAGGAATAGAGCGTTGAACGAGTACTAGACGATTCATCTGGAACTTTGCTTGTTGTTCTCTGACACGTGTCGCTCCTTTAGAGGTCTTTTAAATTTAGATGGTTACTTAAACGGGTTCCCTTTGCTTTCCTTTTTCCCTCTCCCTTTGAAACTCTCTTCTATAAAACCATCTCTTTCTCCTCTAATTTCCCACAGCAACCAAAAGCAAAACCCTAAACCCTAAACCCTAGGCAGAGTTTTTGTTCTACAATCAAAACCCAAATCAACGAATCCACCAATCAAATGGCTCGTTTTTTATCCAACCCTAATCTTCTAGCTTCTATTGTCGAAAGCTTGGCCCTTTCTGTAACAAGGTAAGATCAGTACCATATGATTCTCAGCTTTCTTTTTTTAATTTTTTTTTCAATATTGCCACTCACTTGTTTTGGTTCCTTCCACCTATCCATGGCGATTATTTAGAAATTTCATTAGTTCTCAGTTATGAACGCTTATTGGCTGCTAAACTGTAAATACAGTTGATTTGGGAAATACCCATCAATCAGAGGGTGGCTAATATCGTTTTTGTTGTTCTAAAATCTAAATCTGTGAAGCCTTGGGTTTTGGGCCCTAAACACCACCCCAGAAGCGTATTTTAGTGACATACAACTTGCAAGATTTAGTGTGCGCCTTGTGTGTGTCTCACATGCTAATAACGGCAAAGGCAGAGGCAAAGGCTGCATGATTTGCTTCATACGAGGACCCAGAGATTTTATATGGTGTAAGCCCTTAATAGTCTCTTATTTTTCAAAAAGTACTGTACGGACCACCTCATAGGATGATCCAAACCGTCCATGTAATGGGCCACAAGGTAAATAGGTTGTGCCCAAAAAATCATTTCCAAAGGATGATCTGATGGAAACCATATTCTGTGAACAACCTATTTACGTTGGACGGTTTGGATCAGCCTATGAAGTGGTCCGTACAGTACTTTTTGAAAAATAAAGACTACTAGGGATAGCCCCTACACTCACACGGCGCATTTTAGCTAGAACCTATTTTATTGGGAATTAATATATTCGCCCCATATTTTTACTTGGGACAGCCCTTCTAGTGTATTTATGACTACTTTTTACACTAGAGGGGGATGTCCCAGGCAAATAAAAGGGGCAATACTTCCTTCCCCTTTTCATTTTAGTGAAATAAAACTAGGTGGCTTGTATCGCCGCCCCCCATAATTCAGACATTTTCACTCATTAATCATCTCTTTATTTTCTTGCAGGCGAGGGGTTTCTACAGCATCTCAAGGGGCAGTCTCGAACATGGCTAGAGGAGGTAGTTCTAGAGGGGGTGGCGCTATCATAAAGGGGGAGGAGAAATCAATTATAAAAGGAGGAGAGGCTTCTTGGGTTCCGGACCCTAAAACGGGCTTCTACCGGCCCATGAACAGTGCCACAGAGGTTGATGTTGCCGATTTGCGTGAGGCGCTCTTGTCACACAAAACCCGCCACCATTAAGAGGGAGAGTGTTCTTAACAAAATTGAGGGAGGGGATTTTTGTCCTTTTCTGCCTCTCCTGTTGTAGTCTCATTTTCTTTAGCAGACGATTCTTCTCTATTTTAGCAATATATAACATTTCGTGATCTTATACTATGGAGAGTGCTTGATATACTCGTGATAAAAAGAGTGAGGTGATAACCGCACTCCCTTATTTTTATATTGGCACACCGATATAACATTAGCCTCATCTGGACCCTTGTGGGCTCGCAAGCAGAAAATTAAGAAAAAATGAGCAAAAGTCCACATTAAATTCTATGATACAGTAGTTAAGTATGTTTTAAAGGAGTAACTTTCCGCACTCACGAGAAATGATATTTACACCCAACTGCAAAAATAGAGTGCTACATATAACTGAATCCATCCAACTATTGGGACCTAATTAAAATCGATTTCCTAAGTTTGTGTGTGTATTAGACGGACGTGAAAAAATGAAGGAAAAATATTAGAATGGTAATATTCCATCCCTTGAAAGCCACTAGATACTTGAGTGAGGTTTCTCGTGCTCTACTTGCTTACCTAATTTCATGAATTGTTGCTCTTAGAAGACAAAAGAAAGCCCTAGAGCACGGAACTAGATGTCCTAGCAACACCCCGCTTTAACAAGGGTTTGATAGAAAGAGCGAATTGTGAACAAATCAGCACTGGAGAAGAGAATTGTGAAGATTTCACTTCACAGAATGAAGATCCTTGTTTCCGTTCAATAATACAATGTGTGAACAATACATGTCTTTACATATGTTACAAGCTTGTAATCCTAGGGTAAGAGTCTATATAGGGAATGGGCTATTCATGGCAACAATATATATATACAGAGCATGTGGTAAAGGGCAATAAGGCTAGACAAGGCAATTGCCATGCAAGGCAAGCTGGCAATCGGCTATAGGCAATCAGCCATGCAAGGCAAGTAGGCAATCAGCTATACAAGGAAAGCACAGGATTTGCATTCCGCTAACACCCCTGCAAACTCAAGATGTCTTTGAATGCATTTGAAGTTTGGAGACAAGAAACCTTAGACGAGGGGAGGAAAGGGTTTTGGTAAATAAATCGGCGATTTGTTGTTCGGAAGGTGTAAAGGATAATAAAATCGTCTTCCATAACACATGATCGCGGATAAAATGACAGTCAACTTTAATATGTTTGGTGCGTTCATGGAAGACATCATTGTGAGCAATCTGAATAGCACTTTTGTTGTCACAGAAGAGAGGAGTTGACTGCGAAAGAGAAACACCCATGTCACGAAGAAGCCAATGTAACCAAATAACTTCTGTAGTAGAATGAGCAAGTGCACGATATTCAGCTTCTGCAGTGGAGCGAGTAATGACTGTTTGTTTCTTGCTTTTCCATGAGATAAGAGAGTCTCCAAGAAAGACACAAAATCCTGTTGTGGAACGTTGAAAATCCGATATAGGGGGTCCCAAGTTGAATTAGAAATGGCAACTATGAGGAGGGAGAATACGGTTGTTTAAGAAAACTAGAATTTACCAATTTGAAAAACTTAAACCGATTAAGAGATCAAAAACAATATTTTAAGCATACAAGTTAAATCTAATGGTGCAATGCAAATGAAAGAGCAAAGAGATAGAAAGAGTGCACCCGAGATTTAAAGTGGTTCGGTCCTCAAACCCGAGGCCTACTCCACTCCACCAACCAAACCCGTTGATGGCTTCACTATTTGATCTTCTTAACCTTGGCGAAGATCGGTGCCAATTACAATTGCTTTAACCTTGGTGGCAATCCTCACCACGGAGAAAAAGGGCTCCGCTTCTCCGAATACTCGCCCGAATACAAATCTTGAAAGATGAAAGAAAGAACTAAAAGATCCCTTCACAAGGGTTACATAAGATGTACAATTGAGAGCCTATGATCCAAATCCTAGAGTTGGTGATGAGAGGCACAATTGAGGCTTGATTCACTCTTGGGTATTCAAATGAAGTTTAAGAGTGTTAGGATTGATAGTTTGTATGTTTAGAACACCCATATTTATAGGAAAAACAAAATATGACCGTTCAGTGGCATTACGGTAATTCCAGCAAAATTCCAAACGGCTCTTTTTCAGACCGTTGGAGTGTTCTCGGAGTTCCGAGAATAATTCTCGGAGTTCCGAGAATAATTCTCGGAGTTCCGAGAAGCCTCACAGAAATTGGAAAAAGTCTACTGGACCATTTCTCGGAGTTCCGAGAATTCTCGGAGTTCCGAGAAAACCTCTCGGAGTTCCGAGAAGCCTATGCAGAGCAGATTTTCAATTCTGTTTTTGGGCTTCCAGTTCTCAATCAAGATGGGATTGCTATGAGGGTTCCAAGGTGTTGGAACTCCACAAGTACAATCACTTGTTTATTTAGGGTGTGTGAGATTACTTTAATCATGCCTCTAAAAACCTAATCTAGGTTTGGATCAATTACTTTTAGGAAAAGGTCTTCAATATTAATTTCTTCATGTCTTCAAGTCTTCATGACTTCTTGCTTGATGACTTTGGCCTTCCAATTAGTGGTCCAATGTGGGCTTCTTGGCCTTCAATCCAAGCATCCTTGATCTTACTTTATCAAGATCTACAACTTAGACAAACAAACACATTAGTGATAAATGATCACTTGTGTATTGGAATCATCAAAACAAGATGGGAATGCCAAGGTAAAAACCATTGGGCTTACAATCTCCCCCTTTTTGATGATGACAAGCACAAGAGATTTACAAATCAAAGCATATACTCTTTTCACATTTTTCTTACACTAGAGACTTTACTCTAGATTCTTCTCCCCCTTTGTCATCAACAAAAAGAAGGGGTAAGAAAAACAAGGGTTTAAAATTTACAATTTTAAAGCTCCCCCTTTTTCAAAGAAAAATTCAATTTTAACTCCCCCTAGTTAAAATAATTTTACAATACAAGAGGGGTTATAAAAAAAACATACAAATGAAATATATTCAATTTTAAGTTCAAAAACCCCTAATCTACACAATATGAATATCATCATATGGGGGTTTTGGGAACCCAAGATTTCTTGGTCCCACATCTAGCCCTACTCTTGGATGCACATTGGAATTGGTAATGACCATTCATTCCACAAAAATGGCATCTAACAAGAGGGTTAGATACACTAGTCCTATCATGATAATCATGTTGAGATCTAAGACTAGTTTTACTTAGGATTATGTCAATAATTTTATTTCCATTTAGAAATCCATGTAAACATAATCTAAGTCTTTCATTTTCATTATGAAGATGGGATGTTTGAACTAAAAGCTCATTTCTTTCATCTTCATAAGAATTGGAGGAGCTTGCCATGTTTTGAAATTTTAAAAGTTGGCAAGTTTTCTCATCCAAACTACCCTTAAGGGTATTAATCTCAAGTTTATGATTTTCAAGTGTAACTTGTTCTTGAGATATGGAAGAAGATAAATCACTTTTCAAAAATTCAAGTTCTTTTTCTAACTTTAAAATGGATTTTTTAAGAACTTTGTTTTTGAAAATTTGGGTATGCAAGGTTTCACATAATTCATCATAAGGTATACTATCACTTTTACTACTAGATGAAGAATATGAGGGGTTAGAGTTTACCTCAACTTCATGGGTGATTGTCATGAAGCAAAGATCATCTTTTTTATTTTCTTCCCCTTCACTTGAGCTTTTGCCCGATGTGCTTAACGCATCCCAACCGGCGGCAAGAGCCTTATGCTTCTTCCAATCCTTCTTACCCTTGTACTTAGAGGAAGTAGATTTTAGAAGTGGACAATCCGGTCTTTTGTGTCCAATCTTCTTGCAATTGAAGCATCTTAAGGCTCTTTCAACATCACTTTCCTCTTTCTTCTTCTTATCTTTCTTATGCTTCTTTCTCCACAAGCTCTTGAATCTTCGTAAAGCTTCTTCTTCGTCACTATCCGCTTCACTTGATGAGTCTTCCTTGGAAGCCTTGAGTGCTAGGGATCTAAATTCCCTCTCCTTCTCCTTTGGCTTCTTTTCCTCTTGTCGGCTAGTAAGGAGCATCTCATGGGTGATGAGAGATCCTACAAGCTCCTCTATCGTTAGTGTCTTGAGATTTTTTGACTCTTGAATCGCGGTCACCTTTGGATCCCAATGGGGAGGAAGAGACCTAAGTAACTTACTCACAAGCTCATCGTTAGGATAAGATTTACCAAGATTAGCTAGTTCGTTAGAAATAATAGAAAAACGAGTATACATTTCCGAAATACTCTCGTTTGGACTCATTCTAAACATTTCATACTTGCTCTTTAACAAGTTTATTTTGGAATCCTTGACTTGTGATGTTCCCTCATGGGTAGTTGCAAGGGTATCCCAAATAGTCTTGGCGGAATCAAAAAGAGCAACTCTATTAAACTCCTCGGTAGCTAAGGCACAAAACAAGGAATTTATTGCTTTGTAGTTCAAATTAGCTTGCCTTTTCTCTACCACATTCCATTCTTCAAAAGGATTGGAAGGTACATTGTATCCATTTTCAACAATGTACCAAAGTTCCACATCTATCGAAAGAAGATAGATGCGCATCCTTGTTTTCCAATGTCCATAGTTTGACCCATTGAAGAAAGGAGGTCTAGTTGTGGAATGGCCTTCCGGAAGTCCGGTTCCAATTTGGTGTGCCATTTCACAATTAGAAGTTGCCAAATAAACTCTTTCCCTAGTTAAATTTTGAAATAACTTTTACAAAAATTTTAAAATCTTTTAAGAGCCAAGGCTCTGATACCAAGTAAAAATCCGATATAGGGGGTCCCAAGTTGAATTAGAAATGGCAACTATGAGGAGGGAGAATACGGTTGTTTAAGAAAACTAGAATTTACCAATTTGAAAAACTTAAACCGATTAAGAGATCAAAAACAATATTTTAAGCATACAAGTTAAATCTAATGGTGCAATGCAAATGAAAGAGCAAAGAGATAGAAAGAGTGCACCCGAGATTTAAAGTGGTTCGGTCCTCAAACCCGAGGCCTACTCCACTCCACCAACCAAACCCGTTGATGGCTTCACTATTTGATCTTCTTAACCTTGGCGAAGATCGGTGCCAATTACAATTGCTTTAACCTTGGTGGCAATCCTCACCACGGAGAAAAAGGGCTCCGCTTCTCCGAATACTCGCCCGAATACAAATCTTGAAAGATGAAAGAAAGAACTAAAAGATCCCTTCACAAGGGTTACATAAGATGTACAATTGAGAGCCTATGATCCAAATCCTAGAGTTGGTGATGAGAGGCACAATTGAGGCTTGATTCACTCTTGGGTATTCAAATGAAGTTTAAGAGTGTTAGGATTGATAGTTTGTATGTTTAGAACACCCATATTTATAGGAAAAACAAAATATGACCGTTCAGTGGCATTACGGTAATTCCAGCAAAATTCCAAACGGCTCTTTTTCAGACCGTTGGAGTGTTCTCGGAGTTCCGAGAATAATTCTCGGAGTTCCGAGAAAAAATCTCGGAGTTCCGAGAAGCCTCACAGAAATTGGAAAAAGTCTACTGGACCATTTCTCGGAGTTCCGAGAATTCTCGGAGTTCCGAGAAAACCTCTCGGAGTTCCGAGAAGCCTATGCAGAGCAGATTTTCAATTCTGTTTTTGGGCTTCCAGTTCTCAATCAAGATGGGATTGCTATGAGGGTTCCAAGGTGTTGGAACTCCACAAGTACAATCACTTGTTTATTTAGGGTGTGTGAGATTACTTTAATCATGCCTCTAAAAACCTAATCTAGGTTTGGATCAATTACTTTTAGGAAAAGGTCTTCAATATTAATTTCTTCATGTCTTCAAGTCTTCATGACTTCTTGCTTGATGACTTTGGCCTTCCAATTAGTGGTCCAATGTGGGCTTCTTGGCCTTCAATCCAAGCATCCTTGATCTTACTTTATCAAGATCTACAACTTAGACAAACAAACACATTAGTGATAAATGATCACTTGTGTATTGGAATCATCAAAACAAGATGGGAATGCCAAGGTAAAAACCATTGGGCTTACAAACGTCGATCAGTAACATCACCAGCATAATCAGCGTCAGAGTATGCGCGAAAGTAAGGGATGACTTGGAAGAGTAAAGTATCCCTTGAAATATCGTGCCTTCAAGATATCGTAAAATCCTGAGAACGGCAACAAAATGAACAGGGCGAGGTTTGGCTATAAACTGACTGACAATTTGAACGGTATGACTAATATCAGGTCGGGTAATAGTGAGATAGTTGAGACTCCCGACCAGCTAGGATACAAAGTAGGATTAGGAAGAAGGTTGCCATCAGAAGGTCAAAGCTTCACATTCAATTCAAGAGTGTTTACTATCTTAGCATCAGTAAGACCGGCTCGACTAATAATATCATATGCATACTTCACTTGCGAAAGAAAATATCCAGTAGGAGTGGAATCAATTTCTATCCCGAGAAAGTAACGAAGATGACCGAGATCTTTCATCTCAAAGCATTTGTGCAAATGATTCTTAGCATTATTAATGTCGCGTATATCATTACTAGTAATAACCATATCATCGAGATATAAAAGTAGAATAACAAAGCCACGAGTTGACCTTTGAATGAACATAGCAGAATCATATGCACTTTGAGAAAAACCGTAGTTGAGAATGGTAGTACGAAATTTCTCAAACCAGGGCGAGGGGCTTGTTTGAGACCATATAAGGTACGCCGAAGTTTGCAAACTTGTCGAGGCTTGTGTGAAAGACCTTGAGGAGGCTGCATATATACTTCTTCATGAAGATCACCATTGAGGAAGGCATTTTTAACATCCATTTGATGCAACGACCAATGTCGAGTAGAGGTAACAGCAATAAGAGTTCGTACAGTAGTCATACGAGCAACATGGGCAAATGTTTCCTCATAATCGATCTCGTACTCTTGGGTGAATCCTTTTGCAACAAGACGAGCTTTGTACCGTTCAATAGATCCATCCGACTTGCTTTTGATCTTATATACCCATTTGCTTCCAACAACACTCTTTCCAGGAGGAAGATCTACAAGATCCCATGTATTGGTATTTTGTAAGGTCGTGAGCTCTTCTTTCATCCCGTGCTGCCATTTTGGGTTAGAAGCAGCCTCTCGATAGTAAAGACAGAATAGAAGACAAAAAACAATGATAATCTTTTAGTTTAGTCGGAGGATGGTGTTCTCTTTGTGCGTAGTGATGCGTACAGGCAACGAGTCCTAGATCACTTGTAGAGGTAGTGTTGTTGATGGCAGGCATAAAATGGTCAGTGTTGGAATCATTAGACACAAAATCATCTGGGGGAGGAGTCAACTCAGAAGAATTTTCATAAGGAGCATCGAAAAAGGGATCCACAAGTTGAAGAGGCTCGGATGATGGTGTAGAGGACATAGAATAAAATGGTATTTCTCCCAAAAGACAACATGACGAGAGATGCGTAATTTTTTGGCTACAGGATCATAGCAACGATATCCTTTTTGTTGAATACCGTAGCCTAAAAATACACAAATGACACTTCTTTTCTCTAACTTATGTCGCTCTCGTGTAGGAAGAAGCACAAAACATGTGGACCCAAACACACGAAGTTCAGAGTAATCAGGAAGAGAGTGATAAAGACGTTCAAAATGCGATATCCCATCAATGATAGATGAGGGAATCCGATTAAAGAGATAAGCTGAAGTGTGAACAACTTCACCCTAGAATTTATGGGGAACTGAAGAGGAGAGAAGTAAAGTTCGAGCAGTTTCAATAATATGACGATGTTTGCGTTCCGCTACACCATTCTGTTCAAGTGTATCAGTACATGATAATTGGGAAAGAGTACCTTCAGATTTTAAAAATGCATGAAACCCGATGACATGTATTCCCCACCAAAGCCAAAATGAAATATTTTAATAGATTTGGAAAATTGAGTTTTTACCATGGTGGCAAACTCAACATAAATACGTAAAAATTTAGAACGAAACTTCAACAGATAAAGCCAAGTATATCGAGAATAATCATCCACAAAAATTACATAGTACTGACTACCACCCATAGAAGAAATATTAGTCGGCCCCCAAATATCAGAATGTATCAAGTCAAATGAAGATAAGGAAACAGATGTACTTCTAGTAAATGGTAATGATGGTTGCTTAGCCAGTCTACAATTAATGTAACATAGTTCGTTTTCTGTCCGGACTTATCCTAACAACCCTTTATTTATCATATACTGAAGACGAGAAGCAGAAACATGACCTAGTAGATAATGCCATGACATAAAGGGAGAATATTCTGGGGTAGAGGCTGCTACAAGCGAGGGACGCAGAGAAGGAGGAACATGACTCGTATCCCGACGAAATAACCGACCAGTTTTACTGCCTGTCCCAACTTGCTTCCCCATCAAGTGATCCTGCATAATGCAACCGGAAGACGAAAAAACAACATCAAAACCATGATCACACAACTGACCTACAGAGATTAGATTCATTGATAGTTTAGGAACAAGAAGAATATCAGGTAAAGAGAGCATGAAAGATGATTTAATCATCCCAGTGTGACTAGAGGTAATAGTAGATCCATCAGCAGTATGAATTACTGGAGAAGCAATAGATCGGGGATTTGGAAAGAATGCATGTCAAAAGTCATGTGATGAGAAGCACTGGAATAAAAAAACCAACTATCTGAATAAGTACCTGAGGGAACCAAGAGGGCAGAGACAACAGGAGTAATATTACCAATTTAAGAGAAAGCTTGCTGAATCATCTCTTGTACATGATCTGATGTAAGATGACCATGTGTTGTTGAAGGATCGGGTGGAGCCTTATTGGATGAATTCGGAGCGGGAACTGCGATAAGACAACTATTAGAAGCAGACACAGTCGTAGAACCAATATTCCACTTCTTTTTGTTGCGCATATTATTGGAAGTTGGTGAAGGACAATTCCTAACCATATGTTAGTATTCTTTGCAGTAGATGCATTGAATTTTGGACATGTCTTGATATCCTTGAACAACTTTTCATTTTGCCTTTGGAGCACCTGCTACTGTTGATTAATGGGGCCCAACATTCCTTATATGAAGCAACCTGAGCATTCGGAGATCCACCCTTGGCGGTCCCATTGGTTTATCCAAAAATGTTAGCACCAATCACAAAGCCCCCTCCGGGCGTTGATAGGATGTGGGTCCCATGGCCATCTATGTCAATGGCTGTGTGGAGGAGGAATTGAGTGGGCCCAACGCGTGGGCCCGATACCCATCATTGAAGTACCTCATTCCGATCAGCTTCCTATTACAGCGAACCATCGATTGGGCCCCATCTTTCTCACGAATTCCTTTCCACTTTGATGGAATGGGCCCCATTCCTTCATCATTAAAGCTCTGATTCCAGCCACACCCCGGAATCAAGATTTCCAATAATTGTATCTTCACCGAATCGTGCTCGTTTCCATATAGATTCCAATGGGACTACACCATCTTTCTCTAGTCCCAGAAATTGCCATGATCGAGTGGTGTGTAATTTTCTTCTCTTATTTTCAAAAATAGATATAACTTTGGGATACTTTGCAATCTCCATTGCTTCTTCGTCTTCGAGATTCGCAGCGAAACCATTGATATGTTTGGTGTATGAATAAAAGATTGCATCTTTTGCCTTTTCCTTACTACCCAAGAATGATCCAAGAAACTCATAATGTGAATCAGTTACTCTCTCATAATTAACAGAAGAAACTTCTAAACCAGTGTTTAAAAACTTCTTGACACGACAAGGAACTCGCCCGAGTCGACAAGGATTTTTCTTGACCGCGTTCAGCGTCGCACACATCCGTGTTTCGCGTTTTGCCCTGTAGAGTCAAGAAAAACTCCTTTGACTCTGCCGAGTTTAGACCGCGTTGACTGCGTCAACTGCGTTCTTGGCCGCGGACAGTCTGCGCCGAGTTGACAAGGATTTCTCTTGTCCGCGTTCTGCATCACATCCATGTTTTTAAACATTGTTCTAAATCATCTGAATGACCCCTGAAGTAGACCACATATGATTTTTTGATAGCAAAGGTGGGTCTCTCCAATAGAGAGAAAAGCAAGAGTGAAAGAATGAAAAGAGGACGACTAACAATTCCCATTTTTCTTCTCCCTTGTTCAGATTTTTTTTCTTTCCCGTCTGCCTTGTTTCACCCAAGAAGCCAAAAGGCTCAGTGTTTTCCCCTATTTTAAAAGCCTTTGGTAAGAAGATGGCTTACTTCATATGTAAAACAGCTTTTTCTTTTTTAAGTAGATTTTGTTGTCTATTCTACTCAAACTCTTTTATTCACCATAGCTCAATGTATCTCAATTTGATAAAAAGAATGTGCCGATCTCCTTCACCATCCTACTTTGTCAGGAAATTTTATTCTAAAACTGAATTCATCTAACAACACGTTAGCTATTAACAATATACTATACTATAATGGGTCTCTTTTTTAATCACCCGCCCCTTTAGTTGGTGTCAAACTGGGCATCATTTTGTCTTGACTGTGATGTTGCAATCTTGTTTCAGAAGTCCCCAAGATAACCTCCAACCAAATAAACAAATTCTAATGACTCCACTCTGATCTAAACAGAAGGAGTAAGGTGTGTTCTACTTTGTTCAGTTCAAATACTCAGTTTTACTCATAATAACGGTATGACACCATTTTGATTCTCTAGGAATAGTGAGATGCCCAAGTTAGAAGCTGAATAGAGATAAAAGGATGTGCCACAAATAGAGGAATCTCATTCAGTAGATACAACTTAAAGGGGATGAATGCACTTCTTTTTTCTAACCATGAGCCCTCCCTTTGTAGTTGTTTATAATTTTTTGTCATTAGTCATAAGCTCACTAATGAAATTGATCCTCATTTCATCATAATCTCATTTGTGAAACATGAAAACAGGACATTAGAGAGAGAGGGAGAGAAACTAGATACTGGTGGTTTTTTTAAATTAAAAGGTATTTGCTAGGGACAATCGCAGAAGGTGTATCGCGGAGCTTCTGTTATATGAGAGAGCAGCCACTTCAGATGTATTAAATTAATAAGACAAAATCTAAGCCTATGTGTCTGCTCTCTCATGCAACATATGCTCCGCGAAATGCCTTCTGCAATGGTCCCTAGCAAATCCCTAAAAATTGAGGGAAAAGTGTTAAATCAAACAGAAGCTAGCTTCCACTGTTCATCTGTGGTATAGATATGAGGGTTAGGAACATTATATGGAGACACTGTTCATATATATATATATATATATATATATATATATGAGAAAACGGTTCCTACACATATGTGTAGAGAGTTCTCTACACACTAGCTTAAAATACAGTGGGGGCCCACATTGTTTGGGTGATCCAAGCCATCCATTTTAAAGGCCCTCACATAGATAGGGTGTCTACAAAAAATCAGATCCATAGGATCATCCCAACCCTACAATTTGTGGAGGTAAAATGGATGTCTTTAAACCTTCACAAATTAGTACATTTTTTCCCTCCACAGTTCGAATGGTTAGGATGATCCTATGGATCTGATTTTTTGTGGACACCCTATCTATGTGAGGGCCTTAAAAATGAATGGTTTGGATCACCCAAATAATGTGGCCCCCACTGTATTTGAAGCTAGTGTGTAGATAACTTATCTACACATATGTGTAGGAACCGTTTTCTCATATATATATATATATGAGAAAACGGTTCCTACACATATGTGTAGATAAGTTATCTACATACTAGCTTAAAATACAGTAGAGGGCATGTTGTTTGGGTGATCCAAACCATTCATTTGATTGGCCCTCACATAGATGGGGTGTCCATAAAAAATCAGCTCCATAGTATCATCCCAACCCTACGATTAGTGGAGGTAAAATGGACGTGTATAAACCTTCACAAATCTGTCCATTTTTTGCCTCCCCGGTTCGAAGGGTTAGGATGATCCTATGGAGCTGATTTTTTGTTGACACCCTATCTATATGAGGGCTAATCAAATGAATGGTTTGGATCACCCAAACAATGTGGGCCTCCACCGTATTTTAAGCTAGTGTGTAGATCACTTATCTACACATATGTGTAGAAACCGTTCTCTCACTCTCTCTCTCTCTCACTCACTCTCACACACTCTCTCTCTCTCTCTCTCTATATATATATATATATATATATGTATATATATATATATATATATATATATATTTTGGCCTGAAATATCAACGTTTTGGATCATCCTATGTATGAAGTGAGCACACTTTGCTTTTTGAAAAATATTGGACTTCACGTGGGCACACTCTATAAAACCTCCTGCTATAGTATTGATTTTTTCCTATATATGGAAGCCAAAAGGAACTTTGAATCCAGCTTGGGTAGATAACTGTAATGCCCGGTTGCTTGGCAGTGAGAGAGCGACATGCACCAATGTGCGCACGTTAGCGAGAACCCTACGTAAAGTTTCATGACGTTAGCGTCGTCACTCACTCACGCACTATAAAACTCATAAGCTAGCTTCCACGAGTAATGTCCAGTCAGATTGTGGACCCCATTGGCACCTCCCTTTTGTTTTATTATGTATCAGAGTCCGGATTCGAAGAAACTCTGCCGGCTCTTTTCTTTCTCAATAATGACGCGTGAATGCTTTTACCATGTCGTCACTCACGCGGCCACGTTTTGGAATGGGTGAGCCGAAAAAGCGGCATTCTCCTCGCCGACTTGGAGCCGATCCACTAATATATATATATATATATATATATATATATTTTTTTTTTTTTTTTTCATAATTTTTTTTGAGGGGCTTGTGGAAAAAAAGAGGCAAATTGAGTGGGGCTCACTTCGAGGATGATCTAAGCCGTTCATTTCTTGGGCCATAATGTATTGTACCATAATCATCTCCATAAAATGATACTAACACTCTGATCTATGTGGCTTTCTATAATGTGCACTCCCTCTACAGATCAGAGTGTTAGAATCATCCAACTAAGATAATCTTCGGGGTACAACCTATTTTTGTTGTGGCCCTACAAATGAACGGTCTATATCCTCTCGCATGAAGTGGCCCACTACACTTTCTAAATTATACTGGGCTTCCC
Organism: Tasmannia lanceolata; assembly: GCF_043159265.1. Lineage (NCBI taxonomy): Eukaryota > Viridiplantae > Streptophyta > Magnoliopsida > Canellales > Winteraceae > Tasmannia > Tasmannia lanceolata. The sequence goes on from NW_027518679.1 coordinate 30,342,653, forward strand.
GTGCACACACTATTAAACACTCCCCAAATTGCTAAATCGACTCCCCATGTGTCTTTCTCTCTCCTCTAGGTTAGAGAGAGAGAGAGAGGAGAGAGATAGAAACATGGGAGTCGATTTATCCATTTGAGGAGTCGATTTATCACTGTCCTTTTTTATATTGTAAAAGCCTGTATAATCCAATACTTTTTCAAAAAGTAGTGTCCAGCTTACACCATAAGATTATCCAGACCGTTCATTTGATGGGTCACAACGTAAATAGGTTGCGCCCATGCCCCAAAAATCATTTCCATTAGATGATCCCAACCCTTCGATCTATAGATGTTTCCAATATGCAGTTCCTCTATAGATCGGAGGGCTATGATCATCCAATGGAAATATTTTTTGGGCACAACCTATTTACATCAAATGGACAGTTTGGATCATCTTTTTGTGTTAGCCGTGCTTTCTCAAAAAGCTTCTGGAAAAATTCAAAGATGGAAGTTGAAGAAGCTTTCTCACCTTCTAGAAAAAAAAAAAAAAAAGACTCCTTGCCGAGGAATAGAGCGTTGAACGAGTACTAGACGATTCATCTGGAACTTTGCAAAAGCACGCGGCTTAATGTTATCTCACACACGTGTCGTTCTATTAGAGGTCTTGTAAAGTTAGATGGTTACTTAAACGGGTTCCCTTTCGTTTCCTTTTCCGTCTCTCATTTGAAACTCTCCTCTATAAAACCTTCTCCTTCTCCTCTAAAGCACTAAACCTAAACCCTAACCCTAAACACAGAAACTAAGCAGCGTTTTGTTCTACAATCAAAACCCAAATCAACCGATCCATCAATCAAATGGCTCGATTTTTATCAAACCCTAATCTTATCGCTTCTATTGTCGATAGCTTCGCCCTTTCTGTAACTAGGTAAGATCGGTACCATATGATTCTCGGCTTTCTTTCTTCTTCTTCTTTTTCTTTTTTAATTTTATCAATTCTTGTGTTGAGAACTGATATTGCCACTCACTTGTTTTGGTTCCATCCATGGCGAATACTTAGAAACTTCATTAGTTCTCAGTTTCGAACGCTTATTGGCCACTAAACTGTAAATACAGTTGATTATGGAAATACCCATAAATCAGAGGGTGGCTAATACCGTTTTCGTTGTTCTAAAATCTTGATCGTGGAGCCTTGGGCGTATTTTAGTGACATACAACTTGCAAGATTTAGTGTGCGCCTTGTGTGCGTCTCTCAGGCTAATAAAGGCAGAGGCAAGCCGCATGATTTTGCTTCGTACGAGGACCCACAGATTTTTTATGGTGTAAGCCCTAATAGTTCCTTATTTTTGTACGTACCACATCATAGGGATGATCCAAACCGTCCATGTAATGGGCCACAACCGCAAGGCAAATTGGTTGTGCCCAAAAAAATCATTTCCATAGGATGATCCGATCTATGAAGGAACTGCATATTATGGGATCTATAGATCGGAGGGCTAGGATCAACTAATGAAAATGATTTTTGGTGAACAACCTATTTACGTTCTGTTCCATCACATGGACGGTTTGGATCATCCTATGATGTAGTCCGTACAATACTTTTTTGAAAAATAAAGGACTATAAAGGCTTACATCATGTAAAAACGTGGGAGGACTCATATTTCCAATATGGCTCTGTTCACTTCTTTTCCTTGGTGCTGTTTTTCCTAGAAAACAGCCTATTTTTCCCTGACATGACCTTGACAAGACAGAATATCTGTGTTCACTTTTTTTTCCAGGGAAAACTATTATCAGATGTGGAATTTCTTATTTGAAATTGACTTTTTCCCTCTTACTTGAGATTTGTTTTCCGATTAAATATATCGGAAAGAGGCTTCCCAGGGAAAACGAAGCCTTTTCCTCTTCATTCCTTTCCCTTCTGCCATGTCATCCGGAAAGAAAAGGAAAACAAAATCCTTTCCTTTCCTTTCCGGGGAAAAGAAGTGAACAGAGCCTATGGGAAATGATATATTTGCCCCTTTTCTACTAGGGACAGCCCCTAATGCTGTGCATGTTAGCTAGAACCCATTTTTTTGGGAATTATTATAATATTTTTACCTGAGACAGCCCCTTTAGTGTATTTATGACTACCTCTTACACTAGAAGGGGTGTCCCAGGCAAAAAAATGGGCAATACTTCCTACCCATTTTCATTTTAGTGAAATAAAACTAGGTGGCTTGTATCGCCACCCCCCATAATTCAGACATATTAACCCATTAATCATCTCTTTATTTTCTTGCAGGCGAGGGGTTTCAACAGCATCTCAAGGGGTAGTCTCGAGCATGACTAGAGCAGGTATTTCAAGAGGGGGTGGCGTTATCATAAAGGTGGAGGAGAAATCAATTAAAAAAGGAGGAGAGGCTTCTTGGGTTCCGGACCCTAAAACGGGCTTCTACCGGCCCATGAACAGTGCCACAGAGGTCGATGTTGCCGATTTGCGTGAGGCGCTCTTGTCACAGAAAAAACGCCGCCATTAAGAGGGAGAGTGTTCTTAACAAAATTGAGAGAGGGAGTTTTTGTCTTTTCTGCCTCTCCTCTCTTTTGTTAACATAGTCAAGAAAGTTGGTAGTCTCATTTTCATTAGCGTTTTATTGTTTGGCAATGTATAACATTTCGTGATTTTATACTAATGGTAATGGAGAGTGCTTGATATACTCGTGATAAAAGGAGTGAGGTGATAACCGCACTCCCCCTTATTTTTATATTGGCACATGGTTTAGTTGGAAGTTTTTTCTATCCCTTGAAAGCCACTAGATACTAGAGGGAGATACCTCGTGGGCTACTTGCTTACCTAATTTCATGAGTTGTTGCTCTTAGAAGACAAGAAAGCCCTAGAGCACGGAACTAGAAGTCCTAGCGAGACACCCCGCCTTTAACAAGGGTTTGATAGAAAGAGCGAATAACGTAACTTGATTGTATTACAAGGGTTGGCAAATGCTCAATCCAAGGACTAGACTCTTTCAGTTAATCCTACGCATGGCCAAACTCAACCCCATAGTTCAAGTCCCTTGGTTGGATAGTTGTTCATAATGGCTAAATTTGTAGTAGAGCGTATTGAAACCGGCTGAAAATTGATTTTTTATACTCTGCAAAATGTGACAAGGGAAGTGAAAGACAAAGAAATACTTCTTAGAAGCGCACAAGTCTGTGTCATCTTGCTTAGCTATTAAAAACCTTAGGACTTCAGTCTATGCTTCTCTAAATCCTCATCTGAACCAGATTTTGTCCAAAACTTTACTTCGAAGCCCAGGGGAACTTTACTTCGAAGCCCAGGGGTTTCTGGTGAATTGGTGATCCTACGTGACGATAAAATACTCGAGAGACCCCCCCATTTATCCTGAATTCTACACAACAAAGGGTTTCCTAAAGGTGAATTGGGAGTACTAAGCGGTTAAAAAAATATTCACTCCCCCATTTGTCCTGAATCCTGCACAACAAAGACTATAAAAACTAAAGCGTGCAGAGATACGAAAAACACACAACAGATGGACATATGTTGCGCAACCATGATTTGATTCACGATTCAAGTGGATGATGCCAATATTGTCTAGAGCAACTTCTTTGATCTTGTCCCCCAATGATAACTGTATCTATAATGACTTAAACAACATGCTCTCTAACTGTATCTATATCACTTCTCTTTTGGTTGAGAACAACGACGTTAATCTCTATTGGCTAAAAACGGTGCTGGATTCTAGAGTACGCCGCCGGAATATCGAGTACACTACCGGATTTTCTAGGTTCAAACATGTGTTTCAAACATATCGAGTACTCCGGTTTCTAGAGTACGCTGGCGGAAATATGGTGTATGCCGGTGGAATTAAGGGGTACGCTGACTGAATTAATGGGTATGCCGGCGGAATCTCATACAGAGAGATGACGGTATTGTTAGAAGACTCCACCATTCCATATTGATGTCCATGTCTTGTGGATCCGACCGTCTATGTATATTAGCGACGGCCAAGATTTAAACCCTAAACCCTAAGCATAGTTTTTGTTCTACAATCAAAACCCAAATCAACGAATCCATCAATCAAATGGCTCGTTTTTTTATCAAACCCTAATCTTCTAGCTTCTATTGTCGATAGCTTGGCCCTTTCTGTAACAAGGTAAGATCAGTACCATATTATTCTCAGCTTTCTTTTTTTAATTTTTTTTCAATATTGCCACTCACTTGTTTTGGTTCCTTCCACCTATCCATGGCGATTACTAAGAAATTTCATTAGTTCTCAGTTTTGAGAGCTTATTGGCTGCTAAACTGTAAATTCAGTTGATTTGGGAAATACCCATAAATCACAGGGTGGCTAATACCGTTTTCGTTGTTCTCAAATCTAAATCTGTGAAGCCTTGGGTTTTGGGCGCTAAACACCACCAATAAGCGTATTTTAGATGGGCCTTCCTCACAAAATATAACATGAGCCGTGTGTGTTCACGCGATAGGACCCTGGCGGTCAGCCAGAGGTGAAACTGCAGTTAGATTTAGGTCACCGTGCAACGAGCGCATTTTAGTGAGATACAACTTGAAATATTTAGTGTGCGCCGTGTGTGTCTCACAGGCTAAAGGCAAGCCGCATGATTTGCTTCATACGAGGACCCATGTTTCACATATGGGAAATGATATATTCGCCCCTTTTTTTACTAGGGACAGCCCCCTCTCGTGTAAAAGAGTAGTCTTAAGTCATAACTCATAACTCATAAATACATTAGAGGGGGCTATCCCAAGTAATATAAGGGGGGGCGACTACATCACCTCCCTTTTACTCAGGGCCCACTCTAACACACGGCGTATTTTAGCGAGAACCCATTTTTTTTGGTAATTGATATATTCGCCCCATTTTTTACTTGGGACAGCCCCTCTAGTTTATTTAATATTTAGACCTTTCCACGTATTAATCATCACTTTATTTTCTTGCAGGCAAGGGGTTTCGACAGCATCTCAAGGACTGGTCTCGAACATGGCTACAGGAGGGAGTTCTAGAAGGGGTGGCGTTATCATAAAGGGGGATGGGAAGAAGATTATAAAAGGAGGAGAGGCTTCATGGGTTCCGGACCCTAAAACGGGCTTCTACCGCCCCATGAACAGTGCCACAGAGGTTGATGTTGCCGATTTAGGGGTGTAAACGAGCCGAGCCGAGCCAAGCTTGGCCAGGCTCGGCTCGGCTCGTTAAGCTCAAAAGCTCGGCTCGGTCTCGAACCAAGCTCGGGCTCGGTCCGATCAGGCTCAGCCAGGCTCGCGAGCCTTACCGAGCTCGGGTTATATTATGTTCACACCCCTCATCTTCCCTGGACAGCCCTACTAGTGTAATTTGACTACTTTTTTTACAATATGGGGGGTGGTCATAGTAACAAATAGGGTTCCAAAAATGAAGTGACATATTCCCCCCCCCCTCTTTCACTCCCTGGACAACCCTTTTAATGTATAAATTAATATATAATATATATATTTAAATATATTAAATTCTTAACGAACCGAGCTGAGCCTGGCCTAAATTGGGCTCGGCTCGGCTCGTTAAGGATTCGAGTCGAGCTCGAGCGAGCTTCCGAGCCTGAGCCAAAATTGACACCCTTACGCCGATTTGCGTGAGGTGCTCTTGTCACACAAAACCCGCCACCATTAAGAGGGAGAGTGTTCTTAACAAAAATGAGGGAGGGTTTTTTGTCTTTTCTGCCTGTCCTCTTTTTTGTTAAAATAGTCAAGAAAGTTGGTTGTCTCATTTTCTTTTTGTTAACATTTCCTGACTTTGTGAGTGCTTGCCACGCTTAATACCACTAATAATGATAAAAATCTGGTGGGCACCACACCCAGCCAATTATTAAGCACCTAGTGCCTTATGGTTTACTTTCGACCAAAGGCTTCATGAAAATTTTCTAAAGGATTCATTTAGCCGACCTCAACTAGTTTGGGACAAAGGCCTAGTTGAGTTCGAGTTGAGTTGTAGTGCGTTATGGTGAAATAGGGGTGAGTGATTTTCTCATTCTTTTCTTTCTCCCGGGCATGTTCTCCCTCATCTCTTGAAAGATGTACAACAGAGTTGTTCTCACCACTAGTTTGAGCGCACTTTCAATTACCACTACGAACGAAGGACTTGTTAACACGGTGACGAAGACCTCCGGAATTGAGGATTAGGTCAGCATAGGGGCGACTTATCCCGCGTAGTGGAGTAAATTAGTTTGAATTTAGCTTATATCAAATATTCTAGGATATTAGGATATTTCAAGGGGAGTGATAAATCGACCCCCAAATATCTTAAATCGACCCCCTATGTGTAGTGTAAGGGGTCGATTTATCACTTCCCTATATCAAGATGGATTACTTGGATGGTAGATTAAGCAACTAGGATTGATTTGGATATTCAATATTCGATTAATCTTTATCTAGTTATTTCTATTATTATCATAAAATGTTTCTGGATCTTTCTATGTTTATCTTTAAGTACTTTATATAAGCACGTGTTAAGGAAAATCAATGAAGAATTTTATCCAAGAAATTGTGCCTTTGGCACAAAGGAGGATTATGGAGCCTCATCCATAGCCCTATTGAATCAGACTAAAACGGGCATGAGCAGATACTAACTCAATCCTCTGTGCCTTGTTCTTTGTGTGGCCTGTGACTGAAATTCTGACCACAATATTGCATCAAAAGAATCATAACCACCAGGGCAAAGACTCAATCCTCTGTGCCCAGATTTTGCAGCCTTGAGCTATAATAACAAAACTCATACAATCAAAACAAAAAATAGGGAAGCTTGCACCTTACACCTTCTGCCATAATGGGCACAAACCTAACTCTGCTATACACAAAGGACTAATGAAATTGGCAAACCGAGAACCTGTACTAGGAGAATCAATTATAGCATCTGTACCTAATTCTTGTTAAACCAAACAGTTGTTGCCGGAGGCCGTCTCTAGTAAGGTTTTCAAATCATATCCTTAGCATTATATTATAACTGCTAATCAGAAACCTAGATGTAACAATTAAATTAATCGACATGAGTTTAAGCAAACTTCCTAGAGTCAAGGCAACCCAGATATGTACTTCAACTCCTCATTCATAGTAAGGCCTCTTCCTTTTTTCCTCATCTTTACGGGAGTCATCTACATTTTCGCCATCAATTGAAAGAGGAATTTTACTAAGGAAACAAAGAACAAACAATTTAATCCCAGATCATAGTAGAATTACACTTGACTCCAAAAAAAAGGGAAGTGATATTTACACCCCTTTTGTATTGGCCTTGTCATTAGATTTTTATACGCAAGTCTAAACATAACTTATCTAACTAGCCCTAGTATCTGATAATTTCCTACCAAACAGCCTACCTAACCGCTTCCCCTCGCCCTATTCCTCCTTTTTTGTTTTTTTCTTCTGATTTAGGCTCCAATAAGCTTAATAACCATTTAAACAGCTATTAGCCAAAAAACCCATAACACAAACAACATCATTTCCATACCAAACAATGAGAAATCACAAACCCTAAGAACAAATGCATAGAAACAGTAAAATCAATTCAAATGGCTCTTATTAAATCAAACCCCAATGCTAACAACCCACATAATGTAATCAAGCCTAATCAAGTACTAGTTCTAGAAATTCTAAGAAGAAGAGACAAAGACAAAGGGTCTTCCAGTTCTTATTTGGTAGGACAGTAAAAACTTTCAAATGGCTCTTATTAAATGAAACCCTGTTAACAACCCAGATCATGTAATCAAGCCCAATCAAGTACTAGTTCTAAAAATTCTAAGAAGAAGAGACAAAGGGTCTTACAGTTCTTACTTGGTAGCCCTCTATAAGTCCCCCATTTCCAACACAATCAAACCCACATCCACACTGAGGGCACTCCTCAAAGTTGTCCACTGAGAAGCTAGCAGAGGCAATCCCAACAGAAAATTTAAGCTCATCCCCACTTCTCACAACCTCCACAATATTAACCCAGAAGAAGAGAACTTTTACACTTATGCCACTGAGATCTTTAAGCTTATCCTTCTCAATGTACCCACTAATAGTGGACTTATATTTCAGTTTGTAGGAACCTTCCAATGAGAAACTACAACTCCCATTCAAATAGGCTGAGAATTTACCAGTATCTGTATCAAGTTCATAGCCTAAAACTCCTGCGGGAAGAAGGCCTATGGGGAAATCATACTCTTCTAGAACTTCATAGACTGTTAGGGTGTCATTGGCCAATATGGGTTCGACCAAATTAGCCATAAGGAGAAAGAAAATGCAGAGAAAAGTTGTTAGAGCTATGGATCTTGGCCATGAGAGCAAACCCATTCTCTCTCTCTCTCTCTCTCTCTCTCTGTCTCTCTGTGAATAAGATTGTAAGATGGGTCTGGGTTTGGTACTCTCTCTCTCTCTCACACACACACTCTCTGTGAATAAGATGGGTGTCGGTTTGGTATTTTCTGTATACGTAAGTACCCGAACGGTCATTCAACGGCTATAAATGTGCACATGTTTCTATGGTGAAGCAGATAACATACAGTGAATGAAAAGCGTGGGCCACGCAAAGTGAAGTGATATTTCCACAGCCTTGTACAGCATTTTCAACTCATTTAATTTGTTTCTTTCCCCTAAAATTACTATATCGGTTAAGTGTATTTTCAAAATAAAAATCTTTTGAAAGTAGTTTACAAACAAAAGTGATTTCTTTTACTGAGAGTGGTTGAAGTAGCTTTGAAAAGATATTCGATGGGCAAAAAGTCTGAGAGAGGTTTATCCGGCACAATGGGTTTTAGCCATTGGGTAGACCCACACGTGCACGAACGGCGTGGGCTGTATGGCGCTAGTGGTGCTTTTTATGGCACACTTGGCGTAGTTTTACACAAACCAACAATCATTCCAGGACTGATCTCGACAATAGAGTCGCGGATGGGCGCGATCTAATGGCCAAAATCGAACCCACTCTGAATAGGTGTCAGTATAAAAATAGCAGAAACGTTCCATTCAATATGGATTTTGAAATTCCATTTTGGTGTATCTTGGAGGCAAATTTGTGGGTTCCATTCAATATAGATTTCGAAATTCCATTTTGGTGTATCTTGGAGGCAAATTTGTGGTACCCCTTGCACACTTACTGGTGGGGGCGAATATTGTCTTAAGGAAAGCAACTTCGGGGCCTTGAAGCATCTCTTTTCTTATTCTATTTCCCGCCACCTCCACAGCAAATCCTCTTCCACAATCTCCACAGCAAATCCTTCGACTGCTGGGGTAAGGAAAGCAACTTCGCGCCTTGAAGCATCTCTTTTCTTATTCTATTTCTCACCATCTCCACAGCAAATCCTCCAACAATATTTTCACTGTCATTTTATATGATGCATGTGCGTGATATCCATTATTTTTCCGAAAGTACAATGGGAGCCCACTTCTTAAGATGATCCAAACTGTTCATTTGATTGGGCAAAGCACCAATAGGATGTACTTTCGGGTCTTCACCCGCACTCATCATATAAAATCTCTATTTTCAGCTCCTTTTGTTTATCACTTTTTATCTATTCCAAAAATGTGTAGTCACTTTTTATCTACTAGTACAAACGCACGTGCATTGCACGTGCGTGAACAAAGGATTATCATCTGTAAAATATTTTTTGGGCACAATCAATTTATATTGTGGCTCATTAAATGGACGTTTTAGATCATCCTATGGTGTAGGCCGTAAAATATTTAGTACAATTTTTTATTTTTTGATAGGTAAGTTGGGGTTTTGCGGGGACCCCTACCGGCTTATTAAAAAATACTTCAGTACATGGGTTTACATCATATATATTCTAACAAGAATTTTGTGACAAAGCCTGCAAACGAAAAACATATTTCTTACACTCCCTATAAAATAAAATAAAAACAGTACTGATGGGCCACATCGTAAATAGGGTGTTCCAAAAAAACACATTTCCATGCGATGATCCTAGCCCTGCAATCTATAGAGGAACGGCATATTTGGATTATCATCTGTAAAATATTTTTTAGGAACAATCAATTTATATTGTGGCCCATTAAATGGACGGTTTGGATCATCCTAAGGTGTAGGCCGTAAAATATTCAGTACAATTTTTTTCTTTTTTGATAGGTAAGTTGGGGTTTTGCAGGGACCCCTACCGGCTTATTAAAAAATACTTCACTACATGAGCTTACACCATATATATTCTAATAAGAATTTTGTGACAAAGCCTGCAAACCAAAAACATATTTCTTATACTCCCTATTAAAAAAAACAGTACTGTATAACTTACACCATAGGACAATCCAAACCCTCCAATTGATGGGCCATATCGTAAATAGGGTGTTCCCAAAAAACACATTTCCATGCGATGATCCAAGCCCTGCAGTCTATAGAGGAACAAATGAATTTTGGCACACAACCTACTTACATTGTGGCCCATGAAATGGACGGTTTGGATCATCCTACGATGTAAGCCATACAGTACTTTTTCAAAAAAAAATACTCACTATCAGGACTTACACTATATAAAACCTCTCATTATCACATCATTTCCCTGTAAATTATGGGGAAACGGGTCAAATGGGCCGGGTAGAAATCACCTAGGAAATTTTATGGGTCATTGGGCTTGGAATCGCACCCGGCCCGCAAACCCGCGGGTCAACCGGGATTTTGATGGTTTGAAGATATATTTTTTTTATGAGAAAATGGTTCCTACACATATGTGTAGAGAGTTCTCTACACATTAGCTTAAAATACAGTGGAGGGCCACATTGTTTGGGTGATCCAAGCCATCCATTTTAAGGCCCTCACATAGATAGGGTGTCTACAAAAAATCAGATCCATAGGATCATCCCAACCCTAGGATTTGTGGAGGTAAAATGGATGTCTTTAAACCTTCACAAATTAGTCCATTTTTTGCCTCCACAGTTCGAATGGTTAGGATGATCCTATGGATCTGATTTTTTGTGGACACCATATCTGTGTGAGGGCCTTAAAAATGAATGGTTTGGATCACCCAGATAATGTGGCCCCCACTGTATTTTAAGCTAGTGTGTAGATAACTTATCTACACATATGTGTAGAACCGTTTTCTCTTTTTTTATATAGAGATTTGATAGCCACCTTCGCCGAGGCTACTTGTCTGCTTGTCGCGCATCCTTTGCTACAAAGATTGGCGGAAGTACGATTTGTGCAAAGGTGGCTAGCAATACATAATAGCAACAAATAATAATCATGCAGGTACTAAGTTTTAAATGAAAATTACGGAAAATAGAAGAAAAGTAGCAAAATTACAAAAAAAAAAACCCGAAAGAGTGTAATAAAATATGACAATTACGGGAAAAAGTACAAAGAAAATTCAAAAGTTATGACAATTACGGGCAAAAGAGGCATAAAAAGGAGATAGCGGGCGTCTTTTTTTAACTCATGTACAAGGGTATATGAGAATGAGAAGTGGAAATGACGAAAAAGAAGCAGTGAAAAAGGACATATGTGGGACTTTGACTGAAATTAAGGCAGGACATAAAGCGAATTTCAGTAAAAGAAGGGAACCAATTGTTAAGATTCTCGCTTTATATATAGTACAGTATAATATATAATAAGGATTCCTAAAAATGGTGCCCCTAAGGAGGTGGGGTTGTCTTCTTTTCTCTTTGTATTTAATACATCTGGTCGATCGGGGTGGTGCTGCCTAACCCCAGCTAACCGATTAAAAAAAAGTAAAGTAAGACCAAAAGGTGGTAGGTATGCTGGAAAAAGGTAGTGGAAAATTGGAAATGTAATATTCCCCACACAAAGGAAGGGAAGGAAGGTTAAGGCTTTGGACTACGCTTCACTATTTTCTTTGAATTGCCCTTAATTATTTGGATGGGTTGGATCACATGCTTTAGCAAGATCTGAGGACTTTCTTGGCCATTTCATAATTTCCAATGACTAACTGAGAACTACTTTGAAAAATTAGGGATTCCAGCCAAAATTTATAAAAATCCACATACTACACCTAACTTTTCCTGGGATTTACAATCATGTATCCTCCATGAACTTTACTTGCCCAAATGATGTTTAAGCATCCATGGTCCAGACCATAGTAGGAAAAGAACAGAAAATATAAGAATTTTTTTGTCTATCTCTCCCATATTCTTGCAATTCTAGCTTTGGTAAAAAGAGTTTTGCAGAAGTAATCCACTCAACATCGTCCATCCATGAAAAGTGTGAGGCAGCCACTTTAAATTCGTTGGAATTCGTTCTTGAGAAGACCAAGATCTTGGAATGGAGCATATCAAATAAAGGAATCATGTTTTTTTTATCTTGATAAGGTGACATGATCTGTTAATTTTGCTTTTTAATAATTCAAGGGTCATAAATGCTACCCTCACTTGCGCACGGTACAACCATAGGGACCCAGATTTGTTCCATCATCTTATGGGTGGGCCACACTGCTAAATTGTAGTTATTGGACTATATTCTAAGGTGGGAAATGATATTTTCACCCCCTTTTATGAGGAAAAGTAAAATGAAATGGGTGGGAAGCATGTTTTAAATTTCGACCGAAACCGAAATCAAAACACACCCGAAATGGTACTTTATTCCCACCGAAATTTCAATTTTTCCGTAGGAAATTCGACCAAAAATCTCATTTTTTATTATTTTCCTGAAATTTCGACTGAAATTACAGAAAATTCGGCCAAAATTTTATAGTAAATACAATATTCTTTTAATATGTCGATGTATTTCGGCTGAAATTTCAAATTTTCAGTTTCGGTGAGGTCCGAAACCGAAATTTAAAGTGCTGCTATTTTTAGGATTGGACAAACTGAGGGGTGAAAATGCTAAAATGGAAGGGGTGAAAATATTTCAATGAAGTCATTAAACCCTTAATATTGAAAGTTTCATTTCTAAATACCCTTTTACTCTACAGGAAAATATTTCAAAACAAAGTCCTCATCCTCTATTCCTCTGTTGTGTATCTCGTGCTATTCATGATTTATGATTTTCTTAGACAAAAACACTACTAAGTTGACTACATAAAACTAAGTAAAAGTAACAGATGATTGGAGCAGAGATCCGAGAAATCGTCAACTTAAAAACTCTAAATTTAACCAAGCAGCTTATTAACATGAATTTTAATCATGCCCATGGGGACAAAAAACAAGAGTGTGACCTGTAAGGGGCATATAAGCACAAACTACAACAGAAAAGTTGAATTACTTATAATTTCTATTGAATGATAATGTATCTGACAGTGTAACAAAAAGAACAAAACCAACCTGTAATATGAACAAAACGACTTGTTCCGATCGCAGCTTTCAGAATTAGCCTGTCTATCATGATTCTGAGATCATTCGGAGATCAGAATTAGCACATCATCTGAAGAAATATGCATGTTCAATGAGCCGAGATCTTTCTTCACTTGCTCTTGGTTTTAGGGATTCACTTCGCATGTCAGAACTTCACAGCAGTTTTTATGAACCAAGGGCCCTGCAAACAAACAGATATGTGATGTTCCTAAAACAGTTCTATCTTGTATCCCTGTACATAATACATGTAGCCATAAAAAAATAAACAACTTGGACACCCTACGTTGCGGTCCTAAGTGGGGGGCCTGCCTAGGTATGGGACTAGGTGGGACCAAGCCTGATATGGGACATGTTTAAAGGGCCCAGCTAATGCATTCCATCAGTCCTAGGGCTCTTGGCGCATCGGTTAGGTACCTGACATTTGGTATCAGAAGATCCACCACATCACATGTCCGAGTCGTGAAAGGGGCGACCTGTGAAGAGGACTACCAGAAAAGCGCTACCTGATATAAAAAAAGACGGAGTTAAAGTCCTCAGGGTGAAGTTACCACACAGTGAGCCGCGGTGGAAGGAGCGACCTGTGGAAAGGACTAACTAGAAAAAAGGCAAGAGTGCAAGTCACCACATAGTAGGCCACCACGGGCGACGAATGCGGAAATATGGTAGAATGTTACGGTTCTAAGTGGGGGCCTGCCTAGGTATCAAACTAGGTTGGACCCAGCCAAATATGGGACAGGTTTAAAGGACCTAGCTGTCCTGGGGCTTTTGGCGTATTGGTTAGGTACCTTACACCCTACACAGCAATGAGTCATTTAAGAAGAGAATGGCAGGAGTATCGACATGTTGTTGAAGAATTTAGAAAACGAAGAAGTCTGCTTGAAAATTTTGCAGTATACGTGAAATATTGAAAACATGATGGAAGCTAGTTTCATATTTACAAGATCATCTGCTCCCGTTTCATTAATCATGGAAACAATTTGGATGCAGCGCAACAAAAGAGACACCCCTAAGAATGAAACTGGTAACGGTGACGAGAAAAAAGAGACGCTTACTCCAGGTAATTATATTGAAGCACCAAAAATATTCTCTTAAACGAAGGTATTCGTGCTTGGATGGCGGCTCAGGATCAGCCTCATGAAAACCTTATCTTCACCCCTAAGAATGAAATTGGTAACAGTGACGAGAAAAAAGAGAGGGTAAGGAAAGTTGGATGGTTGAAAGGGCGAAAAGGAACTGGACACCTGACATTACAATATATTGTCACTCAGATGAGAGATCTAGAGGAATGAGACAAACTATTGCATGGAGACAGCTAGTAGGAATTAAATTAAAAAAAGGTATCACATTATTCATAAATCATCTGCTCAGTTTCAATGTTGTTCCAGATCTTCCAGCTGAGAGCTACAACTTCTAAATTGATGATTCAAGATCAACTTTTAAATGAGGATTCAAGATTATTTATAAATGGCACCACCTCAATTGCAGTGTTGTTTCATATGTTCCACACAAGCTAAGAGTAACAGATGAGAGGAAACACAAAGATGCATATGAACATTCATACCTTTGCATACAAAAATGAAGCAATAGATCATAATGGGGTGAGAAAATGGTTGCAGTAGTCGAGATGACATCCACAATATAGTTTAATTCAATTTTTGAAAATAATTTATACATTCTGTGAGCCCTCCCCCCCCCCCCCCCCCCCAACCCCCAAAAAATAAAAATAAAAAATCTGATGAGAATGAACTTCCGGATAAACTGGTCCAACTTCTCTAAGCATTACGTTGAATTGGCATTTTCATGCCTCATTTTAATGGACTCATTGTGGCTTCATTTGACACGACCGATGAGGTGCATGGATGGGTTCATCAACAGGCAGCATCCTGAGCCCAAGGACAAAGTATCAAAATATAAAGCTGGCGGTAAGGAAAGCAACAATATGAAATACGTTGATCCTAATAAAAAATGATAGATTCTCAACTCAACTCAACTCAACTAAGCCTTTGTCACAAACTAGTTGGGGAATAAAAAAATGATAGATTACGGATGATAAATGGGACTTATCAAGGACTATGCACAGAGACCAAAACTAGAGGGCAGCATCTTACTTGCAGTCTCAACTGGGAGGATTTCAGGATGCTGAAGAAAGGGACCCTGGCTCCTTTACATAGGAGGGATGATATTTGCAAGTGCCAGACAACTCAAAGTGTTTAACTAGCACCGTGGGCCATTTTATGGGGTAAAAACACCCACCCAATGTTTTGGAAACGTGGCCAACTGCCATGGAGCATGTAGTGTACTCGGAGTTGGGTTGTGCTTGCAAATATCCCCATCATATATAAGGCCCAAACGAACAAGTTACTTAGAAGTTGGATTGGACAAAACACACTCGACACAAACAACAAATGGGATAGCATATTGACAAATGGAGACGTATTCACCTGTTTCCAAGCTTAGTTCTATTTGTATATGAATTTCTCTTGTTGTTAATCTTCATTTGCCCCTCTTTCAGTTAAATGTTAAAAAATGCATTTCTTCAAGGAGATTTGCAAAAAGTTCTTATGGAGCAACCACCTAAGCTTGTTGCTCGGAGGGAGTTTCATGAGGTGATTTGATTGAAGATGTCAATATATGGTTTGTGACAATCTCGATGTGCTTGGTTTAGAAATTCAATGAAGTAGTGTTTGCTTATGGTTTGCGCAGTCTCCCTGAGTAAATTCATGATAGAGATTAATAGTCAGTTGTGTGTGGATGTGGGAAAACCCTCCGAAGATCAAGGCAGATATCATAAACTAGTCGGTTAGTTAATCTATAGATTGACATATTCAATCTACACACCTCACCTGAGTCCCTCAGAGCAACAAACCTATGTCGTTGCTCTATAAGTACTTGAAAATCTCCATGAAGAAATGCATTTTTAACAGCCAATGAAGATTAGCAGCAAGAAAAATACAAATACAAATAGATCAAAGCTTGGCAGCATGTGGCCTTTCAAAAAAAAAAAAAACAGAGATTGGCAACATGTGAATACATCTCCATATAGTCAATAACATGTGTTTGGGGGTAACCCTCAGCAACAAATCGAGCTTCAATACAATCAACCCAACCATCCAGATGTACACCCATCTATAACCAACAACCCGTTTCCTTGCATGTAAATCTGACGACAACTTTCATGTATCATTATTGCAGTGACCTTTCACCAACTTTAAAAATGATAGGTGAAACTGAGATGAAGAATAAAAAAGCAAAGAGGATAAGAAAAAGATTAGCACTAGTAAGGATAGAGGTTCGGGAGAAGAGGAAGATGGAGACGATGCATAAGAAGACCTCGTGTTAGTGATGTGAGGTGCGTTTTGTTCACACCTGTGGAGAAGGAGGACTAGCAACGCACTAGTATTTGTCACACTACTTAAATGCGAGGATAAGATGTGTAAGATTGTCATAGATGAAGAAAGTTCAATGAATGATGTCTCTCAAGCAGGTGTTACTAGGATGAAACTCGAACCCGAACCACACCCGCAACCTTATATGGTCGCTTGGGTGGACAAGACTTCCTTACAAGTCTCGGAGAGGCACCTTGTCCCTATCTAGATGGCCATTTATTCTGCTAGGATTTTGTGTGGATGTCCTACCCATGGATGTTGCCCATGTGTTACTTGGTGCCCTTGGATTTACAATCGGGATGTGATCCATTATGAGAGAAAAAACACTTGTGTCTCTAATCAAGACGGCAAGACCATTCATTAAGTTAAAGCCTGCCCCACCCACAAACAAAGACACGGGATCTAATCCTAGTTCTTCCTCAAACCCACCCAAACAACAAAGCTTCCATATCATGAGTCGTAAGGAATTTGAGGGAGCCGGGAAAGAGACAGGGTACATGCTAGCTTTAGTAGAATCAGGGTGCTCTTCGAATTCAGTCTAAACATACAATAGACCTCCCACCTGAGGTCCACTCGGTTGTTGCATGTGCTTCATGATGTGATTCCTAAGGAGCTCCCGACAGAGTTGCCACCCATGCGGGATATCCAACATGCCATAGACTTGATCCTAAGATCACATTTGTCTAATCTCCCACATTATCGAATGAACCCAGTGGAGGGTACAGAGTTGCAGTGACAGATGCAGGGAATGTTGGAGAAGGGTGCGATCCATGATAGTCTTAGTCCCTACGTCGTACCCGCTTTATTGACACCTGCAAAAGATGGGTCATGGAGAATGTGCGTTGATAATCGTGCCATAAACAAAATCACGTCAAGTAGAGGTTTTCTATAGCTTGTTTAGACGATACATTAGATATGTTGGCAAACTCTCATTAGTACAGTAAGATTGACTTGTGCAGTGGGTACCACCAAATTCGGATTAGGACGGACGATGAGTAGAAGACCACCTTTACTCCAGATGGATTATATGAATGGTTAGTCATGCCATTTGGCTTATCTAATACTCCTAGCACATTCATTAGGGTAATGACTCAGGTGTTACAGTCATTTTTAATGAAATTTGTATTGGTCTATTTTGACGATATCCTAATCTTTAGTCGATCAAGACGAGGGCACCTGAATCACCTTAGACATGTACTTCAGACTCTACGCACCGAAATTTTATTCCAATCTCAGGAAGTGTTCGTTCATGCAAACCCAGGTGATATTTCTAGGATTTAATGTCTCTGAGCAGGTGTTTCAGCAGAACCCGAAAGAGAGCGATTACTAGGTGGCCCGTACCTAAGACCCTTTTTGAGTTTCGTAGTTTCCATGTGTTGATCACCTTTTATATGTGATTTATTAAGGAGATTAGTACCCTCACAGCTTCCATAACAAATTGCGTGAAGGGGAGATCCATTGGACCACTACTGCCACCCGAGCTCTTCGAGAGATCAAACAAATATGGTTGAGGCCCCTATCCTAGCTCATCCTGACTTTTCTAAAGTCTTCGAAGTTTCATGTGATACGTCGGGAATAGGGGTAGGAGGCATGTTCAGTCAGAGGGTCACCCTGTTACCTAATTTAGAGAGAAGTTTTGTGAGTCTAAGCACAGATACTCTACCTATGACAAAGAATTGTACGCTGTCATACATACACTTTTTCATAGGAGGTATTACTGTTACCCCAAGAGTTTGTACTCTTACCACGAGGCATTGAAATACCTTCATTCCCAAAAGATGTTAAGTCAAAGGCACGCCAAATAGGTTGAGTTTCTTCAGGATTCTCAATCACTGTGCGAGGGTTGAGAATAAAGCGCCCGATCCTCTAAGCTGTGTTGTGATGATCCCGCAGTCCGTGAGTGTCCATGTGATAAGGACGAGTATGCTACTTGTCCGGACTTTGGTGTCATCTTTCAGAAGGTTCAAGATGGCAACTGTCGGTATCGCGTTGATTCCTTACTTCGAGATGGTTATTTGTTTCATTGGTCTAGGTTATGAATTCCTTGCAGTTCTCTTAGGGACTTGTTAGTTTGGGAGTTGCATGCCGTCACTTTGGGAGAGATAAGACGGTTAGATTAGTGGAGGATCGATTTTACCGGCCATCCTTGAAAAAAGATGTTGCGTGGATAGCTTTCTAGTGCCACACGTGCCTGTAGACACCCCATTTTTCCAAGATCGGACTAATGATTGGTTGCCGCGATGATGACTCTAATGATGAGTCCAAAAGGCTTCGCCTCTCCCAATGAATTGACTGCTTGCCCTTTATGGGTGCGGAAAACGGAAAGATTCCCAAATACCTTTTGAACTAAAAGTACACCCAAGATCAGCCCAAACTTGTCAAAAGCAGATTGCCAACATAGCCCTAGGCTTACCAATCTGAGATCCCAGAGATCGAACCCGGCAACTGACGAACACCCAGAGCATTCACAGTTTTCAGCCAATTGACATGACTTACGATTGTAAACTATCATTTAAATCGTAAGTGATATGTGTTACGATTGTAAAACATCTGAGAAAAATCATAAAACACAAACTTTTAGTCCCACATCGAGAATTGCGCAAATCTTCCTTGTTTTCCGCGCCTATAAATAGGTAACTGGGCAAGACATTTGAGGAGAAACATCATGGGCTCCCAAGTGCACTTGGTTATGGCAAACCCTTGCCCTTAATGCCTTTGGAGCTTGAGAGGCTACCGGAGGAAGCTGGAACCCCAACAGGATCCTCGACGGAGAATTTTCAGAGAAGAGAACCTTCTCCGTCGAAATTCCGGCGAGTTTGCTGGAAGAGTTCCTTGAGGAGTCGGAGCGGTGCCACCATCGTCGTCTTGGGGATATTATGGATTCTTCAATCCCTTAGGTAATCTCTCCCTCTTCCTTTTCTTTTGTCAACTTCAATTCATTTCTTTTGTAGCAATTTAGCTTAGGGAGGGAAGCCATGGAGCTTGGAGCTCCTTAGACTCCAAATCCCATGGCCTCCCTCCATGTCAAGTAGAGTAGGACAGTTTGCTCATTTTGCCCTTTCTCCTTAGACTCCAAATTCATTCCTTAGCCTTTTCTTTCATGCCCTCCCCGCCCCCCCCCCCCCCCCCCCCCCCCCCCCCCGGAGGAAGCTGGAACCCCAACAGAATCCTCGACGGAGAATTTTCAGAGAAGAGAACCTTCTCCGTCGAAATTCCGGCGAGTTTGCTGGAAGAGTTCCTTGAGGAGTCGGAGCGGTGCCACCATCGTCGTCTTGGGGATATTATGGATTCTTCAATCCCTTAGGTAATCTCTCCCTCTTCCTTTTCTTTTGTCAACTTCAATTCATTTCTTTTGTAGCAATTTAGCTTAGGGAGGGAAGCCATGGAGCTTGGAGCTCCTTAGACTCCAAATCCCATGGCCTCCCTCCATGTCAAGTAGAGTAGGACAGTTTGCTCATTTTGCCCTTTCTCTCTTTCTTTTCCCTTGTCCCCCTCAGCTCATTTTGCCCTTTCTCCTTAGACTCCAAATTCATTCCTTAGCCTTTTCTTTCATGCCCTCCCCCCCCCCCCCCCCCCCTCTCTCTCTCTCTCTCTCTCTCTCTAGCTTCTAATCCTCTCAATGGGTAAAAGGGTTAAAGGATAGAGCGTTTTGATCCTCTATAAGGTCTTTTTGAAGGAAAGATTGACGTCTAAGCACTCCTTTTAAGGGATTTTGCTCAACAAGGCTTTCTGGAACCTCTGGAATTCATGGGGTTTTCCAGGCCTACCAAAGCATTAGAAATAAGTAGAGATTTCCCTTGAAATATTGTCATTTTGATTCTTGGACAGAACTTACGATTGAGAGTTTTCTAGACAGATATTTACGATTGAACTAGAAAAGTTACAATTGTAAGTAAATTACAGAGATGAAAATAAAGGCCTATGATTCCAACAGCTTGTGTTTCTGTTTCCAGTACCTTGACATCATTAAAATGGGTTAAATGGACTATGAGACATGGGTGGTGCCTAACACCTTCCACCCATGTAACCATGCCCCAACCTAGAGTTTTGGTGGCGAGAACATGCATAACAGAGTCATGAAGGATCCTAGGCCCAATCCTAAGTGGTGACTCTAGTCTTCCCCATCATACCTTGGTCTGTGAGGGAGAAGAGGTGCAGTTTACCCGTTGGTTCCTTTGGAATTGGGGGTAAAATGCACTAAAAAGACAAAATCGGCTAAGCCCAATCACAAAAGAGCACCCGCTAGAGCCCTGCCGAGTGGAGGCTCACCCCTCCACAGAATGGCGACTCTGCAAACAAAACACAAAAATGCAGATCAGAGAAATGTTTCTGATCTAAAGATTACTGAAAGGATCATTAAACACCCAGTGCCTTGATCTGTCAGTAATCCTTAAATCGGGAGCATTGAACAACTTGCGATTGTAAAGGAATGACGTTTACAATCAGACTTATCTTTACAATTGTAAGCCCTGAGAAAAATGAAAATTTACAAAAAACAGAGAAAAGTGCAAAAATTTCAGGAAACCCTAAGATACCTAATCTCCTTAGTGATAACCAAAACACGGAACATGTCTTGCTTGCAGGTTTGTTTGATTAAATACTCAAAGATATTGCAAAATATGGCCGAAATGCGCCGAAAATGCCCCGGGAGGCAACTAGGGGAGCCCAATCGCACACACTTCACTCATGTCATTCGCATTTCATGCTTGCATACCTATTTTTCACCACCGAGTGAGTACTTGCATAAGTCTGCCTAAGGCTTTGGTGCCATGACGTGATACTACGATGGGGAAACCCTCCAACTCTTAGCCTAGCACCTGGGTGTATTAAACGGATCCGTTTATGTGCTCGGATTGGGTTGGGAAAGGCCAACCCAATTTAATTTTGGGTAGGGTTGAGGCCTTGGCAACCCGACTCAACCTCCATGCTCTAATTATATCTAGATTTTCTTTGGGTTTTTGTATTTTTTTCTATTTGGCCGAAGGTGAACCCGAACCAACCCGACCAGATTTCGAGTTAGATGGGTTGGGTTAGGGTTGAGAGATTTAGAGGCGGGTTGGGTTAGGGTTGACCATCCTCAACTTGAGGCTCGGGTTAGGGTTGAGGGAATGCTATCTCAGGTTGGGTTAGGGCGAGTTGCACCCCCCCTCACCCACAACGCACCCGCGCACACTCACTCAGTTCTCTTTCTTCTATGAAAGAAACCCAAAATCTATAGCACGGATAAAACAAAAAAAGGCCCCCAAAATAGAAGTAAAGCAACTTAGCAGAACATAAAACTAACATGAAAGCCCTAAACCAATTTCCTTCGACAGCTCACTTAAACCCTAAAATTACCCATGAATTGTTTGACTAACTCAAACATGTTGGAACTGTTTGTGTTCTTCTCTCCTTGTGATTCCTTTTCGTAGATTTGCGGGCCCCGCTTCCACACTTGTTAGATCACCATGGCCCATGCCTCTCTTTCTTGCCTTTCTCGATTGATGGTCCCCATCAATTGGTTATCTGCAAACGAGTTCAATGATTGAAGATCCCAGCAAAATCCCATAATAGAATTTGCACAAAACCTCTTAGCTGAATCCCCGTGAAGAAACCCTACAATCTTCTAGAATATATGACAAAGAAAATGTAAAACCCATTTGAGTACTTGAACCGATAATACCTGTTTAGCAGTTGAAACCGATGTTTACTCAAACAGTTAACATCTGTTGAGCAATCGAAACCAATGGTCAGGGGTCTCTGACAGACAACTGAATCAACTAATGTGACTGCTCCTGTAATAGTAATTTCTACTTTATAATATTCACCAGAAGAAATAGAAAGGAAGGTAGCGACAATTTCCATTAAGAGGACAGGAAAGAATTCAATATAAAAACAACATAAAACTATGAGATACACACAGTGAGATTAGCAGTGCCCAAGATAACTAGAAGACAACTATTGATGGGACTTATTAGTATGTAAACAAAATAAGCAATTGATCACAACAAAATCACACGACCAACCAAACCAGAAAATTCAACCAGGATAAAGAAAGAAAACGAGGTCTCTTACAGCTCCACAATAGACTCAGGCTGCATCCTTGAGCCTCTTTATCAAATTATCCAGAGACTTCTTCTTTGGGTTCTGCTTAGCCCCCCTCGTTCCAAAGGTCCCAAATAACCGATCAGAAGAATCCCTAAACTTCTCCGAGATTGCCACCACCATCCTATGATCCACCAGAGCACTATAACTCTTCTCCCTAATAACCGGATTCAGATAATTTTCCGGATGGTTGCTCATAAGCAAATTGATCAATTGTCTAGCCTTCACCAATGCCACCTTCAACTGAGTTGTATCGGAATCTGATTCCAATAGCAGGTTAGATTGGTTATCTGCAAACGATTCCAACAGCCGAAGATCGCAGTCAAATCCCATAACAGCATTTGCATTAAACCTCTTAACTGAATCCCCATGAAAGACCCCTACAATCTTGTCAGATATATGATAAAGAACAACATGTAAAACGCGTTTAAGAACCGGAACAGGTAATATCTGCTGAGCAGTTGAAACCAATATTTCTAAATATATGATAACCTCATTCACATATTCATTCCCATTCGGCGGAGCCTCATCCGCCATCCAATTCACATTCTCTGTCAACAACATAAAATCATCAATCTTAGCCTTAAGCAACCCAGCGAGATGCTCCTCCGCAGCATCACGAGCACTTTTCAGAGGAAACTGCCTCCTCCCCCTCTCCGCCATTCTCAACGGAATGCCAGATAACTGCGCAGCATGACGGAAAAAGAAATCGCAAGCTCGCTCCAAAACCGCCATATTCGCCGCCACCTGCATTGCCTGAGAAACCCCATGAACCGACGAACTAATAAGCTTCAACAACGCCCCATCCAAAACTTCATTCAAAAGGCGATCCAAATACTTCTTCACAACATCATAAAAATCCAATTGCCCCCCATACGACATAAAACTAACCGAATCTTCGATAAAAGACCGTATAATTCGACAACAATCCGGCACCGTCGAAGAGAAGGGCGCAATGTAAGGAAAAGCGGGAACAATATCAGATGTCTGTATCTGAAATGAGAGTACATTCATTGAATACTCATACTCTTTCTTCATCATCATCTGCTCAAACTTATCATTAGCAAGCGCATCACCAATCAATTTCTTACAATCAGAGAGCAAAAGTTCATGATACTTATCCCTATGCTTACTCAAAACATCCAACAAAGCATCAACAGGATAACCATACCTACGCAACGTAACACCAAGCAAACTCACATAATCTTTAATCAACAACAAATGATTCGCAGTCTGCATTCTCGAAAACTGATCTTCCAAAACAGAACACATCTTACTAACCGCCGTCTCCCAAAGACTCTCCACCTGCATTTTCGATATCAAATCACCTCCAGTTCTCAAAATCCGATCCTCGACAATAAAAAACCCCGCAATTTGAGCGAAAAAAGTCTGATGGGATTCTAAAAAAGGCGTCATTGAAGAAACTTGAAAATCCGACGTTAATTGAAGTTTCCTATTCTCAAAATAATACTGCTTAAACCTATCTTTAACCCCTAGGGTTTGATGTATATGATAAGCTCTATAAAGCGGCGTTAAATCAAACCCTAAAATACCTAATTTATCTTTACCATCATCTCCAGATCCATATTCATCATCATCATCATCCTGTTCCAAAGCATAAACACAATCTCTTAAACTCAATCTACTCTGTTCTTCAGCTTGTCTCTGTTTAATTCTAAGCTCTTCCTCTCGTTGTCTCGCCGATGAAGCCTGTCCGATTGCTAATTGACCTAAATTCCTACTCACGACTCGGATCTGAACAAGCCAATCCCCAAACTCTTTGTTAATTTTTTTTTCCACGTAAGATCTCATCGCCGGAATCTGCCTCTCGAGCATTCGCCGGAGAGTTGCCACCGGCGTATTTTCGAGGAATTCGCGCTCGATTTTGTCTAAACATTTCAAAGCCATGTAGAAATTCCCATCTGAGAGATGAGAATTTGTACGGAGACATAGCTGGATTAATCTAACACAGTGTTTTAGAGCTTCTAGGGCAAAAATCGAGTTCTCGCTGACGTGGCGGGTTTCGATGAAGGAGTCTAAGGAGGAGAGGAGTGGGCCCGCTACTGATTGGAGGAGGGAGTTGGAATGAGAGAGAGAGGATTTGAGAGAATCAACGTCGGAGAGGAGAGATCGAAGATCATCAACGGCTTGGATGAAATCTTCATAGTGGGCCCTACATACTTCTTCGATTTCGGATTCTTTTGATTTTGTGAAGGTCCGTAAATGGTTGAGTAGGGTTTCTGGGTGGCCTGTTGCAAAGGCTTTTCGGACAAATGGGCCTAAATCCTCGCCGTTATATATCGCCGAGGAGAGGAGGAGTTGGTCTTGTTTTTCGGTTGAATCTTGACCGTCCGATGAGACTGGAGTTATCTTTCGGCGCATCTTGGTCGTCTGCATCTTGTTCGGAGGATATTTTTGCAGAGAGAGAAATAAGGAAGAAGAAGAGGGCGTGTAAGAGATATGGGGGTTTATGTTTTTTTTGGGTGTGATGATAAATTCGCACCCACTGCAGGATAATTCGCCCCCTCTAAGGTCAAAAAAGCGTTAAAGTCCGTCACATAAGCACATTACCTCCTTTAACAAGGGGGTGAATTATCCTACAGTGGGTGCGAATTTACAATCGGCCTTTTTTATTCTGTTGACTATACGGCCTTGACAGGTAATAAATGGCTGGATTTTAGGGATGAAATGAAGATCGTGTGTTGGTAGTGGGCGTAATTTTGGTGAGTTCTAAAGGGTGATTTCGGTAAGTTGAGGAAAGATATGGGTGCAACCGACCGTTGACTAGTATTTTCGTGTTTCGTGACGGGAGATGATTTTTTCACCCCCACTGTAGGATTATGCGCCCCCCTGGTAACGGAATTGTGGGCAGACTTTAACGCTCTTTGACGTCAAATCACTTTAACAGGAGGCGCATAATCCTACAAGGGGTGAAAGAATAACTCCCTTTGGTGACTGGTAATTTCGGATTTTCGAAGAATCTGACGGAGGTTTTGACGGAAATCGTTAGATTTGTGACTAGATTGGAGGAGAGGTTTTGACGGAAATCGTTAGATTTGTGTCTAGATTGACGGAGATGGAACTCATTCTAATCGACTGAAAATTCTCGAAATCTTAAATGAGGAATAAATGTAATTAGTAGAGGGGTCTTTATGTCACTTTACGATGTAGGATGATCCAAACCGTTCATTTGAAAGGGCACTCGAAATCTTATCCAAGTAAATGTAATTTGACGGGCCATAAATCATCTGAGTAAGTTGATCCTAACCCTCCGATCTGTAATGGGATTGTACATTATAAAACCTCTACTTATTGAAGGGGTAGGATCATCCTATAGGTATTTACGTCGTGGCCCATGGAATGAACGGTTTGGATCATCCTAAGAAGTGGGCCCACTTGGGTTAAGTCGGTTTTTAGGTTGAAAAGCCCTTCCATACTTCCATTACTCTCCTTTTCAATTTCCTCAGGTCCTGCAAAATCCAGAGTAAAAACCATTACTTGCATCAAACATCTCTTCGTACGAGTCATTTTCAAAGTAGGAACAGTTGTTGAATCTTCGCTTGCAATTACCCATCTCAGCTGAAAAGCCAAATAGATGATAAATTTGCACCCCCTGTTGGATAATTCGCACCCCTTGAACGTTAAAAAAAATAGTTAAAGCCTACCGGGGTGCGAATTTGTCATCGCCTCGTGTTTTTAAGGAAGAGTTCCAGTTCTGCTTCCTCGTTGCTATTGTATTGTCCTTTCTTTCTTTCTTCCTTCTTTTAATATCCGACTCCGTATAATCCTTATCGACATGTTTTTTTTTTTTTTCTGGTCAATCACCTTATTAATGTGAAGGGTCAAATGGCATAGTTTTAAATGTTGATCGAAATCCAAAATTTCGGCCGAAATATTTCGGCTAAGGGTAAGGCCGAAACAAAATTCTCAATGAATCGGATTTTTAAAGGATTTCACCCAAAATTTCACGGAAATTTTGTTTTTTACCCTTGTTTACAAAATTTCCTCCGAAATGTTAAAGATTTCAACCAACATTTTAAAAAATTTCCACCGAACCGCTGAAATTTTAGAAATTTCAATAAAAATTTTATGAAAACCAAAATATATTTTTTTTACATAATTTCGGCCGGAACTGAAAAATCTCAATTTCGGCGGTGGCCAAAACCGACATTTAAATCCTTGGTTATTAGAGGCCGACTTAGAAAAAGATCAAGTCGACTTGTGAAAACACCAGGTCGACTTGTTTGGATAGATTTGCAAAAAACAGTCGGGTCGACTTGCAAAAATGTTGGATCGATTCTAGTCCATTCATCTTTTTTCCTTCTTCTTCTTTTTCATTTTTTCTGGCGCATCTTCTATTTTTCTAGTGTAAGTTCTTCTATTTTACCCCTCATTTATCCTTTTTCTTCTTCGTCTTCCTCTCCTTCTATCTCTTTTTATTCCTCTTCATCGTTTTTTCTCTTATTCTTCCACTTCTCCCTCTCACGAGTTACAATAGTGAATGGCTGTGCAACGAGAAGGAGAAGAAATTGGTCTTTTGGTCTGTATGACACCTTACCTGGGTGAAAAGAGTTGAACTACCAGCCACCCGTAAATTCGGACTAGTCATTTCGTCTTTTGCTTTTATTACCAAATTTTTAAATTTTGAGGTGGTAGAAGCAAAAGTAGAACCTACTTGTGCAAAGATCCAAACCACATATTTGTTGTTCCTTGTAATGGATGGGCCATGCATCGAATTTTACTCCCATTACATGATTTTAACCGTCCAATTTATGGCAGTGAACACAGACTGTTGGATCTTCTTATTCATGGCCCATCCATGGCAAGGCCTCCCCACAGTGTCACATCTCCCTCCTTCTCTCTCTATGTGTTTGTCTTCTAATATTGCCGTAGAAAATGAATGAATTTCCAGGCTATCGAGAAGCACAACATGGATAGAGGACATAGCCGAGTACATCAAGGAGTTCAATAAGAAGTCCTAAATTTTAATTATATATGTGGATTGATCGGTTTTCCACCTTCTTGGCACAACTCTTCTTTTCAGTGTTTATATGTTTGTGGAATGTACAAGAAGACCATATTCTCTGCGTTCTGTATCTTTCATGGGCGATTATGTTGTTATCGTGCTCTTTTGTTTGCTTTCTGTGACTCCTATTTGATGTAAAGAATGCTTGCTTTTAGAGCGAAATCGTAACACTACTCCATGATAAAATAAGGTAGATAGTTTCTTATGAGGGTATATTTTGTTGGGTTCCTATATGACAAGCATTATGTCTTTTGCTAGTTCAGTGCTTAAAATTGTTGGTCGTATATGTGGCTGATGGAGATTTAAGATAAAAAAGTAATGATGCTTCAAGGCGCGTAATCGCTTTCCTTAAGACAATATTCACCCCCACCAGTAGTGTGCAACAAGGATCCGCGAATTGCCTCCAAGATACAATGAAGCCTTGTAGGAATTTCCTACAAATGTCTGACGACCCTTTGTACAAGCGGAATCAAACCCAAAATGCCCTTTAAGAATTACAAGCCTTAGAGAAATTCACTAAAATTGTTTCTGCAGTAAAACAATTTTTAGTGTGTAGTTTTGTATAAAACTCAATCTTCTAAAACAAGAGATTTAAACAAGAAAGTAGGGGAATTTCATGAGAGAAAAGTCCAGCAATAATTAACTCTTAAAAAGACAGATTTTCTGCTATTTTTATAGAGCCATAGATGTCTTTTCAATGTGAAAAACATATCTTCAAATTACCCTTTCGAATGTTAAAATCATCCTTTCAAAGTACCCTTTAGATTGGTTTGAACAATGGCCGTTAGATCGCACATTTTCGCGATATAACTAATTTGGATCATCAATAAAGTGTCGCTTTAATTTGAAATCATCCAGAACTGTTGGGAAGCAAAATGACACGAAAGATTCAAAAGAAGAAGTGAAAAGATGTGTCCACTTTTCTCCCAACGGATAGATTTTCGAACAACCACGGTCGACCAGGCCTACCGCGGTCGACTAGCCATACCTTTTTGGAAATCATTTACATTTTCAGATTCCAATCCACGGTCGACCAAACCTCCGCGGTCGACCGGCCCTCTTTGAAAATCTGTTTTAAATTCCTATTTTATTTTCATAAAACTTTCAAATATTTTGAATTGACCCAAAACATTTTGAAAAATTTCCAACAAAAATGTTATTGGGCTTAGGCTGACATGTGGATGATTGCAATCCTTTTGGTCTTTAAGTTGAAGAGTTAATTTTGTCTTCTCTTTCATAGTTAGCATTTGTGGTATTTGCATAGCTAGAAAATAATGTAACCTGTGGGCAAACAAATACAATAAAAAGTGTCAAGAAGCAAGAAATATGCTAATAAAGGGAAAATGTGTCACCTTAATAGCATGTGCCATTCATCAAGAAGCAAACAATTAATGTGAAATCAACTCATTTGCAATATCTTTCCAAATTTGCTTAAAAATGACCTAGATGTAATTCACAAGTCAATTCAAATCGGAAAGGAAATACTTGGAAACGAAAATACAGAAAAACTTGCAATGTAAATGATCTTATACTCACACATTCCTCATGTGACAACTTACAAATTCTCTTGCAGTTGAGTCAACTAAGGAGATTTTCTACATGAGCATGCTAATCACATATTATTCCATGCCATTTGAGCAACCACACCTCTAGGTCCCATCAGCTACTATGAAATTACCAAAATTGTCCTTGTGATCCTTTTTAAACAAGAAAAGGACTTTCTGTATTCTGCCCATTAATGACCTTTTGGGTAAGATCTGATGTGATATTATGTAATATGTTAAGACAATTTTCTTAATTGTTGCATGACTCATGGTAGCTATGGTGCAGTAGGCCACTGCATGATTTCTTCTATTGCAGTATAATATGCGCATGTGTATCTCCTCTATGGAATAGTGACCATTCTTTGAGTCAGAAAGAGAGGAACCAATTAGTAAATGCTGGAAAGATATATTCTTTGAGAAGAGAGGAAACAATTAATCCTAGTTGGGTGCCGTCTGGATGGCTAAAGTTAAATGTTGATGGGTCTAGCATGGGAAATATAGGGCCGTTTGGGGTGGGAGGTTTGCTTAGAGACGAGGAGGGCGAAACCAAATTGGCTTTCTTAAGGCCCATAGGTGTTAAAGGACTCCTATGAAGCAGAGGTCAGAGCAATGCTCCAAGGCATGAGGATCGTCAACGATAGCTTGTTGGAGAGACTCATGAGGATCGTCGACAATAGCTTGTTGGACAGGCTGACAGTTGAGGGAGATTCCCTTAACGCCATTAGGTGGATGAATGGTACCAGGCAATGTCTGTCGAGATTCGCTGACTTCATCGACGAGATTCGCGACCGTGTGGATGGACAATCCATTTGTTTTCAGCAATTGTTTAGCTAGGGAAGGGGTGAATCAGGCATCCTTGGAGATATTCAATTTTCTTCCCCGTGATTCATTGTCGCTTTTATTGCATTGTTTTGCCTTGCCTCGTCTTCTTCACCAAGACCTACTCAGTCTTGTGGCTTGTCTCTTTTATTAATATAGCTCTTGCCATTTCAAAAACAACAAAAGGAATGGTGACCATGCTTTCATATTTACTTTGTAACGACACAGAGATATGGTAGCGTAATGTGCATATCTATTTCATGATCTTAAATATCAATTTCCATATATTCATATAGCTGTAGACACACGCGCGCACACACACACACTATCTAACACATGTGCACATCTTGGACATTATATCTGATTTAAAGAGTTGAGTTGTCTAGAGTTAAGCCTCCAACGGGAACTCCACTTTGAACTGAACTCCTCTACATGTTTGTTTGGGGTTTTTTAACTTTGTGAGGCTTCAATAGGCATATATCACATGTTGTGTGTGTCTACTCTCATGGATCTATAAACATGTACAATAAGTTTATATATAGTCTTGTGCTCAAATATTGTTCAACAGTTGCATGTCACGGGCATGATAATCCTTTGCCTCACATCCCTGATGTACTCAACAACGCCCCCAAATTAGCCCCGAGTCAGCCTAATTCAAGCGGCCTAGCCATGTAACAAAAGCAAGGAAGCACATAAGTGAGTGGGAGAAATGTGTTGTACCGCTCTCAAGAAAGAATGCTTGCAAGTTCTGAAGTTCACAGTAGAGCCAAATTAGAAGACTCACTGTGGGCGTCTCTATCACATTAGAGAAGCGTTACGGATAATTAGGAGGACAGCCCCTCACATCAAATGCTAGTGTTGCTTTTTGTAAATGATGATGGAATATATTTAAAAAAGACCAAGGTGGCCAAATGAGAGTATACAAAAAGGAAGGATAAATAGAAGCATACAAAATCAACAACATCAAGGGGGAGGTGGTAAAAAATCTCTAAATACGTTCACTCAACCCTGGCACAAGACAGGCAATTCGCCTCACAATTGGCTGATTGAAAGGCATACTAGAAAATCATTGAATGATCTTCAACTGAATCCAGAATTTTCTCAATAGCACCACCGAACCTCCTAGGAACCTCCTAGGGTGTGGAACTCCATCTCTGACCCACAGGATTACATTAAGAGAGTCACCCTTAATAACTAGCGATTATGCTTCGATTTATCTACAATCTCTATTCCCTTGTAAATCCTGAACATCAACTTCACTAAAACTGATGATGCCAATGAGAATCAAATAGGCCTGAATAATCTTATGACTCCGAATCTCGAATCATGCCTCCTGCACCTGCCGGACCAAGATTTCCAAGATGGCCTGTTAGAGTTCAACTCCAAACATCCAGGAGGAGGGGGGTCACCTACGTGCAAGATGCTCCATCCTGACACAACTCAGTCTAATAAGTTGGACTCCGTCGGAAAGAGCTGCCACTCAATGCACAAATCCCAAAGAGTGCAGCTTCTAGCAGGCCAATGCGCAAAATCCCAATCTTGAAAGAGCTTAGCAATGTGACCAGTTAGAAGCCAACTCACTCTAAATAAACAGAAGATATAATGTTAAAGTACAAAACAATAAATGACGGCTTCTCCAACAGCTTAAGCTTTTGGAGTAACTGGTAGTTTCATATGGTATCAGAGCAAAGTTCCTGAGTTCGAACCTCCTTGATGACAAAAATCCACATGCAATGGTTAACCCAGAAGTGGAGCCACATGTGCCACATGTAGGCCAACCCAAAGAAAGAGGGGCCACATGTGAGGGGGAGTGTTGAAGTATAAAAGAATAAATAACTCCTTCTCCAACAGCTTAAGCTTTTGGAGTAACCGGTAGTTTCACACACTAGTGAAGCAACAATGAAGGGGTAAATGATCCACTGCTTCCTTCCGACATGAAGCAGAAAACACAATGACTGAGAATGATCTTACCATAGCTACGGATACAGTCATTTTTTTTCAGGCAAGCAGTCCAACAGAAACCATTCAACCCTTTGCAGAGCCGGGACGCTCCAAACCGTTCTGACATTGGCCTAGGGAAAATTCAAGGCAAGGTCATAGAAAGAATGCACAGAAAAGACACCCACAGAAGTCCCCATCCAGATCTACCCATCCATCCCCTTTGTGCGCAGGAATATAGACTCCAACCATCCCTTCAATGCATCAACCAACTCAAATCTCCTAGTCAAAGAAAGCCCTTCGAAAGAGGAACTTCCACTTAATCTTCTCATTCTGATGGATAAATTTAACGTCGCTATTGTTGAGCATACTATAGATGTACCATTCTTTTGAGTCTTGATCTCTCCACAGTTACATCTATACCCTTAGGAGATTTATCCAATTGTTGAATGACCTCCCTCATTCAGAAAACCAAGACCTTCTTTGTTAGCTGTATGGACTTGGTCTTATGTGGGGTCATCTTCTTATGCTAAAGATTATAGCAAAAGTCAGGTAAAATCCCTCGGCTTTTTGCACATCTATTTCATCATCTGACACCACATGTCTTATCAGTTCTGGTGCTACTAACCACATGACTGCATGAGTGTTCTACATCGGGAGGAGATCTGATGAAACATGTAGGTGGCTCTCTCCTTTATTAAGGGGGAAGGAAACCATCCAAGTATCACGTTCCATATCTGATTTGTCTATCAATTTACGGCCTGTTAGTATTTTAACTAAATATCATAATTTTGCTAGCTCAAGATATCTAGATGTTTCTATGCCAGGAGGAGATCTGATGAAACTTGTAGTTGGCTTTATTTCATTTATAAAGGGGAAGGAGACTATCCAAGTATCACCTTCCCCATCTCTGCCTTCCACTCTCTGTCCCTGATTGTGTTTTTTAAGACCTACAGAATGGCATAGATAATGGTTGGTGGAGGTCTTGATTCCAATGGCCTGTGCCTATTCACCAGTTCTTTCAAATGTTGTTGCTAGATTGAACCAGTCAAATGTTTTACCTAGGACATCCTAGCATTCCTGTATTATTTTCAATGTTTCCTTCTCTTTTTTCTCTTCTGGTGTTGATTCTGGTGACTTAATTTGTCAAACATGTGAATTTGTTGAGCATACTCTGTTAGTTTATCCGGTTAGTCATAACAAGAAATTTAGTACTTATTTTTGTATTGTACATTCTGATTTGAAAGGTCCTACTCTTCATGTCTCTTCTTTGGGTTTTGGTTATTCTGTGTCTTTTATTGATTAATTTTCATCTGGTACATTTGTATCTTATAAAATCAGAGGGAAGTTCCTTCTATGTTATGGTTGCTTCATAAAATGTAACATGCCCAGGCCAGTGCAGGTAATTCGTTGTTAACATTAGATAAATGGTAGAGAATATCTGTCCAAGAATTTTCAGTTGTACTTGTAGGAGCATGGGATTGTATTGCAAATTTGCAAGCATAATGTTCTTACAGCGCTTAATAGAAGAATGTTCGTGGGTCAAAACCGTCATCTCCTTGAAATAACAAGCTTTCTTCTTAGTGGTGTGCATGATCCAAAGTTTTTTTTATTATTGAAGCCTTGTTTATATGTTGTTATTTTATGAATTGAATGCCTGCTAGAGTTCTCAATGGAAAAACATCACTGTATGTTTTACTAACTAATTCTTCTTTTATCTTATCTAAACTCGATGCTCATGTGCCCAATGAGAAGCTTGGCAATACTTTACTAAAACACATATTTGTTGGCTGCTCAAGTTCACATAAAGTTTGTACGTGTGTTTTATCTTCCAGTAAATTCTGTATCTAAGAATGTAAGATTGTCTTGTTTTACTCCCTCGAAGAGTCTTCTCAAAGTCAATGCATCGGGTGGGTCCTCCATTTTACCTCATGTTTTGATGGGGTGGGACCCATTATGCTACACATGCATCGCATGGGCCAAGAATGCTAATATTTCACTATGTTTACTGCATAACCCAGATATGGATTGAACTGTAAACTCTGCCTCCTTGTTGGTTGGGCTTTTGCCATTTGTTTTATCAACTGATTGAGCTTTATAAAGATGTCAGAGATATGATTCTTTGGCATCCTGCTTGCAACTACATCCCTGCCATCTAAGTAGTTGTACTCTATATCTGTACTAAATTGCTATTTATTAAACCAATATCCATTAGATGATGCAACTCCTCTGGACTGTTTATAAATAGTATTCTATAAATGACCTCCCCTTCTAAATTTTAAAATCCTCTTTGGGAATCTCCAATACTTTTTAGACCATTTCTTCCTGAATGCCACACCCAACTGCATTTATTATTCCTTTAATCTTACATATTTTCATGCAAATTCCTCTTTGTGAATCTCCAATACTTTTTAGACCATTTCTTCCTTGATGCCTCACCCAACTGCATTTATTATTCCTTTAATCTTAAAATTTTAGTGCAAATTTCTCCTTTTGAATCTCCAATACTTTTTAGACCATTTCTTCCTGAATGCCTCACCCAGTTGCATTTATCATTCCTTTAATCTTACATTTTTAGTGCTGCGATTAATGCAGTTGTATGAAGAGAATCCAATGGGGCGCCCTTTCAGCTGTGTTTTGCTAGGCACACTTCATTTTAGCATGCCTCTTTTTTTGAAATATTCTAAAATTTTGAGATCGTTAAAAATCTAGTTTTAACTCCGTTGTATTTTTCACAGCCTATCCCAAGCGAGGATAAAGGAGGAGGGTTGGCGTCAGTCAGGTTGGCAGCCGGTTGTAAACTTTGCTACTTTTCTATGAAATGAATCCTATAGAAAATTCGTTGGGAAGTAATCCTCTTAACGACGCGCTGCATCGGCGCCCGGATGTAGTGTCACCTTCTTCATGGAAATTTTCTAAAGGATTCATTAGCCGACCCCAACTAGTTGGGGACAAAGTCTTAGTTGAGTTGAGTTGTAAAAATCTAGTTTTTGCATTAGCATTTGTGATGAAGGAAACGCCAAAATTCAGATCCAAATAAAATAGTTAGCCTGCTTTGGTAGCTTCCATCTTAGACGAAGTATCTGAGTTCTTCTTAGCTGTACCTATTTAACAAGAAAAAGACTGAGAATTGCACCCATGCATTTATTTTAAACTCAGAGACACGAGAAGATTTGAATGAAAAACAAGGGTTGGAACTGTCGGTGATCTCTCCCTCTCCCTCTCCCTCTGTATTAAACTTCTTTGATTGGTTGTTGATATCTTGAGATAAAGTGTAAAATAAGGAGTGGGTGTCAATATCAAAAGAGGGGAGTGCCATTACAATCTCCCTAAAAGGTGAAAGAGAAACGAGGACGACTATAACGTTGAAAAGATGATGCATAGGTACTAGATAAGTTTTTTAAAGAAATGTTGAAATGCAAAAAGATTGAGCCAAAGAAGAAAAAATCATATAAAATCCATTATTCATGTCAATAAGATATTTTACTGTCCTTAATTAAAAACAGAATTAAACCTTCTTTTGTATTCTAGTTTCTGATTCATTGTATCCCATTTGTTTTTTTTTTCCTATGGTCCGAAACCATGGGCTCAAGAAAAAACCAGATTCTAAGCTATATATCCAACCTCCCTCACCTAATTTTGAGTCCAATAATCAGTTCTGTTCACATAATCGATTCTCAAAGTCCAAAACATAGGCCTTAGTTTTGGGCTTAACACTTCTCGAATTTCATAGAAGTTGGTTAAGGTAGGTTTCTTTGATTCATTAGTTTTGTTTGCCTCTGTCGTTAATTATAGTTTTGCATGCCATTCAAATCCTTCTTAAGACCCTGTTTGGGTTGAAGGAATTTTCTAGAAAAATTTTGGAAAAGAATTTTTTTTTTTTTTTCCTAAAGTTCCTTCCTTTTTCTACACACTAACAAAGATAAGCTGAACCAGCTCTTTTCAATTTTTACTTAAAGGGACCTTTGATTTAAGATAATATCCCTCGAAAATTAAACATAATCATATCATTTAGCTCTAAATTGTGGAAAGAAAGAAAAATTCCATAGATATTTTCTTGCAATCCAAATAGGGGCTAAGTGGAACATAGAGAAAGTGGAAAGTTGTGAAATCATCTATCTAAGATTCAAAAGAAACAAAAAAGAAAAAATTATTTCCATAGGTTGATCCTAGCCCTCTGATCTGAATGTTAGAGGGTTGATCCTAACCCTCTATAGATCGGAGGGTTAGGATCAACCTATGGAAATAATTTTTGGGGCACAACCTATTTAGGCTATGGCCCATCTAATGGACGGTTTGGATCATCCTATGGTGCAGGCCATACCTTACTTCGAATAAAGTGAGGAGTATCCCTCATCAAAATACCGTAGTGCTAAACTGCTAATAACATTTCCCTTTATATAAGATCCCAACCCTAATCTCACTATAAAAGGTTCACATTAGTATGCAGAAGCTGTAATTTTAACATTATGAAAAGGGAAATGATATATTCACCTCTTTTTTTTGTACTCGGTAGAAAAGGTGTTAAATATATCACTTCCCATACCCTTATTATGTGTTATGGGGGAACTGCCCGCAATCCCAACATGAAGAGGGATTGGGTTGGCATCCGAAAGGCAAACATAAGTATGGCCAAAACCTATTGAGAAAACCTTGATTGGATTATCTTAGGCCCTTGATACATCAAGCCTCATTTAGGATTCTATGAAGGAATATAACCTGGTCATTTTGTACTGGTATATCTTAACCCCCATGTGTATGGCCTCACGATGCTCTACGGGATCAACAATCTTGATTTTCTCAAACCACCAGTTAATCCAAAAGCTTAAGCGGTTGGAGAAGGCATTATTTATTTTTTTATACTTTGACACTCCCCCTGTTTCTAGGGTTGGCCTACTACACGTGGCACATGTGGCACCTCTTCTGGGTTTGGCCATTGCATGTGGATTTTTGCTAACAAGGAGGTTTAAACTGAGGACCTTTTGCTCAGATACCATGTCAAACGACCAGTTACTCCAAAAGCTTAAGCTGTTGGATAAGGCGTTATTTATTCTTTTATACTTTAATTGATTTCGTGTAGATGACCAAAAAGTAAATTTTACCATTAATTGTGACAGTGATTTTATGCGTAGTTTTTTTTTTTTTTTTTTTTTCCGTTAGGTAAGCTAGGATCAAACTTGCGACCTCAAAGTTGAGAAACAAAGCCTCAACCATAACTTCATGCGTAATTGTTCTCATGTATAAAATTTGGCGTGTCCAACCACTTACATTTTCTTCCCAGTATGTAAATAGCTAGTATTTATTTCTTAGATTTTGAAAACCAGTTTCCTAAATTTTGAAATTTTTTCTTAATTTCTTAAAGTTTAAGACTTTAAAAAGTTTACCAAGAATATTTATTAAAGAACACTAATGTCATAACTTTTGACCTATAAAAACCCAAGAAATCATCATTACCTTTTCTGCTTGCTACTAAAATATGATGAATTACTACAGCCACCTCCATAGCTTAAGGAATAAAAGCAACCATTTTGATCTGTATATCTTAAATCCATTAACAATAGTTGTAGATTTATAAAGCAAATTCTCAACTCAACTAAGCCTTTGTCCCAAACTAGTTGGGGAGATTTCTAAAGCAAATATAACAAAAAATTGTTGATGATAATTCGATTAATTGATATATATGCTTTTTGATCTAAATTATTTTGGTCTACTATTCATTTTTTTTAGCAAAAGCTCTCAAAATGATTCCAATTCATTTTTTTAGCAAAAGCTCTCAACACGACCCGACCCAAATTGCACCCCTATATGGATTCCAATACTAAAGCTATGTTTGGCAACCATGGAATTTTATTTTATAGAATATTAGCTTACCTAGTGTAGAGAGAGGGAGAGTGGGAGTGGGAGAGAATTGAGAGGGCATGAGTTAGTAGAGGTGCCAAGTAGCTTGAAAATAAGGAAAACAAAAAACTCTATTTAGATTTGTCAGGTCTGATATGGGAAAGTCTAACCATTGGATCATCTTGGAGGTAGATTAGGCAAGTTGGTAAGTTTGGATAATCTAGATAGACTAGGCAACTAGATTGAGTTGGAATAATATCTTTCCATAGTTATCTAGATTTGATTAGATTTCATTCTATGTTTATCTTGTAAGTGCACTTTATAAGCACCGATTGACTTCTTTGTAAAATATCCAAGTTTAGTGAAATCTCTAGAATTTAATACCCTTAAGCCATTAAGGGGAAGGTGCCCAAGTCCTTATAACCGCTTTCACATCCGTTCACTTATCCAATGTTGGATCTTTGCTTTTCGTATGGAACCATCAACAATCTCCCCCTCCACGCGAAAGCAACGTGGGAACTACAAGATCTTCCCAAGGAATTCTTCTTTGTCCTCGAGTGTACACCAGGATTACCATGCCCTAGCTCTGATACCACTTGTTGGGATTCAGGTAAGACTAATAGGATAGCCGCAACGGGGAGGGTGTCCAAGTCCTTATAAGTCCTTCAACATCCATTCACTTTTTCGATGTGGGATCTTTGCTTTTCGCATGGAACCTCAACACCTCTCTCTCTCTCACCCACCGCTTGATAAACAAATATTTCATGCAAAAAACTTTCATGGCTGCAAATTAAACATGGCCCAAAACTTGATAACTAGAGTGATTTTTTTAATCTCTGGCCATTGTATGATAGCATTTAGATGATTGATCATAGCCATTAATTTTGTGGGCCAGCATGACAATGCCCCACTTCTATGGGCCTATCCCATTTGCAAATCTTATCGGTTCAATCAAAGGTTGGAAACATCAACGATTGAAATTTTTTGAGAGAATGTCTAAGACTGTTCGATCTAGGGAGAGGTCAGGCCCTTCTATATGGAACTACATAGGTTGATTAATCACTGTAAAGCCCACAAGATGAACGGTTATGATCACCCCTCAAGAAGTTTACCATTTCTCCAATTTATTAATTTCACTGCTCAATTCATGGCCTTATAGATGAGAAATTTAAAAAAATCACGTGGCACCGGATTGGCACTAGTACCCAGAAGCTTAATTTAGACACACCCTTTAATATTCCATTAAAATACGCGTCAGAGACTTTCATGAAAATTCCTTCTAAGGATTGTCATTTATGCTGAAAGATTTACTACAATTTATTACTGCAACATAAGAAAGGAAGCAAAACATACACAAGAGATTACTACTCAAAAAGACTCCCAAACCCCCTGTTTTCAGCTTTATTACGAAATTACCCTCAGCTGACAAAAAACTCCCTCGGCCAACAAAAGATATACCTTACCTCAATAGAGGGTAAAAATCGTAATATGATTAAAACGAAGGGCATTTTTTTAGTAGGCAAAGAGTCCACCTACTCTCTTTCTATTCCCTTTTTTATGAAGAGAAGATGAAGAATCAGAAGTAGAGGCAGAAAGAGAGCAATTCTTTTCTTTGATTACACACTCTTCATCCATGAAAATCTGTCTATGTCTGCATTCTTCACTGCAAAATGCTCTATCCCCTCTAAAGAAAAGAAACAAGAAAAGAAATAAGTGAGAAAGAAAAAAACAATTCTAACATAAACCCATTAAAAAAACACATGAACCCATTAAAACCCAGTTGTAGAAATTAGAAAATGTAAAGGTATAGAGAAAAAACAAAAGATTAGGGTTTTGTTTACCTGTACATGTAGATGTCGCTCCCAAGAGATAGTCTCTTTTTGCAAAGAAAACAAGCCTCTAGAAAAGAAGAAGGCGAAGAGAGTGGCAAGGAAGGTTTGAGCATGGTAATTTTGCTAATGATTTGTGGGCTTTGTTTGAGATTCTTTTGGGATTCAAGGAGAATGCTCAAACCCACCATTTCACATAGCCTCTCTCTCTTTCTCTCTCTCTCTCTCTCTCTCTCTCTCAGACACACACAAGGTTGGCAATGGAGGTGGGGGGAGGCGTGGCTTTATAACAAAAAGAGGGGGGAAAAGGTGAAGAAGTGGGCCCTACTTTGGAGCAGTAGTAGCAGAGAAAGGACGCTAAGAGTAGTGGATACTATTAACATCTTGTGTTGTTTTGCGTCCACGTAGCAAACGTTAGTTTCTCCTTTTCCTTTTTCAAATATGAGAATAATTGAAAGTTTGAAAAACTAATTAATTTTTCTGCTTTTTCCCGTTTTCTTTGATCGGATCGAAACCTGAAATCGGCTTGATTTGAGCTTGTGACTCTCTCTCTCTCTCCTTAGATTGATTCCCTTTTCCACTAACAAGAACATGAAGGCATTTTGCAAACTCTTTATGCTTTAATCAAGTTGTTTAGTGATATAGTGGCCCTTGGAGTTCCACTTCTTGTTGGGCCTGATTGAGGGGTTTATGTAAGTTTCTATGTGGGCTTAAGTTGGGATGACCCAATTGGGTTACGAGGCTATATATTTAAACTTCGTGTATAAATCATTACTTTTGTCACGTGGTGTGGACCCCGATCCGAGGACGGTGAGGGAACGAGTCCCTAACACCCTTAGGATCTCCACAACGTGAAGGAGAGCTCTACCAAGGAACTCTCGAAACGGATGTCACCCTCACAGCATAGCATGAGTGGCGATATAAAAAGAAAGAGATACATCCTGATCCGGAGCCATGGCTCGAAACCAAGATATATCTAAAAATAACTCAGTGTCGCCATCCATGGACACGCCATGGAACAAAAACAAATGCTCTGTTTGCAATGGATAACCAGTGATACAAAAGGTCCGTGCCTGATGACGAATGGAGAAGGTCCGAAGAGCGCCCCCAATTCGCCCGAGTGCGAACACTTGGTCTCTTATGCCATTTATTATTAACCTTGAAGAGTTTCAAGCGAAAATCATATGAAATGGGAACACGCATCTCCGAGAAAACGTCTATCTAATCATGCATGTCTCGGAGATGAAAATAAGCACATACAAAAGAACCGAAGTAAATGTCACCTAATGATAACTAGGTTATGAGTGACATGCTAATAGGTGTCTAAGTTCTTGTGGGCAAACACATGCATGCTACAGCTAAAGGTATAAAGTCTGCACAGGATAAAAAATCTAGAACTAGCAGCTAATCACGAAATGAATTAAGATACAATAAATGAATTAAAGAATAAACAGAAATGCAGGCAGATAAAAGAAGAAACATGTGAACGAAGTAAAGAATAAGTAGCAATGCAGGCAGATAAAAGAATAAACATGTAAGAAAGCCAAGAAATGAACACACACTATCATGATCCTATGTAAAAATCGATATACAAACATAAATCCCAAGCGCTAACAACAGACCCTAAGACTCTAATGCTTAAGCCCGAGTCCTCAGATGGTCTAATGTTCATCCAAAGAAGCCTATGTATCCCTGCCTCCACGAGAATCAAGGCAACGTAGTTCTTCGCGCCTATTCTAAGCTATGATGCCTAAGACACCTAGACCTCTATCTTAGACTCGATCTAAAAGACCGGACTAGTTATTAAAACTTCTTGAACGATTATTTAAATTCCAGTGAATTGTAGATTTTAGAACACCCTATATGCCCTAACTAAATGCAGATTAGCCCTAAGCTAATGCAGGTGGTTCCTACAACCTATGTGTAAATAGGCTGTAATTCCTAAGGAAAACAAAGGGTTGACTAACGCATTCTATTCTAGTTATCAGTCGGCGATGTGGATCGCCAACTGACCGGACGGATGCGCTCCTATAACTCTGGGACAAACCCCTAACTCTAAAACAAGCACACAATAAACAGACAACAAATTAAAAGAAAACCTCAACTCTAAAACTCTCTATCTAAGACAAAGTCCTAACTCTAGAGGAAGATTTTTTCGAAAAAACAATACTTTGGAATATTTTCGGTATTTTTAAAAAGGTTAAATGATTTATTTACAAAGTTTGGCTGGACCTGAGATAAGTATCTTAAGCTGCACTACGTACCTGTTAGAAGAGGATCAAGCCAACGTAGTTCGAAACGAACTTTCTAACTACACTACTAAAAGAAACACTCAACACCTTAGATGATTTTGGATTTTTCTGGTTTTCAAATGTTTTTTTATTTTAAAGATATTTTAATGTTTTTGATGTTTTTGAAGTTTTTCAAATGCTTTTAGACCTTAAAATATTTTCAACCTCAAAGGGAACACGCAAGCATAACCACAAACTAGGGCAAAGCCCT
This sequence comes from Tasmannia lanceolata, assembly GCF_043159265.1. NCBI lineage: Eukaryota > Viridiplantae > Streptophyta > Magnoliopsida > Canellales > Winteraceae > Tasmannia > Tasmannia lanceolata. Next base: position 30,384,858 of record NW_027518679.1, read on the forward strand.
AAAGCAAAAGGGAAAACCCCAAACAAGCAACTAGCGTCTCAAAGAGACAAACGACAATAAGAAAGTTAGTGTCCCAAGAACAGAGAAAACAATCTATCCCAAGCAGGGAAGGCTCTAATAAGACTGAATTAGTCTCGAATCAAGAAGAATGACAATTCTAAAGGAGAAACTCCTAACTAAAAAAAACACCAAAGAGGGGTACAAATGAGTCAGAGACTCTCTAATAACACTACCAAGTCAAAGACTCGCTCTAAAAGAGGAGGCCACTCTAACATGAGGCTAGGTAAGCCTCCTAAAGGGAAAACTCTCTATATGTGACAAGGCTTGTCTCTGAGACACAAATGACGTAAACAAGGGTTCTGATGAGACTGGGCAAGTCTCATATATACAAAGGAGGGGTATGCTACTTGGACTGAGCAAGTCCCCTAAGGATGGGCTTAGGCTAGCGCCTTCATCGCCCTTGCAATGAATAATTAGGGGCGAGGCAACTAACAGACCAAGTTGGTCTCCAACTAGTAGGGGGTACCAATTGAGGCACAACTCTGAGAGAGTAACTAAAATGAGGCAAGGCATGCCTCCTATGGGTAAACTCTCTGCTAAAACTGAAATGGTTCTCCTAAGGGGTAGATTCTAAACGACAAGGCTTGCCTTCCAAAGGAGCATGGCCTAATGAGACATAGCGTGTTTCCCAGTGAGGGCTCTAGATGACTCTATGAAGAACCCTAAAATGGAAGAAATCCCTTAACCTGCGAAAGCTCTAGGCAGGAAGGGAAGGGGTTGGCTCAAGAAACATTCTGTCATAGCCGGAATCCGAAAGAGATGTTTCCGAAATCGGTGGAATCCCGAAACTCGAATGGGATCCTAAAAGAACATAAAGAGGTAACCACGAAGAACCAGGGTAGATCTAGAAAGACGAAGATGATCTCGAAAATCCCAAAGAAGCGCGAAACTGAGAAGATCACATAAACACTATGAAGGTCCTAAAAACTGAGGAAAAGTATGAAGGATAATCAAGAAGAAGTGATAAAGGGTTTGCCGCCTCGACTGAACTCTTGGTTATAGAGTGAGGCCTAATTTACAACCGAGCACCACGACTCAAACTAAACAGAACTCATCCCTTTCCAAAATGGAAACGCGAACAGTCCAAGGAGTACCAAATTAGGCTATATCCCTGTTTCTAAAAATAAGATCGAAGGTGGGTATCAAGAGAAATCCGGGTTTGGGATTGAAATCTAATTCTGCACATAACCGAAACAATCTAAAATGATCAGATCACACTCCAACGACCCCACAGAGCAAACCCACATTATTTGAAGAGCAAATGACTTGCGATTACACCCCTGGATGATTTTAGCAAAGTAAGCTCATGCTATTCAATGACCAAACACAGACATAAGTTCCAAAGAACAAAGAACCTAATCCATGCTCTCAGAGCTTAAGAAGCAAGTAGACATCGAAACCGAGTTGGAGAACCGGGCCTCTGACCCATGCTCTGCAATTTAAAAAATCAAATGAGAAACCATTGACAAAAGAGCCTTTGACCCCTATGGAAATTGACAAAGAAAGCTAACACATGATTTCAATATGAGAGCAAAGCATTTCTATGTAAAAAAAAAGATTCCAGAACATTCAACAAAGAGAACATATAACCCATTTTCATCAATCGATTTTTATGCACCACCATGAACCCATTATCCAACAGCTTATCCGATCAAGAAATAAACTAAGATCAATCGGAATAAAGATGCAGATATCAAATTTGAGGATCAAATGAAATTTGAAGAAAATAATCAAATGAAAAACAAAACCCTCATAATTTGAAAAAGAAAAAATGATCAAAGACCATCAACTAGCAGAGAAGTGAACAACAATACCCTCTTTCGTGTTGCTGCAGCCCCTTTGATCGCCTCTTTTGCTCTTGTTTTCTCTTTTTATATATATATATATATATATATATATATATATATATATTTTTAACGAAACTCCGATTGAAGATCTCCTTGCAGCCTCAACATTGAGAAGGCCCTCCCCTGCATGGCTCACCGGATTCCAGCGGGATGGCCGGAAATCGGGTTGGGAGTAGCTGGAATTAATGGGGATTTGAGATGGGTTTGGACCGAAGCAATGGTGGCTGACAAGGAGGCAAGGGCAGAAGAGTGGCTGGATTCCGGCCGGAGCTAGGATCGCAAGAGAAGATAAAGGGGTAAAAATGGTTGGCCAGAGGTAGAGGTTGTGGAGGTCGGATTCCGATGAAGTGGCCAGAGATGGGTTTGGGAGAAGAGAAGGGGTTTCAATGGAATGGGGATGGGACGAATTGCAGAGAGGAGGTAGATGGAAGATGAGAAGAAGTGGGTTTGGGTTGGATTTTTGGGTTAGAGGTGGTAGCAGATCTGACCTTGAGTGGTCGGAAAAAATGGTGGATGATGGGATCATGTGATGGAGTGGTGATGGTGGCGATGGCCGACGATGATCGAAGTTGCCGGAGAAGACCACACCTTCTATCTCTCTCTCTCTCTCTATTGCTCTGTTTTCTCCCTTCGAATGAGGCTTTTTTTTTTTTGATGGATGGAAATGGGTTGCAGATAGGGAGGAGGTGGTCGGAGATGAGAAGAGGGTTTAGAAATGAAAATGGTGGGAGGGTTTACGTGCCGGAGGAAATGGGTTTCAATGGAGGTCCATGGGAAATGGAAAGGGGTGTAGGAGATGGAATGACCAGAGGTGGGTTTCGATGGAGGTGCAGGGGAGGCTGGGATGATGGGGTTTGTGGTGGTGGCCAGAGATGGGTGAGGTGGTGGGAATGGCGGTTGGGGTTTGGAGGTGGACATGGTGGCTTGGCCGGATGGTGGATGGAGGTTGGTCGGAATCCGGTAGGAGCCACCGGAGAAGACGAAGTTGTGGTGAGAAGATGATGGTGCTAGGGTCGGTAGAGGCAAGAGGTGGTGGAGGGATTGAGGTAGAAGATGGTGCGGCTGAGATGGAGCCGGAGGGGAGAAGATGGTGGGGCCGGAGGAGATGGCCGGAGTTCTCTTCCTCTCTGCAATCCCTTGCGGCTGTGAAAACGAGCCTCCTCCCAAACCTAACTCGCTGGGTTTTTAAGAGGGGAACTGATAAATTCGACCCCCCCCTTTTCTTCGAAGACAGCCCCCCTTGGTGCATTTATAACTATTTTTTTTATTCTAGCAGAGGGGAGGTCTAAGCAGAAAAATGGGGTGAAGATTCCTTTGTCTTTGCACAATCCTACCCTTTTGATTTAATCCAATGGCCCTTACTCATTGCTTGTAGAGGAAGCAATAGAAATTTCCAAGAATGCCCTCTTGTACATGGGAAATGACATATTTCACCCCCCCTGAACTTGCATCACGACACTGTCTTAGCTCGTTCGCTAGGCAAACGTGCTCGGATCCTGACAAAATTTTACAGGGACCCTGGTGGGACCCTAACCTGCTCTAAGGTAGAATTTGGGGTTCCAATTTAATGATTTGATGGGGGTGTGCTCAAACAGGGAGGGATTAGGGTACGGTCAAAATGGGGTGTCTACACGTGGACATTGATTTTGATTAGTTATTGTTGAGAAAATTTGCAGGGCAAATCAATCCGATCGTGCACAAATTAAACAGAAAAGTAAAACAATAAAACAAACCACAAGATGAACACCAAGATTTACGTGGTTCGGTGAAGCCTACTTTCACGGGCGAGAGAAGCCTACTCCTACGGGCGAGAAACACGATCTTCCACTATGAGAAAACAATATACAAGGATTACAATGGATTGAACCCAAAACCCACAAATTGCAACCCTTTCCTTGCTTCTCTCTAAAGAAAACTTAAAGATAGACTTTGAATACAACTCTTTTGTTCTCTTTTCTCAATATGAGATAAAGAGTGTTCTTGTACTGTATTTATAGAGTTTACAATGATTTTGGTGGATCTCCTTGATTGAATGGAGAATCTCACCAATATTCTAAAAGAGATAATATCTTTACAAAAGATGAAGTACACACTATGTTTACAATATGAATAAGGTAAGTATACAATTTTGATGAGATGGCTGCCTTCTCTGTTTTTCATATTTGCTTGAATTAGTTGGCTGCAAGTCAACATTTCCAAAATGGGTGATGGCTGGAATCTTTTTCTTTCCAAAGTAGATGGCCATAGATTTATTCATATGATCCTTGATAGTTGGAATATTTAGTCTTTCCACAACAGGATCCTTGATTTGTCCACTTTCCTCTTTACTCCCTCTCAAACTGGACGATTGGATTGATCGTAGCCCAGTTTGATCCATAGATCCAGAAATAAATGACGAGGTAGAGGCTTGGTGAAGATGTATGCGAGTTGGTGGCAAGATGGAACAAACTCAGTGACCAAATTTCTAATAGGATCGAAAATCCTATCTAGATCAAACCTGCAAAAAAAGGGATTTGACATGCAAAACAGCCCACGATTTTAAGAGGGTAAGGGGTTCCTCTGGTGCAAAGGCACAATTTTTAGAATAAACTTCGTTGTTCTCCTTCCAAGGAAATCTGATACATATCCCTTATTCTCCTTACAACCAATTAAAAAAGTAATCTTTCTAAGAAAGGACTCCTAAGAAAAGAAACTAGAGAAACTATTTGAGAAACTAATGGAGAGAAAATAGCAAGTGATGAAGAGAGAATCCTGGAGTAAATCTGCCAAATTCGGAAGAAAATCTGCAGTAGCTTGCGGGTTGTAACATCACCCTCCCCTGAAAATACACCTTGTCCTCAAGGTGTAAAGTTCGGAAAACGCTGTTATATGTTGTACCAAAGCTCCCAGGTAGCTTCTTCCATGGGCATATTAGTCCACTTAATCAGAACTTCAGTAACAGCCTGATTCTTGCGGTTAATCATACGCCGTTCCAAAATTGCTTCTGGTTCAGGCTGTAAGAGCCCTTCTTCGGTAAGTGGAGGCAAGTCTACTTGGGATGCAACCCGTAAACCAAGTTTCTTCTTAAGACACGATACATGGAAGACGGGGTGGATCTTGGCGAAGGCCGGTAAGAGTAGTTTGTATGCAACTGGCCCAATTCGTTGGATTATCTGGAATGGTCCATAAAATTTTGGGGCTCACTTGAGGTTAGAGCGCACATCTATTGTAGATTGCCGATAGGGTTGTAGTCTCAAATATACACAGTCTCCCACAACAAACTCTCTCTCCGTGCGATGCTTGTCAGCCTGTGATTTCATTCGAGCTTGAGCCATTTCCAATTGCTCCTTGAGGCTACGTAAGACGTAGTCACGATCATATAGCTCCTTGTCTAATTATCCCACCATGGTGTTTCCAGATGTATAAGTCACATGGGTCGGAGGTGGTCATCCATAAACAGCTTCAAATGGTGACATCTTTATTGATTCGTGGTATGTGGTGGTATACCACCACCCTGCCCATGAGAACCAATGCGCCCATTGCTTAGGCTAGTGTGGACCCCGATCCGAGAGGGGGGCGGCGGGGGACGAGCCCTACACGCTAATCTATGGATCATCCACGTGAATGGAGAGCTCTACCAAGGAACTCTTGAAAGATGTGCCTCTCACAGCATGAGTGGCGATAAAAGGTGAGATACCTCTCGATTCGGGGACTAGCCCAGATTTGAGGCGTACCTTAAACAAAGAAGAGTCGCCATCCAAGGAAGTAGGCCAAGGATCCCATACTATGCTCTGTTGCAACGGATAACCAGAGATATAAAAGAAGGTTCGTGCCTGGTTACGAATTCGGAAGGTCCAAAGAGCACCTCGTCCGCCCAAGTGCAAGCACCTGGTCTCTTATGCCATTTATTATTAATTTTGAAGAGTTTTGGGCAAAAGTCATATGAAATGGGAACGAAGATCTCCGAGAAGACGTCTATCTAATCATGCATGTCTCGGAGATGATTAATAAGCACACATAAAAAGAAATTAAAGAAGTATCGCCTAAGAATAACTAGGTTGTGAGTGTCATACCTAATTGGTGTCTGAGTTCTGGTGTACAAACACATGCATGCTATAGCTAAAGGTATAACATCTGTACATGAAAGTAAGAAAACACAGCAAAACACACAACACAATTCAATTCTATACATGACTGGACAAAATGAGTCCTAACTCTAATGCGACCTGACTCGGACCAAGATGGCCGTCCATCCCAGCTGCTCTACGTATCCTGGCCTCGGAAAGAATCGGAGTCAACGTAGTTCGATGACCTATTCTAAACTACGATGCTTAACCATCTAGAACCGCTATCCTAGACTCGATCCACTAGACTCGATTGATTTTTAAAGCTTTTTTGTACGATTGCTTACGTTCAGGTGAATTGTAATTTTCAGGACTCTCTATATGCCCTAACTAATGCAGGTGGGCCCTACACCCTATGTGTAACTAGGCTGTGCAACCTAAGGAAAACCATGGGCTGACTATATGCTTCATAGTCTAGCCATCGGTTCGACTAGATGTCTAACCGATCGACTCGAGGCCTCCTAACTCTAGGGACACTCACACGACAGGACACACCATATCAATACAAATCAGGGCAGACTCCTAACTCTAAAACACCTCAAACAGCTAAGACAGACTCCTAACTCTAGGGGAAGATCTTTTTGAAAAGGTTTTGAAGATTTTTTGTATTTTTGGAATATTTGAAATGTTTATTTTTAAAAGCTTGGCTGGACTTGGGATGTGAATCCCAAGCTGCACTACGTACCCTGTTGAAAGGGATCAAGCCAACGTAGTTCGGAAAGAAATTTTTCTAGCTACTCCTAAATGACTCAAGATTTTTGAGATTTTTGGTTTTTTTAAATGTTTTTGAATTTTCAAGAGTTTTTGACTCAAGAGGACAAAATCCTATCATCACAAGGGGAGGACAGACTCCTGATATCCCGCAAAGGTTGGACAGCATCCTATGCTTTGCGGGGGAATGAACAGAATAACAACTCTGCAAGGGTTGGACAGCATCCTATACCTTGCAGGAGCAGATAGAAAAACACATGATTTGATGAGAAGTTGGAAAGAATCCTAACCCCTATGATGATAGGACAGACTCCTGAAAGATTGACTCTCTAACTAAAGACAGACTCTCTAGCTAAAGGACTGATTCCTATATGAAAGAACTGACTCCTAGCTAAGGATAGACTCCAATGCTAATGGCAAGACTCATAAATTGGTGACTCTAAGAGAATGGGTGCTATTTTAGACAAAGCATGTCTTCTAGAGAAAAGGGAAGACAAGGAGGGGTGTCAATGAGACTAAGCATGTCTCCAAAAAGAGAAGGGCTCCAAGAATCTCTTTCATTGCCGTTGCAATGAGAAGGACCGAAAGTTTAACGAATGTACATTTAAAAGACTAGGCAAGTCTTTTATATAAAAGAGGGGAGTGCTACTTGGACTGAGCAAGTCCCCTAATGATGGGCTTGGGCTAGCGCCTTCATTGCCCTGGCGATGAATGGGAGAATCTAATGACTTGAGACTATCTTTATAAAAGATAAAAGGAAGAGGGATACTGCATGGACCAAGTAGGTCTCCCTAAAAGATGGGCTTGGGATGACTCCTTCATCGCCCTCGCGATGAATGGGAGGATCTAATGACTTGAGACTATCTTTATAAAAGATAAAAGGAAGAGGGATACTGCATGGACCAAGTAGGTCTCCCTAAAAGATGGGCTTGGGATGACTCCTTCATCGCCCATGCAATGATAGTCGAAAAAATACTTTAGACAAGATTCATAAAGATATAAGCATTGCCAGCTACCAATACGAAGTGAGATCATATTGATATTCCCAAATCATATGAGAAAAGAGTATCGCTAGATTTAATAGATAGCTCACATGATCCCACAATCATTTCTCTTTTCTTCTCTTCATACATATACTAGTGCATGGGATCTAAAGGAAAATTTCAAATCAGCTTGAGACAAAGATCAATTCATATACACAAGTACAGGGCACAAATTAAATTCCCTTACAATCTGTAAAGATAAGGCTTATATATGCAAAGACATGAAGATCATAGGGGAAAGCATTGAGGGACAAGCACAGTATAAATTTTTAGATGAGTATACCCAAAATAACAAATGATCAGGAGAATTCCAAAATTCGATCGCAAAGAAAATCAAGTTACAAAAAAGGAAATTGATAGGATATGGATAACTAGACACTTTTGGGAAAGCATCACTCATATTAAACCAAATAGATTATAAGAATAGAACAAAATCAATTGCTGGCTTTTAACCTCGAAAGTTAGAAAAACATACTTCAGCCAATAAAACTCATTTCCTAAGCATACAACATCCAACCGATCTAATGCTCTTATCAAAATAGAGTGGTATTAATATCAGAGATAGAAGAAACAACACTATTAAATTATCTGAATACTTGCATCATAAACAAACAGATATTCAACAAAATATGATGAGTATTTCCATCCTATACACCGCAGATATCAACATAACAAGAAAAGCAAGCTAATTTCTCACAGTATACATAATAAGGCTATACTAATATCCCATCTGAAAGTCAAGCAATAGACCTCAGGGTAATAATCAATACCACACAGGGCTAATACCAAATTTGATGTGAAATAACTTGATTCTAGTCCATACGAAATGCTACATATTGTAGATATCAGATTTTATTTTTATTATTATTTTTTTTACAAAACAACCATATCTAAATATTACTCCACGCAAATCTACTAATTTATGCATGCATACAAACTAAAATTAACTCTGTAAATAAGAAATAGAACAACTCTTACCTTATTGATGAAGGTTTAATCTTCTAAGTAAATCTTCTCAAAACTTTTCCCTCTTCTTTTTGCAGATTCAATCGCTTGATCTAATTTAGGAAAGATAGGCTCTTCATCTCTTCAAGGACAAAATCCAGACCAGAGTGTTCTGCCTTTCCTCGGCCTTTTACAAGCTCAGTTGCGATGCACAACTCAAAGGATGATGAATTGAATTATCCTCGATGTAAAATGATGAAATTATAATAAATGGAACCAAATCAAAGATAAAGACGATAAGACTAGCTCCAGAAATGTGCAAAAATCAAAGAAATCCTCTTAGCCCTTCTTTTTTTTTGTTAAAACGAAAATGGAAAAGAAGAAAAATCAAATTTCTAGCTCAAACAACAGTAATCAAGATCGATGAGGTCACTAATGGAAATTAGATCCAATTAGAGATCAGCTAACTAGAGATGAAATGAAGGTTTCTAGGTTTAAAAACCTATGGATCTTGAGTTTCTTGGCATCAAATCTGAGATTTAAAGGGCAAAGGATGAATACAAACAAATAGTTTTAAGAGAAAAACCATTGATCTTCAATAGCCGGAGCTCCGACGAAGAATGACCGGAGAAGGTGATCGGAGCAAATAAAGAACAGTTAGGGTTTGAGCTTTTATAGCTAGGGTTTAGATTGAGAAAAACAAGATGAACGTGATCGGATTTCCATCGGATCTGGTAGGGAAGATGACCGGATCTAACAAGATGTGGCCAGAAAAAATGGAAACTCACCGGAGCTCTGGAAAAGATAAGAGTGACCAGAAAAGAAACAAACTAGCTAGAAATGGGATTAGAGAGACGGATCTAGAGTTTTTACACTTTGATCTAGGTTTTAAACAACAAAAATTAGTTGTTGAAATGAAGAAAAGGAATAAAATTGAAAAGATTACACTAACCGGAGCTCCGGCGAGGTCACCAGAATGATTGACCGGAGAAGAAACTCTAGTCTCTCTCTCTCTCTCTCTCTCTCTCTCTCTCTGGTTTTTCCCCAAAAATCTCCGACGAAGATGAAAACTCGATCCCTGTAAAAATGGATTTTTCGATTTTTATAAGTAAAATGAGGTGCTGATATTGGCACTACCATTTTTTATAAGCGCGCGGTTGTGCGAACCTCTAATGATCGTGCGGAGAAATCTTGTCTTTTCTGGAATAAATTCACCCCCTCTCAGGATAATCTCACCCCCCTTTCTGATTTACACTACTAACACCTCTGTGGTTCGTTCGCTGGGCAAATGCACTCGGATTTCGACGAAATTTTACAGGGACCTTGGTGAGTCCCTAACCTAGCTAAGGGTGAAGTTTGGAGTCCTACCTCACTGATTTGATATGGTTTTGAACAATCATGGAGGGATTTAGGGCACGGTCAAAATGAGGTGTCTACAGCTGGGTCCCAACAAAACAACGTAGATGTGTTTCGAGGCAACGATTTACCACTTCAGTTTGCCCATCTGTTTGTGGATGATAGGCCGAACTCATGCACAGTTTAGTTCCTTGAAGACGGAAATACTCTTGCCATAAATTGCTCATGAATACTTTATCTCTGTCGCTAACAATCGATGTAGGTGTACCATGTAGACGTGCCACCTCTCGAACAAAGGCATGTACCACAGAAGCTGCTGTGTAAGGGTGTGCAAGAGATATAAAATGTGCATATTTAGACAAATGGTCCACCACTACCATGATAGTCATTTTTCCAAGAGATCTTGGTAACCCGTCAATAAAATCCATAGAGATGTCTGACCAAATCAAATCTGGAATGGGCAATGAATGCAACAATCCTGGTGGCGAAAGATTCTCAGATTTGTTCCTCTGGCAAATGTCACAAGCGGCCACATATTCCCTAATCTGCCTCTTCATTCCCCTGCCAATAAAAATATCTTGAAAGCCTTTTGTAAGTGCATAACGAACCTGAATGTCCGGCTTCGGCAGTTGAGTGAAATTCTTGTAGCTATTTGTCAATGATATTGGATGTTTTGGCGACTACAATTCTTCCCTTGTAACGCAATACCAGACCATCCCAGGCATAACCATCTGACCCTTGTGGGTGGGTTCGAAGCTTGTCAATCAATTCTTTTGTATCATGGTGCTGCTCTAACTCTTTACATATCTCGTCCACCAATGTATTATATGGAATAGATAATGCTGACACTGATGCTTCAACTGGCCCATTCTCAAACTGTCGTGATAGCCCATCAGCTGCAAGGTTCTCCTTTCCCTTTTGATAGAAGATTTCATAATCATAACCCATGAGCTTGGCTACCCATTTTTGCTGAGCAGTTGAGCCAACACGCTGCTCTAAGAGATACTTTAAACTTTGATGATCGGTCTTTATTTGAAATTTCATGCCCATCAATTAGTGACGCCATTTTGTCACCATATGAACAATGGCGAGCATCTCACGTTCATATGTAGATAGCAATGAATGTCGGATGGAGAAGGCCTTACTACAAAATGCAATGGGCCGCCCATCTTGCATCAACACACCTCCAATTCCTGTTCCAGAAGCATCACATTCTATAATGAATGGCCTAGAAAAATCTGGCAAAGCCATCACAGGGGTGGATGACATAGCGGCCTTAAGCTCCACAAATGCGCTTTCCGCTTCCTCATTCCAATGGAACCCATCCTTGCATAAGAGTGTTGTAAGTGGCTTACTAATTTGACCATATCCCTTCACAAATTTCCTGTAATATCCTGTTAGCCCCAAGAAGCCGCGCAATGATTTCAGACTGGTAGGATGTGGCCACCCTACCATGGCACAGATTTTCTCAGGGCCAGCTGCGACTCCTTCTCCTGAAATTATGTGGCCTAAATATTCAACACATATTTGCCCGAAGGAGCATTTTGAACGTTTAACCGCCGACTGATACTGCTGCAACCTGCCCATAACTATTTTCACATGGCTGAGATGATCAGTCCAACACTTACTGCATATCAATATATCATCAAAGAATACAAGGACAAATTGGCGTAAGTGATCACGAAAAACCTCATTCATAAGGCTTTGAAAAGTGGACGGGGCATTAGTCAAACCGAAGGGCATAAGTAAAAATTCATAATGCCCTTCATGAGTGCGAAAAGCAGTCTTAGGAATATCATATTCATGCACACGTATTTGATGGTACCCATACCTCAAATCCAACTTTGAGAAAAACTTAGCTCCATATAGTTCATCTAATAATTCATCAATAGTAGGTATAGGGAACTTATCTTTTACGGTGACTTGATTCAGCGACCTGTAGTCGATACACATCCTCCACTATCCGTCCTTCTTCCGCACCAATAATACTGGTGAAGAAAATGGGCTCTTGCTGGGGCGAACAACACCAGTCTCGAGCATTTCTCGAACTAATTTTTCAATCTCGTTCTTCTGCCAGTGTGGATAACGGTATGGTCTGACATTGACAGGTTGTGCTCCAGACATTAATGGGATATGATGATCATGAGAACGATGAGGTGGCAGCCCCTTTGGTTCTTGAAATATATCATCGTAATCTTCTAGTAACTTTGCAAGATCCTCATGAACACTCATGTCTTCTTCAAGTTGAGTATTTACATCTAGTTGAATCAAGAAGCCCCACGACTTTTGGTTCAATAACTGAGCCAACTCCTTGCCTTCCACTGTTTGCACTTTCAAATTTTGAAGAACCCCGTGTAGTGTGTATTGTTTTCCTTGATAATCAAAGGACATTGTAAGGTTTTCAAAATTCCAAATAATATTACCTAGTGACTTCAGCCATTGAACTCCCAGAACAATATCTGATCCATGTAATGGCAACGCGTACAAATTTGTTGTAATTTCCAAACCTCCCAAGTTGATGTGCACACACTCACACATTCCGTGACACCTTAACTTGTTACCATCAGCTACTAAAACTTCGAAGCTTGCACCTGATTTCACTGAATAACCCAACCTTTGAACCAAATCCTCCGCCACAAAGTTATGTGTGCTACCACTGTCAATTAGCACACTCACTACTTGTTTCTCAATGAAGGCCTTTACCCTCATAGTTTGTGCTCTTGTAACGCCGGCCAACGCATATACAGAGACTTCTGGGGGTATTATTTACATCTTCCATAGTCGTCTCATCATTGAGAGCTACTTCATCATCTTCTCCTGCAAGGATGAACACTTGCATTGTCTTGCAGCGATGCCCCGGAACAAATTTTTCATCGCAGTTAAAACATAGGCCCTGATCACGTCGAGCCTTCATCTCAGCCAAGGTTAGGCGTTTAATAGGAGCCACCACTGTTCCTGGTGGGGCCTTAGATTGTGGAAATCGACTAGCATGTGCTGCTTCTATGTTTGTCCGGTTGAAACGGAGTGATCCGATCCACCCGACGTAGGCGTTGCAACTTAGCATCTTGTCGGTGTGCCAATCCCATTGCTTCCTTCAATGAAGATGGTTTGAACATCATAACCTCCATTCCAATCTCCTCACGTAGACCTTCTACAAAACTGCCAATTACTGCTTCTTCTGTCCAACCAGTTACCCGGTTAGCAAGTCTTTCAAGTTCTTGGTAGGCTTGCAAGGTCCCCTCTTGTTGAATCTTTGATAAAGCTCCATGAAAACTATCATAATCTGTCGGGCCAAAACGAACACACATGGCATCAATCATTTCCTTCCAGGTGAGGCTCGGCTGCACCCTGTGATACCATTGAAACCACTGGGACGCAATTCCGTCTAAGTGAAAAGAGGCCAATAATACCTTTTGATCTTCAGATGTCCTATGATAGGCAAAAAAGTGCTCTGCCTTATAGATCCATTCTGTCGGATCTTGACAATCAAACTTGGGAAAATCGATTCGTGCAAAGCGAGCTTGGATTCTGCCGTCGGCGACCACACCTTCTTGATTATCTCCCACAGAAACAGAATGAGTAGAAGTTGGGCTTCCTATCGTAAGCCGCTCTATCGAAGTCACAACATTATCGATCTTATTATTCATGGATTCTTGGAGCTCATTTAGGGCATTCGATACTAGGGCAACCTCTTGTTCCAACTTTCCCACATGTTCTTCCATCTTGCTAGGCCATCTCGGCATGCCAGAACCAAGGCTTTGATACCAGATGATAGGATCGAAAATCCTATCTAGATCAAACCTGCAAAAAAGGGATTAGACATGCAAAACAGCCCACGATTTTAAGAGGGTAAGGGGTTCCTTTAGTGCAAAGGCACAATTTTTAGAATAAACTTCGTTGTTCTCCTTCCAAGGAAATCTGATACATATCCCTTATTCTCCTTACAACCAATTAAGAAAGTAATCTTTCTAAGAAAGGACACCTAAGAAAAGAAACTAGAGAAACTATTAGAGAAACTAATGGAGAGAAAATAGCAAGTGATGAAGAGAGAATCCTGGAGTAAATTTGCCAAATTCGGAAGAAAATCTGCAGCAGGTTGCAGGTTGTAACAAGATCTAATTGCAACCTTTTCCCGAACGAAATGGTAGTCAATCTCGATGTGCTTTCTGTGAATGTGAAATACTGGATTGACCGTCATGTGAAGAGCGGACATATTTCCACAACAGGATCCTTGATTTGTCCACTTTCCTCTTTACTCCCACCCAAGACCGTACACAAGAGAAACCCAAGAGAAAAAACCCACAAGAGAATTCCCAAGAGAAACCCAAGAAAAGAAAAGCGCAAGAGAAATCATCTTCCTCTTTCTCCTTCTCTCCTTCTCTCCTTCTCTCCTTCTCTCCCTTGTTTTTTTCTCTTTCTCTCTTTCTCTCTAGAGGAGCCGACACGCCTCTCAGCCCATGTCTCTTTGCCGCACACACAAAGAGAAACCCAAAAAAACCTCTTGTTGTTAACTCCCCAAGAGACATAACATTAAGTGCCTGATATATCTTAGGTTTTCCTTGTTTAAAACCCAAAAACATAAAGAAACTCACTATTTTTCCTTTTTCGTTTCCCACTTTGAATAAGAAACAAGACAACTTTCCACTTTTGCATTCCCACTGTTACCGTGGGAAACAGGGCAACATTCCCAATAATTATGTTGATGGGTGATCGACGAATTAAAGTGTGCATGGAATGATCCCAATGAATGTTTTTGTGAATGCTTTAGGCGACGTTAATCTGACAGATGGGAATATTTTTTTTAAGCTCGGAATTTATCCAGGAACCTGAGTGGGCACCTTAAATTTTATTAATGTGCATAAAAATTACAAGAGGGGAACATGCCACCTGACCTCCATACCAAAAAAATACAAAAATTACCTACATCAAATACTTGGAACAAGGCAACATTCCCAATAATTATGTTGATGGGTGATCGACGAATTAAAGTGTGCATGCATAGAATGATCCCAATGAATGTTTTTGTGAATGCTTTAGGGCGTTAATCTGACAGATGGGAACATTTTTTAAAGCTCATAATTTATCCAGGAACCCGGGTGGGCACCATAAATTTTATTAATGTGCATAAAAATTACAAGTGGGAGACATGCCACCTTACCTCCATACGAAAAAATACAAAAAATACCTACATCAAATACTTGGAATTCCCAAAGCATCACATCTGACAGTACCCCTAGATTTAGGGGGGAGTTCCTTCCAATATCTATTTTTTTTTTATTGTTGTTACTTTCACATGCATAATTTGCCAACGAAACTGCAACTTGATTAACTTCTATGTAAACATCAGAGATCCGCGGCTTTAGCTCCAAAATAAGCGAAATTAGTTCCAGCCAATAGACTTTAATAGACCGAGGAGGGTATTTATTATTATTAATAAGTTCAATTAATACTTTGTCGGATTCCGGCCAAATATTGCCTAAGCCAAAAGCTTTGCAATATCTAAGACCATCCAGCATGCTTCTAGCCTCCGCCTACATGTTAGTACTAATATTATAATAGTGAGACAAGGCGAAAAATTACTTTACCATTATGGTTTCTTAAAACTCCCCTGCTACCCGACGTACCAAGTTTTCCGTTAGATGCTCCATCAGAATTAAACTTAAGCTTACCTTTCCTTGGTTTTACCCAAACTACTTGGAGGACCTTTGTGTTGTTCCTCGACTTAGGAAGGATCTTTATTTTGCTAAGGGCCCAAGTTTCCCATTCAGAGTAGTTAGAAGTAAGCGACAAGGACAACTAGTTTGTTAACCCAAGTCATGACATCCATGATGATAATCTTAATAGGTTTGCTCAAGCCTTCCATCCATCTTCTGCACCTTTCTCTCTATATCTCCTAACATATGAGGGACAGAATGATCTTTGTAGCAAAGCCAAACATAGATGTTTTCTTCCTCTCAGCTAACTCGAACCTGTGGACCCCGATCCCGAGGACGGTGAGCGAGGGACACGAGATCCCACGTCAATACTCTAAGATCTCCACAATGTGAAGGAGAGCTCTACCAAGGAACTCTCGAAATGAAGCCACTCACAGCATGGGTGTCGATATAAATGAGATACCTCTTGATTCAGGGACTAGCCCTGAACCAAGATGTAACAAAGAAGAGTCACTATCCAAGGAAGTAGGCCCTGGATCCCATGAAATACTCTGTTGCAACGGATAACCAGAGATACAAAAGTCCGTGCTTGATGACGAATGGGGAAGGTGTTAAGCGCCCCCAATTCGCCCAAGTGCAAGCACCTGGTCTCTTATGCCATTTTTAATTAATTTTGAAGAGTTTTGGGCTAAAATCATGTGAAATGGGAACGAGTATCCCCGAGGAAATGTCTATCTAAGCATGCATGACCCGAGGATGGGCAAAAGAAATAAACATCCAAATCCTAACTCACCGCATCTAATCATAACCCATCACATCTAGGAAAGCAGTAACATCCACACGCACAGCTACAGCTAAGCAGATAATCAAGATAAGATGAATAAATGCTACAACTAAGCAGGTGAGAGGACAGATAAGCACAGCAGTAAACTACCAAAGCAATAGAATAAACACACTAGCATGCGAGCCTATGTAAGAGATAATGTTAAGAAAATAATAATCAATCTCATGCTAGGAAAGTAAGCAAGCTAACAGTAGCACATAAGAAGTCAAAGATAAATACACAACGAGCTAAAAGATACAGGGAAAGAAATGAATCGGAAAATCAACGGTACATGAGGACCGAGAATGCCAGGAAAAAGAAAAGGGAGCGTACGATAGGCTCAGGGAGCGATTCTAATGAATCAAGCTCAGCGATCCTGATCCGCTAAGATCGGATAAGTCTCACGATCATCATAGCCTATCGTTGGGCTCAGTGAGGACAATCCCTGTGAAGGGGCCACGCTACGTCGTCGCCCATCCCAAAACCCGATAAACGTCGGAAAACTGATAAAACCGGAAAATCACGATCAAAATCGGAAATGAAATGAAAGGAAGGCTCCGAGTGACCTGGCAATCATCATCCTTGCCCATTTTGATTTTTGTTGTTAAAGGTTTGAAAGATTTTTTGGATGTTTGAATGATTTTTTGAAGGGTTTAAATGATTTTATTGAAAAGTTTGACTGAACTTGGGACAAAAATCTCAAGCTGCCTACGTACCCTGTGGAAAGGGATCAAGCCAACGTAGTTCGAAACAGCTTTTCGAAAAATGCTTTTGTTGTTTTTGGAATGTTATGCATTTTTTATCCCTTTTGATTGAAAGGGGGTTTTAGCTCAAGAGGTTGCCGTCCGTCATCGTCTAAATGAGTATTCCCAAAATCGATGGGGATCCCGAAATGCAAGGAGAATCCCAAGGAACGTGTGAAAAGATGAACCCGAAGAAGGAAAGAAATTAATCCCTAACCCTGTAGAAAATGATCATCTCGGAGAGGAAGGAACCTTTAAGTCCTGTAAGAAAGGATGGCCTCCAAGAAGGAAAAATCCCTAAGTCCATGAGAAATGATGAGATAAGTAAAGAGACATGAAGGGCAAAGGGATGACTCAAGAAATATTCCGTCATCGCCTTGACCTGACGACCTAATCTGCAGATCAAATAAGCTCCAAGATCAGATGAGAATCCCTAAACACTGGATAGAAATCAGATGAGGCCTCCAGGTCATGAGAGATAAATCAAGACTACTCAGATATTCCATGGCTGCATTTCCACTTTTGAGACATGATAGAAATATGTGAACAAAGGACGATACTGCGAATGATACTGACTCGGGAATCTTCTAAGGGGTTGCTTGCAAATGAACTGGACATGATGAAAGCTGGTGCAAAAGAAAATTAGCGAAGTGGGGTATGCTAGGCCAAACCGAATAAAGAAATTTGGGTATTTTGACTTGACACGCTGACTCACGGATTTTCAACTAATCCTGACAAGTGCTCTCACTAACAACCTAGCATAATCAAAATAATGAAACTTATAAACTCAGGTGCCATTTTTCACTTGATTTCTCCTTCAACAGATGTAGATAACGTCATAACCCGACTGTGTTCAATGAAGAATCACTCAAACCTGTTTGTTTCACCATGGACAAACCGATTTGATTTGGATGAGGGTGGAGACCTGTTCCAGAAATTCAGCCAACATGGCCCATCATATATGTGCATTACCAAACTCAGGAAGGACCTAAAGGATGGCTAAAATGAAAACCCATTGATATGAGAATATGGTATCAAGACCCTTACATCCTGATATTCATTGAACACAATTCCCATGGGCTCTTGAAATTGAATTAAGAAGAGGAGACCAATGGGGTTTAAAATCGAGAGAAGCAAACCAATCGGACAAAACTCAGAAAACGTATGCCTCTTCCGATGAGAAACACAAGGTGATCAAATTTCAGCAAATTACAAAGGGATTAGGAAAAATGGATACATCAATGAGAAAACTAAGACTATTGAAAATCACACATCAAAGGACCCAAAAATCAGCCAGGTAACAAGAAACCAAAAAGCCACATGAGCATGAGACATTAAAAAAGAATTATTAGGGAAAATGAAATGGGTTTTACCTTCTTGCAAGGTTTTCTCCAAATGGGTTCTACCTCTCCTTAAAATTTACACAGACCTTCCCTCCCTCCCTCTTTCTCCCTCTGCTTTTATTTTGCTGCAAATGAGCTCTCTGTCGAGATAAGAGAAAGGAGAAAATGCTGGGTCAATGGGGACTGAGGTAATGTTGCCGGATTCTTGCGAAATCCGCCGGAGGAGATGGGTTGACAAGAATCAACAGCAAGGGAAGGAATTTGCTCGAAATTGATGGTGGAGATAAAAATCAAAGAGGGTTTTCTGGGTTTGAGAGGTCCATTAAATGGAAATGGAGGTGGAATGGGTTTGAGTAGGTAGCAAAGGTAGGAGGGAAGAAGGAAAATGATTGAAGATGGGCGGCCATGGCAGAGGTGGGGAGCCGGCACCGGCGAGATTGCCGAAGAGAACCTGCAAAACCCCTCTCTCTCTTAGGTCTCTCTCTCTCTCTCTCTATTGCTCTGTTTTCTTTTTCTTTTTTTTTAAAAAAAAAATCAAAGAGAAGAAGTTGGAGGTGAGGTGGAGGAGATGGCGGCTTGGTCGGGTTTTGGAGGTGGGTTTTGAGGAGAGGGTTTTGATTGGAGTTGAGAAGAGAAAGTAGGTGGCGAGAATGGGGTTTTGAGGGGGGGCGATGGTGGTGGTGGCAAGATGGAGATAGGCTTTGGGTAATGGGTTTGAGGCCGGAGAAGAGGGGTTGGTCGGAGATGGTGGACGGAGGATTGGGGTTTGGGCTTTATAGGTCTGGGTGGTCGGAATCCACGGTGGTGGTGGTCGGATTTCAAAGAGAGTTTGGTGGTGGTTTGAATGAAGAAGAAGGTGGGTTTGGATTAGAAAATGATGGCTGCGAAGAAGAGGGAATGGTGGAAATGGGTTTCGGTTTTGGAGGTGGTGGTTGGAGAAGGGTGGAAGAGGAAGAGGGCTTGGGTTGGTTTGGTCGGATTCCGGCAAGCTTGCCGGAATCAATGGAGATGGTGGTCTCTCCCTCTCTGTGTATTCTCTCCCTTGGTGGCTACTGTTGGTGGAGGTGGAGGTGAAAAGAGGGGGTAAATGGGTTTGTGAAGGATGGTGTTGGTGGTAGTGGAGATGAAGGTGGAGGATTCCGGCCGGTGGCGATGGAAGCCGAGACCAAGCTCCCTTTCTCCCTTCTTCCCTCCCTCTCTGTGTATTCTCTCCTCCCTCTGCTCTCCTCTCTCTTTTTTTTAGAAAAATCTCTCTCCCTGGTGTTGTTCTTGTGGCTGACGACCCCCCTTTTTCAGAAAAAATCCGGCTCCCCATATCCACGAGATTTGCTATTTTATAGCTAGGGTTAAAACCCTCCTGCTAATCTCAGCCATCCATTCTCCTTTTGATCCTATGGTCTTTGTTCGATGCTTGCAAGACAAGCCAAAATGATAAATTCGCCCCCCCCCCTTCTTCTTGCTCTGGACAGCCCTTGATAGTGTATTTGTGACCACTCTTTTACACAACCAGGGGGTGGCTTAGGGTAGAGAAAATGATTTCTTCTTTTTTTTTTCTTTGCAAATGAGAACTGTTACTAGCACTCCCTTTATTGCTAATTCACCCCCTTTTTCTTGCCTAACTAGGGAAATGATATTGACACATCCATGCTTAATTTTTGCGC
Organism: Tasmannia lanceolata; assembly: GCF_043159265.1. Classification (NCBI taxonomy): domain Eukaryota; kingdom Viridiplantae; phylum Streptophyta; class Magnoliopsida; order Canellales; family Winteraceae; genus Tasmannia; species Tasmannia lanceolata. The sequence goes on from NW_027518679.1 coordinate 30,405,147, forward strand.
AAACTCGACTTGTCTTTTCTTCATGATATCCTCTTACAGGGCACCTTGGGAACAGTGATGACCATTGACGATTTTTTTTTTAAACACCGAGACGAGAAACAAGATGGGCTAGCGAAAATGCTATTTGAAGCTTAGTGGTACAAATGGGAGAGTGCTAATGACAAAACTCACGGGTATTTTGTAACTCGTTCAAATTTTTACGAAAATGAGATAGAGGATCAGGGCAATTGAACGGAGGATGCCAATGGGGTTCAGAGATCACCCAGGCTTTTAAACGATTTTCCAAAATATATGGAAATGGGCATTTTTGGGGTTTTCGGGTTTGATTTTTCGAAAATCTTGAGATTCGGTTCCGAGATTTTATTCGACTTCAAGGCTTTATTCGATTTTGAGGGCTCTAGGGTCCGGTCAAAATGGGGTGTCTACAGAACCACTGAAAGAGGAATGCCAAAAAGGATAGCAAAGTGATGCAGTCCAAAAATCTGGACACTCTTCGTTGCACAGCAGCGGATGCAAGATTGATAAAATAAATGAAAAAGGGGGCCTTCGAATACCGTCGAAGGGGATGTGATTTACTTCGATCCCGTCGAAGTCGAGTTTCTCAGAGCGAAACTAGAAAATACTCCTGCAGGTGCCAATCCAAGCAACCAAAAGTTCTCAAAAGAACTCAAATGCCTAAAGGCAAATTTCATTCAATAATTCAAAGTCCATTACAATGCTTACATAACATATATTTATAAGAAAAGAAACCCTAAACACTAACTTAATACCCAAGCAATTAATCATAGCCATCCATCTAAAATAACATAAATAAAACCTAAAACTTACCTAAACTAGTAATCCCGTAATAGATACTTACCATATCCTAAAACTGCCTATAACTTAGCCAAATTAAGTCCAAATCGCGTAATCTTTGGCTCTTTAGATAGGTAATCGAAAAACCTTTCTAAAAACACCAAAATTAGGCCCAAAGAACAAGATTTGATGTTCTAAAAAAATACTGCAAATAAAATTACGAAAATACAAATTAAAAAATAAGAAAGTTGTTCCACGCCAATGAACCGAACTATTCTTAGTTATTTTCGTCCGCATCACAAAGTACCCCCACATGGTTCTAGCCAGGTCACTTTCAACGAAAAAGAAGGTTCAAGTCCTCTTCCAAAGGTGAGTAGCAACACATGCACATAGATAGAAGAGGAATAAAGATATCTTTAAGCCCATCATCAATCGGAACCACATTTAAGAAGATTTTCCAATTAAAACACCCTATTTTAGGGGGTAAATCATTCCAGATATACATAGACCATCTTTTCTTCAGCATTTTCTCTCACAACAAATTCCATGATGATTTGGTGGAGAAACGACCAGAGTTATTTAGCGTCCAAACGAGCTCATCCTCTGTACCACATAGCTCACATAGCTAAGCCTTTGATGCTCTAATGTCATTAGTAACTCCTTGAGGAATATTGGTCTCAACCACAGATAGATTCCACTCTTCGGAATCATTAACCACCTCTTTAACTTTAAGGTCGAGGTTCACCTCATCAATTCTTATGGCATGACTGACGATGAGACTATTGCCAAACCATTCATTTGTCCGAATTAATTAGAATTACTCCCCGCCCCTTTCCAATCATCCATATGCTACTTCTAAGCCACTCATCTTTCAAACTTACCATGTCTTTCCATTGTTTAGAATCACCAGCTTTGGTTGCTGTTAAAAGGAAGCAACCACCCTTCAAATATTTAGACTTCATGAACTCGGTCAATAAGTTCGATTTCACATGCAAATTATGGATGCTCTTGATCCTGAAGGCCTTACATAAGTCATAGAGAGATCTAATTATGAGGCCACCTTCTTCTTTACGTTTTCAAAGGCTATCCCAAGCAAGGTTTTAAATCTCGGTTTCGGTTTCAGTCATCAGCGAAACCGAAACGTTTCGGTTTCGGTATGAAATTTCGAATGAAATCTTGTAAAAATTTCCGAAACGTTTCACCAAAATTTTCAAAACATTTCACCAAAATTTTTGAAATTTCGGGTGAAATTTTGTATTTCACCGAAACGTTTCATCGAAATTTCCGAAATTTCATCGAAACAAAACGTTTCGGCGAAGTTTGGTACTTTTCCGAAACAATGTGTATTTCGTTTCGTTTCTACTGAAACCGAAATATTTCAACCGAAACGAAACATTTCGGCCGAAATTTAAAACCATGATCCCAAGTCATCCAGTGATGTTTCCTTTCCTGATCCGTAGCATCCCACCAAAAATTTGCAAAAATACTTTCAATTCTTTTGAGAACCGCTACATGAGGTTTGACAGCAAATAAGATGTATATTGGAATAGAGAAATTATATGATGCCCGGCCGTGAGAATGTAAAGGGCGGGTAGAGACAAAACCTGCTGCCTTAGTTTTTAAACCAAGGAAAAGTCAGAAAAAAGGCTTTCTCTTGGATTAAAAATCAAGGGAGAGATGGTTTTCTCTCTCCGCACTTTATAATCTCACGGTCGGGCATCATATAAGTTCTCATTGGAATATATAAGACATAAGGATGGGAACATATGATTGGTGCAAAAGAATGATTAAACAATATGAAACATGCTTTATACAACTAATCTTTCTATAAAGTATAAGGATATGTTTTGATGCCCCAAGCGTCTTAGTAGAGCAGTGAGGTACTAGTAAACTTCTGGTGCAGTGGTGAACCTCACATTGTGTTTAGTTGTTAGGATGGGTTAGTAGTCTCCTTGTACAGCAGAGAGAGATAAGGGAGACACAAATCCTATTACTCTGTTGTATATAATTTTAGCGATTTCGGATTACACAAATCAAATGAAGTAAATAAAGTTGTAAAACGCAAAAGGTGAATAGACCATAATAAAAATCATCAAAAGGTGAAGAAGTAAAGAGTGCTTACCGTTTGAATCGACGCACATATCTACATCCGCAATCCTTAAGAAAATTATTGCCTGAACATATGATGAATCGCCAGTGCACATGGGTTATCCAACGTATGCCTCTAGGATACGACGACTTCATTTCATTGTAGCTACTGAATAATTTACATTTTTAAACTCAGGTTTACCCCCATAAAAATTTAGCCATAGAAGCTCATATTTTTCACACGAATAGTATTCGAGTGTGCCATTTTCTTGTTAAAACATTTATCCATCAACTCTGTGAATGCATAAGTTTTAAAATTGTGCACACAAGGCAGTGATAAATCGACCCCCATTATCCATCAACTCTGTGAATGCATAAGTTTTAAAATTGTGCACACAAGGCAGTGATAAATCGACCCTCATATATCTTAAATTGACCCCTATGGGTCTATCTCTCTCTCTCGAGAGAGAGGAGATAGATAGGGGGTCGATTTAAGATATTTGGGGGTCGATTTATCACTCCCCTTGTCTAAAAATAGGGACAGAGAATAGCAAGTAACATCTTGGGCCTTGGCAAATTTGGGCAGGCCTGGGCCTCCACAAATCTAAAGTTCGCTCAGCCCATTTGATGCCCAGTGCAAGTAGATACGCTGCAGATTGCCTTAATATATATTTATTGGAAAATGGTAAAAAGTTAGGGCTTGTAAGCTCCTTCCTAACAAACACTAATTGGGCCTCGTATTTACCCAATATAAGAGATCGGATCCGGCAAACCACACTAATAACTCCGGCCAAATGCCTTTGAGAACAGCTTGATCATTGGATGATCCGAACCCGTTGACCCATCAACCCTCGTTTAGGGTTGTGTGACAGCCGGATATACACCGGGAAATGTTTCACCGGCGGATAGCTCACCTTTTGCCGGCGTTCTAGAACGCCGGGGCAAACCCTTTGTCTTACGCATTGGATGCCCATTTGGGATGGGATCAAGACGATGTGGGCCATCTCATGATGTTCAACATGATCAACGGTCTAGATTGCATATACTGTCTCCTTGTGAGACCCAAAAGTTATCTGTTACCATTAATCTGGACAGTGACTGTCCACTTAATCACTCTAATTTAATTAATTTTAGAAAGACTAATATTCTCAATTTAATTTTTTTTTTTAGTTTGATATATTTTAATTTTGAGGAATTCTAGACTGAAGGGAGCCCTTGCAAAAAAGAGGTGAAAGGGCTCCCTTTCACCTCTTTTTTGCAAGGGCTCTTTCAGTTTAGACTTCCTCTTTAATTTTACATAGAAAACAAAGTAACAATGTGGAAGTTCTTCTTAGGCAATACCATCTCTCTCTCTCTCTCTGGTTTTCTGTTTTATTTATTCTTTACAAGGAGAAATGGTCCTCACAAACGCTTTATTCTACTTTAATGAAGAAAAAACTTTCTTCTCTTTGTTTCTTTTCTTCCGCTATTACTGTTAGCTTTTGGAGTTTTCTTCACATGCATGCAGACATATTCTTGGTGGGTATAGGACTAATACCAATGAATCTGGTTCTCTTTTTTCTGTGATTATTTTTTCCTCAGACGACAGTTTTTTCTTCTCCTGATCTCATCAAAAGAGAGCACACAGATTGCTACTCATTTCCAATGTACTCTGACGTTGGTATTCTTACTAAGTCTCTAAAGTTCTTCCAACTTCTCAGATGGTCCCTCCATGGCATCTATTAGACCCTGTCAGGATTGCAGGAAAAATATCTAGAGGGAAATGACAAGGTTATAAATTGAAGTTTTCTCTATATAAAACTTGAATTACAGTGGTTCAGGTTACTTTTTTTCATGCCTAGGAAAACAACAAATTTTGGAAAAGATTTTCTTTTCCTAACTTGTTCATTAATTCCTGTCATCCAAACAGATTAAACTTTACTACATTTCGGCTGTTGTTGGCATTGCTACTGTGCGGATGTATCGGGCTTGGGCTTGGGCCTGGGCCCAGATTGCAATTGAGGTCGAGCTCTATCTTCGCTCTTTTTGCCCTGCGGAGATTAATGGGTCTTTTTGTTTAGGGCTTACTCAGTCTATGATCTGAAATTTCTGTGCCAAAATAGAAACATGGGCTGGGCCTGGGGGTGTGAAAGAAAAAACTTGGGCCAGATCCAGCCCATATAAGATAGACTGAAATGAAAAATCAATTGCAGCCCAACTTTGTGGGGATATCAGTTGGAACCTGACTGATGAATAGATCTATTGATTGACTCAGAACTTGCCCATTGTTCTTATTTAGCATAGCCCTTTGCTCATGAGATTTGATGGGCCTAGAGATGAAGTAGAAACGAAGCTGGCCTGGGCCTTTTCTATTAGCAAGTTGAGCCCTGACAAAACTAAACATGGCAAATGCCTATCAAACTTAATTTAGATGGATTAGGGGGGTGGGGGGTGGTTGGTTGGTGTTGGCTCGCCGCCTGGGTATGAGACTAGGTGGGACTCAACTTAGTATGGAAGATGTTTAAAAGCCTTAGCTTACTGTATTTCCATTAGTTCTTAAGCTTTTGGCATATTTGTTAGGTACATGCTATCTGGTATCAAATTAGCCACCATGTCATGTGTTTGAGTTACGGAAGGGGAGACTTGGGGAAGGTAGCTAACACGTAATGGACCCCCCTCTCCAACTAGCAGTTCGTTGATTGGTAATATCATTGATACAACAAATTTGACATTCTTTCTAAGGATGCTCGGGAAAAAAGCCAGAGTGAAGGTGCTGTGGAGTTGGTGCTGCAGAATAGGCCACCGAGGATTTCAAATGCGGAAGCATGGTGGAATGTTACAGTCCCGAGTAGGGGCTTGCCTAGGTATGGGACTATGTGGGATCCAGCCTAGCTTGGGGCATGCTGCAAGGGATAAGGAGATGAGATCACTGAGTTCTTTAAAAGGCATAGCCTAACACGTTCCATCAACTATGGTGCTTGTGGCGTATCAGTTAGGTACCTAACGTTGGATTACCAATTCAACGCGCTAGAATTGAGCTCGAGGTGAAATTGAAGGGGGGAAAATGCCAAAATAATTTATTTCCTGCCCCAAGATGTGGTAATATAATTTTATATGGTGCAAGCCCATTAAGTCACTAGTCAAAAAGTACTGTCCACCCCACACCATAGGACAATCCAAACCGTCCATCTGATTGGCCACAACGTAAATAGGTTGTGCCCAAAAAATCACATCCATGGGATGATCCTAGCCCTCCGATCTATAGAGGAGCTGCATACATATGGTGTTTTAACAAAAAAATTCAAATAGCAGGGAGTCTTTTGCAAATGAGAGGTGGCAATTTTAGAATACTCCATCAAACAGATAGTTTTTAAAAAAGGATGATTATAAATTCGCACCAACTGTAAGCTCATTCGTACCACTTCATCGGAAAAAAGAGTTAAAGTCTGCCATAGATCCTCCTTTACAGGGTTGCGAATTATCCTACAGGGGTGTGAATTTATCATTCCCTTTTAAAAAACCCATTAACAAATGACCAATGAGCATTTATAGTAGGGCGGGCTACTAACTTCAGTAGTCCCATGACTTCATATACTACTAAAAACCACCGAGTAAAAGAAAACCCTAGCTCTCATATAAATATTCAGACTCACACAAAACCCTAACTCAGACGCATTTTCCTTCGAGGAGGTGAGGACGATCAACAGTTCCAGCGGCAAAAATGGTATTTCTCTAATCGATTTCTGTCCCAAAAAAACCCTAACAACGATCTTCATCTTCTTCTTCCCCTACTAACCATTTTTTCCCCAATTTTTCTCGTCTTTTAGGGTATCGATCTTGTAGCTGGAGGCAAAAGGAAGAAGACTAAGAGAACCGCTCCTAAATCAGATGATATTTATCTCAAGCTTCTCGTCAAGGTCTGAAATTTGTTTTCTTTTTCTTTCTCTTTTCTTTTGTCTTTCTCTCTCTCTGAATCGATGGGTTTTTTTTTTATCAGCTTTACAGGTTTCTTGTTCGAAGAACTGGGAGTAAATTCAATGCTGTAATTTTAAAGAGGCTTTTTATGAGCAAAGTTAATAAACCCCCCATGTCCCTTTCGAGAATGACTCGATTCATGAATGGCAAGGTCGGTAATTTCATCGATCTTTCGATTTTTTTTTCTCTATTTCTTTCTGTTTATTTATATGCCCCAAAGGGTTTTGCTAACTTTGCTATTGATTTTGTGCTTTGGAAAAGAAATTTTACACATGGGTTTGATATAAAAGTATTAAAACATGTAACATATGTAAAATTATTGTAAAATTTCTTTTCCAATGCACCTCAACGAGTGTCCCGGGGGCACTACTTCAGGTGCATTGAAAATGTAAATCTACACATTGTTTGAGTAAAAAGACTCAAAAGCTATTTAAAATCTCAATCCCTATGTAAATTTATTGTAAATTTACATTTTCAATACACCTTAACGAATGCCCCCCGGGGCACTCGTTAACAAGTCCCAATTGCAAGGAAGTAGCTGGTCTTTTTTGTTTCAATTGTCTTGTGAGAGCTTTTTGGGAACTGTAATAACCTTTTGAATGTTCTCTGAATACTAAAAGAGTTGTGTTAGTGAAAATATAAAACATGGTTGTGCTGATATCGTTTCTATGTATCTCTATGAAAGTTATATTTAGGGATATCTATTGATTTGACCATTAAAAAAAAGGATATTTATTGATTTTGTGCTTTTGTTTTCAGGAGGGGAAGATTGCTGTTCTTGTTGGGACTGTAACTAATGATAATAGGATAGCCGAAATCCCTGCAATGAAGGTGACGGCCCTGCGGTTTACTGAGCGTGCGAGGGCTAGGATTCTCAAGGCCGGGGGAGAGTGCCTGACATTTGACCAGCTTGCGCTCCGTGCTCCTCTCGGTCAGAACACGGTAATATTCTAGCATGTTCATGGAGGCAATCTATATTCGAAATTTAGGAAAAGCCTTGCTGTATAATAGTTTCGAATTGTTATTGTTTGTTTGTTTGTCTGCATTCTTAATTTAGGAAAAAGCCTTGCTATCTATTAGTTTCATTTCTCCCCTCAGTAAGAATACGGTAGCATTATAGTATGTTCATTAAGGCAATCGACATTTGTAATTTAGGAAAAGCCTTGCTATAGTAGTTTCAATTTGTTATTGTTTGTTTGCATTCTTAATTTCGGAAAAGCCTTGCTATATATTAGTTTCAAACTGTTATTGTTTGTTCATTTTCTTGAGTGTTTGTTCTTCACATAACCCACTCCATGTTTGAGACTAGTGATACCTATAGAATGTAGCGACGTAAAATCTGATTATGGATTTAGCCTGGGTCAATGGTAATTGGACTGGCGGCTTCTTAGAATTTGAAATTTATTTGTACTGTCAATTGTCATCCCTATTATCTTTTGATCAGTTATGGGCTCTTTGTGGTTGATTTTGATTCTGTTGGTGAAACTCTGAAATATTGAGGATGTTTCTATTTGTGAAGGAGATCATTGGCATATGGTGTGTTTTCTTTGGACTAGAAACACTTTGGGCTCATCTCTTCTGTGTTAAAGTTTTGTAATTGCTTTTTCTTTCAGATTTAACATTCCAAATGATGGAAGTGAGCCAAGTGATATCCGTAAAATAGTTTTGTGTGATTTCTTGAAGTTTTGTTGGTCAAGAGGGATTGGACAGCAATATGCGAAGTTGCAACCCAATGGATGAGTGTGGTTTTGTGATCAGATGACTTAGAGGTTCAATATCAGCCCTTAAGTAAATGATGGTGTAAGAGTGTCAATATTTTATTTGAACCTTTGCTTGTGATTCTTTTGGCAATGTACTAGAAGAAAGGGAATCACCCATCTTAATAAGTTATAACATATTAACATAAAAATACTTATTATAATTAAATTACTAGCAAACTAACATAGATTATTATATTATAACATATTAAGATATAAATAATAATTTATTATAATTAAATTACTAGCAAACTAACATAGATTATTATAACTTATAACATAAGTTTGTACTGAATAGCTTATTACCTCACATATCATTTAAACTATAAGTTGACACACTTGCACAATATATGTTCATTATATTTGTCACAGTCAATACGGTCGATATTGAATCGGTATGGGTGCAATATTTGTGACTTCATGTATTAGTATGTCTATCATATTGGACACGATTGATAATGATACATATGACTTGATGTGACCTATATGATATCGGTGTTATGAACCATGCACGCCGTGCCAAAAACTTTTCGAGAGAACACAACGTCCTTGGAAAGGGACAATGAATCATCAGATGATCTATTGTTTCCTCTTCCTTCAAGCACAATACATCCGTACTCGATAGTTAAAACTTCTTTTTATTTTCATGCATGTTAATTTTCCTTGCAGATATCGACAAAGTGAAAACTACCACATTCGGTGGATCAATTGAGTGTGATACCTTTGCCAGAGGTGGTTTACCATCGTCTTCCTGCCAAATACTTAAGAAAAAGGGGCAAACAGAGATGCACTTTAAGCGTCCCTGTCCAAATCGTCTTATTAGGTTCTTGAGTTGATAGGTAAATTTAACAAGTACCTAAGAAGCATTTCAAATTAAATTTAGGGTTTCTATGAGTGCTTGTATAGTGTGAATGGAATCAATGAAAATTTAGGGTTTTTATATCAACCCTAAATCGATTTTAGATAGTTAATGGAATCAATGGAGATTTAGAATTTCTGTGAGTGTTTTCTTTTTAAAATCAATTAGGGTTTTGAGACTAAATCAGAATAAATAAAAAACCCTACATCACAAAAAATGGCTTTCCATCAGTGTTTTTTTTGTTTCTGATTAAGGGTTTATGTGAGGATTTTCTTTTTGAAATCGATTTAGGGTTTTTATTTGTTCTAATAGCAACAACCCTAAATCGATTTCAGATAGTGAATGGATGCAGTAAATTGGTCTCATGGTGGCTGACCGAGTCAATAGTTTCTCTCATTTGGTAGATCACATTGCAATGGACCATGCACATTTAAATTAATCTAGACTTGATGCTACCATAACAATTTTCTTTATATTAGTTTAGCTCTACAATTGTGTATGTTATCTTATGTTGATTTTGTTTCGCTTTAATCAGCAGAATACAAACAAACTTTGTTTTTTTAACTAACATTTGATAAGTTAGCTATAATATAGCTCAACAATTGCAGTTACAATTTAGAAATTTTATTTTGGATAAATATTTTAGGGTGTCTTATTTGTTAGTAATTCCTCCGGGTTTATTTGACATACATATGGCTATAAATGTATTTGTAAAGCAATGAATCACAAAATTTTCTTATCCTTTTTGGCTTATGGGGTTGCTTAATTTGAATGGTTAATTTGATTGAGATTTGCCTGTTCTCTTATTTGAATGGTTAAGTGATTTACTTGTTAGTGCTAGTTGGGTGTAGAGATCATTAACTATTTCTTCTATTTATTTTCTCTTGTGAATGCATATTGTTTTTTTTTTTTGCATGTTAGAGGAACGTAACAAATAGCTTTCTCAAGCAACAATAAGGCTAACTCACGTGGCATACGACCAACCGCAGAGTTCTGTCATTGTGATTAGCTAGCAGTTCTGAAAATTACCCAGAGCAACCGAAATAATAACAAAGGCCGCCCGCACTACAGTTGCGCTGGAAACAACACGAGTAAACATTCAATAAATGTTATCTAGTTTTTTGCCAACTTGTCAGAATTCTAACGTTTAAATAACATGGAGGGCTACAGGTGTAAATTTTTTCGTTGGAGTGACTTTGAGTTAGATGAGACCGAGGCAGATAGGGACTCAAGGTTTCACAATAGACGCGGAGGCAGTGACGAGAATCGGACGGGCTAAGACCGCTTCAAAGGACTCGAGAATGAAATTACTATGCTTAAAGTGTTAGGAATTATAGTGTTTTTGTTCTTTTTTTCTTGTATCTTTCTAGCACCAGGTGAGTAAACCTCGAAAGAAATTTGATTTACGTAATCTGTGATGTGTTTATTGGACACAAAAGAAATTTGAAAGAAACTTGCATCTTTTGAGCTTTGTGAAAATATACAACTCTTGTATAGATAATTAGACTGATGGAGTGAGTAAAAATATACGAAGTTTACAAATCCACATGATCCATCTACTGTGGAAGAGTATCATAGAGATATTTAGAGACAGATGGAGAGAGATAAAAATACACATAGCTTACATAAGTATTATAAAAACAACCAAATGAAATATAATAATAATAATAATAATTGTAGGTAGGATGGGCTTACAAAGAAGGATACTTTGGTTGATAAGAGTTTTTTTTAGAGACAGATGGAGAGAATTAAAAATCCACAAAGCTTACAAATCAACATGATCCATCTACTGTGGAAGAGTCTTGTAGAGATATTTAGAGATAGATGGAGAGAGATAAAAATACACAAAGCTTACAAATCCACATGATCCATCTACTGTGGAAGAGTTGAATATGTTCACAAAGCTCAAAAGATATAAGTTTCTTTTAAATTTCTTTTATATCTAAGAAACATATCAAACGTTACGTAAATCAAATTTCTTTCGAATTTTACTCACCTAATGTAAGAAATATACAAGAAAAACAAGAATAAAAACACTATAATTTCTAACACTTTAAGCATGGTAATTTCATTCTTGAGTGCTTTGAAGCGATCTTGGTCCGTCCAATTCTCGCTACTGCTTTCGCATCTATTATTAAATCTTGAGTCCTTGCCTCTCTCAATCTCGTCTAATTCAAAATCATCCCAATAAAAAAAATTACACTTGTAGCTCTGCATGTTTAAACGTTAAAATTTTGACAAATTAGCAAACTAAATAACATTTATTTAATGTTTACTCATGTTGTTTTCACCTCAACTGTAGTACGAGAGCCTTTGTTATTATTTTTGTCACTTTAGGTAATTTTCAGAACTAATAACATTGACAGTATTTGAAGGTTGATCGTGTGCCACGTGAGTTAGCACTATTGTTGCTTGAGGAAGCCATTTGTTACGTTACTCTAACATGTAGGAAAAAAATAAAAATGCATTAATAAGAAAAGAAACGAACGGAAGAAATAGGTAATGATCTCTTCACCCAACTAATAGTAATAAGTAAATCACTCAATCATTCAAATAAAGAGAGCAAGCAAATCTCAATGACATTAACCATTTAAATTAAGCAATCCTATGAGCCAATAAAAGAAAATTTTGTGATTCATTCCTCCACAAAAACATCGACAACTATCTCCATGTCAAATAAACTCGGATCAATTACTAAAAAATAAGACACCCTAAAATATTCATACAAAATAAAATTTCTAAATAGTAACTGCAATTGTTGAGCTGTATTAAGGCTAACTTATCAAATGTTAGTTAAAAAATAAACAAGGCTTTTTTCTATTTTGCTGATCAAAGAAAAGCAAAATCAACACACTCACACAATTATAGAGCTAAACTAATCTAAAGAAAAATGTTATGTCAGCATCAAGTCTAGATTATTTTGGATGTACATGGTCCATTCTACTCTGATCTCGCAAATGACCGAGGCTATTGACTAAGTCAGTCACCTTGAGACCAATCCATTGTATACATCGATTCCATTCACCCTATCTGAAATCGATTTTGGGTTGTTATAAGAACATATAAAAATCCTAAATCGATTTCAAAAAGAAAATCCTAAATTAGAGAAAAAAAAACTCACAAAAAGCCATTTTTTATGATGTTGGGTTTTCGATTTATTCTCAAAACCCCCTAATCGAATTTAGAAAAAACACTAACAAAAACCCTAAATCTCCATTGATTCGATTCACACTATCTGATATCGATCCCAACATCTCATTTGATTCCATTCACACTATACAAATACTCACAGAAACCCTAAATCTAAATCTTCGTTGATACAAAAACCCTAAATCGATTTAAAAAAGAAATTCGAATAAAAGAAATCCTAAATCAGAAACAAAAAACACTCACAGATAGCCATTTTTTGTGATGTAGGGTTTCTGATTTAGGGTTTCAGATTTAGACTCAAAACCAAGGTTGCCAAAGCTGGAATCGAAAGCGGGAATCAAAACGGGAATCAAAAGCGGGAATCGAAGGCTCCCATGGAAGAATCCTGCTCAAGGTTGCCAGAGCGGGAATCGAAACGGGAATTAAATGTGGGAATCGAAGGCTCCCAGGGAAGAATCCTGCTTCCTTGCTCAAAATCCTAATCGATTTTAGAAAGAAAAGAGTCAGAAACCCTAAATCAGAAACACAAAACGTTAAAGGTTTTAAAAACTATACATCACAAAAAAAACCAACCTGGGATTTTAACCACGCTCAAAACGCTCCTTTTTCTTCCTCTGCATGGCGGTGGATGTTGAAAAACCTTCTCTCTTAAGGTTTCTTCTCGCGCGGTAAGCGAGTCGAAGTAGAGAAGCTCTTTGGGTTTTCTCTCTCTCAATAAGTGAGGTGTAGCAGAGAAGAAGTCGATCAAGTTTTTGCGATAACGCTATTGGGAGCATATTTTTCAGCCAATGGGGAGCTTTTTAAAAACTCAAGCACATATAGCTTATGTGCGCTCGGGCACACAAACATTTTCACCATATATATATATATATATATATATATATAAATAATAAAATAAAGAGAACTAGAAAAGTTCTAAAACCCTAAATAGAAACCTAATACCTTGGACTAAAATACCTTGTAATGACTTAATGTCGTAAAATTTTCGTAATAAATATGTGCGACCTATTTAAAACACTCGTAACTCCAAGAACATAAGGGATTTTGATGGGAAAAGACCGTGGCATCCATCATATAGCTTAAAGGACTTAATGAAAAGACCGTGGTACCCATCTTATAGCTTAAAGGACTTAGAAACACCTAAAAGACATATAAAAATTAGAGTACGAGCCCTTGGATGGTCTCCATCACCTTCCCTTTAGGAAATTCAATAAAGAATTCCATTAGTTAATCTTTGATTTCCTCCCAAAAGTTTTGGTAGAATTCCATGGAGAAACCACCTGGGTCAGGTCCCCCCCCCCCCCCCCCCCCCACACACACACACACACACACACACACAACTCTCTCTCCTTGTACTAAGCAATAAATTGCATCTTTTCTTTTCATGCTTGCTATCGGTGAAAGAAAGGCACATTTTTATCTACTTAAGCTAAGTTACCTTCGATATTTGTCTGACTTATTCCCGCTCTTTAACATTTTTTCATAGTCCATCTCGAGGTTTTTCCGTTGCAAAGCCAAGTCTTCATGAAGATGTTCTTCCTCTTCCATGACATCCAAGCTTTCAATCTAATTTAGTATTTCCCCCTTACTAAGATTTGTGTTCTTTTATCAGATGTCCTTTTCCATTCCTTTATCCTCAAGTTTCTTTAACTTCTCGTAAAATTTAAAGAGATCTGCTAGGCCTAAGCGATCTGACCGACGCTTTCATTGAAGCACTCTCTCATTGGTCGGTCACATGGATTCTCATACATGCCATTTCATCCTGTCTTAATTGTAAAACTTAAAACGACTCTTTTCAAACAAGCAGCTCTTCTTTACGATGTCTGTAGGACCTACACCAGTATTAGTTTCCTTGTCAGATTTAGCAGCAGACAAGATCGCCAACTCTTCTTTACAAAGTCTGTATGACCTACACCAGTATTGGTTCCCTTGTCAGATTTAGCAGCAGACAAGATCGCCAACTTGTGTCCTAGTGCTTGACCGCCCGTATAATGGATTTTTGATGCTTGAGTCTCTGATTCCAAACTGATTAGGACTTCATCTCCATTCAGTTTTATCGGCTCTAGGAGAAATGGGATATTCTATTGTTTTGTCACCCATTGATGCATCTCCTCGACCTTCCATGGTTTTTCTGCCCCTCCGAACTAGGCGCATGCCTTCAATAGCTTTATCCTTTCCCATGCCTCTTTTCCTGAGATTTTTACTGACTGATAATCACCTTCCGCAGACACTTAACCTTCCCTTCCTCGGGTCATTATTCACTTCAAATGACAGTCTCAACTGAATCTAGCAGTCAACACTACTAGTTATATTTCTGACTTAGTAATTGTAGAATACTGGTACACGTGCTTGCATGCATGAATAAGTATTCTTCTTTCTTAATTTCATTGAGCAAGTAGTCCAAATTCCAAACCATGAAGAGGAAAGAGGGTTTTTAAGTCAGGAAACCAAGGTCTGAGACATGTTTGACCTTGATAAGAAAATTCAAGGTCTAGTTAATATGGTTCTACAAACTTAACAGCTCACTAACCTATCCTCGGTGGCAACGGTAGTGAAACATGACCATAAAGGCTATGGGCACCTGTGACGCAGGTTGATTCGTCAGACTCTTGATAGGCAACAAACAAAGCCTATTGTTTCTGTCTTCTCAGAGTCTCCTTTTACGTGATAAGCTTATACTGATAGTGATGTTTAGATGACAAAACATTATAGGTGAAGCCCCTACTTTTGACAAGTAGCCATGGGTTATGGTGATATTGAGGACTGAACATAACTCTTCTATTCTCATGACATATATCAATTTGTATTAGCTTCAATGTACTGCGGCATCTAGATTAAGCTTTGGTTGGCTTGACCCGCATTCACTCTACTGAGATCATGTTAAAATATTGAGTTTTATCTTTCTGATGAGATCAGTAAGGTGACTGCTAGTTCAGTGTGGTGTTGATCTTTACATTTATTCTCATGCTGACGTGAATTTTAATGAAATGCTGAATCTTTGAACAGTTAAGAGCATTCTTGGTATTTTTAATTTTTTACTAGCATATGCTTTGTTTTAAATTCGTGTAATTCAGTTGAAAGTGTGTGGTTGCTAAATTTGGATATTGCCATTTAATTTCTTGAAAGGGGTTACCCTTTGAGGACACCCTAAATTGGTGATATACTCTTTGGATGTCTTAAAGAGCTCGCCATTTTTGTCTACTGTTCGAGCTCAGCAGTCTATAAGGGACAAACTTTTGAGGCGTCTTGCAGGACACTAAACCTGTGTTTTGAAATGCTTCTGATACTGTCAATGATTCTGAAAGAATATATAATATAAGGATAGAAGGGAGAGTGAATTTTCTGATGTTGAATTCTTGTGGGCTTTTGCAGGTTCTCCTTCGTGGTCCGAAGAGTAGGGAAGCCTTGAAACACTTTGGAAAGGCACCTGGTGTTCCTCACAGTCATACCAAACCTTACGTGCGCTCCAAGGGGAGAAAATTTGAGAGGGCACGTGGCCGCCGGAACAGCAGAGGCTACAGAGTTTAGGAACGGAAAACCTTACCTACTGTGCTTTCCATTATGCTATTACTTTCTAGTTTATATGTTGAACTCTACCTTTTCATCCAGTTTTGGTTTTGAATGTTGCTACTTTCAAGTCTTTTTGTTGAACTTTGTGTGATTTTCTTTCCTTAATCACCCGGTTCAGGTTTAGAACAGTTTGGGTTTGTCATTTTCAATTTGAACCATGGTTTTAAATTTCAGTTTAGGAATGCATTTCGGCCCTCACCGAAATTTCGGCCGAAATAGGGTGCCCCATTAAAAAATATATTTTAGTTATTAGCAAATTTTGCCCAAAATTTCCAGAATTTTGGTAATTTGGTAATTTCTGAATGGTTAAAAATTTTGAGATTTTTGGCTTGATTTTCTCCAAATTTTGGATGAAATAAAATTTTGAAATTTCGGATCATCCGGTGCCGTTTTGGGTATTGGCGATTTCAGTTTCTTCGGATTTCAGTCAAAATTTAAAACCATGATTGGAACTGTACTACTAGGGGTGCACAGTTGGATTGCCTGAAACAGGTGCTGGAATTGACATCCTATTCTGATTCCACCTGATTTCGGCATTTGGTTCAAAAGATGAATGGAATCAGGGAGTGAAGATGATATGAGGGTGGAGTCCAAAGGGGAAAAGGCCGGAATCTGCTTAGTGCCCCAAGAGGTGGTCTTAAATTAAATTTTCAGAACCATCCCTATTTTGTCAGCCCTTTAACAAACATGCCATTTGTCATTTATTCTTCAGAAAGTAAAGTGAGGTCCCTTCTTACTTGGACCTTAGTTAGCCATCTGTTACAATACTGGTTTAACAGAGGAAACCAGGCCTCAAATAACACAGAGGTTATTGGTTGGGTTCACAGACTCCCTACACGTCAGGATTCTTCATTCCATGACTCAACCCATAATAACAACTTCCCTACAAGTTAGGACTCTTAAACTACTACTAACTGAACTCAATTCATTATTGGCTGGACTCTAACGTTAACATAATTGCTGGACTCTAATGGTAACATAACTCTGCTTCTAACAGTGTTGCTGCTCTCACATGCAATAATAGTCCATCCTCAAAAATTCCTTCTGGGATGGTCCCTACCCTAGGATATGGTTGGTCTAATTTTTGGGGCATAGGAGATCGATCGAAAGCAAACCCTATCAAACGGTTCAAATCAATCACAGGCGAGATCCCATATGTCGACGTGACCATGGATTTAAATTCAATTTCGGCCAAAATCTGGTAAAAAATCACACCAAATTTGGTAAACAAATTTTAAAAAGTCACATTTTCGCTAAATTTCTGCCGAAATTACTGAAAATTTTGAAATTTGGTACTCTTGCCGAAATTTCGGATTTTGTGATTTCGGTTTCGGTCCCAACTAAAATCTGAAATTTGGGACCGAAACCGAAATTGGCGAAATGTACAAAATTTCGAAATATTGGTCAATTTCAGCGAAATTTGAAATTTTTTTTTATTCCTTTACCAAATTTCGGCCCAAAAAACTGACATTTCATGTGTCTTTACTGAATTTCGGAGGAAATTTTGGTTTCGGCTAGGTGCGAAATTAACCCCGAAACCGAAATTTAAAACCTTGGTTGTGACATTCCTCATTACACTATAATCAAGTCGCATCCTACTAACTTTACCTTCATTTACTTTTCCAATTCTTATGACCATTATATGATTATATCAGAGTAATTTCATGATGTTCTACAAGATCAACAGTGTGGATTTTGCTCTCCTTTTGGGACCCAAAATTTGCGTACAAGTGGAAGTGGCTTTCTGCTTAGACATTTCTCCTAACTCCTTGCCCATCATTTCCTCTCTCTGTCTCTGCTTCTTCTTCTTCTTCCTCTTCGTCTTCTCGTCTCTGTTTTTCGATTAGGGCATCATTAATGGCGACATCATCTCAGAAACTAATAAGCATAGGAACTAAGATCGTTGCCGTGGGTAGAAACTACGCAGCTCACGCTAAAGAACTCGGCAACGCTGTTCCCAAGGTTACCCCTCCCCCTTCTTCTCCCCATCAGATCTAGGGTTAGGGTTTTCAACCATGCTCTTTGTTTGCATCTTATAATCATCATCATCATCATAATCATCTATTTTCCAGTTCAATGTCTAATTAGAATTCTGCTTTTTTTTGTTCTTTAAAATGATTTGCTTTTTAATTGATTCAGGAGCCTGTATTGTTCTTAAAGCCTACTTCATCTTATCTGGAGAATGGAGGAACTATAGAAGTTCCTCACCCTTTGGAATCATTAGATCATGAAGTTGAATTAGCTGTTGTTATTGGCAAGAAAGCTCGCGATGTTGGGGAGGGATCTGCGATGGATTATGTTGGAGGTATGGTTTGATTCCTTTCTTTTGTGTTTTTTATTTTGAAAAATCTAGCTGAATCTGTTTGAAGAACAATTTCAATTGAACAAAAAATAGGATGGGAAAAGGGAATTGAAGGGTTTGTTCGACGCTACCGGACCTCCTAATGGTTCAATTCAAGAGGAACCATGATGCTTTATGTGTCATGTAAGTGGGTAAATGGTTGGTGATGTGACAAGCTTTTGTGTTTGTATTTGAGAAGTTGTATCTTAATGAAATTGTAGAGAATTTGCAACCAAAACAGGTCTAATTGGCCTTAACACAAATAAACAAAAAATAAGATGGGAAGGGCTTGTTCGAGGCAACCGGACCTCCTAATGGTTCAATTCGAGAGGAACCATGACACTCCTGAAACATAAGTTTCTGTTTTGGCTGCTAAATTATCTACATTTTCATTAAGATACAACTCCTTAAATACAAACACAAAGGTGTGGGCCGTGTGGCACATCACCAACCCAATTACACACTTACATGACACATAATGAGTAACTAACACCCACTAATCTAAGAAGCATAATCCTATAATAACTACTTTGTAGCTACATCATATACCCCATAACATGTACATATCATATCTAACTTGCTCCTTTGTGACCAAATGCAAGAAATTTTGTGAGATGCTCCGTTTTTATGATGAGGATAATCAAACGGAATAAGATGACACTGGGTTTTCTAAATTAATATGGTCCAATTCATCACAGAATTGGACTATTTAAAGCTTGTTAGGCTCAATTCGGTGCTCTATGTCAATTTTTCTTTATTATTCTTACCCAAATCTTATTCATAATGGATGAACTGTGACCTCAAGATTAGGGAAGAGTTGTTCTGCTGACTTGGAATTATGGTTTCTATTATTGAAAAAATAAAAAATATTAAGCACCTGTTCAGGGCAGATGATGTTAATCTTATTGTAATAAATTTAAATGGTTAGATTGAAGCTGTCTCTCTTCTAGTGATCGGATTTTAGTGGTCTGATATACCTCTATGACAGTTATGACTTGGTTTAGTAGAGTCTATGGTGATTGTGAAGCGAATTGCAGTTACTAGTTTTAGGCATGCCAATAGGAAGACCATGAATTAGTAGAATTGTCAATTCAATAGTGTGATTCCTTGTTCAAGTTCCAAAGTCTTGGGAGACCTAGGTGGGTACTTCTTTTTCATGGGATTTCTTTCGAATTTCTTTAAAATTTTGTACAGGTTGCCTGTATCTAAACGAGATCATCTTGTCATTGTTCTAAAGTGTCAAAAGATCCTTTGTCACTTGCTTTTGAACTAAATCAAATTAAGTCTACTCTGTTGTACTCTTTGTAGTTGATAGCATACTGCAGCTCCAACTTTGTATACTGTGTAGGTATTGCCAAGGTTTTAAATTTTGGTTTCGGAGGTAATTTCGGGGTTAACCAGAACCTAAATTTTAACCGAAATCCCAAAATTTCAGTAATTTCGGCTGAAATTTGGTAAAGGAATAAAAAATTAATATTTTGGCAAAAATTTCGCCGATATTTCTGAAATTTTGTAAATTTCGGAAATTTCGGTTTCGGAACGTTTCAGTTTCGGTCCTCACTGAAATCCTAAATTTCAGATTTCGGCCGAAATTTAAAACCTTGGGTATTGCAGGATTCAACATATCCGGCTTTTATGCTATAAATTGTATATAAGTGGGTTTTATTGCCTATCATTTTCTGAAAAAAATATCATTGTCCAAATTTCCCTACGTGTTCTGAATTGGTATTTTCTTTTTAATGTTTTAATGTTATATGAAGATGGCATATATGTGGGAAAGTAGTGACCAAACAAGAGCCATGAATATAGCATGTTTACAGCTCTGAATCTTACTATTTAAGTTTTGAGTACAGCTCTGAATCTCACATGTAAATGCCATGACATTGATGGTCATTTGGCTGGCTGTGCATGTTCCAGGTTATGCACTTGCCTTGGATATGACTGCAAGGGAAATCCAATCTTCTGCTAAGGTAGGCATTTATTTCATATTCTTTTGAGAAAAAAGAATCATGTATTGAGACACCTTTCCAGTAAAGTATGAACCTCCCTTTGAGATTTTACAACGTAAATGAGCTACAGTACTTGTTCTTGGTCGGAAATTGTGTGCCTTATATCCCTGAATTTAGCTCACAATATAAGAAAAACAAAATTATGATGTTACCTTTGTATAGGGATGTGATGATGTCGAGATTCCAAGTAAGTTTTGTCAACATAATTTCACAAGACAAGATAAATATCATGATATGATTCTAACCAAAGGGTAATCCATCTTCGGTTCTCGAGTCATTCCAGAATGGTCATCCAAGTGATCTAGCCTAAGCTGAGTGACTGGCTTCTAGAGGTTGAAAGATAAGAATGGTCATAGAACTTCATAGAAGCAATATGCCAATGTAGAATGGGATACACGAGTAAAACAATGCCTTTGCACAGTTGATCAATCAAATCATTCTACATGTATCCTTTTCATCTCTTGCAGAAATTCCTGAACCTTTTGAAGAATTCTTTAACGTTATCAATATATGTCACAGATTTGTTATGATTTTCAAAGAGTGACACATGGCATTTAAGTGAAAAATGTCCTTCTGATCTGTCGAGGATCACTTTCATAGTACTTGAGCTGGCACTTGGACTGTAACACTGAAAGAAAACCTGAAACGTAGATAATAACAATATATAACCGACACATAACAAGATAGAGGGTCTCAGCTAAGGATGGAGTGTCAAAATTGAAGATCCAGATCCCTTAAGTGCTTCTGCCACCTTAATGCATTGTATCTTTAGTTTGATTCTTTTGGCATGAAGAGAGAAGTCTCACTATGCGATGGGCACCTAAACCCACTTGCATGCAAAATGTATCAATTGTAAACATCCTTGCCACACGGCTAGGTTTACAGGCGATGGAAAACTAAACTACATTGGTATAAACATCTCAGTTTTAAATAAGGATTCAATTGGGAACGATTTGTCCATAGTTTTCTGAAGGGGACTTGAACCAGAATGCATAACAGAAGTGTGAGAAGCCATATGTTCTGAAAAGCTGGCAGATTAGATTATTTTTCTCGACATATCGTCATAGAAATCAAATATATAACCATTCAAAAAACGAAAGAAAGAAAGAAATCAAATATTTAACTTGATAATCTTTTCTTGCTTAGTGAATGAGAAATAAATCAATTTACTCTTGATTATGGTGTCATTCTTGTGTTATATGAAATATGGACCTATCATTAAAATAAAACATTGACAATACCAACTATTTCCCAAGCACTGAATGCAATTTCATAAAGTGGGATTATCAGCCAAAATATGATGTGACAGAAAGAAAACAGAATTCAATATATGGAGCATATAATCAGTTACATGCATAAATAACTAAGCACAAGCATAAAAATATACTGTGTATGAACTAAAGTGCAAATGATGAACAACCCAAACAATTTATTGAAACAATATAAACTAAACTGAAAATGATGGACAAGCCAAAAAAATTTTAGAAACAAAATTTAATTATTTAGGTTATTTGATTCTGTTTGCTCCAAAGTAGATGCCTATTTTTGTAAACGGCACAAAGCAATCCAGAGATTTAGCGACCTCATTTAACCAAAAAAAAGTTGCAAATTTGAATGTATAAATAAAGTAAATTAGAGGAAAATATGTGTTAAAGGAGGCATAGTCAATTGGAAACAGTACACCAAGAAAGATGTGCTTCAATAGTAGGTTGGTGTTAACCCTCCTTGCCGAGGATCCTAGAGGTGTTTGTGTAACATGAGAGATGTCAGAGTACGTTTGTGGTATACCCGTTTTGCAGTCTCTGGATGTAATGGAACTCCAGCAGGGGTTTTTTCTGCAAGATGCAACTCTCCAAAGTTGAACAGTCTAGAAATTCCAGTTGTCTCATTCAGGTGCTAACCTTAATAGGGTCAAGCACACATAACAATGTTGAAGTTTTGAAGTTCCCAATTTGCAACTTGTGGGCAGTGATTTCCAACTCATGGGAATAGAGGTATATCCCTTGGGTCAGTTCTTAATACGAACACTTCCCTGCTTGGTGATGAGAAGATTCAATATGGTTAAGAGATCGCTCCACAAACTGATCATGATGCTGTATTTATGAACCTGAGACGTAAACTGCCCAATAGTTGATTGACCCTAACAGATATGAGGAAGAATGTGTTCCAAATTTGTGATACGTTGCATTTATTTACATTATGGAATATAATCCATTAAAAGCTATGTTATTTGCAAATGATGGATTTGGTACAGTTCAGTATGGCAATCTGTGGAGCCACAGCATGGCCAGCTGAAGCCCAAGAATGGGTTGAAGTCTGTCTTTGATAGAGCTGAGGGTGTCAACTTAGGTTGGTTGGAGCCAGTGGCATTTGAACAATGAAAAAGGTTATTCACATGTAGTCTTTGATTTCTGATGGGGGACACATCATATGTATGTACTAATATGCTCTTTGGCTCTTCACATTCTGATACAGCCTTTCTTGTGTTATTGACTAGGCTGCAGGTCTTCCATGGACAGTGGCTAAAGGGCAGGACACCTTCACTCCTATTAGTCAAGTTGTAAGAAAATATGTATCTCTGGATAGCTTAATTACTTCACTTATATTATAATGAAAAAAGAAATAGATAAATATAACAATTTGATTCTCTATACTTAACATGGATATATGTCCGCTCCCCCATCACAAGCTGGAGGGTATGTCTAGTTGTCTACCACTCTGAATTGCTTTAAAATCTTATTTTCTGTTCAAAAGATTTCCATTTTTTTTCTTTTATCTGTTGCATAAGTGCACTACGCTCACCGATTCATCCTTTCTTTGCAGCTGCCCAAATCAATGGTGATGGATCCTGATAACTTGGAGCTATGGCTAAAGGTTCGCTAGATTGTCTCTGCTTTCTTACCTGACTTTATTAGTAGTTACAAGGTATTCCATCTACGCTGTGTGATTTCTCACATGAATAATTAAAGAACTGAATGATTTCCTATAGGTCGATGACGAAATCAGACAGAAGGGTTTAACCAGGGATATGATTTTTAAGATACCATTTCTTGTAAGCCATATAAGCTCCATCATGACTCTTCTAGAAGGAGATGTCATACTGACTGGTATGTTGTTTTCCTCTCTATGTTTTGGTGCTTTTGTTGTCTTATGTTTTTGCCTTTTAAGTCCTTTGATCTTGAGGCTTGATGAAACTTAGCTGTAAAAAGAAATTAATTATACACGAAAATTTCAAAAGCAAGAGCAAAGACTAAATCCAAATGTTTCTGTATTACACCGTCCCGTAGGAAAATAGCTCACAGAGCTGTTGGTGTTCTTCTTGCAGGTACTCCGCAGGGAGTTGGCCCAGTAAGAGTAGGGCAGAAGATAACTGCGGGCATAACAGGCCTGATTGATGTATACTTTGACATTCAGAAGCGCTCGAGGCCAGTAAGTTGTTGATATCCTTATAAGTAGCTGTAGCAAAGACAGTTTTGGTAGACATTGTTCCCATTGTCTAGTACCAATAAGAGGCAGAGACTGCAGTGACACCACACCATTTCAACGCCAGAAACAACCATGTGGAACTGTACTGACCATTGAAAAATACCCTTCTCTTAATAAAACCTCAATAATCTGTTTCTTTTTTCTGCTTGTAGATCTTCTGATCTAGTTTCTAAATAGAACACAACTACAGTAAAATGTAATCGGTTACATGTATTATGATCTCAAGTCACTTGAATATGAAGATAAGTTCTTGCATTGGCATTGCTCTAGGAGTGCTGCAGACATATAAACCAACCAATCCACCATGGCTCTACTCCACTCCTTTTGTTTATTTTTTTTTCTTGAAAATGACCTTTATTTTCAAGAAAAGACAAATAAAAGGCAACAGTGCAGTCATTTTTAGAAAAAAAAAGACGAACAAATGGGGTGAAAAGAGTGGAAGAAGGGTGGAGATGTTCGAAAGGGAGTGGAAATATCATTTCCCATATAAGTCCATTTTCAAGAACTCAACTAGGAGGCAGAAATGCAGTCATTTTTTAGAAAAAAAACGCACAAATGGGATGAACTGATGGACAAGGGGGTGGAAATATCATTTCCAATTAGAAAGAATTATTTAACAAATAGCCAAACTATGTCTTCCCCTCCATAACACTACTGAAGAGATGAAACCCGCCCGAGGCAGATCATTTGCAACATCTCAAACTCAATGAAATCTATTCCGACAACAAGATATGTACTAGAGAGAACGCCTAAAAGCTAAAAAAGACATTTTTACTATCAATGGTAAAAGGCAAAACCGACAATTTGATGGAACTCTAAATGAGGCTTGAGGGATCAAGGGCTTTGGATCATCCAATCAAAGTGTTCTCAATGCATTTGGCTCGACTTAAGTGTGTTTGGTTGCACAAAAGCGAGGATGGCTTAGGAGTTTTACTTGCTATATTGGCATTTGGTTGCCAATATAGCATTGCGATCCTTGGAGACTAAGGGATATATCTCTTGGTTAATCATTGTATGTCTGTTGATGTGTCACCCTTATTCCTTCCCAATAATATCCAAGCCTAATACCACAAAAAAGGTGTAATTTTGCTTGAAATTCTTCGGAATGCTCTCTCTCTCTATATTTCTCTCTTCCTCTTCTCTCTATATTGGCAATGACACCCCTTACCATACTTACAAGGTTGACAACCAAACACTACTGTACTACTATTCTCCGAGGTAAGTTCTAGGCAAATCTAATGCTTGTCTCCTACATGTAGACTAATTATACACTACTCTCTAGGCACAACCAAATAGGCAGACAACCCAATAAGTGTCGAACAATGATTCCCTTCTGGGCAGCATTTCTGTGCCTACTTCATTACGGAGAATGGAAAGATAGGGAGTAAAAGAAGAGAATGGCATTTCGTAGACCAGGCCTGTCTTGCCCGTTTCTCTAGATGCTTGATTCGCTGTGGCTAAAACCACTGATTTTTCGAAAACAGAGAATGAGAATTGTTGAAGGAAGCAGCTTTATTTACTTAAAAAAAAAAAAAAAACAAATCTGAGAGATTTTGTTCAGAGAGAAAAACAATTATCACATTTCTCACCCAAGAAAAATCTTCATCAGATGCAAACATGGCAAATTTTACAGAAACAGAAGAGGAACAATGAGGCTTCTGCCTCTCCACAGTAAGAACAGCACACAGATCCATTTCTTTCCAATAGCTTCCTACCCAAAAGTTACGATACCCAATTACTTTATTTGAATTCTACACAGCAAACTACGAAAACAAAGTGAGCAAAGTTGATTAGAACTTTTGAATGAAGTCGTAAATGTGCATGGTGATTTCATCTGCTTTTTCCTGATTGATGAAGTGAGCCACTCCTTCCATTACAACTATCTCCTGCAGAAAAGGTACATCTTTCTTGAAACCCCCCTGGTGTATATAGTCCTTGGTACCTGGCATAAGATAGGTAAGGTCCTGATCTCCGATAATAAACTTGGCCGGAACTTTCACTTGTGCCCCAGTCCATGCAGCTAATAGTTCCCAGTTTCTGCACATTAGTCACAGAAGTTCCTTGAGATCGATCAACCAACTTCTCACAAGACCAGAAGAAGAAAAGAAAAGTCATTAGCGAGATTGAGACACGAAAAACAAAGATGGGAGGGGCTCTGAGATCATCTTGAGCAAAACTTCAAATGAAGAACTCTATTCATCATTATGATACAACATGGGTGTATAAAGATAAAGCATACTCTTTACTCAAAATTCCATGATTACTATGAAACTAAGGATGACAACATGAAGGCCATTAGTTATTAAAAACAAAAGAATGTTGATGTTATTACAATCTACGAGGCTATTCATCTCTCAGCATTAGTTTTTGAGCACATTTCTTATGTATTTCTTTCAACGTTGTAAGCATCATGCATCCAGAACTCCCATTGCACTCTTCAAGTTTTACGAAGTCGAGAACTCACCATTACCTATTTTTCTGTTGAAACTTCATGTCCATTTACACATCTTCAGCTGCACAATTCGCAACAGTCCTAACTAAGTTTTAACTGCTCCACTACCAACTCTCCAACACATCTCATGTTCTGCATCATATATTGTTTCTTCTAGTTGTCCATTGGAAAACATTCCTCCCCAGTATTCTTTATTATGCAATCACTATGCCATCTTAGGTCTTTATTTCTATGATACCCAGATACAGAATACTGATACGGACAGAGACACTAGAACTGAGACGTTAATCGACATTTTCCCAAATCATGGACACTGATATGGGTATGGGTATGGATATCCCAATACCATGAGACAAGACTCAAAACATATGTAAATAAACACCATAAAACATAACTATATTGACCTTTAGATGGAATAAGTAATAAATTTAAAGCAGCATCTATATGACTTACCATTATAATTGAAAACATGCTACACTACGAAGAAAAGGCGTGATAGTTAATTGGAACATGTGATGTGATTTTTTTCCCTCCATAAAATAGAATTTTATTAAGAAAATGGAAGAAATTGTGTTACTATTTATTTGAGTCATGTTTCAGAGGAAATTTTCAAATAAATCAAAGGTTGAGATAACATACGGATCGGAATTACGGTAGTAGTTAAATCCTCCAGTGAAGCCCGTCTTGTTGAATTTGTCGGCATAATAATTAATGTCATCTTCCGACAACCAAGAAGGCAATGTGATTTCTTTACTAGCCAAATCTCTCATCTTTCCTTTAGGCATCATTAAGGGATTTGGGTCGCGAAGTGTGAGAAATATTTTCATAACCTCTGTAGTATTAATGGAAGCAAACTCAGCTTCTGCTTCTCCAGGCTCCTACAGGTAATAGCAGAGCTAACAATTACAATTAGAAGGAAGCAACAAAGCATAATGGCACAACTAGTTAACTTAGTCTCAATATTTTATGGCTTTTAATGCAAGATGAGAGTGCCTATAAATATGGATTTAGCTAATTCAAAACCAAAGATGGGATGTAGCTACTAAAAAATGAGCTCTTGTTTCATTGGAGTGACATCCATGTTTTATTTGTCAGACTGAAACTAAGTTCTATGTGATTTGCACAGAAAATTTTTGTAACTTTTCTCCTCTATTTTGTATTAATATGTGTTGTACCATAAATGATAAAGATGCTCGGGCAAGTACTCGTCCAAGGTAAAACCAAGTCGACTCTGGTAAGTCATTGATAGACTTGGGGATTTTTTAAACAGTCGTTGGAATCCTGTACAATTATCTAGTAAGAAATTATTGATTTTTTCCCCTCACACTTACACATCTAGCATTAGAGCAGATAAATGGATCAGATTTCCTGCAGCCATTGAATTAAAGTTAAAACGAATCATATCAACATTTTAAGTTTTTTTTTTTTTTTTTTAAGGGTAAAGAGATTATATTGATAGGAAAAACAAGACCGAGATGGTCGATACAACAAAGAAAATGCAAAACATAGAGAAAAAGATACAGAAACGACCTAGATTCCTCCCAATGGAGCGGAGGAAAAGATATGAGGACAAAAAGTTAATGGGGCAGAAAGTAACATTTCAAAGGATTCCTTGTAGACCCCTCCCTTAGCAAGACTATATTGGCTTCCTGTTGGCCGATCTCCTGACATGACTGAAGGATGGAGAGAAGTCTCCCACAAGATCCTGTATCTTGTCAAAAAAGAGAGGCGAATCTCCAAGGAAAGGAGTGAGAACCCCCTGAGCCATCGAATAACATTTAGGGAATCACCTTCAATGATAATTTTATCCAAGAACTCTCTCTCTCCAACAGCTTAATACCCTGGTGAGCAGCTGGAACCTCCACCTCTGAGTTGTTCCCTCAACCTTTTGGCCTCTCCATCTTTGATACAATATGCAATACAGGAAGCATGATCTTTATGATGCAATGAACTAAGCCTTCAAGCGTAATCAAGATATAAATCTTTGAATTTTTTACTTCAGTTGGCCTCAATCATGACTTTTGATTTTCTTCAATTGGTATCTTTTTTTTTTTGAATCGTATGCTGGGATCAAAACTGATATCAATCATGTTAAATATGATATTTTTTCTTTCATCAATAAGCAAAGATCCTATCCAAGAACATCTACAAGAATCCATTCAAACAGTCCCTCATTTATTGTTCAATTCAGACAACAATATAAAGAAGTGGAATTTCTAGAATGAACTCAAGAAAGAGGGTTCTTATTCACCATGCAAGTTTAACAAAATCAAACACCTCAAAAGAAAATCCCAATTGGAAGAAAATCGTAATATCAACTCTCTAAATGCGGAACTGAGCTTCATGAGAGGCCAGTATATTGAAGAAGGTGAGGTGATAAATACCTCAGAAGTTCAACAATGATGGAGCAGAGATTTATAATGGCTTGAAGGGAAGACAAACCCCTCAAAAGCTTCCACTCTCATGGAAGAATTTGAGCCATGGAGACCAAGAACGGAGTTGAAGTGTTGTTTTCCCGTATCATGCTTGATCCAACGGTCCTAAATGCTCCAATTTTAGATCAGGCTTGTAGGGCTGTCGATCAAGAAGGATTTATGTAGAATGTTTACTAAAAATTATTAACAGTAAAGACCCAAGTCGGGTCGGTCTTTACATTCTACCCACTTAACCGAAATTCAACAACCTTCTTTTTACTTGGGTCTTGATAGTTTTCTGCAAATGAATGTTGTTACCCAGTATTATCTCAACATACAAAGCACAAAATGACTATCTTTAACAAAATCACAGATCATATTTTAACCAAGTAGATTAGGATGAGATTGGACCTTCAAATAACTCAGGGTAGTTTTCACATATTCAATTGCATAAGTATTTCGTATATAGTCAAGATTACATTTGCTTTATGACAGAATATCCTATCTACCCTTCCTATGGCGTACCCATACTCACTACGAACCACCTCCCTTTCTGATGTGAGATCTTACAAAGAAGCACCTACTGCCATTAAAAAAAGGACCCACCTCCCTTTCTGATGTGAGATCTTACAAAGAAGCACCTACTGCCATTAAAAAAAGGACCCGCTAGGACACTTTGGTGGACGGTCCGATTTGAAAAAGACCTAGACTAAGACACGGGAGGTGGAATCTGAAGAACGCTCCAGATCCAATCCAATCGATAAGGGATTTGAATGGATTGTGACTAAGTCTTAGTGGCTTAAGAACTCCCCAACCATCCAAAGGGTCAAATTTTTCTCATCTTATATAAATAAAGGGGCAATTTGGAAACAAAGATTCTATAATCTAGGATTGTAAAATCCTGGATTTTACAAGCTAAAATCTGGATTTTATAATTTAAAGCTTGGCTTGTGCATTTCCGGGATTGTAAAATCTAGGTTTTAGGGGTTGGATCTGTAGCTCAATGGTTGTGGCTTTGTATCTCAACCTAGAGGTCGCAGGTTCAATCCCAGCTTAGCTTATAAAATCTAGATTCTCACTTATAAAATTCAGTTTTAGGTTGCAAAATCCAGGATTATAAAATCCATGTATCCAAACGGCCAGAAAAGATAGAAACCTAATAACAGGGAAGGCCAAAAGATAGAAAGGATAGACACCTAACAAAAAAGAAACTATAAAAGAAAACAATCACAAAATCAGAATCAGTCTCTAATTCATATTTATGCTTATCAATCTCCATAAAAGATTGAAGAAAGAGACAGAAGAAGAAGAAAAAGCAAAGGTGTGTTATCACTGCCTCATCTGAATGTCATAGAAATTAGAAAAAGCAAAGGGAAATGATATCAGCACTACCATATTTTGTTATTTTCACAAACTATCTTGTCTTTTTAGTATTAATACAGCTGTCAAAAGGTTATTACATTTCCCAAAAAGCTCACACAAATCAATTAAAGAAGAAAAGACTGTTGGGATTGCGCAAGTATCAAATTATGGCTGTGCTGATAACATTTCCCGAAGCAAAATAGGAAATAGAAATCAGCAAAATAGGAAAAAACAACTGTAACAGAGAAGAAGTTGAAGAAGTTTGAACCTGAAATCTGCACATGTAATAGTCATCACCAAGTACTGCCCTTAAGCCCTGTACAGGCTTCCATTTAGGGTTCCTTGGTATGAATACAACACTAAGATTAACAAGAGCTTTAACCCTATCAGGCCTAAAGAGGCAGAGAAACCAAGCCATATAAGCACCCCAATCATGTCCCACAACAAACACCTGATCTTCCCCTAAGGTTTCAATCAGGGCTAGTAGGTCACCAACTATGTGAAAGACAGTGTAACTAGACTGAGTAGGAGGTGCATCGGTCTCGCCGTAGCCCCGAAGGTCCGGAGCCACGGCTCGGTAGCCATGGGCCGCGAGGCCCATGATCTGATGGCGCCATGAATACCTGTTGGAAAATAATATAATTCAGATATAATAACGAACTAAGGCCCTGTCCATTTGAGATTATGATAACCGATGGTGAGCCATCAATTTTGAGTCCAATAATAAGTTTGGGGGCTCATCATCACTTCTCACTTCTCGCAATCTGAAATGTAGAGGGCCTTAAATAATATAACACAGATATAATCGCGAACTAAGGCCCTGTTCGTTTGAGATTATGATAACTGATGATGAGCACCAGACTGATTATTGGACTCAAAATTAATGTAATTTTGAGCCCAATAATAAGTTTGGAGGCTCATCATCGGTTGTCATAATCTGAAATGAACTGGGTCATAAATAATATAATTCAGAGATAAGGCAAACTGATCTTTGGCTAATCCAAACCAAACTTTGGTTAAAAAAAATTGTAAGAATACCAGAGTTCGGGAAATCCATGGATGAGGAGGACAATTGGGCCTTGGCCTTTCTCTGCAACGTGCATGTTTATGCCATTCACCTTAACCATCCTATGCTCTATTCCACCTCCCATTTTTCTCTCTATCTCTTTGTTAGTTCATCTTTTTTGGTTTATGGGCTTTTGTAGAAGCTACATAGCGGAATTTTGTCTTGTTGGGGATAGATTACTGAAAGGAAGGGGTAAGAATCTTTATGTTTCGTATTATTGGATGGGCCCCTCAACATTGACATTGGTTGTCACAATCTGAAAAGAACGTTAGCCTACAAAAAAACACATGGTTGCTGATTATAGTTATCGTGGCACTTGCAGAAGAAGACGAGGCAGAGGCATCAAAACAGGTTTTACGGATGAGATGGAAACCGAACAAATTAGTCAGGCCATGTTTGGCAACCATGGAGAAAAAAAATGTTTGGCAACCATGGAATATTTAGGAGCCCAAGTATATGGGTGGAGAAGGAAGGCTGGAAAGAGAGGGGGAGAATTGAAGAGACATACGTTGATTCGGAGAACAGTGGAGACAGGCAAAGATTCAGTGTGTTTGGATGCACGGCATAGGGTTGGAGAGTAGTGGAAGTCAAGAGGGAGGAGATGAGCATTGGATTTGTCTGGAATTACCTCTGAGAATAGTGGTAAGTAGTGTTTGGTTGTGCACCATAGATTAGGAAAGTATAGGAATAAGTAGGAGTGTTATTACCGATATAGGGAGTGAAGATAAAGGAAGAAAGGCTGAGAGAAAAAAGCATCATTCTCAATATTTTTCAACCAAAATCCATTTTCTTCTTTTTTTTTTGCAGACTTTGGTTTGAAAGTTAAGAGGGGACAAATGATGTCGAGCAGGTACCGGCCAAAGAGTATGGGCAATTTTGTGGGGGGAGAGGGAGGATATTTCTTTTTGGGGGGATATTTCTTTTTATCACTTGTAACAAATGCTAATGTAAGTGATAGTCTTATGATGGGTGTTTTTGTCTTTTATGTTAGCTAGGGTTAGTATAAATAGAGGGTTTTCTTTCATTTTAGGAGACTTTTACAAAACATTGTATTAGAGAATTGGGGTTTTCTTCTTGGACAGAATTCCAGCAGATTGTGCATCTTGGAGTATTCTAGGAGCAAATTTCCAAGTGAAATGTCAGCTTCTTGGACTCCTTTTATCTTCCCCAATGTAAGTAGTTATTTGTGTATCTTGAAGAACTCGGTAAGATCCAGTTGCCCTGTCAATTGGAAAGAAACCCTGTGTTTTTGGTTCCATCAATCTCCGTTCGTTAACTGTAGTTTCCTTTCAAGTAATAAGAGTCTCAAGTTCTTGATCGGCTGCAAGTCCTTTACACTATGTTTTGCAGCGGAAATGAATTGAAATGTAGGTGTGACACTCCAAGAGAGGGGAGGTGAATTGGTTAATTAAAAATTTTAGGCTTAATTGGTGGATTATTAAAGTTAATTTACTAATTAAGCACTAATTAATCTAACCCTTGTTTAAAAAATCAATATAATGAGAGCTAGGGTTTAGATGTTACTTTAAGCCTATTTGTCATAACCCTTGTTCAATAAAACATAAATATAAGAAAATGTTAAAGTTTACCAATCACCACAGTGTGCAAAGGAAAGGAGGAGAGAAAGCATCTACAAGGCACAAGATTTATAGTGGTTCAGTCTATCACAAGACCTACTCCACTCTTCCAAGTTTATCTTCTTGGGGCGCTCCACTAAAAGAATGAGATTCTTCAAAGGGCAAATCTCGAAGCCGTACACCCAACTCCTCCAATCTTTAAAGGGAACAAACCCTCTCTACACGAAGCCTTGGTGGGGGATCACACCCTCTTACAATATCTTCACCTTTGTTAACGGGCCGAAGAGTAGATCATCTCTATGTCATCACCTTTCTTAACGGGCCGAAGAGAAGACCCTCTCATACAAATGAAGAAAATAAAAATAGAACTCTCTCTTGCTCTTGATAGGCGGATTACAAACTTTGTTGCTCACAAACACTCCAAGGTAAGATACAAATGTAAAGCCTAAGGAGTTCCTCTTGATAAAATGTAAAAAATCAAGTTCAAAGATGTTTAGCTTTTGATAGAAGGTTTTAGCTCAAAGAAAAATGGGATTTGATCTTTCTAAAATATTCAAAAGCTTGTTTAGATAGGTTATAATGATGTATATATAGCTAATTTGAAAATATGACCGTTTGGGGGTAAAACTATAAAAAACTGGGTTTAAAAAGTCAACCTGCACAAGCCCCAACGGCTAGTTTGCCCGACTATCACGGTCGACCGAGCCACCGTGGTCATCCGGCCATATCGGGCGCCCTTTTTAATTTTCAAATTTCTTACCGTCGCGGTCGACCGGCCCCATGGCGGTAGCCCGGCAAGGGCTACCTGTCCGCT
Organism: Tasmannia lanceolata; assembly: GCF_043159265.1. Taxonomy (NCBI): domain Eukaryota; kingdom Viridiplantae; phylum Streptophyta; class Magnoliopsida; order Canellales; family Winteraceae; genus Tasmannia; species Tasmannia lanceolata. Next base: position 30,438,841 of record NW_027518679.1, read on the forward strand.
CAACATTTAAGCGTAAAACCCTATCGTGGTCGCCCGTCCAAACCCATGATGGAATGATTCTGATTCCATAGAACCATTTCTGCGGTCGACCGAGAGAACCCTCTCTTTTCTTGCAAGTGCCGGATTTCCAACTACCTTGCCGCGGTCGACCAGCCCTGTGTAAAATTTCATTTTAACTTTACAAATTCAGGAATTTTGGGCCATGGTCTTTGGGCTTAAGTCATAGGTTTTCAAACACATTTTTGAGTGTGTTGATGGTTTCCAAAGATATAAAAAGTTAAGTATAAAAACCATTTGAAAACCATTTGGGGAGTAGCTAATTAATTGCACAGACTGGACACCTACATTTGTAATAGAGGGTTAGAAGAAGAAATTGGCTACGACTATTACCAGGTTTCTTCGATTTTCATTGCCAATCCATCCTCCAAGTACGTTCATCATGAAGATGAAAAAAAAGAGGGTACTCCATGGTTAGATCGCAAATGTCCAAACCCTTTGAAATGTTACCGTTGTGTTAAGACACCTTGAATTTGTGTAAGCAAGGGGGATCTTCAGCTGAATTAGTCTAGCCCATAGTTAGCAAAACTCCGTTTTAAACGACGTTGTTTTGAAAAAAGAACTCGTGTTATTGGTGTGCCGTTTAATACTCGTTTAAAACTTTTACGATGAAAAAAACTCTGTTTTGTTAGGCAAATGTTTTAAACGCTTTTTTTTTGGGCAACTTTCCAGTTTTTTCAGTACGTGTTTTTTTTTTTTTTTTTGAACCGGTACCGTATTACACTCGAATTTTTGCCGTCCCCTTTTTTTTGCCGAAACACGTTTTGCTAACTTATTGGTGTTTAATTAAATGCTTGTGAGAGAGTACATTTATGTCCACATACTCAGCATCTCTTAAGAACGGTGGCCCTAGACCTACGCTCTTGAATTGTCCCTCACGTTGCTACTTGTGGATGAATTACATTTCTAAAGAGGCCCAGTGCCACTTGCTTTTCAAAAGCATGGGTAAATGTCTCTCGGTTGGCTTTTTGTTGGAATGCTCATTTTGAGCTAGTCCATGCCCTCCATGTTATTGAATTAATGGGGAGGAGAACCTAAGGTGGAGGGAACTTAGGAAATTCCAAGAGGATCCTTATTGACTTTCTCTGAATAGAGTTTTCATGAATTTTAGGCAACCTAGACCATTCCTCCACTTTGGGTTGTTGTAGACTTGTAGGAACAGTCCCTTGAATTTCCATTCGTTGAATAAGCTACATGCTTAATCCCAAATTCTGACATTTGGACTTTTTCAATTAACATGGATTCCGTTTTAAAAGTGCGTTCAAATATGAAAATTGTACTTATCCTTACTTATACTAAAAGCGAGAATGTTTAAGTTTCCGTCATTTCACTGCCTACTTGCCCCTAGTATGAAAATTGTCCTTATCATTACTATACTAAAAGCGAGAATGTTTTAAGTTCCCGTCATTTCACCGCCTACTTGCCCCTGACAGTCCAAAAATCACCGCTTTCCTCTTCTCCTCACGTGTTACGCGAGAAATTATATGATGCCCGACCGTCAAAATAAAGGGCAGAGAGAGACAAACCCTCCCGCCCTTGATTTGCGATCCAGCAAAAAGTAAAAAAAAGCTGCTTTTGCTGGATTGAAAATCAAGGGTGGAGGGGTTCTCTCTCTCCACCTTTATGTTTTGACGGTCGGGCACTATATAAGTTCTCATTATCAGATGTCTGCTTTTCTCTTGCTTCGTGTTTCCACGCCTTTCTTTTCTAGAAACTTTCGAGATTTCGATCTATCACAGCCACTGAAATTGTGCTTATGTATAATACACAATCTAAACATGAATTGCATGTTAGCCTATTGGCTACTGAATAAATACTTTTAATCACCAAGAATTAACAACAATCAACAATTTTAATCAAATCTAATTCATCCATCAAAGAGACATCTTTTTATATACTCCGTGGCACGTGAAGCCCTACAGTGAGGCCTACTTCATACATAGGATGATCCAAACTGTTCATTTGTTAAGCCACGATGTAATTAAGTTGTACCCGGAAAATCATTTCTATAGAATGATACTAACCCTCCGATATAGAGGTTTCCGTAGGATTTTCCTATGATGCAGACCCCACTGTACATTTTGAACAATACTGAGACTTTACGGCCACAAACCTTTTAAAATCATGGTTTTAACCTAACTCAATTTATAACTTATGTGAGATCAGATGAGAAATGGAGAGAGAAGTAAAGATATTTGGGAAGTAGAAAGAGATTGAGTTAAACGTTGCGTAGACTATGGGGTTTGATCTTTGGGTTAGGGAGGAGAAGATTGGGTTTGGGATTTAGTTTAATCTGATTACAATCTTTGTATATTCTTTTATAAAGGAAGTTATGAACTCTTATATAGATGTAGGTAATCTTGTTGAACCACTTAAAATACTAATCTTATTTTTGTGCTTAATTGCGTTTATTATTTTCACTGCTTTACGTGTGTAATCTAACAGATTTGCTAGGGACCATTGCCGAAGGCATTTCGCGGACCGGCTGTTGCAAAAGAGAGCAGCCACCTCAAAAGAATTAAATGAATAAGACAAAACCGCGAAATGCCTTCTGAGATGGTCCCTAGCAAATCCCGTCATATTTGGAATTTTCCCATGGGAATTTTCCACGTTGCTAAATTATATGTTGGATATAATTGATCAAGTCTTTTGATTTGGTGGACAAAACTGAGTCATACCTATTGCCATAGGTCCCACCATAATTGAGTGGTCCTTCCTTATAAATTAATTAAAAGCTACTGATATTTGCACTACGATATTTTGATCAGGACAAAAACTTACCTTGTCTTTTCCTTTTTAATTGGTTGTTGATGGCTTGTTGGGAATTGTAATAGCGTTTGACAACTACTTAAATAACTAGCTACAGCCCCGTGTGATGCACATGGTGTTTAAGAAACTATACTCATGTAAAGTGGAAAATTTTGGGTGACCCAACCTTATTTAAACCTTATGAATGCAAATTTTCTATTAGACATTGCCAAACTTTTCAACTACCTCCTAAAAACTTTCCTTAAAACTCTATACCAAGCCTACCTTGCGTCCAACTTCTAATCTTAGGTGCATAGGAGAGGAAGTTAAACCCAAAAAGCAATCCAATTAACATCCTAAAAAGCCTCTAAACTTCCTACAATTTTTTTTGTCATAAAGCTTCATTAGTTTACTCTATAGCTAATCACTCTCTCAGACAAACTGTTAAAGCACAAAACATTTCTTAAGTCTCCAATTCTAATCGTATTCCTCTTGTTCTTATCTAAATAGCTACTTTTTCTAATCGTGAATCTGTGGAGAAAGGAAACTGGGGTGCCACATGGCGCACTCACGTAGTGGTGGATGTTATTTTAGATTAAAAAGAAACCGAGAGACATTAAAAGTTGACAATGGATAGTGGAGCTGTGTTATCAGGTATGCAAGTGAGTTGGGTGAAGCAAGAGAAAGATAAAGAGCCAGACTTGTTCCATATAAATAGGAAATTTTTTACAATTTATAAAGAATAGGAAAAAAAGATACTATGATGTATCCCGGGCATAATCCTTGCAAACTAAAGGAAGCAAATAATAAAAACAAAATTAATAAACATCAAATGATTGGATCAATGCTATGAGCAGTACTTTTATTTTATTTTTCCAGTTCTGAGTGATGAACTGGGTCTTCGATAGTTAAAGTGAATCACTAATTTCTTGTTTTTAAGTTGAAATTTACGAATGTTCTTATGTTTATGCCTGTATGGAGCATTCTCTCATATGTTATTTTTGTCTTGTAATGTGATACCATGTGTCAGTAGCTGTAATCTAAAATGAAGAAAGGTAATTGCGTGCAAATTGCAATTCCATTGCCCCAATTGGTCATCAAAAATTCAAAACAAACAGGGCCTGATAGAGTTAAAGTTTGCATGAATAACGAAAAAATAATTAAATTCAGCGACATATATATTTTTTTAAAGATGACTGTATAATACTAATGATAAAAATTACAAGCCAGGAACAAGTTGTCACCATCAAGTATTACATCAGAAGCATAGAACAACAAAAAGAATACATCCAAAACTACCCATTAACATCCTCCAAATGAAAGTCGGGTATGATTATAGCGGTCGATTCCAAGAATGCCCCCTCTTTTGCCAATTGATCAGCTATGTTATTTGCCGACCTCCTTCGATGGGAAATTTTGGGGCAAATCATACGAATCCGGTCCCTAATTTCTACAATAATTATGTGAAGTTCCCATGGTCCAGGAGATACATTCTTTGCCCGTGCAACTACATTCGTAGAATCACCCTCAATTATTAATGGACCCAAATTGTTTCCTGAATACCACCGAAGTATGAAATCAGTCGATCAGATGTAGCCTGGTATTAGTCAATCAGATGAATTTTATGTCACATTTTCAGGATGCATCAAATATTTGTAGCCACACAATGAGTTTTGGATGCATATATGCTACCAGAGAAGGGTATTCATAACCTAATGATGGAAAATACATGAAAATATGGCAAAGGCCACTTACTTTAGAGACCAAGTACTTTGAAAATTGGAAAGGTAGATGAATGCAAATTAGAAGACCTTTTTTTATCGGTAAAATCCCTCTCTTACCACACCAAATCTCGCCTTAGAACCACCTCCAACTTGGTGCTCATTTCTCCTGAATCAATAATCTTACATGGAACAATACCGTATTAAGAAATGGAGGATGAATTGTACCAAATCTCTTTATTGTTGTTCCGCAATAACATTGCCATATTAAGTTAGGAGGATTTGCGATTACAGATAGTTTGGACTCTTTGAGAGAGTTTTTAGGGATGTTGATAACTTTTAGGACGGCTGTGATTGGATTAGATGAGAAAAATTTTAGGAAGCAAATAAGCAAGTCTCTTGAGAGAGTTTTTAGGAATGTGAGAACTTTTACTTCGATTTAGATGAGAAATTTTTTAGGAAGCAAAGTGTTGGTGATTTTGCAAATACTAGTTGGATAGATCAACACGAAATCCTAAAATCAAAGCTTTCCAATCCGAGATCGATTGTTTCCTATCAGAGAATCTTGTGAGAAAAGGAAACGTGGTATACAAGGAGTGACACGTGGCGCACCCACGTCGTCCAGGATTCCGTTTTACATATATGATATCATATGATAAAGGACAAAGTGAGAATGCGTCGCTATTAAAACATGGAAATTTTCCTGTCTTTTGATTTTACTTTTTATTTATGTTCATGTGCCGGGAATCGTTGTACTGCCTTCTTGGGCTGCCCCCTTGTATCATCTTTTAATTTGGAATAAACATTTGTTACCTTTCCACAAAAAATAAATAAAAAATCCCCGGAGATTCCCCTGGTTAGGCATGGCATTAGGGTTGTTCACTATACGGTAAAAATCGAAATAACCGACCGAACTGAATTTGGTCGGTTATTTCGGTTCGGTTTTTTTATGCTTCGGTTTGGTTTCGGTTAACAAGTTGTACCAATTTCGGTTTTCGGTTTCGGCTTCGGTTTTTGTTAAAAAAAATCGGTTATACCCGATTAACCGTATAGTAGCTTTTGTTAAGATTCAATCTGCTCTTTTGTTTGTCCTTTTTTATCTTTGCCCATTTGTTTTTAGTGAAATTCAAAATGCTTTTTGCCTTTTGGCAGCTTTCGAGCACTAATACCATTTCTCCAAAACCGCTGGTCTATTCAAAACCATGGGCTTGTTTTTACATCTTCCAAGAAAGTTATGACAACCCACGTGAGTCGCCTGCAAGACTCTCTCAGCAAAAAGAAAGAGAAGGGAGAGAAGCATAAGAAAACACCCATTTTTTCTACTACTGTTTTTCTCCCTTCTTCCAAAAAAACAAACCCAAACTAGCAAGGGCAAATATAGAGAAGCAAAAAACCCAAATCATCCAAAACCCCTCTTCTATTCTCCCTTGTTCAAAGAACCCAAATCATCAAAAAAAGATGGAATAGAGAGAGATATGACTTCGAGGGATCATCAGGTAGGCTACCCACATGGAAGGAGAGGGAAAATAAAAAGAGAAGAGAGAGGAAGAGAAGGTATGGGAGATGGGTTTATATTGATCCGTGATATTTGCATGGGGATAGTTTGATCTCTTTTGGGTTATGGAATTTGGGGTTTTGGTTTTGTTGTTGGTTTTTGGTTTCAATTGGGTTTTTCTTGGTGGTGTGGGAGATGGGTTTAAAGATGGGTGAGATTTGGGTGGGGATAGACTGATAGTTTGATCTCTTCTGGGTTATGGAATTTTGGTTATAACCGAACTAACCGAAGAACCAAATTTTTTTTCGGTTTCGGTTCAAGTTCGGTTAGAAATTAATTCGGTTCGGTTTCGGTTATCTTTTTTCCCTAACCGAAATATTTTGGTTCGGTTACTTTTGGCTAATTCGGTTTGGTTTTAACCGAATGAACAGCCCTACATGGCATGTCTGATGATGGATCACCCTGTCTCCTCTCAATACTATCCAAGGCCCAAAACCACAGAAAAGGTGGGATTTTCCATGGATGTCTTGGCAATGATGTACTCTCTCTCTCTCTCTCTCTCTCTCTCTCTCTCTCTCTCTCTCGGTAATTAAATCCCCTACCACTACAAGGTTGACAACAAAACACTAACCACTATTCTCCGAGCTAAGTTCCAGGCAAATCTAATGCCTGTCTCCTATCTGTTGACTAATTATTCCACCACTCTCTGAGTCTATGCCGCACATCCAAACAGGCAGACGCCCCAATAAGTGTCATACAATGATTCCCTCATGGGCAGCATTTCTGTGGCTTCTTCATCGCGTAGAATGGAAAGATTTAAAAAGAAATAAATTGTAATGACATTTGCAGAACTCGGCCCATTCTGCCCGTTTCTGTAGGGGCTTGATTCCATGTGGCTAAAACCACTGATTTTTCGAACACACAATAAGAATCGTTGAAGGAAACAGCCTTATTTACTTATTTTTTAACAAATCTGAGCGCTTTTGTTCAGAGCGAAACAATTACTACATTTCTCACTCAAGAAAAACCTTCATCAGATGCCTACAAGGCAAATTTTACGGAACCAGAAGAAAGCAGTAAGGCTGCTACCTTTCCACAGTAAGAAATAGCACACAGATCCATTTCTGTCCAATAGCATCCTACCCAAAAGTTAGGATAGCCAATTACTTTATTTGAATCCTACACAGCCAAATTACCAAAACACAGTGCTGGGAAACAGCAAAGCTGATTAGAACTTTTGAATGAAGTCATAAATGTGCATGGTGATTTCATCTGCTTTTTCCTGATTGATGAAGTGAGCCACTCCTTCCATTACAACTATCTCCTCCAGAAAAGGAACATCTTTCTTGAAACGCCCCTGGTGTATATAATCCTTAGTACCTGGCATAAGATAGGTAAGGTCCTGATCTCCGATAATAAACTTGGCCGGAACTTTCACTTGTGCCCCAGTCCATGCAGCTAATAGTTCCCAGTTTCTGCACATTAGTCACAGAAGTTACTTGAGATCGATCAACAAACTTCTCACAAGACCAGAAGAAGAAAAGAACAGTCATTAGCGAGATTGAGACACCAAAAACAAAGATGGGAGGGGCTCTGAGATCATCTTGAGCAAAACTTCAAATGAAGAACTCTATTCATCATTATGATACAACATGGGTGTATAAAGATAAAGCATACTCTTTACTCAAAATTCCATGATTACTATGAAACTAAGGATGACAACATGAAGGCCATTAGTTATTAAAAACAAAAGAATGTTGATGTTATTACAATCTATGAGGTTATTCATCTCTCAGCATTAGTTTTTGAGAGAATATCTTACTTCTGTATTTCTTTCAACGTGTATCATGCATCCAGAACTCCCATTACACTCTTCAAGTTTTACGAAATGGAGAACTCACCATTACCTATTTTGCTGTTGAAACTTCATGTCCATTAACACATCTTCAGCTGCACAATTCGCAACAGTCTTAACTAAGTTTTAACTGGTCAACTACCAACTCTCCAACACATCTCATGTTCTCCATAATATATTGTTCCTTCTAGTTGTCCATTGCAAAACATTCTCCCCAATATTCTTTATTGTCTAATCACTATGCCATCTTAGGTCTTTATTTCTATGATACCCAGATATGGAATACTATACAGACAGAGACACTAGAACTGAGACGTTAATCGACATTTTCCATGGACACTGATACGGGTATGGGTATGGATATCCCAATACTATGAGACAAGACTCAAAACATATGTAAATAAACACCATAAAAAATAACTATATTTATCTTTAGATGGAATAAGTAATAAATTTGAAGTAGCATCGATATGACTTACCATTATAATTGAAAACATGCTACACTAACAAGAAAAGGAGTGATAGTTAATTGGAATGGGGTGACACGATTTTTTTTTATTTTTATTTTTGAATGGCATGGAATACCATGTATTTGAAATATGATAGTTACTTTCTGGTACGGTTACTTTAATCAACATAAGTATCAATGAAGTATCTCATACGAGTATCGGTATGACATGACAAGTTGGGCATACACTACTGTCCGGGGTTAACCGTTCAAAAAAAAAAAAGATTCAATGAAGTATCTAATACAAGTATAGGTATGACATGAAAAGTTGGGCATACACTACTGTCCGGGTATCACAGCTTTCTTTCTCAATGAAAGAAAACATGTTAAAAGGAAAATAAATCATAACCTAATTTTTCAAACAACATGTGGAAACTTCCTCCATAAATAGAATTTCATTAATAAAATGGAAGAAATTGCATTACTGTTTATTTGAGTCATGTTTCAGAGGTATTAATTTTCAAATAAATCAAAGGTTGAGATAACATACGGATCGAAATTACGGTAATAGTTAAATCCTCCAGTGAAGCCCGTCTTGTTGAATTTGTCGGCATAATAATTAATGTCATCTTCCGACAACCAAGAAGGCAATGTGATTTCTTTACTAGCCAAATCTCTCATCTTTCCTTTAGGCATCATTAAGGGATTTGGGTCGCGAAGTGTTAGAAATATTTTCATAACCTCTGTAGTATTAATGGAAGCAAACTCAGCTTCTGCTTCTCCAGGCTCCTACAGGTTATAGCAGAGCAAACAATTACAATTAGAAGGAAGCAACAAAGTATAATGGCACAACTAGTTAACTTAGTCTCAATATTTTATGGCTTTTAATGCAAGATGAGAGTGCCTATAAATATGGATTTAGCCAATTCAAAACCAAAGATGGGATGTAGCTACTAAAAAATGAGCTCTTGTTTCATTGGAGTGACATCCATGTTTTATTTGTCAGACTGAAACTAAGTTCAATGTGATTTGCACAGAAAATTTTTGTAACTTTTCTCCTCTATTTTGTACTAACAAGTGTGGTACCATAAATGATAAAGATGCTCGGGCAAGTACTCGTCCAAGGTAAAACCAAGTCGACTCTGGTAAGTCATTGATAGACTTGGGGATTTTTTAAACAGTCGTTGGAATCCTGTACACTATCTAGTAAGTAATTATTGATTTTTTCCCCTCACACTTGCACATCTAGCATTAGAGCAGATAAATGGATCAGATTTCCTGCAGCCATTGAATTAAAGTTAAAACGAATCATATCAACATTTTAAGTTTTTTTTTTTTTTTTTGAATGGTAAAGAGATTATATTGATAGGAAAAACAAGACCGAGATGGTCGATACAACAAAGAAAATGCAAAACATAGAGAAAAAGATACAGAAACGACCTAGATTCCTCCCAATGGAGCAGAGGAAAAGATATGAGGACAAAAAGTTAATGGGGAAGAAAGTAACATTTCAAAGGATTCCTTGTAGACCCCTGCCTTAGCAAGACTATTGGCTTCCTGTTGGCCGATCTCCTGACATGACTGAAAGATGGAGAGAAGTCCCCCACAAGATCCTGTATCTTGTCAAAAAAGAGAGGTGAATCTCCAAGGAAAGGAGTGAGAACCCCCTGAGCCATCGAATAACATTTAGGGAATCACCTTCAATGATAATTTTATCCAAGAACTCTCTCTCTCTCTCCAACAGCTTAATACCCTGGTGAGCAGCTGGAACCTCCGCCTCTGAGTTGTTCTCTCAACCTTTTGGCCTCTCCATCTTTGATACAATATGCAATACAGGAAGCATGATCTTTATGATGCAATGAACTAAGCCTTCAAGCGTAATCAAGATATAAATCATTGAATTTTTTACTTCAGTTGGCCTCAATCATGACTTTTGATTTTCTTCAATTGGTATGCTGGGATCAAAACTTTTTTTTTTTTTTTGAATGGTATGCTGGGATCAAAACTGATATCAATCATGTTAAATATGATATTTTTTTTATCATCAATAAGCAAAGATCCTATCCAAGAACATCTACAAGAATCCATTCAAACAGTCCCTCATTTATTGTTCAATTCAGACAACAATATAAAGAAGTGGAATTTCTAGAATGAACTCAAGAAAGAGGGTTCTTATTCACCATGCAAGTTTAACAAAATCAAACACCTCAAAAGAAAATCCCAATTGGAAGAAAATCGTAATATCAACTCTCTAAATGAGCAACTGAGCTTCATGAGAGGCCAGTATATTGAAGAAGGTGAGGTGATAAATACCTCAGAAGTTCACAAATATGGAGCAGAGATTTATAATGGCTTGAAGGGATGACAAACCCCTCAAAAGCCTCCACTCTCATGGAAGAATTTGAGCCATGGAGACCAAGAGTGGAGTTGAAGTGTTGTTTTCCCGTATCATGCTTGATCCGACGGTCCTAAATGCTCCAATTTTAGATCGGGCATGTAGGGCTGTCGATCAAGAGGGATTTATGTAGAATGTTTACTAAAAAAGTAAAAATTAATAACAGTAAAGACCCAAGTCGGGTCGGTCTTTACATTCTACCCCCTTAACCGAAATTCAACTACCTTCTTTTTACTTGGGTCTTCATAGTTTTCTGCAAATTAATGTTGTTACCCAGTATTATCTCAACATACAAAGCACAAAATGACGATCTTTAACAAAATCACAGATCATATTTTAACCAAGTAGATTAGGATGAGATTGGACCTTCAAATAACTCAGGGTAGTTTTCACATATTCAATTGCATAAGTATTTCGTATATAGTCAAGATTACATTTGCTTTATGACAGAATATCCTATCTACCCTTCCTATGGCGTACCCATACTCACTACGAACCACCTCCCTTTCTGATGTGAGATCTTACAAAGAAGCACCTACTGCCATTAAAAAAAGGACCCACCTCCCTTTCTGATGTGAGATCTTACAAAGAAGCACTTACTGCCATTAAAAAAAGGACCCACCTCCCTTTCTGATGTGAGATCTTACAAAGAAGCACCTACTGCCATTAAAAAAAGGACCCGCTAGGACACTTTGGTGGACGGTCCGATTTGAAAAAGACCTAGACTGAGACACGGGTGGTGGAATCTGAAGAACGCTCCAGATCCAATCCAATCGATAAGGGATTTGAATGGATTGTGACTAAGTCTTAGTGGCATAAGAACTCCCCAACCATCCAAAGGGTCAAATTTTTCTCATCTTATATAAATAAAGGGGCAATTTGGAAACAAAGATTCTATAATCTAGGATTGTAAAATCCTGGATTTTACAAGCTAAAATCTGGATTTTATAAGTTAAAGCTTGGCTTATGCATTTCCGGGATTGTAAAATCTAGGTTTTAGGGGTTGGATCTGTAGCTCAATGGTTGTGGCTTTGTATCTCAACCTAGAGGTCGCATGTTCAATCCCAGCTTAGCTTATAAAATCTAGATTCTCACTTATAAAATTCAGTTTTAGGTTGCAAAATCCAGGATTATAAAATCCATGTATCCAAACGGCCAGAAAAGATAGAAACCTAATAACAGGGAAGGCCAAAAGATAGAAAGGATAGACACCTAACAAAAAAGAAACTATAAAAGAAAACAATCACAAAATCAGAATCAGTCTCTAATTCATATTTATGCTTATCAATCTCCATAAAAGATTGAAGAAAGAGACAGAAGAAGAAGAAGAAAAAGCAAAGGTGTGTTATCACTGCCCCATCTAAATGTCATAGAAATTAGAAAAAGCAAAGGGAAATGATATCAGCACTACCATATTTTGTTGTTTTCACAAACCATCTTGTCTTTTTAGTATTAATACAGCTGTCAAAAGGTTATTACATTTCCCAAAAAGCTCACACAAATCACTTAAAGAAGAAAAGACTGTTGGGATTGCGCAAGTATCAAATTATGGCTGTGCTGATAACATTTCCCGAAGCAAAATAGGGAATAGAAATCAGCAAAATAGGAAAAAACAACTGTAACAGAGAAGAAGTTGAAGAAGTTTGAACCTGAAATCTGCACATGTAATAGTCATCACCAAGTACTGCCCTTAAGCCCTGTACAGGCTTCCATTTAGGGTTCCTTGGTATGAATACAACACTAAGATTAACAAGAGCTTTAACCCTATCAGGCCTAAAGAGGCAGAGAAACCAAGCCATATAAGCACCCCAATCATGTCCCACAACAAACACCTGATCTTCCCCTAAGGTTTCAATCAGGGCTACTAGGTCACCAACTATGTGAAAAACAGTGTAACTAGACTGAGTAGGAGGTGCATCGGTCTCGCCGTAGCCCCGAAGGTCCGGAGCCACGGCTCGGTAGCCACGGGCCGCGAGGCCCATGATCTGATGGCGCCATGAATACCTGTTGGAAAATAATATAATTCAGATATAATAACGAACTAAGGCCCTGTTCATTTGAGATTATGATAACCGATGGCGAGCCCCAGACTGATCAATTTTGAGTCCAATAATAAGTTTGGGGGCTCATCATCAGTTCTCACTTCTTGCAATCTAAAATGAAGAGGGCCCTAAATAATATAACACAGATATAATCGCGAACTAAGGCCCTGTTCGTTTGAGATTATGATAACTGATTTTGAGCACCAGGCTGATTATTGGACTCAAAATTAATGTAATTTTGAGCCCAATAATAAGTTTGGAGGCCCATCATCGGTTGTCATAATCTGAAATGAACTGGGTCTTAAATAATATAATTCAGATATAAGGCGAACTGATCTTTGGCTAATCCAAACCAAACTTTGGTTATAAAAATTGTAAGAATACCAGAGTTCGGGAAATCCATGGATGAGGAGGACAATTGGGCCTTGGCCTTTCTCTGCAACGTGCATGTTTATGCCATTCACCTTAACCATCCTATGCTCTATTCCACCTCCCATTTTTCTCTCTATCTCTTTGTTAGTTCATCTTTTTTGGTTTATGGGCTTTTGTAGAAGCTACATAGCGGAATTTTGTCTTGTTGGGGATAGATTACTGAAAGGAATTTTCTTCAAAAAAAAAGATTACTGAAAGGAAGGGGTAAGAATCTTTATGTTTCGTATTATTGGATGGGCCCCTCAACATTGACATTGGTTGTCACAATCTGAGAAGAACGTTGGCCTACAAAAAATTGCATTACTGTTTATTTGAGTCATGTTTCAGAGGTATTAATTTTCAAATAAATCAAAGGTTGAGATAACATACGGATCGAAATTACGGTAATAGTTAAATCCTCCAGTGAAGCTTATTGGTGTTTAATTAAATGCTTGTGAGAGAGTACATTTATGTCCACATACTCAGCATCTCTTAAGAACGGTGGCCCTAGACCTACGCTCTTGAATTGTCCCTCACGTTGCTACTTGTGGATGAATTACATTTCTAAAGAGGCCCAGTGCCACTTGCTTTTCAAAAGCATGGGTAAATGTCTCTCGGTTGGCTTTTTGTTGGAATGCTCATTTTGAGCTAGTCCATGCCCTCCATGTTATTGAATTAATGGGGAGGAGAACCTAAGGTGGAGGGAACTTAGGAAATTCCAAGAGGATCCTTATTGACTTTCTCTGAATAGAGTTTTCATGAATTTTAGGCAACCTAGACCATTCCTCCACTTTGGGTTGTTGTAGACTTGTAGGAACAGTCCCTTGAATTTCCATTCGTTGAAGTAAAGATATTTGGGAAGTAGAAAGAGATTCAGTTAAACGCTGCGTAGACCATGGGGTTTGTTGGAAAAACTTGTTGAGGGTACTGTTGATGATATAAAACAGAAACTTGTTGCTTCAAGGCGTGATATCACTTTCCTTAAGACAAGATTCACCCCCACTAGTAGTGTGCAAAGGGGATCCGCGAATTGCCTCCAAGATACAATGAAGCCTAGTAGGGAAGCCTTACTAATATTTGATGACGCGTAGCACTAGCGGAATCAAACCCGAAATACCCTTCCGAAATTTCAAGCCTTAGAGAAATCTCTAGATTCTGTTTCTGCAGAAAAACAGTATCTAGAACAGTAAACAAAAGAAAAACAGTATGTAGAAATACTTGGGGATTTTTGTAGGAGTGTAGAAGAGAGTGTAAAGTCTGTCAGAATTGCCAATTCGATTTCTGTTTGAAATGACCCAATTCTGCACATTTTATAGACCACCTGGTGTCTTTTCACTGTGAAAAACACCTCTACAGGGCACCTTTCCAGAATGTTTGAAATCTGACCGTTAGATCGCACCCATTGATATTGAACGGTCCTGTTCGATCCTAGATGTGACTGTTGGTTTGAGTAAAACTTCTCTCCAACCCAGTCATCGTTAGATCAACCATCTATGGTGTGGATCGCACCCCCTTGGCACTTGACCGTTGGGGGAAGGGACACAACCCATTTGAACACACCCTTTGACCGTTGGAGTTATGGGCCCGTTGGGCCAACCGTTAGGCCCGAACCAAAGCCCAACCCAACCGGTCGGCTTGATGGGCTTACGAACCATTTGGCCCACACCCATCCAACCGGTCCACCTTCATCTTGATCCAACGATGCAGATCAAATCTGGAAAAATTAAAGGCTCCAATTGCTCCTTGCGACGTTGCGTACGTGCGAAGTGCGCCTAAAAAAGCGCCACTATGCGCCCTATAGCCCATTGCCCATTGCCCATTGCCCATTGCCCACGCCGCGCGGTGCGTTGCACCGTCCCGCGGGTCCAACCATGGGTTCAACCCAATGTGCAATCAAACAAGTAATAGAAAAGTGTAGTGCTTTATAAGCTCTTCTCTTTCTTTTCTCTCATCCGGTACGGGACTATCTTTTCAACTACACTTCTACATCCTTTTGTAAAAGCAAATTTTTCCAAGAAAACATTTTCTTTTTCCCAAACGTTTTTTATAAAACTTTTTCCAAAACATTAATACATGATTTTGAAAATCCAAAATCACTAACAGTTTGATCTTTGGGTTAGGGAGGAGAAGATTGGGTTTGGGATTTAGTTTAATCTGATTACAATCTTCGTATATTCTTTTATAAAGGAAGTTATGAACTCTTATATAGATGTAGGTAATCTTTTTGAACCACTTAAAATATTAATCTTATTTTCATTGCTTTACGTGTGTAATCTAACAGATTTGCTAGGGACCATTGCCAAAGGCATTTCGCGGACCGGCTGTTGCAAAAGAGAGCAGCCACCTCAAAAGAATTAAATGAATAAGACAAAACCGCGAAATGCCTTCCGCGATGGTCCCTAGCAAATCCCGTAATCTAATATGATTTAGCATGTCAAAGTTTTTACAATCAGGTCATATTTGGAATTTTCCCATGGGAATTTTACGTTGCTAAAAAAACTCGAAAACCACTTAAGTTTCCTAAAACAACTAAACTCCAATCTTTTAAAAACTAGCTAATCATAAAACCCAAATTAGAAACCATACTCCTAAACAAAATTATAAACTACCAACATTAAACCATGTGAAGGTGCACCGGCCTGCACTGCGTCGCCC
Source organism: Tasmannia lanceolata (assembly GCF_043159265.1). Classification (NCBI taxonomy): domain Eukaryota; kingdom Viridiplantae; phylum Streptophyta; class Magnoliopsida; order Canellales; family Winteraceae; genus Tasmannia; species Tasmannia lanceolata. The sequence goes on from NW_027518679.1 coordinate 30,454,668, forward strand.
GACCCCTCTGACGCCATGGAGAGTCGGCGATGAGTCTCAACAGCACTTATGTATCTTATAATACAAGATGTAAACAGTCAATCGTCTACTGAATAAATACTTTTAATCACTAAGAATTAACAAAATCACTTCCTTATTCATCCATCAAGAGACAACCAAAGAGAACCGAAGAAATGCTATACGTTTATACAGACAAGGCAGAATTTGTAATAGCCAACCAAGTCACAAATTGGTCTCATTGAAAATTAGTTATAGTTCATAGTTTTCTTTCCTTGTAGGGCCCACCATTTTACACTTCATGTTATTATGGGATGGGGCCAGTGGGCCACCGCTTTACACTTCATGTTTCTATGGGGTGGACCCTACGATTTCACACTATAGGTTTTGATTGGGTGGAGGCCCTATCTCTACCAGACCCATGAATAGGGTGGGGCCCACCATTTTATTTGAATTCTACACAGCCAATTTACCAAAACACAGAGCTGAGAATCAGCAAAGCTGATCAGAACTTTTGAATGAAGTCATAAATGTGCATGGTGATGTCATCTGCTCTTTCCTGATTGATGAAGTGAGCCACTCCTTCCATTACAACTATCTCCTGCAGAAAAGGTACATATTTTTTGAAACCCCCCTTGTGTATATAGTCCTTGGCACCTGACGTATGATAGTTAAGGTCAAGATCTCCGATAATAAACTTGGCCGGAACTTTCACTTGCGCCCCCGTCCATGCAGCTGATAGTTCCCAGTTTCTGCACATTAGTCACAAAAAATAAAAGTCGTTAGCGAGATTGAGACACTGAAAGGAAAGATGGGAGGGACTTGAGATCATCTTGAGCAAAACTTCAAATGAAGAACTATATTTATCATTATGATACAGCATTCTCTATGAAGATAAAGCATACTCAAATTTTCAGTGAATAGCAGAATTAACTTGCTCACTCTAATTGAGAATTCAATCATTTTATTGTTTTGTCGTCTCCTTTTCGTCTATTTCAGATTTAGTTCGCACTATTTTTTACATATGTTGATTATAGCTCATGTTTTCATTGGAGTGAAACACACTCATTTTAGAAATTTAGAATGAGAGATTGAAACCAGTACAACTACAGATTTAATAATAGTTGTGAAGTATAAAAACCAAATCATTATTGAAGCTAAATGGTATCTTGATGAAAATGATGTTAATGTTACTGATGATGATTCCGTCTTCTGAGGGGCAAATTGAGGTGGCTGGTTCTCTCTCGCTAAGGTATCTCAAGAACATAGCTTTGTACCGAGGAATCTCTGGCACGCCAAAATTTGTGTATTCTTGAGAGCCATTTTGCTGCTTCCAATGAAGGTCATTAGTTATAAAAAAAACAACAGCATGTTGATGTTATTAGAATCTACGAGGCTCTTCATCTCCTCGCATTAGTTTTTTGAGGAAATTTCTTACTTTAGGATTTCTTTCAACATAAGGATTACGCGTCCAAAACTACCATTACATTTTTCAACTTTTACCAAATGGAGAACTCCTCCTCATTATCTATTTTTCCATTGAAACTTCATGTCCAGTAACACATCTTCAACGGCACAATTGACACCAGCCCTAACTTAAGTTTTGACTGATCAACTACAACTCTCCAACAACTCTCATTTATATTTTGAATGATGGACATCTCTTTCTTTTTTTTAATGATGAAAATGATTTTATTAACAGAAAATGAGGAGGAAACCCATGACCGAGCGGTACATAAGAAAGATGCACAGGAGAAGTAGCGAAACAATGGAAAAAGAATGCCCTCAAGAAGGGAGAAAAAAAATTCTTCTATCTATCTCTGTCCAAATCCCTCTTAGCTACTGTGCCGGCATCACAATTAGCCGATCCCTAATGTGCTAGAGAGAAATGGAAGCCTTCTCTTCATCGTAGACCATCAAATCATCAACCCACCGGATAATATGTAGTCTCCCTCGACGATCAATCTACTCAAGTCTCGGTTCTATAATCTTGATACCCCGAAGAACTGCCTTCACGCCTGCTTCATTTGAATCGAAGATTCCAAGAGGATCCAAGAAGGCCCAACTGGTCAAATCATTCTCGTCTCGAAGAACGCCACCAAATCCTGTTGGCCCTGGATTACCCATGCTAGATCCGTCAAATTTGAGCTTCAACTGGCCTGGACCAGAAGTAGACCACCCCGGGATAGGTGCATCAGCATGCTTGCTGCTAGATCTCTCTCCACCCAATCCAAAGATCGTAGGCAGAAATGAGCCTGAAAGAAGGAAGGATCTTCACCCATAATCACCTTCGAAAAGATAATTTATGAACTCTTAACCAATCCTTTGAAGACCCTACCATTTTTTCCTTCCACAGTGTCAAAGTAGCGGCCAACAGAACAACATTCCAAAGAATCTTCCCTTTTCTTCCGCCAAGGGATAAAGAACCAGCACTCCAAGAGATCAACTAACCGATCCAGAAAGACCCAAACCAAATCGAATCTCCTGAGATCCTTGTTCCATACCTCTCTAGAAAACCTACAATGAAGGAGCATATGAACCATTGACTCACCTGACTCCACACAGAGCGCGGTGGTCAATGATAAGCATTTGGCGATTGTGCAAGTGGCCCACCGTGAGGATTTTGTCTTGGTAGGTGGTCCAACTGAACGCCCAAACCCTGGGAGAGTTGGCATCCCTCCCCAGTGTATGTTTTGTTTCTCAAACATCATCTCCACTGACACATCTTCAACAACACAGTTGATTTGTAGTGAGCATGCTAATGCCTCATCCTTCAATATGTTACTTACACCCATTGTCCAATGACTTTTGGTTCAGCACGAGGCAACTTGTGATGAAAATGTCAAGCTAATAATCTTTACTTTCATATTTAAACAACTATGACCTATACCCGAAAATTGACATGGTTATATGTACACTAATTCAATCACTAATAATTATGGAAGAAAACATTTTTAAAAGGAAAATAAATCAAAACCTAGTTATTCAAACTACATGCGCCCCAAACTTCCTCCATAAAAAGAATTTCATTCAGGAAATGGAAGAAATTGGATTACTATTTATTTGAGTCGTGTTTCAGAGGCACTAGTTTTCAAATAAATCAAAGGTTGAGATAACATACGGATCGAGATTACGGTAGTAGTTAAGTGCTCCTGTGAAGCCTGTCTTGATGAATTTGTTGGCATAATATTTAATGTCTTCTTCCGACAACCAAGAAGGCAAGGTGATTTCTTTACTAGCCAAATCTCTCATCTTTCCTTTAGGCATCATTAAGGGACTTGGGTCGCGAATCGTTAGAAATATCTTGATTACCTCTGCAGTAGTAACGGAAGCAAACTCCGCTTCTGCTTCTCCAGGCTCCTACAAGATAATTTAACTAAAATTTGTTAGCAAGAAAATCATTGTTTATTGGAGGAAAAAGAAAATCATCACCTACAGAGACTAGCATAGAAAGGCATTAGAATTAGAAGGAAGCAACAAAGCATAATGGCACAACTAGTCAACTTAGTCTCAATATTTTATGGCTTTTAATGCCAGATGAGAGTGTTTATAAATATGGCTTTAGCTAATTCAAAACCAAAGAACTATACTGAAGGAATGGGATGTAGCTACTGGAAAATGAACTTCTGTTGGGATGTAGCTACTGAAAAATGAACTTCTGTTTCATTGGAGTGATCCATATTTATAAGACTGAAACTACATACAACAAAAAAAAGTTGTTAGATAATACCAAATTCTATGCGATTTGCACACAAAAGTTTTGGACCTTTTCTCCTCTATTTTGTATTTACATGAGTTGTACCATGAAGGTTATAGATGCGGAGTCAATAGCTGGCGGAGTCAATCTTTCCCTAAATCAGCCGAGTCAAAAGAGTTTCTGATTGACTCCTTTATGACACAATACATGGCCTTCATGTGTAATCAATAAATACATCATTGAATTTTTTACCTCAGATGGTATCAATCATGCCTATTGATTTTCTTCAGTCCGTATGCTGTGATCAAAACTGATCTCAATCATGTTAAGCATGTTATTTTTTCTATCATCGACAAGAAAAGATCCTACCCAAGAACATCTACGAGACTCTATTCAAGCAGTCCCTCATTTATTGTTCAATTCAAACGACAAAATAAAGAAGTGGAATTTCTAGAATGAACTCAATAAAGCGGGTTCTTATTCACCATGCAAGTTTAATAAAATCAAACCCCTCAAAAAGAGAATCCCAGTTGGAAGAAAATTGCAATATCAACTCTCTAAATGAGCAATTGAGCTTCATGAGAGCCAACCTATTGGTGAAAAACACCTTGCAAGTTCAGCAATGATAGAACAGAGATTTATATTGGCTTGAAGGGATGACAAACACCTCAAACGCCTCGAGACTCATGGAAGATTTTAAGCTCCGGAGACAAAGGGAGTTGTGTTGTTTTGCCGTATCAAGGATCTGGGGATATTTTATAGGCTTGTGGGGTTCTCATAGGTTGACTTCCAGCTTCAAAGTTTAACATGCCCGGAAGACCACCTCACATAGAGCATTTACTGTGATATCTTCATAGAGATTAATCTCATATAAGGTGATTAATCAGTAATCATCCCCTTTCTCAATATGTTTCTCTCCTAGGATTAGAAATTAGCATTACACTCTGATTAACTAGACATCTTCTGAGCATGTCAAGAACCAAGTGGGTACGTTATAATCTCAAATGAATCATTTGGGCATTGATTTGTTCCATTAGATGACTCATCGATCTGCGCCCTAATTTTCGGCTAAGTGAGTATTCACAACCACAAGGTTGATCCATATAGATATCGTTCTTTAAAGATTGAAGGATATAAACACACCCCATATCTAACCTCAAACAGGTTCCACTGTATGGACATAACAAAGAAACAAACCCTACTGTCCAGTAGCATTCACAAACTCAAGCTAAAACCGAGGAGCCCTAAAAAACAACACCACCGTTCATAAAAAGAGAATGAAACTATGAAGATGCATCTATTGTACCATTTCAGCGAAGAAATATCCATCTAGACTACAAGATATTAATATCCAAAACTTCTTGCACATAATCATCCATCAGGCAAAGGGTGTCATATTTTTCACATTCAATGATTAAGAACAATTTCCAAGCCAGCACGGATACGGGTGCGGGTATGACACGATATGGGTACGTGGATACGTGATTTTAAAAAAAAAAAGGATACGGGTACGTTGAATATAATATGTTTTATATTTTATTATATATTTATAAAAATTAAAAAATTAAATATTTTTGTTAAAGAATTCAGACAATTTAATTGGAGAACAATCAAATAACAATAACATCACCAAATTCTAATATTACTTCACCAAAATCTAATATTAGCACTTCACGGGATATATATATAAAGAAAATGATTGTGAGCTTGAAGCTCATATAGCTTTTATGAGCTTGAGGGCCGAAACACATGTGGGCCCACATTGTTAGGATGATCCAAAGCATTCATTTGAAAGGCCCTTACATAGATAGGGTGTGTACAAAAAATCAGCTCCATAGGATCATCCTAACCCATCCAAAAATGGAGGGCAAAATGGACAGACACCGTTTGGCACAAATCTGCCCATTTTTGCCCTCCGCTTTTGGAGGGGTTAGGATGATCCAATGGAGCTGATATTTGGTACACTCCCTATCTATGATGGGGCCTTGCAAATGAATGGTTTGGATCACCACAAAAAATGTGGGACCCATGTGTTTGGGCCCTCAAGCTCATATAAGCTATATGAGCTTCAAGCTCACAATCATTTCCCTCTCTCTCTCTCTCTCTCTCTCTCTCTCTCTATATATATATATATATATATATATATATATATATGAGGAATAAGATTGTACGCTCGACCGTACCTAAAGTTTGGTACGGTAGAGTGCCAAATCACATGGGTCCCACATTTTTGGTGAGCATCTATACCATTCATTTGCAAGGCCCCATCATAGATAGGGTGCATACCAAAAATCAGCTCCATAGGATCATCCTAACCCATCCATTTGTGGAGACCAAAATGGACAGACAGTGTTTGTCCACAAATCTGCCCATTTTGGCCTCCAGTTTTGGAGGGGTTAGGATGATTCAATGGTGCTGATTTTTGGTATGCACCCTATCTATGATGGGGCCTTGCAAATGAATGGTTTAGATGCCCACCAAAAATGGGGGACCCATGTGATTTGGCACTCTACCGTACCTAACTTTAGGTACGGTCGAGCGTACAATCCTTTTCCTTTATATATACATATATATATATATATATATATATATATATATATATATATATGAGGAAACTGTTGGTGAGCTTAAGCTCACCAAACTTATGGTGAGCTAGCTTGCCCAATCACATGGGGGCCCACTTTGTTAGGATGATCCAAACCATTCATTTGAAAGTCCCTTACATAGATGGGGGGTGTACCAAAAATCAGCTCCCTAGGATCATCCTAACCCCTCCATTTGTGGAGGACAAAAATGGACAGACACAAATCTGCCCCATTTTTGTCCTCCACAAATGGAGGGGTTAGGATGATCCTATGGAGCTGATTTTTGGTACACCCCCTATCTATGATAAGGCCTTGCAAATGAATGGTTTGGATCACTCCCCAAAATGTGGGACCCATGTGATTGGGCAAGCTAGCTCACCATAAGTTTGGTGAGCTTAAGCTCACCAACAGTTTCCACATATATATATATATATATATATATATATATATATATATATAGGGTGTGTACCAAAAATCAGCTCCATTGGATCATCCTAACCCCTCCAAAAGCGGAGGGCAAAAATGGGCAGATTTGTGCCAAACGGTGTCTGTCCATTTTGCCCTCCATTTTTGGGCCCTCAAGCACGTACAAGCTATATGAGCTTCAAGCTCACAATCATTTTCCTCATATATATATATATATATATATATATATATATATGGAAATGATATCAGCACTTCACTGTTTTGATATCCGCGCTCTCCTTGCTTGTCTTTTAGTATTTAATGGGCTTGTGAGAGCTTTTTGGGAACTGTAATAACCTGTTGACACCCTTTTAAATACTAAAGACAAGCTAATAGAGTGTGATCTTAAAACATTGGAGTGTTGATATCATTTCCCTACACATATCATAGATATTTTGATGTATTCACCCCCTTTGTTAATTGGGACAACCCTTCTATTGTAAATCTGTAATTTTAAATTTAAGTTGAACCGGGTGCGCACCCAAGCACACCCGACACGTACCCAAACCCCTAAACTGGATTTTCGTTTTGTTTGTTGTTTGGGTGCTTACCGGGTACGCACCCAAACAGTACCCAAGAGCACCCGCACCCGACACGCACCCGACAAGGGTGCGTGGGCCTCCGGAGAGTACCCGTGCTTCTACAAGAACACCAAACATCCCACAGCATTTTGGGTTGAGGAAAGTACAAAAATACCCAAATCATATGCAAAATGCGAACAAAATAAGCAAAACTCATTCCAGTACAGTACACTTAGCAACATAAAAACTCTCCCAACCACCCAAAGTGTCAAATAATTTTCTCATTTTATATACATAAAAGATAGAAATCCAATAACAGAGAAGGGCAAAACATATAATAGAAGGGATAGACACCTAAAAAGAAAGAAAGGGTTCAATGCAATGCATAGTTGAATCAAGTTAAATCATGATAGACACCTAACAAGAAAGAAAGGGTAAAAGAAAAAAATCAGAATCAGTCTCATCTTATACACATAAAAGATTGAAACCCAAAAAGTACTGTACGGGCCACACCCTAGGATGATCCAAACTGTCCATTGGATGGACCACAACATAAACATGTTGTGCCAAAAAAAAAAATCATTTCCATTGGATGATCCTAGCCCGCCCATCTATAGAATAACTACATATTATGAAAACCTCTATAGATTGGAGGGTTGGGACCATCCTATGGAAATGAATTATTTTTTTTTTGGCACAACCTATTTACGATGTGGCCCATCAAATGGACGGTTTGGATCAACCTAAGTGTCAGCCCTCCCATTTATAGAGAAATTGCATATTATGAAAACATCTATAAATCCCATGCAAATGATTTTTGGGGCACAACTTGTTTCTGTTATGGCACATCAAATGGACGGTTTGGATCATCCCATAGTGTGGGCCGTACAGACTATTTAGACTTACACCCAAAAAATCACAAAAAATCAGAATCAGTCTCTAATTCATGTTTCTACTTATCAATCTAAAGACAAAACAAAGAGAAAGAATAAGAAGTTCGAACCTGGAATCTGCAAATGTAATAGTCATCACCAAGGGCCGCCCTTAAGCTGGGTAGGGGCTTCCTTTCAGGGTTCCTTGGCCAAAATACAACACTGAGATTAACAACAGCTTTAACCTTATCAGGCCTAAAGAGACAGAGATACCAAGCAATAAGAGCACCCCAATCATGGCCCACAACAAACACCTGATCTTGCCCTAGGGTTTCAATTAGGGCAATTAGGTCACCAAATATGTGAAAGGCTGTGTAACGAGACTGAGAAGGAGGTGAGTCTGTGTCACCATAGCCCCTGAGGTCGGGAGCCACGGCCCGGTAACCGTGGGCCGAGAGTCCGATAATTTGGTGGCGCCATGAGTACCAGAGGTCGGGGAATCCGTGGAGGAGGAGGACTATTGGGCCTTGGCCTTTCTCTGCAACGTGCATTTTTATGCCATTAACCCTGACCATCCTATGCTCTATTCCTCCCTCCAATTTTTTTTTTTTTTTTTTTCTACCTTTCTCTCTCTGTCTCTGCAAAGGGGGGGGGGGGATTTTTGTGTCTTTATTGATAGATTGCTGAAAGGAAGGGGAAAGAATTGTTGGGGATTTGATTGGAGGATAATCTACCTTGAATACGAAGGTTGTCCTTAGATTGCTTGTTGTCATTGATAGCTTGCGTGTTTGGGGTACCGTTTAAAACACCGTTTGGCGTTTGAAACACTGTTTTGGGGCCAAACGGCCGTTTGGGAGTGTTTGGGTGCGCAGCCACCGTTTGAAACGCCGTTTGAAACCCTCAAAACGGCGTTTTGCAAACGGAGGGGGGGAGGTCCGTTTGCAAAACGCCGTTTTGAACGGAGTTTTTGGGTGTTGGGTTTTTTATACATGTTTACCCTCACCAAACCCATTTTTACACCTTTGTTTTTTTGGAAGAGCTTACATTACACCATACAAAATCTCTGATTATGGTTAATTTGGAAGGATATTATCATAAATTGTAAGTCTCTCTAAACAAAATTTGAATTGGGTTTGTTCCGATTATCTTTTTTTCAAGCCTAAAAAAAGTAAGAAATTTTAGAAATATTTTTCCTTCCCTAACTTTTCCACAAAATTCTTGCCATACAAACATGACCGTAGTTCTTTAATTGGATTTTACCACCCAATGAGTTGCAAATTCCAATCAAAGAAGCTTAAAATAGAGAGAAAATGTGTGCTTATAAAAAAAACAAGAGGGTATTAAGAAAGAGAAATAAGAGAAAACTTGTCTGTTTTTTCCTGAATTGAAAATGATTCCCCACCTCCTCTTTAGCATATCCTATACCTTTTGTTTTGTATTTTTTTGGCAATGATGTTTAATTTTAGTAGTATTTGAATGAGATCCTAATGACCTTTTAATATTGGGCCTAATGAGAGAGTAGTTGAGTTACATTGAGGCCAACCAAACAATGCCCTTTTGGTCATTTTACCACTAAAACTCTGTTTTGTGGCATTTGCAACCAAACACACAATACCTCCGTTTGCCGTTTAATATGTCGTTTTGATCTGGCCAACCAAACATGAAAACACCGTTTGACAAAACACCGTTTTGCAAAATGGCGTTTTAAACGCTATTTCAAACGGTACGCCAAACACACTTATTCCTTTTACTTTACTTTATATTTTGTTTGTCCACTTTCTTTTTTGGGGGAAAAATACAGATACACCGTTTCATCTTTTTGACACACTCAACCATAGGTCCATAACTCTGACTTTTAAAAGTCACCGACTACACCCAGGTTTTAATTTAATTTTTTTTTTGATAGGTAAGCTAGGGTTAGGCAGGACCCCTACCAGATATACTAAACAAGGAACAAAGATACAGCATGAAAGCCCAAAGACCACCCCTAGCACAGTGCACAGGGGGAAACAGAAAAAAAGGCAACAAGCTCAGAGAGCAACGAAAACAACATAAACCAGAAATCACTCCAGCATTAGCTAGAGCAAACAGACCAAAAGGACCAAGCAAACATAAGCAAAACAAACATACAAATAGGCCCATCAAAGACAAATCCACAGCATGGGGATCTCATATGCTTCGTCCAAGGGAGAACTTGGAGAACGATGGGAGCCCGTATGGAGCAGGAAGGAAGCTGAAGGTCGATCTGTTTTTTTTTCTCTGGACCTTATGCCAAACACCTTGATCCGACGAAGGGGACTGAAAGTCAGGATGGTCATCATGGCCAAATTGAATCTGTTTGCCTTTCTCATTAGCATGCTCGATTTCATCCTCTAGAACTGCAAATTTGTTTGGATGGATTTGATCTAGAAGAGTTGAAGGTAAGGCCACAGAGGCTTGAGAAGTGAGATTTTTTATATGGCTTTCAGGTTGATGGGCAGATAGGGGGGGGGGGGGGGGTGGGGGGGGGGGGAGTAGGGACATCTACTGGACCAACAACTGTCTCCTTATGGGGTTTACTTTTCGGCCTCCATTCATTATTGGGTTGGGGTTGGGGTTGGGGTTGAATCGATTGGAGATGACAGTAATCTGATCCATGGCTGAAATCCAAACAGTGAACACAAGCTTTAGACTTCCAGGCATACTCTATTGGCTGAGTGATCTCTCCCGAGGAAGAACAAAGTTTGATAAAGTCAGGGAGAATTTGCTCGGCATTGACTAAGACGCACATTCTAGCATCATTCAGCCTAGAGGATTCAGCCGTTTGAGTGTCCATGTAGAGGGGCTTCCCAATCAAACTAGCTATTCTACTAAGGCAGTGAGAGTTCTAGAACTTTAGGTGAAGGCCATGAAGTTTGATCCAAATCGAAACTTCCGATATTTTCTTCCTTTCCATCGAAACATTCGGATCCCATCTTTGGAGAATCAAGGGTCTTCCCAGGTTTCAATTTGTATGACGGTCCGTCCACAGATTGAAGGGTTAGGATGATCCTATGGAGCTGATTTTTTGGGCACACCCTATCTATGTCGGGCCCATCAAATATATGCTTTGGATCATCCAAACAATGTGGGCCCACTATGTTTTTGGTAGTGTTTGGATTTGGGAATGGGGTTTGGAGGGGTGCATTGATAGTGTTTCAAAAGAGGGGGTCTACGCTATACAAATAAAAACCCCCGGGGTGTAGTTGGTGACTTTTAAAAGTCAGGGTTATAGTTAAATGTGTCAGAAAGTTAAGGGGGGTGTAACTGTATTTTTCCCTTTATTTTCATAAAATTATTGTGAGTAACACTAGGGAGACCAAGAGTAGGGTCGAAAAGGGGATGTAACAAATGGGTTTTCTCCAAACATCAAAAAAGAGTGAAACTATTTTTTGTACGCATGGCACATGTTGTTGGGCTCTCCATTAATAGTCCTCTCGATCTCCCGATCATTTTCCAATTATTTTTGTCCATTGTTTGTTCCATGTTGTATTATAAAGGAGAGGAATGCTAAACTCAAGGTCTTCCTTGCAAAAGATGAAAGGGCACCCACACTGGTGGGACATCACCAAAATGCATATATAACATGTAGATAGGGGTGTAAACGAGCTGGGCTTGGCCAAGCTTGGCTCGGCTCGTTAAGCTAAATACCCAAGCTCGGGCTCGAACCAGGCTCAAGCTCGGCCAGGCTCGCGAGCCTTACCAAGCTCATCAATGAGCCAATTGGGCCCCAAAATCCTACATATACTGGGCGCATAATCCTACAGGGGTGAAAAAATCATCTCCCATTTATAAAACGTGCCCTTAAGCGTGTATCTTCACGGAATACACAGTGGGCCCACTTATTTAGATGATCAAAACCATTCATTTGTTAGTGTGGACCCCGATCCGAGGGCGGCGAGGGAACTAGTCCCTAACACCCTCTGGATCATCCACGTGTGAAGGAGAGCTCTGCCAAGGAACTCTCGAAACAGTTGCCACCCTCATAGCATAGCACGAGTGGCGATATAAAAAGAAAGAGATATGTCTCGATCCGGAGCCAAGGCTCGAAACCAAGACATACCTAAAATATGGATACACCATGAAACCAAAATAAATGCTCTGTCTGCAACGGATAACCAGAGATATAAAAGGTCCGTGCCTGATTACGAATGGGGAAGGTCTGAAGAGCACCCCCAATTCGTTCGAGTGCAAGCACTTGGTCTCTTATGCCATTTTCATTAACTCCAAAGAAGTTTGGGTAAAAATCATGTGAAATGGGAATAAATATCCCCGAGTGAACGTCTACCTAATCATGCATGACTCGGGGATAAAATAATAAGCACACATAATGCAAGATAAAAGATGTGTCACCTAATGACAACTAGGTTGTGAGTGACATGCCTAACTAGTGTCTAAGTTCTGATGTGCAAACACATGCATGCTACAACTAAAGGTATAGGGTCAGTACAGGAAAGTAAGAAAACACATCAAAATATACAATAACAACACAACAAATCCTAAGACTCTAAACAATTAGCCCGAGTCCTCGGATGGTCTGATATTCATCCAAAGAAGCCTACGTATCCCCGCCTCCACGAGAATCAAGGCAACGTAGTTCTTCGCGTCTATTCTAAGCTATGCTGCCTAAGACACCTAGACCTCTATCCTCGACTCAATCTAAAAGACCGGACCAGTTATTAAAGTTTCTTGTACGATTATTTAAATTCTAATGAATTGTGGATTTTAGGACACCCTATATGCCCTAACTAAATGCAGATTAGTCATAAGCTAATGCAGGTGGTTCCTACAACCTATGTGTAACTAGGCTGCGTTTCCTAAGGAAAACAAAGGGTGGACTAGTGTATCCTACTCTAGTCATCACTCGGCAATGTGGATCGCCGACTGACCGGACGGAGGCGCTCCTATAACTCTAGGACAGACCCCTAACTCTAAAACAAGCACACAACAAACAAATAATTAAACAACCTATCAAAAGAAACTCATAACTCTAAAACTCTTTATCTAGGAGAAACTCCTAACTCTAGAGGAAGATCTTTTGAAAACAAGGTTTTAAAGGTTGCTTATTCAAAAAGATTTAAAATCTTATTTACAAAAGTTTGGCTGGACTTGGGATATAAATCCCAAGCTGCACTACGTACCTCGTGGAAGAGAATCAAGCCAATGTAGTTCGAAACGAACTCTCCCAATTAAAACCTAACAATCCAAAAGATTTAAGGTTTTTAATATTTTTCAAATGTTTTTGACATTTTTAAAGTTTTCAAATGTTTTTGAGTTTCGAATTTCTGATGTTTTTGGATTTTAAAATATTCCAATGCTTTTGGATTCTTAAATGTTTTCACCCTTCAAGGGGACACGCAAGCATAACCACAAACTAGGGCAAAGCCCTAAATCAAAAGGGGAAACCTCGAACAAACAACAAGCGTCTCAAAGAGACGAACCACAACACGTAAAGAAGTGTCCCAAGAACAGAGAAAACGAATCTAAGATCTCAAACAAGCAAAGCGCTAATAAGACTGAGTTAGTCTCTAATCAAAGTGGAATAATGACAACTCTAAAGGAGAAACTCCTAACTAATAACACTAAAGAGATGTGCAAATGAGTCAGGGACTCTTTAATAACACCACGAAAAGATGAATGAGTCAAAGGCTCTCCGATAATACTGCTTAGCAAGATAACCGAGTCAAAGACTCCCTACTAAGGACAAATGAGTCAGAGACTCTCTAATAACCACCTAAAGACAACTGAGTTAAAGACTCTCTAACAACACTACCTGTAGGAGGAGGGAGTCAACGACTCTCTAACAATGCTATCTAAAGGACTAGTGAGTCAACGACTCTCTAACAAAAACCACTAACGAAGACAAATGAGCCAAAGGCTCTCTAATAATACAACTTAAAGGAGGAATGAGTCAAAGACTCTAAAATGAGATGCTCTAATATAAGGCTGGGTAAGCCTTCTAAAAATGGAAATCCTCTAAATGAGACAAGATTTGTCTCCAAATAGAGGCTCTATAAATGAGGCAAGGCATGCCTCCTATGGATACATTATCTATCAAAATCAAGGCAACCTCCCTGAGGGTAGGCTCTAAATGAGGCTCGTCTCCAAAGGAGCATGGCCTAATGAGACATACCATGTCTCCTAGTAGGGGTCTAATTTCTATCGGTGTCTAAAAGACTATTAAAGTCTACTATACAAAGGGAGGGGAGCTCTATTTGGACTGAGCAAGTCCCCTAAGGATGGGCTTGGGCTAGCACCTTCATCGCTCCTTTTTTTCTTTCGATTTTCTTTTTTATATCCAAATGTAGGTTGAGATATTGGCACACCACAGATTGATGGGCGCACCATCAACATGATAAGCGCGCGAACTTGGCCTGATCTCGAATGAGTTGATTCACCCCCCTTTGCTTTGAACCGGTTTATGCCGATAATTCATCCCCCCTTTTCGGATTGCATTGTGCGCACCGCTCAACTCGCTGGCTAGGTGAATGGGCTCAGATCTCGACGAAATTTTGCGAGGATCTGGAAGGGACCCTAATCTACACTATGGTTAAATTTGGGGCACCCACTCACTCATTTGATGAGGTTTTGAACAAATAACGCGAACTTGGGTCCGGTCAAAATGGGGTGTCTACAGTTAGTCCCACTAGAAGATTGTTTCCATAGGATGATCCTAACCCTTAACGAGCCGAGCTGGGCTTGGTTGCACAAGAGTCGGGATGGCATATGGGTTTTGCTCGGCATTTGGATGCCACGCCAGCAAAAGTCTCCTGTTTTTTTGGTTGTCAATATAGCATTGAAATCTCTGGAGACTTCAATGTCTTTTGGTGAATCATTGCATGATGTGTCACCGTTGTCCAATTGTCCCCTCTCAATAGTATCTTAAGCCCAAAACTAAGAAAAAGGAGGGATTTTGCTTGGATTTCTTAGGAATTATGTTTTTTTCTCTCTCTCTCCCCTCTCTCTCTTCTCTCTATATCGGTACTGACACCCCCTTCTACTACTTTACAAGGTTGACAAGCAAACACTACTTTGGTAAAAAAAAAAAAAAACAGGGTTTCTCATTGTCAGTATGGTGACACGTGCAAGGAGACAAGGTAGAGACATCAAAAATGGTACAGCTGTAAACTGAGAAAATCAATTAGGACATGTTTGGCAACAATTAAAAATTATTTCATGGAATATTTGTGGGCCCAACTATGGGAGAGGATATGAGAAGGAGAGGGAGATAATTGAATTGGTGGGAGTAGAAATGGCATAAAAAATCCTTAAAAACTAGTGAAAAGAAAATACTAAAAATTGGTTTTTTAATTTCATTGTTTTAGGAGCTTTTCATGTTTCCCTAGGGTGTGATCCACCAATGTCTTAGTCATGATCCATTCAAATCCTTTTCGGTTGGATCGGATTCGGAGTGTTCTTCGGATCCTACTTCTTGTGTCACGGTCACGATCCATTTCAAATCGAACCATCCATCGGAGTGTCCTAGTAGGCCTTACTTACAAAACAACAAAAAATCTCAGATTTCTTCATTTGAAATTAACTCCAAAACTTCCTCAATTCAGAAAAGAATTAGTCACTATATCTAATAACAACCCATGATTTTGATAAAAATTATGATTATATTGTTGAAAAGAACCCCAACGTTCGAAGGTGAGTGATGATAAAACTTTCTAGTAACTCATCCTTGTTGAGGGTGAGTGGCAAGTTCACAAGAAGAAAAATGGATTGAGGGGGAAGTAGAAAGTCAGAAGCTAAGCAATATTTAGTTCATTTTTATGAAAATACCCCTCCTTTAAGATTTAATATAAGAAATATTTTGAGGGTATTTTAGTAAAAGGACTTCGGATCGTGATTATCCATCAGATTTTTTTGCCATGTCTTGATCACGATCCGAAATTTTTCGGATCTTATGAAGAGGATCCAAAATATATCCATGGATCCTTATAATGTGCCTAGATCCTGTCTATTAAGGTTCGGATTCAAACTATCCATCGGACCGTCTGGGTCCATTGACACCCCTATGTTTCCCTCAAGTCTCAATCTTCTTCCCAATCTCACAGCCATAGTCAGCAAAACATGATTTGGCAAAAAAAAAAAAAAAAAAAAAAAAGGACGGGAGTTTAATACGAGAGGAATGATAGACTGAAGGGCACCCTTGCAAAAATCAGCTTCAAGGGCGCCCCTATAGGTTAGGTCTTAGTCTTTTCCATGTGTCACATACAATTGATCAAGTATTTTGATTTGGTGTACAAAAAATGAGTCCGACATATTACCAAAGGTCCCACCATAATTGAATCATCCTACCTTATATATATATATATATATACTAGTGGGACCAACTGTGCGATGCACGGGGTTAAGCATTGGAAGTTATTTAACATCAAAAGGCCTATTATTGAATGAATATTTTTTAATATATAAAGATATTTTAGGCAGATAATTCACCAAATTATATATATATATATATATATATATATATATATATATATATAATATATATATAGAGAGAGAGAGAGAGAGAGAGAGAGAGAGAGAGAGAGTGTGAAAGAACTATCTCAGCATAAGATGCAATAATAGAGAGCATAAGGTGCAATAATAGAGAGCGCCAAGACTTAAAATATTAGATAATTATAATTTTAAAGAAGAAAACTACATCGATAGGGTGTTTAATTCATAATAGAGAAATGTTCATATGTATGGGTTTTGGGCCTTAGGCATACAACATATAACAACTCTAAACAGTTAGGCTAAAGCTATTCGTAACTTGCTATTATGGGTAATGGGCTTCGATGATGGCACCCTCGCCAGGCGATCACAATCCCCACCCAAACCCATACAAAACATGAGTTGTGCATAGGGTGGGGCCCATCATTTTACAGCTCACGTTTTCGTGATGGTGCCCTTGCCACACCCTTGCCACATCTTACACTACACGTTTTCATAGTGGTACCCTTGCCACACCATGACTATGACTATCCATTGATGCCCCCTATTCTGAACCTATGTTCAAGATCATATAATTGATGTCATGTTTTGGAATATGCTCTATATTTATGTTGTACCCACAACAAATTAGCCTGGTTCAAAGATCTCAATCACAGGATGATCACAACAGTTGAACAACTTAATGTGAAGCCGTAGTTGTCACATTCAAAGAAGGAAAAACATTGAAAAAAAAAAAGTCCAAATACTATGAGAAAATGGTAAATTGTGTATAATTTCCGCTGTTGTACTATATACAAAGAAAAAATTGAACATAAAGCTACATGTCAAAATTTAGAGATTCCACTAACTTCTTGGATGATTTACATTGAAGACAAGGAGTGTTTTTATAGAACACTGAAATGATAAACATAGCAAGAGAATAAGATAATTGTGGAAAGACATTATCCTAATCTAATTCACTTGCCTAATCTAACCCAACCAAACAATATAGCCCAATCAAATCAAATCTTCTAATCTCATAATATTTGATCTGATTTGATTTCATTCTCTAATATGTGTAAAATATAGAGAAGATTTCACTAATGTATTCAATGCATTACAAAGAGCCCAATGAGTTATTATGTAGAACACTCAAATGGTTAAATATAGAAAGAGATAACCAAGGCAAGAGATAAATACAAAAATCCTACCTACTAAGATTGGCCTAACTACTAATTTAATTAAGCTACCTAATCTAGCTAGCTTTCCCATTCAACCCACTTGCCTAATCTACACCAAGATAATCCAATGGTCTAATCTGACAAATCTTAACACGCCCCCTCAAAGGTATATTGATTGAAAATCAATAAACGTTTGTTTACAATAACATTTTCCAAATTGATTACAATAACATGTCCCCAACACACTTAGCGGTGCAATGCACACCAAGCTAATGAAGAAGGTCTTCAATCTTGATTGATGCTTCTTTCCAAATGTACGCCAAAGCCGGTTGCCGAAAGGAAGCCACGATGGACTAGATGAGACTCAAGGCCCCTATAGACGAGTCGACATGA
Source organism: Tasmannia lanceolata (assembly GCF_043159265.1). NCBI lineage: Eukaryota > Viridiplantae > Streptophyta > Magnoliopsida > Canellales > Winteraceae > Tasmannia > Tasmannia lanceolata. The sequence goes on from NW_027518679.1 coordinate 30,472,821, forward strand.
AATGGGTCATTATGGACCGTACCATTGCCAAAATTGGCGAGAATGAGTCCCCATGTGGCTCTCTCAGGCACGCACTCCAAGGGTCCGAATCTGTTATGAAATCTCACAAAGGGTTTCAAATATCCTCCACCCACCTTAGATACTCAGTGAATTTCTATGTCATTACATCTTTGATTTTCAAGTTCTTCCCATCCTTTAAATGGATTTTAGTATACTCCGAAGCACTCATGTGCGTTCACATAATCTTTTGCATTATCTTCCTGAACAATCTGCCTCACTTATTTTATTGCCTACTTGAATTTAGTATACATCTTCCAATCACCACAAACAGAATCTAAAACAAACACTAGAAGAGCAAAGCTCTACAAGGGAAAAACCAGACCCAATATAAAAAAACGACAAACTCAACATAAATATGTAGAAGCTGAAATAATCTATTTCCCCTTTGCTCCCCCAGCTCCAAAAATCCATGAACTAGACAACAGAAACCGAAATTCTCAAGAATTTTAGTTCATGTAGATATCAATCAGAGAAAAAATTTCCACAGAAGCTCTGGAAGCACTTGTTCAAATCAGTAACAAAGTCCTCCAATTACGAATCGAAAATGAGGATGGACCTTAGAAGAAGAGAAAGTGAAGAGAACAGACCTTGTGTTTGTGTTTTGCAATAAGCCTCCCAATCTAATATCAAAAGAAGTTCCGGGAAACCTAGAATTCTTGAGAGGGAGTCTTGCCCCTTAATGGTATTACAATTTACGTTAAAATTTGCTGCCCAAGCAGCGAAGAAGTGGGGAGAGGAAGAAGAGCCGTTTTCAGGTAGGGTGATGACATTTTCACCCCCTTGCATAACTTGCACGCTCCCCTAATAACGTGATTTGACATAAAGTTGCCCACTTTTCATGTCAAATCAGGTTATAAGGGGAGCGTGCACGTAATGAGGAGTGAAAATATCATCTCCCTGTCAGATATGGTGGTGGTGTCATAAGACATTCTCAAAGCTCCTAAGCAAACCTTGAGACCGCCTCGAGATTCTGATTCTCTCATCAGAGATGCCCTCGGCATCTCTTATCCCTTTAGGGGGTCTGTCTGCTTGCACCAAATCCAGGAGGGCTCAAGGGTTTTGCTTGGCATTTGGGTGCCACATCAGCAAAACCCCTTGTTTGGTTGCCAATACAGCATACATCTCAGGAGGCATCCCTGGCTACTAATATCATGCTTGGTGATGTGTCACCCTTGTTTCCTTCCTATGATATCCAAGCCAAAATTCAAAAAAAAGGTAGAATTTTGTGTGGATTTATTGGTAATGATGTTTTTTTCTCTAACCAAAACTAGTGCTTATCTCCTCCTTATTGACTACATATTCTACTACTCTATGAGTCTATGTCGTGCAATCAAAAAGATAATTAATGGAATGCTTTGCTTGGTTCCAATGGATGGAAACTTGGATGACACCCATGATACATCAACATCCAATAAGTAGTGTTTTGGCCTTTGATAAGGAGGATGATGGGGCTTGGTAAGGACCTCTCCTATTAAGCACAATATCACTTTTGGCATTATCAATTCTTTTGACACCATTACTAATAGGAGCTCAAGAAATGTCAAGTGCATACTAGGAATGTAGTCCAGATCTTTGTCCCCTTTATCTTCTGTAAAATGGTATTTCTTCTTAATATGAACTTGCAAAACATAGAATTAAAAAGGAAAATACACATACAGAGGAACTTTGAAAAAAAAAAACAGAGAATAAAAAAAAAGGGTTCCCTCAGAATAGCGTATAAGTATTCATTCTTTGACGAATCTCAGAATTAGCATGGTAAAAATGATCATCACCGGGAACCCAAAAAAAAAACCCATACAAATTTCAGCTACTAAATCTGTAATTCTGTAATTTGCAGAAAGAAAATGTGGGGTTTTGATACTCAGATATTGTGTTATGAAGTCTTTTCCCTGACCTTCGAATGGAAGGTCTCATAATGAGCTGGGATTAACAATATCATCATCGCATAATCAACAGAATTTCAGAACAAAAATGAATAGAAAAAATAAACAGAGAATGAGAAAGGGGAGAAGAGGGTTGTTTTCTTATCAACTTAAGAAAAAACAGAAAAATTTAGAAAAATTAAAAAGCAAGGTGTAGATAATAGGAGTAAGAGGGAAAAACCAATCTTCCCATATAAAAATTAACAGGTTAGAAGACGATTCCTCTGCTTGGGCGAGCAGATGAAAGGCCTCTGTTTCGGTCTGAGTACAAAAAGGCCTTGAAGGGTTTTAATAGTGAAGCTAGGGTTAGGGTTCTAGCATTCCAACCTTTCTTTCTATTTACACTAGAGTCCTTGGATTTTCACAAATTTACCGAGTGAGCCAACTTGACGAATGGGTTGTTGGTAGTGGTGCAACTTGGGTCGGGCTCAACCCGATTTTGGCTCGGGTTGGGTTGGAAAAGCCAAAAGCCAACCTGATTTAATATTGGGTTGGGTTAGGGCTGAGGGCCTTGGCAACCCAACCCGAACCCGACCTCCGTCACCTAATTTTTTCATGATTTTCTTAGGATTATATTTTTTCCTTGTATTTTTCTGTTTGGCCTTAGATGAACCTAAACCCAACTCTATTCAACCTGAACCCAACCCGACCCGATTTGGAGGCGGGTTGGGTTAGGGTTGACCATCCTCAACCCGACCCGATTTGGAGGCGGGTTGGGTTAGGGTTGACCCTCCTCAACCCGAGGCTTGGGTTGGGTTGAGGGAATGCTATCTCAGGTTGGGTTAGGGTTGGCCTCAACCCGACCCAAACCCGACCCAACCCGACCCGAGTTGCACCCCCAGTTGTTGGGTTATGAGATGTCAAATATTAGTGAAAGAAATGCTAAAAGGGTTTACAAATTATTTTAGGGTGATGATAGATTCACACCCTCTGTAGGATAATTTGCACGCCTTTAAAGGAGGGTATATGGCAGACTTTAACTTTTTTAACGTCAATTCACGTTACAGGGGTGTGAATTATCCTACAGGGGGTGTGAATTTATCATTTACCTTATTTTAACTTTTAAGGCATGTTTGAATTACAGGACAAAAACGGAAATTTGTTTCCTTAAGTGCACTTTTGGCTACCATGATTATGATTTATTTTTTTCCTTGATAAACTGCAGTTTCAAATGGAGTTGAGGGTGAAGTGGCTGAAAATCAAGAAACAAAAACAGGAAACTAGTGGCTGAAACCAGTATCTCCATATGATGAGAAGCGGCAAAATATCGGAAAACAAAAAAGGTTTACTCAAAATCCGATCGGCTGTTTCTTAGTTTTTTGCAGGCTCACATGATGAATGAGAATGAGATTAGTGAGGTGTGGTTGATAGTATAATTGCTCTGATACCGTAATGAAAAGAATCCTATAAAAAGAATAATGAAAATTAAGAATGTTTGATTCAAATTTTGCTATATTACATGAGGAATATGTTCGTGCGCTTGAGCTCTAACATCAAATGGAGCGCTTGAGTGCACCAATCACATGGGTCCCACAATTTCTGTGAGATCCAAACAATTCATTTGCAAGGCTCTATCATAGATAGGGTGTGTACCAAAAATCAGCTCCATTGAATCATCCTAACCCCTCCAAAAGTGGAGGGCAAAAATGGGCAGATTTGTGGTCTGTCCATTTTGACCTCCACAAATGGATGGGTTAGGATGATCCTATGGAGCTGATTTTTTGTACACACCCTATCTATGTAAGGCCCTTTCTAGTGAATGCTTTGGATCATCCTAACAATGTGGGCCTCATTGGTTTGAGAGCTCAAGCTCACCATAAGGTTCCAACGCTCAAGCTCACAATCCTTTTCCTCATATTACATTCGTGTACACAAATGTGTATATATGGACTATACACCAATGCTTCCCAAAATTAGGATCTTGATCACATCAATGGAGAAGGTAAGTTGCTATATTACAAACGTATGTGATTTCCTATTGTGTTCTTTATTTCCTAAAATATAGGTCATGTTGCATATATAAAATGCTTCCAAGATAGAAAAGTTTCCTAATATATAATGGTTTGTGTTATAAGGACACTTCAAATGAGTGTGCCAATCTTTTTCTTTTCTGATGTTAGCTATATTGTACTAGGGTAGCTTAGATTTTAGGATCAATTACCAATGGGGGACAAAAATTAGGTGGAATTATCAACAGGACCCATGCTTTTCAGAAATTATCAACGAGGGACAAAAGAGGTCTTGTCATTAAAAGCTGGACGAAAATGCTCTTTTCTTAAGCAACACGTTTTGCTTTTCCACTTTTCCCTCTTCTCTCTTATTTCCCTCTTTTTTTTTACTTTTTCATTTTCAACTTTGTTTTTTTTACCTTACCAGTCATCTTCTTCATCATTTAGCCACCATTGGAGGCGGGAAAACTCAAAAATTTGAAACGTGAGTTCATTCCCATCTATCTCTCAATATCTAGGTTTTGTTTTTCATTTGTTTTAGGGTTTTGCATTTCTCCTTCTCCTTTTAATGGAGGATAAGGAAGATGAATCGTACGGTAGAAAGAAAAAAATGTGAAAATGAACGAGTGAAAAAAAAAACAGGAAGTAAAAACGTGTTCATAAGGGACTTGATAAGCTCATTCGGAATTTGGTAACCCCATTATGATATTGGATAACCCCAACTCCAAAGACTTGAAAACCCCCTTCTAAAACTCCAGTACCCTTGGGCAATTTTAAGAGACTTGATAAGCTCATTCGTAAATTGGTAACCCTATTTTGATACTAGATAACCCCAATCCCAAATACTTGAAAACCCCTTTCCAAAACTATAGTGCCCTAAGCCAATTTTTAAGGACTTGATAAGCCCATTCGGAAATTGGTAACCCCATTTTGATACTTGATAACCCCAATCCTAGAGACTTGAAAACCCCCTTCCAAAACTCCAGTACCCTCGGCCAATTTTCAAGGACTTGATAAGCCCATTCAGAAATTGGTAACCCCATTTTTTATATTAGATAACCCCAATCCCAGAGACTTGAAAACCCTCTTCCAAAACTCTAGTATCCTTGGCCAATTTTCAGGGACTTGATCACCCCATTCGGAAATTAGTAACCCCATTTTTTATACTAGATAAGCCCATTCCTAGAGACTTGAAAACCCTCTTCCAAAACTCCAGAACTCTCGGCCAATTTTCAAGCACTTGATAAGCCCATTCGAAAATTGGTAACCCTACTTTTGAGAGTTACTAACCCCCTTCTAGAGAGTTGATAAACCCCTTCTGCTACAAAAACCCCCTGCCTATAGCAACTCTTCTAATGGCATTACAATTCTGCTCATGATAGAAATAACAAAAGAAATGAATGTTGTTTTCCATTAAATGTGTTTCATGTATTACATCCCAATTTGTGTATTACAAAAAAATAAAATAAAGTAAATCAAAAAAAGTGTAGCCATCCATTCATGTATTACATCAACTTTTTCTTATACAACCACTTGTCTTCCAAAAAAGTGAGTGAAGCCATCCATGCATTATCTCCAGAACTCACCCTAAAAAAATAGCTTAAACCCTAAACAAGATAAATCACAAACAGATGAATGAAAAATAGTGCAAAACCGTAAAAAAGAAAAAGAAAAAACAAAACCTAAATACAAAGAGATAGATGGTAAGAACTCAACATTCAAGTTTTCAAGATTTGCCAACAACAATGGTGGCTGAACAAGGAGGAAGATGATTGGTAGGGTAAAAAATCAAAAAGGTGATAATGGAAAAGTAAAAGAAGAGGGAAGAAGGAAAAACCAAGGTCAAAACGTGTTGTAAATGCCAAGGGCATTTTCGTCCAGCTTTTACTGACAAGACCTCTTTTGTCCCCCATTGATAATTTTTGAAAAGCATGGGTCCTGTTGATAATTTTGCCTAATGTTTATCCCCCATTGGTAATTGGTCCTAGATTTTAATGAGAGTTCACAAAAATAGTTCTGTTTAGGGCAATAAGCATGCATGACTGCTTTTTGGATGACTCTGTGGCAGAAACAACAAAGGCTCTTGTGTGAAGTTTTTGTCAAATTTGAGAGAATTTCTATTATTCTTGGATGTGATTACAAGAGAATCAAGTAGTGCTTATATTGAGCACTTAGATGATAAACATAGAAAGAAGATCATGGTAAACATGGAAAGAGATATTGGTAGAATATTCTAATCTAACATAATTACTAATTTAATCTAGCTTCCTAATCTAGCAAGATTACCCATTTAACCAACTTGCCTAATCTACCACCGTGATGATCCAACGGTAGTGTTTCAACCCAATCTCACTGTGAGATCTCACATATTGTAACAGTTTCAAACCTCGATTAACTGATTATTGATGTCTCTGTAGTACTAGAATTTAGGCTGATTGCTGCTGCGAAAAAGAGGAAGTCTCTTGAGTATGGTGTCTGCATGTGATTGTTCCTAGTTATCTGTGCTTTGCTATATTAAATGTATCAATGTAAATATGCTACCAATTGAATCAAATAAACAAATATAATAGGCCAATTAGGATTATAGATTCTTTGTTGATGAGTTGGAAACCCTTTTGTACAAAGCTACAATTGAAATCACGAGAGACAAGCGTAACCTGAAGTGCCTATATTAGATTGGTGTTGAAAGTTCCAAGAAATGTATTTTCTACTTAAAAGTGAGTATGTTTTAAGTTTGCTACAGAAGAGTAGAGTAGGTGTTGCCTTCTAAACCATTTAGTTTCCATGTTTCTAATTGAATAATCATGACCTGTTTAATTGTCAATTTATCTATTATAGAAAATATACCTTCAGGTTGGTTGATTTAATAGGACTAGGCCAGGCATATCCTATTGATTCCTTTACTAATTCATGGAAAACAAAGAAATCCATACTTGAAGATGCTTGATTTGAATTTGGTTGTTCTCTCAAATGACAAGAGGTTCACTATGCTCTGTTTGGTTGCTTGAAGTTGGCTGGGAGATTAGGAGAAGAAGAAGTTGGCTGGGAGATTAGGAGAAGAAGAAGTCAAAGGCTCTGTTTGGTTGCTAAAAAAGTGGGAGAAAGAGGGAATTTTAGTGGGATATGAAGCTCCCAAACATTGTTTGGTTGTATTTTTTTTATAAAAGCCTATTTGACTACGGGGAATGTCGGATACTGGTCGGGTGACGTGGGTCGACGAAGAAAGTCAAATTGCAAACCTCAAAAAATGAAGATTTCGTCTTGGGAGATCTTTGGAATGGAATTTGAGAAGACATCTCGCCGCTCACGATCTTCCCAAGATCTGCTATACCCGTACGACAGAGAGAAGAGGAGAAAATATGGCAAGTAGCCGTTGTTCTATGGCCTCTGCAGACAGTTCTTCCTCCTATCCATCGCCTGCAAAACCGAGCGACAGAAAGAGGAAGAAGCACTCCGAGGTCAGGGTTTCTTTCTGTCTCTTGTGGTAGATGAAGAAACCCTATTTCTTTCTAATCTTCGATCTATACGATTGTTTTCTGAATGAGGGTTTTTTTTGTGTGTGTGTTATGTTGGATCTGATGAAACCCTATTTGTGAGGGATGTTTGGAACCCTATTTCTCAAATTAGCTTATATTTTTGGGGTTTTCTCACTTGTTGGGGATGACGAAATAGGGCTCTTTCTTTCTGTTGGTGGAGATGAAGAAACCCTATTTCGTCGCTTCGATCTTTGTTATTGTTTGTCCGAAATATGGTATTTTTTGTCCTGTATGTGTTTGTGTTCTTGGAGAGGATGAAACCGTATTTATGAGGGATGTGTGAAACCTATTGCAGGGATTTTTTTTTTGGGTTTATTGGCTATTGTTGGAAATGACGAATTAGGGTTTCCCTTTTTTTTATATTTGGTTTGTAGATTGATTGAATTCCGACAGAAAAAATTACCTTCTGTTTGAGATTGAAGAGCAGGACACATTTGAACTACCCCAATTTTAGGTAAAAAAAAAAGACACCCCACCTGTTTGACAAAATGCACAAGTGATCGACTCAATTGAACTACCATGTTCCTGAAAATACTTATCTTGTTTCAATAAATGTGGTTGTAGTGGACTAATTTGTATTTGGCTTTGGCTGTTACACTTGATGATAAGGACAAATTTATGTCTAATATTGATGGAAATGAAATTTTCATACGATAGATTTGTTGCTCTTTTTGATAAAATGAGGTTGGAAAAGTCTACTCTTAATAAATCCTCTCTCCAAAACATACATTCAGAGGTTTTTAAGTAGTTTTCTCCTACCTCAATATAATTTGATGGGTTGCAACTACATTGTAGCACAATGACACATGCCTAGTCCTAACATGTGTTGTCCTTAGAAAAAATCTCACCTTGTCTTTTCCTTTTTAATTGCCTGCTGAGAGCCTTTTGGCTTTGTTATGGCTTTTGACAACTGAAATGTTTGGAAATTTATTGCCCTATGTTGGAAACTATCAATTATCAGGATTCTACATTATTATGTAGTCTTTCTTACTTCATGATATAACGGGTTGTGCTATTATCCTATTTATTTCTTGTTTTGTTATTCAATATACATAACTTTTGGCCTTTCCATTTATTGTGTCTTTCTAAAATGGGTTCATAGTTGGGTGACTCTTACCAAAGTAACCCTGACCCAAAACTACTTATGTTAGACTTGATTATCTCCGAGAAGATATCAGGATGAACCACCATGATGAGGACATATATGCCGTGGACTATATTGACGGAACTGGACATAGTGATGATGATGATGATGATATGTTTGCTGAAGCAGCATCAGTGGTTGCTGTTGGTGCATCTTTATTTTTAGCGATGCTTATGGAGCACGAAGGACTTTTCATAGAACGGGCGCCTTACGAGAACCACTATCTAACCGATCGTAGCTTTGTGAAGTTTGTTGTGGAGAGTGATGAACGCTGTCATGATCTGCGTAGGATGAACGTCGAATGCTTTAGACGATTCGTGGAATTGTAGAAGTGATATTTTGTGATATGGCCCGTGTAACCATTGCTTTGGTTATGCTTCCCCATAGTCGAACTGAACTAAGTACTCTGCCTTTTGGATATGTAGAAGTAATTTTTTGTGCTATGTCAATGTATGACATTAAGGGTGTTTATTTCTTTGTTCATTTCATGTCTCTATGCAGCCATTTCTTAATTTATGTCTCTACATGCTCAGATTATAACTCTTGTTTAGAAAGAGAGGCATTGGAACAAGTCAATGGTTCCTAGCATAGCCTCTTCTATTCATGACACTGGAAGTATCTTTGTTTCTTCAAGTGCAGGAACAAATTGGATCCATTATCATTTCAGAGTAGTTGCAAGGGGTTAGTACAACAAAGGAACTCCAACTCCGAAAATTCATTCGGGTTGTGCTGTTGGATGTCCCTATATCAGTTTTGGAGCAATGTTTTTTTTATTTTTTTGCATCTTGTAAGTCTGGATGGTTGCCATGTTTGTGATTACTTGTGTTCAAACATAACATTGAAAAGTCATTGGATGATCTAAAATGTCCATTTGATAGGCCAAGATGATCCAAACCGTCCATTTGATGGGCCAAAACGTAAATAGGTTGTGGCCAAAAATTCATTTTCATAGGAAGATCCTAGCCGTCCGATGCATGGACGTTTTCATAAGATGTTGTTCATTTAGGAGGGCTAGGATCGTCCTATAGAAATGAATTATTGGGCACAACCTACAACCTATTTATGGTGTGACCCATCAAATGGACGGCTTGGATTATCCTATAGTGTGGCCCGTATTTTTTCAAATAACCAAGCCCAAGCACTGAAAATAAACATAACATTGAATAGTCTTCCACCTATATTCAAGCAACCAAATGCAACTTTTACAACTTCTCCACAAAGCTCCTCTACATATTCACACAACCAAATGCAACTTTTAGAACTTTTCCACAACTCTCCTCAACATATTCTTGCAACCAAATGCAGGAATTTATGTCATTTCCATCAAACTTCCACCTTTTGCCTTTGCAACCAAACACCATTTTTCAAAGATGCCAGCTTTCTCCTTTTTGACCGACATCCCACCCAAATGCCATTTGACTTCTAATTCCATCCAAACCCCAGCAACCAAAACCAACCAAACAGAGCCAAAGGGAATTAGACAAGCATGGAAGATGGAGAGAAGATTAGAGGAAAAGTGGTAAGTAGTGTTTGGTTGCGCGGTAATTCGTGAGAAGATTAGCCGAATACGTAGGGGTGTCATTACCAAAATAGAGAGTTAAAGAGAGACAAAGAAAGGGAAGAGAGAAAGAAAGAAAAAATAATAACCCAAGAATATTCTCCTAATATTCTCCCCAAATTACACCAAAATGGAGAGAAACGGGGAGAAAATTAGATGGGGAAACATCGTCACCACGTAGGAAAAAAGCTAATGATGATGTTTGGAAGTTGTCTGGTGGTCAAAGGGAGTTTAGGCAACCAAACATGCTTTGGGTAGAATTCGGGAAGATCAGTGGCGTTTGAAACACTGCTAATCTTCCCACCTTTGGCAACCAAACAGAGCAGGGAAATTCAAGAGAACTTAGTAGAGAATTGAAAAAAAAAAAAAAAAAAATCCGGGGACGGTGGGTAAACCCAGAACCAGACAATATTTACATAGTGGGGTCGGGGCGTGATGCTGATCTTCCCACCTTTGGCAACCAACAGAGCAGGGAAATTCAAGAGAACTTAGTAGAGAATTGAAAAAGAAAATAAAAAAATCCGGGGACGGTGGGTAAACCCAGAACCAGACAATATTTACATAGTGGGGTCGGGGCGTGATGCTAATCTTCCCACCTTTGGCAACCAAACAGAGCAGGGAAATTCAAGAGAACTTAGTAGAGAATTGAAAAAAAAAAAAAAAAATCCGGGGACGGTGGGTAAACCCAGAACAGACAATATTTACATAGTGGGGTCGGGGCGTGACAGTCTGTTTGCATGCATGACATTTTTACAATAAATATAAGATCTTGGTTTTTATCTGAGTCCTTTCCTTTTCTTTGTGTGTTTCACGTTTCACTGGAACACACTAGAGATCGTTATCAGGGTCCTCTTTTTCTTGCGTGTTTCACATATCGCCTGTCCTTACCTCTGCCCTTTCACATTTGCTCTATTGTCCCTCTCTCTCTCTCTCTCTACCTATCTTCTCAAACCGACCCCTCTCTCCCTCTCTCTTGCCACCTTAACAAAATACAAAATTTAATAATTTTTTTTTGTTACCTGTCAGCAGTTTATTATTGAATAAAATATGATACCTACATTTCCAGTTCTGCATTTTACATGAATCACTACAATCTTCTTTTCTTTTTCATTTTAACCCAAATCAGCTTTCACCCTTCCATGATGCACGGTCACCATTCCAGTTCTGTTAATTATGGACAGGTGGATAAATCTAGAAACTCTTTCCTATCTATAAAAGGAGCGAGAGGGTGCAAGGTTGAGGTATCAGCATTTGCATTTGAATCACTTCTCCTTCTTTCTTTGTGAGTGTCTTCTCAATGGCAACTTCAGCTCTCTCTCTCTCTCTCTCTCTCTCTCTCTCTCTCTCCCTCTCTCTCTCTCTCTCTCTTACAATAATGCCTTTATCTTCTCTTCTACAACAATATATTAATTTTATACATTTGAGGTTTTAATTAGTTCAAAAGATGATAAGAAATTGCTAAATATATAATCTGCATTGGACATTTTAATTAGATCTCAATGTGATAGGGAGTGTCAAATACACCATAAAAATCCAAAGGTGTAAAATGACACTAAATGAGAAAAAGGAAAGAAGTCACGTTTAGATTATATTACATGAGGATTTGCTAGGGATCATCGCAAAAGGCATTTCGCGCCTGGGCTGTTGCATGTGAGAGCAGCCACATAGATTCAGATTTTGTCGTTTTCATTTAATTCAACATAGATTCGGATTTTTTCATTTTCATTTAATTCATCTGATGTGGCTGCTCTCACATGCAACAGCCCAGACGCAAAATGCCTTCTACGATGGTCCCTAGCAAATCCCATATTACATTTGTATATATATGGATTTCCTAGGAAATTTCACAAAAAGCCATTTTACGGCTCATTTTTACAGCAGAGACCAGCCACCTCAAATGCAGTAAATGCTTAAGACAAAGCCCTGCTGCTAGGGTGCTGTTTTCTCCTTAAAAACTAGCCAAGAAATGACGTTTTACGAAATTGCCTAGCAAATTCAGTGTTAAACAACCAGTTAATTACTCCCAAAGTAGGGGTGCAACTTGGATTGGGCTCAACACGAACCCGACGGGTTCAACACAATTTTTGCTTGGGTTGGGTTGGGTTAGGGTTGGGAAAAGCCAACCCGATTTAAATTCGGGTTGGGTTAGGGTTGAGGCCTTTGCAACCCGAGCCGACCTGAACCCGACCTCCATCTTCTAATTTTATCATGATTTTCTCAGGATTATGTTTTTCTTTCTTGTATTTTTGTGTTTGGTCGTAGATGACCCAATCCCAACCCAAATCATCCCGACCCGATTTGGAGGCGGGTTGGGTTAGGGTTGACCATCCTCAACCCGAGGCTCGGGTTGGGTCGGGTTAGGGTTGAGGGAATGCTATCTCGGGTTGGGTTAGGGTTGGCCTCAACCCGACCCAACCCGACGTGAGTTGCACTCCTATCCAAAAGCTTAAGCTGTTGGAGAAGGCATTATTTATTCTTTTATACTTTTAACATTCCTCCTCACCTGTGGCCCCTCTTTCTTTGGGTTGGCCTACACGTGGAACGTGTGGCCCACATTTGGGTTGACCATTTCATGTGGACTTTTAACAGCAAGAAGGTTTGAACATAAGACATTTGCTCTGATACCTTGTTAGAAATGAAGTTAGGGTTAGTGAGAGGAAGAAGAAGAGGAATGGAGAGATGGTGAGTCTCCACTAAGGAGGCCCCCCTTGTAAATGATGTATATATAGGCCCAAAGTATGGCAACAAGGTACAATGACTACAATATACCTCAACATACATATAATGACTAAACTACCCAACACTTTTCAACATTCAGTGTGTATATATATATATATATATATATATATATATATATATATATATATATATATATATATGATTATGAAAATGATGATCATGGTGATGATGATTTTGTAGCCTCTGTTGTCGCTTTCGTCTACGGCGGTGCAATAAGCAACAAGCCAGATCCTGTAGACATCATCAAACATTGCTGTCAGAACAACATCACGAAATTGTGGATTTCAAAGGCAGAGTTTGATGTTCTTGATGAGCTCCTCAACAGCCAAATTAAAGTCATCATCCCAGTTGAAAACACTGAATTCAAATCATTCGCCATTGATCCTTCACAAGCGAGTTCTTGGGTTAAGAACTACGTATTTGACTATTGGCCAAGCATCGAATTCCAGTATATATGTGTTGGTCAGGAGGCATTACAAACTGGTGACTCTGACAGTTTGCTTGCGGCAATGAGGAACATAAACAATGTAATCCAACTAGAACCAAATACCAAGGATAAGATCATGGTCTACATCCATCGGCATATCTGATCTGGACGACTATGATCATACCAAGCCTCCATCTGAATGTAAGTTCAAAAGCTGCATCAAGGCCAACCTAACACCCATCCTTAAATTCCTTTCTGAAATAAGATCCCACTCTTCGTTAACATTTTTCCTTACACGGATTATGTCAAGAGTGCAAATAACCTTGATCTCTCCCATTACCTCTTCACTGCCACAAGCACTCTAGTAATTGACCCGAAAGGAAACTACAAGTATAAATCTGTGTTTGATTCTATGGTGGATGGGTTTTATGCTGGCATTGATAATCTGGGCGTGCGTGATGTGAAGCTTATCGTGGCGGGAACTGGATGGCCTTATCATGGATGTGAAGTACAACAAGAATTTGGTTGCTCATGTGAAGAAAGGGACTCCCAAGTGGCCGAGGCGTCTTGAGACGTACATTTTTAGCATGTACAATGAGGACCGTAATACTGCGAATGCATGGGTACCTTACTTTGGAGTACCTGATAAGAGTACTGGGAACCCACTCTACAACTTCAAACTCCCTTAGTTATTTGCATCTTTGAAGACAGAGATGGGTACTACTACTAATACTATTGCTGGTGTTGGTGTTGCTATTAGTATTAAAATAAGCCAGCTGATTCTCATCTTGCTCTATCTGATCTCTATTTATGAATGTAATAATTAAGAGTCGAGGCTGTTATAGGCTTCAATAAATAAATCTTTAAGTTTGTTGCTATGGTTATATGAGTGATGCATGTTAATGTGGCAATGACATAAGTGATAATTGTGGTTCCTTTTACTTCCGATGCATTCCAAGTGGTTTGTAACTACAGAGAAATTGCAGGGAATGGATGGCCCAAACCGAATCATTTGTTGGTTATTAAGTTGTTGGAATTGGACAGTTATCTAGCTACCGACGTCATTTTTCCTAAAAATAGGGATACTGATAATTATCTTCAACGAACTAGGTTCAAAATTTAATATGTGTAGTTAAACTGTTAAAGAGAGTTATGATCCGACCCCAACTAGTTTGGGCCAAAGGCTTAGTTGAGTTGAGTTGAGTTGAAATGAGTTATGATAAAGGGCAAGCCTTGGTGCAACAGTAAGGTTGCTCCGTTGTGACCTGGTGGTCACGAGCAAGGTTTTAAATTTCTGTTTCGAGGTAATTTCGGTCCTATTCAAAACAGAAATTTTAGCTGAAATCCGAAATTTCAACCAAACTTCGGTAACAGGTGCTCGAAATGTCATTTTTTGGGCTGAAATTTTGGCCGAAATTACCGAAATTTCATGACGAAGAGTCGGGGTAAAGTGAAGATTGGGGGTACAGTGAAGTCCCCTTCGTGGGTATTCCGAAGGTGTACCTAGGCAATGACAAAGGGGCCTGAGACTTCAACTTGAGAAGCAACTATCTGGTTCACCAAACCCCTTCTCCAAGGGATCCAGTGCCCTTGTACCAACTCCTCCCGGAATTTTGTTATTGGAGTCTAACCCGGAATTTTGTTAGAGTGGAACCAGGAATGGCTGTTAGTGTAAATGTTTCAGTTTCGGTTCGAAATTTCGGAAGGGCACAATGGCGTAAAACAATAGGCTCCGTTTCGGAAGGGCACAATAGGCTCCGTTTCTTTCCATGTAAAATGGGCGTAAAACAAATTCTATGCTAATTTTTTCACTTAAAATGTGAGAAAATTTTGTTTTACGCCCAATTTACATTGAAAGAATCAGAGCCATAATGAATGACCAAAATGACCTTCATCATTCAAAACAAAGTCTTGACTGCTTTTCTTTGGAATATACTGATGACCAAGCAAACGACTTGTCATTTGGTTGAGAGAAATGGAACCTTTTGTAATTTTAATATTTGGGTTTGAAGGGACCAAAACATGCAGGAATTGGTGGATGGTGTCAAATTCGGATAACGTGGACAACTCTACTCACGAGAGACTCAGTAACACTCACTACTTTAGACCTTACCTTTCTCTGTATATCCTTTTTGTTTCACTTTCTGTGAATTGCTCCAAAAAAAAGAAAAGAAAATGGCGTTCTCGCCGGACGGCCGGATTGTGCTCTCGGCTGCCGGAGGCAGTGCCGGATTGGCAATGAGGAATGTGAAGCTGGCAAAGTTTGTTGATGGAGAGTTGATGGGAAAGAAGGTGAAGGTGCATAATCTACACTTGGGACTTGACTCAAAGTTGGCTAAAAGCTCTTCTGTTTGTATGTCTCTAACAACTAAAATTGGAAGTGAGTCTAAGGTGAGCTAATTCTTATTTCCTTCTTCAAGTTTCATATTTTTATCAAGGAAAATGACCAGAATAACCATATTTTGATATTCTCGCAAACAACCTTGTCTTTTAATAATTAAAGACCAGTTAAAAGGGTATTACATTCCCAAAAATCTCTCAGGGAGCCAATTAAAGAAGAACAGACAGCTGGGTTTGTGCAAATATATATGAAAGTATGGTTGTGCTGATAACATTTACCTCTATCAATAGTAATAATATATTTTAGGAATTGATATCCACACTCCCTTGCTTTGAATTGTTGGAATCAGGATTTGGAAAAGGCTAAGGTCCTGTTTGTTGGACTCAAATTTAAGCTTAATTTTGGGTCCAATATCAGTTTTTGGGCAAAACAAACCGGGCCTAAGATATAAAAAATTAATTTAATAAAGGAAATGATATATGCGCCAAGTGTTTCAATAAACATGCGCTCCACCTGTTTGTCGTGTAGTATTTAAAGGGTTTAAAGAGCTTTTTGAGAACCGTATTATCCTTTGAAATCCCTTTAAATACTACATGACAAACAAGTGGAGCGCTTGTTTATCGAAACACCTTGGTGCATATATCATTTCCCTTTAATAAAATTCTAATAAAAGTTTCACATTGATCGAGATGGAATTAGAATCCCATCTCTTGGCGCGGGAAATCGATTCTAGTATTTTTCCCATTTATATCTACTACGGTGTCATTTCTTCCCTCCTGATTCTATTCATTTAATTTTCTTTCGAACTAATGTTAGAATCAAGCAGAATCGGAATAGGATGTTGATTCCAACGCCCGATTCCAACAATCCAAACACACACTTCAAATAAATTCTTGTGATGCTCTAAGAACAAGTAAAAAAAGTTTTTTAAGGGACTTTGAAATGCCATTATCCAAACTAGTGTAGATACCTTTTGTGAGAAATGCTAAAGTTAGGGGTACCCTTGCAAAAATGGGAGCGCCCTTTCAGCCCATTTTTGCAAGGGCGCCCTTGAGTTTAGCATACCTCTTAAGATGGATATTAGCCCTCATTATTCTCAAAAGATTCACAAATTTAATTTTTTATTTTTGTAACTCACAATCGCTTTAAAATTTCTTTCATTTTAATGCTGTTATTTCTTACTATTATGTTAGGAAAATGTAATGTAAAAATAAAATGGCTCAACTTGATCAGAAATCATGTATTATGTGCTAAACTCAGGAGAGAGAGAGAGAGAGAGAGAGAGAGAGAGAGAGAGAGATTTACACCTTTAGAATACAAGTGGGAGAAATAAGGCACTAATGGAATCCAACGGTTGGTGTGTAGTTGAGGGATTTGGAGCTGGAGAGGCGGAATCCTCAGACAGTGGTGGCAGTAATCCTGGGAGGAGGAGCAGGAACTCGTCTCTTCCCTCTCACAAAAACAAGAGCAAAACCTGCTGTAACTCTTCTTTCCATCATCTCTTTCTTTATATACATTGCTTTTTATAACTTATATATGCACCCAATACTTCATTTTTCTTATTACTGAAACACATTCAATAGTTATGCAGAATATGTTGAAATTAACTGATTCTCATTACCTAATTGTACCCAATACTGGGTACTAGTTGGTTTTGTTGGATATATGTTCTAATATAAGCCCATAGATAATGGACCTAAGTATAGTGGGCCTTATGGGCTAAAGCCCATTAACTTTGATGCCTTGTACGATATGCTTCAAGCAACCGACTCTCTTTCTCCGCCACCACCAACTCTAACAGGTTTCTGGATTGTATTGCTTTGCTTGATTTGTGTACGATTGAAGAGACTTATATGGCATAAATGGGAATTAACAGAAACCCATGATTTGGGTCACACCGAATAAATGTAAAAATTAGTTTATGGATTGAATTGTGTATGGTAGAGGATACCTTTATGCCAGATGGAAATTTACTGATACCCATTGTCGCTTATTACTGGAACAGATTCAATGGTTATGCAGAATGCGTTGAAATTAACTGATACTCATTACTTAATTGTACTGAATACTGGTACGAGTTGGTTTCTGGATTGTATTGCTTTGCTTGATTTGTGTATGATACAAGAGACTTATATGGTATAAGTGGGAATTAACAGAAACCCATGATTTGGGTCATACCGGATAAATGTAAAAGTTAGTTTCTTGATTGAATTGTGTATGGTAGAGGATACCTTTGTGCTAGATGGAAATTTACTGGTACCCATGATATGTATCATACAGAATACGAATGTAAATTGGGTATTGGATTGTATTAGTCTGCTATACTTGTTTGTGATGGATAAGCATATGTGGGTATTTTTTTTTCATCTCGGTTTTCTTGAAAATCTAATTATGCTGTAATGCTACTT
Organism: Tasmannia lanceolata; assembly: GCF_043159265.1. NCBI lineage: Eukaryota > Viridiplantae > Streptophyta > Magnoliopsida > Canellales > Winteraceae > Tasmannia > Tasmannia lanceolata. The sequence goes on from NW_027518679.1 coordinate 30,490,905, forward strand.
TATATGTTTCAGAATTTTTGCAGATGAAAGAGCTTTTTGTCTTTTGCTTGCCTTCTAGTTTTAAAAAATTGAAATAATCAAGAAAATACCACTCTTGTTTGGCATTCTTTCATGTGATCGTTTTGTTTTGTGAGGAACATTTAGCTCATTAAATGAATAACAGACAGGTACTGGTTGGAAGCTTGGTTTCTCAATGAGTGTCATTACCCATTATGAGTAGTACCAAGATTGCTATTTGATATATGAAAAGACATTGGCAAAGAAAATATCCTCTTATCATGTTTTCTTCTAGGATAGCAAGGGTTAATTATAGTGATTCAATGTGGGTAGTTTTGTTCACAACTTTATGACATTTTATTCAGGATTTATTGTTGTTGATATTTACAGTTTTCCCCCACTTTAAGATGATGTTTTGAAATGGCATTCGTGTTTACCATTTTGACCAATTATAGCTGTTTCAGCTAGACTTTTGTGAGTGCTTAAGGCTGAATGTTACACTTTTAGGTCTTCATACTCTTGTTAAGAAATGGAAACGGTTGTTTTGTTTTGTTTTAGTTTTTTTTTTCTCCATAGGCAAGTCATAAGATATCATGTGCTCCAGCCTCCAGCTCATCAGTCAGTGCGTGCACACCACTAACGACATCTAATCGAGCGGATTATTATATCTTGAGGCAAATTGCCGACATATTTAACTACATCTAGACGATCTAATTCTAGCGCTTATATTTGTTATAAGAATAGAGTAATCTATAACGCACCTCAACCTTCTTTTCAATCAACTTTTATTTGTTTTTATGTTCATTTTGTTCCATGGTTTTTACCGAATGTGTTGTCCAGACGGTTTTGAAAATGGCTAGCTATTTTCGATCATTTAATTGCATGGAATCTAGCCCCATTTCAAACAATCTAAGACAAATATGTAATGTATGAAGTCTAGCAGAGATTGTCTCCACTGGGTGGACTCCTACGGATTCAGGTCAATTGAAGCTCACCTTTGATGGGTCTAGTATGGGCAACCCTAGACCAATAGGAGTAGGTGACGTTCTAAGAGATGAGAATGGTTCGACCAAGTGGGCCTTGTCGGGTCCAATTGGAACCACCAACTCTAATGAAGAGGAGGTGAGGGCCGTTCTTCATGGTAGAAGGGTTAGAAAGAGCAGAGACTTAATGATGCTAATTGTTGAGGGAAATTCTTCTTCAATGTCATCCATTTGCTTGAGGGGAGCCATCCCCATCCATAGAGATTTGCTCACTTCTTTGATAGGTTCTAGGACTAAGTGGCGGGTTTCACCATTTCTTTCTAGCACGTTAGGAGATCAGCAAACAGTGATGCTGACAGAGTAGTTAGGTTGGGAGTTGACAAAGAAAGAACGTAGATTTTTTATTTCCTTCCACCTTGAGGGCTTGAGTTTTCTATTGTTTCGCACATCTTATATGTGCTTTTTCCCTTTTCATTTGACCATCTCTGTCTAGGGGTTTCCCCTTTCTTTCTTAATAAATCTTTCATCATTAAAAAAAAAAAAGTCTAGCAGATTCTTCCTGTGAAAAAGAGTTGAGTTCGACACTTTTTTCTTCGGGCTTGCTTTGACCATTGGGTATCTTCTAGTTTGTGCATGAACCCCATTTATATGGATGACCCTCCTCATTTTAGTAGCTCTCATATGAACCACAAAGTGCTCTCTTGTTTCTATTTCGTTTAGTGATCCTCTATCATCACCCATCTGCAACACCATAATGGATGAAAAACCATGACTCCACTCCACTTCATTGTGTGCTGCCATGGCAAAGCGTGTTCACTGTGTTCATGCCGTTGGACACATCTGGCATAAACAATTGCGAGATCTGTCTTGCTTCCAATTGTCCATGGAATCCAGTGATGTCTGAATAAACCTACTTCCTCTTATTGATCATTTAAGCAGCTCATATCTAACATTTGATCCCATAAGAGAAATTACTTCAAAATGACTCCTTATATGAATTTTTTCAATCGAAACTTGATCATGGATTTCCCCTCTTTTCAGTATTTTCCTTCTTGAGATCTATTTGAATCGAAGGTGTACAGGAAGAAGGAGAGGACTTTCAAGAACCTTTGCAAGTATTGATGTCTTGGGTCTGATTTTCATCCGGTGTCGATATCTTCAACCATCACATTAGCTTGAGTGGACAAAAGTGGATGGCCCGGAGATCGAAAACGTGGATTTGTATTCTCATTCGATGAAAAAAAAAACATCCACTCAGACTGAGTTGAAATTAACTGATACTCATCACCTAATTGTACTGAATACTCGACCTTTCATGTTGAGAAATTCTCAACCTTTCATTCAATCAAGTTTTCTTTCTTTTTATGTTCATGTTGTTCTATAGTTTTTTGGTGAACATGTGGTCCACATGATTTTGAAAGTGGTTTCGTATTTTCTATCATGTACTTGCATATAACTAGCTTTTTCAGGACAAGATTTGACCTTGAAAAGTGGTTTAAAATATACAAGGGGTCAGATAATGTGGTTCAAGCATCAGTGTTTATATTGCATATTTAGGCATCCCGCATCTACTTCATAATCTCTTCTCTTACTGCTTGGAATGTGTCTGGATTCCAGTGTTATTTTCATGCCATTGATGCCCTCTTTAATTAAAATTGGCCTCTAGCTTGGCTTTTCTTGATCTAACAATTGTTACCTTAAAATTCTTTCAAAACACTGTTTTCATCATTAGAACACTGAAGCCTGATGGTAATTAAAAAAAGGGTTCTCACGTACCTGCTTCTCAGAGTTTTTTCTTATTATTTTTCAAGCAATTCACTCATTGTTTGTAGGCTTGTAAGGATTTCTTAGTCTGTATCTGTGTTTGACACTAGTTTGAGTTTTGAATGTGAATGTATCAGTAATACAGCGTGGTTTTTTAAAGTCTTCCAATGAAGAAGATAATTGCCAGTAAAATCATTCTCTAGCTATGAATATTTAATTTCTCAAGTTTCGCTCATGGTTTCAATTTTATCTATATTTTTTTGTACCAAATCTATATTTTTTGTATATTTTTGAATGATAATTTTATATATATATTATGTTTCATTATTTTTTCCAGATTACAAACATTGATCTTCATGCTTACTTTCTCAGGTGCCCATAGGAGGTGCATATAGGTTGATTGATGTGCCGATGAGCAACTGCATAAACAGTGGAATCAATAAAGTTTACATTCTCACTCAGTTCAACTCTGCATCGCTTAATAGACATCTTGCACGCACTTACAACTTTGGCAATGGAGTGAACTTCGGAGATGGTTTTGTTGAGGTATATCTTGGACTCTTCTGAGTGAGACGAGAACAGCTAGTAGTAGTACATGATAGCATTACAGGGCCTTCGTTTCAGCCCATATTTATGTCAAAGTAGAAATTGTAATTGGATACAATATTTCACTGTAATAAGTAATTAGCCCACTGAATGATACGGTTTTCCATTACTAAAAGTATACACATGTCCTTGATATTTTAATAATATGTATTTGAAGCATCTGTCTTGCAATATAAATGACCAAGAGGCACTTTTGTTCATGTTTTTAAATTTTGGGCGAAATGCCGAAATTTCAGATTTCAGCCTAAACCGACACTGAAAGTACTAAATCCGAAATTTCGGTGAAGTTTCGCTGAAATCCTGTGAAATTTTGGCAAAATTTACAAGATCTCCACAAAAATTGCCAAAATTTGTGAAATTTCCACCGAAATCTTGTAAAATACTGAAATTGTTTTACATGATTTCAACCAAAACCAACATTTAAATCCTTTCTTTTGTTTTATATCAGGTTCTAGCTGCCACTCAGACTCCGGGAGAGGCGGGAATGAAGTGGTTTCAGGGGACTGCAGATGCTGTGCGACAGTTTCATTGGCTTTTTGAGGTACATGGATTACTTTCTAAGTTGATGCTGTCCATGTCATTGTTTGTACATTTAAGTTCGCATGTTTGCAGAAAATCTCATATTCTATTTCTTTTAAGAAGTGAGAAGTAGCGAAATATCACAATATAATAAGTCCATGAGTGCAAAGTCCTAATACTTATAACAAATTTACTATATATGACCAGATTTTCAAAAAACTGTATTCCCCTCCAAATTTGGTGATATCAAATTCAATGACTGCAATATGGGTGACTGGCTTTGTAGGATCCTAGAAGCAAGGATATTGAGGATGTGTTGATTCTTTCTGGCGATCATCTGTATCGTATGGACTATTTGGACTTTGTTCAGGCAAGGCCCTGCATACAAATTACTCTGCCTTGTTGTGAAATGAAATTTTGTTCATGTGACAAATTTTTTGTAGATTAAAATCTTGAGAATTATTTCATTTCCAGAATCATCGACAAAGTGGTGCCGATATTACAATATCATGTCTGCCTATGGATGACAGGTACTTTATAATTTAATCATTATTTGTTATTGAATACATCTAGTTTCTCTTTTATTTAATTTAGTTCTTTGATCCTTCTGCTTTAGATCATAGAAGTGCACTTCCCTCTTCAAAGCTGTAGTATTTATTGTTGAACATGTGTTATATATGTGTTTGCGTGTGTGCATGTAACAATTTGCAGTAAATATGATTTTATTTTTGTTGTTGGTAAAAGACCAAGTGACCCGGAGAAACTTTATATGATCCAATCAAACATTATCTCTCCCATATCTGTGTGGATTTAATTTATCGCCGACCATTGGAAGAATCCTCCTAGGGCCAATTTGGTTGCACAATTTTTGGGGTTTACTAGGTGTTCTAGTTGGTTTTGGGGAGCCACGTCATGTCGTAGTGGTGTTTGGTGCATCTTTTCTTTCAAACTACTATGAGATTACTTTCCTTGTCTCTCCCTTGTCCGCACATGTGGCATGACTTTTGTCCCCACCAAATAACTTGGAAAAAGAAGGTTTTTTGCTAGTAGAGCCTTGGGATCTATGTCACAAATGTCGTTCTCGGGAATTTCTCTGCAAGGGAAAATTTCGGGATATATTAATTTTTATTAATTTTTTCGGGTTTATATGGGGAAATAAATGGTAAAAATAAAATTATTTAAAATATATATAAAAATATTAAATTTAAGAAAAAAATATAAAATAAAAATATCGTGATATTATCGGGATATTTTATCATAAAAACGAAAATATCGCTATATTTTTAAAATCTCGGAATTAGTTCGGGATTTTGTCGTTTTATCAAAATCTCGCGATAAAAACGCTATATTTTGAAAATATCAGAGATATTTGTGACATAGCTTGGGATTTAGCACTCCTCTCTCTCTCTCTCTCTCTCTCTCTCTCTCTCTCTCTCCATATATATATATATATATATATATATATATATATATATATATATGAGGAAAAAGATTGTGCGCTCTAGGAGCCAATCACATGGGTCCCACATTTTTTGTGGTGATCCAAAACATTCATTTTCAAGGCCCCATCATAGATAGGGTGTGTAACTAAAATCAGCTCTATTGGATCATCCTAACCCCTCCAAAAGTGGAGGGCAAAAATGGGCAGATTTGTGGCAAACGGTGTCTGTCCATTTTGCCCTCCACTTTTGGACGGGTTAGGATGATCCTATGGAGCTGATTTTTTGTACACACCCCATCTATGTAAGGGCCTTTCAAATGAATGCTTTGGATCATCCTAACAAAGTGGGCCCCCATGTGATTGGGCCCTCGAGCGCACCATAAGCTTGGTGCGCTCAAGCGCACAATCAGAAACTGAAACATTTCCGTTTTTGTGGCAACCAAAACTGAAATTTAAAACCTTGTTGATGGTTTTAAATTTCCATTGAAATTGACATGAAACGACCGAAATGTTTCCATTTCCATCCCCACCGAAACCAAAACCAAAACCAAAACGACTTAAAATGCCTGAACCAAAATCATAAAGTGTAATAGCAGTATACTATATTAGTATGTATTACATAATTATATATAAAATGAAGTGCATGTATTATATATAAATATTTATATGAATTACATGTGAAATTTGGTATGTACTATATTATCAAACATGTGCGACAGTAGATATCTCTAGGTGTTCGATGTTTTTAAACCATTATGGATGGTAGTCCTTTTGCTTATGTGATGGTTTCTAAGTATGTATTTCTGCTTATTCTAGCATTTCCTGTAGTTTTATCTTTAAATTCTATCATTTGTATATGTTTCCATATGTTTCCTTGATTTTAGAGGATTTCCACTCCCAATAGAAACTGAAACATGTCCATTTCCGCGGCGATTGAAACCTAAACCAATACCAAAATTTAAAACCTTGGTACACACTAATAAGACACTAATCTCACCCATTTTCATGTTTGGTGCACGCTAATAAGGAGAAGGGAAAGATTTGAAGAAGAAAGGGGTGCAACTTTTTTACCATTAAAAAAAAACGAAAACGGTGGGATTTTTTTTGGGGTGGGGTGGGGGTTGGGGGGGGGGGGGGATTGGATTTGGGGAGAAATGTAGACGAGATGAAAAAAAAAATGGAGGAGATAAAAGGATGATGGGGGAAGAGGAAAATAACAGAATGGGTTCATAGCTAAAGAGAACTGATTTAGAAATAGAACATGTGTGGCTTTAATGTTTAAATGGAATACCTTTATTTTATTTAAGATATGTAGAGGCACTACATTAGAATCCTACTACTACAACCTTGCTTTGATATCGTGTAAATAAGTTATGGTCCAGCTACAACTTAAGGGTATGGAGAGTATTGGATAGGTTATCACTCAAAAGAAATCCATGAATGTGCTCATCAATCATGACAGGACAAAATCCCAAAATAAATGTTTCATGCCACATATAAGAAAGAAAAACACCTTATATGTTTCCCGTAAGACTAATCATTTTCCTTTTGTAACGGTGCTTAAACTCTTTACCTACGATTCCACGGTCACAAAATCTTACTAATATTTGGAATCACTCACCCCTAAAAATCTCTGTGTGCACCCCTCTTTAAGAGCACGCTGCTATACTTCTCCATAGGTCCAAGACAGCAAATTCAATCAGTTCTTAAGCAAAAAATGGCTTAGACTTTTCTAAGATGGTTAATTGAACTTCAATGGACAACCATGCATTAATAAAACCAAAATCTTTGAAGAAAGCAAAAAAACAATCTGTGTGAAGTGGGTGAACTCTACAGGATAAATTTTGCCCTTCATTTCACGCAATTCAAATTTTACACAACTGTGAAAAATCCTGAATGGCAGGATAGGCTCTTGTATTTGTGTGTGTTTACACAGCTATTAAAATCCTGAATGGCAGGATTGGCTGTTGTATTTGCATGTGTTAACTTACCAACTTCTCCAATAGGTCTCGAGTTCACATGGTATCAAAGCCAAAGGTCTCGAGTTCAAACCTCCCAGATAGCAAAAATCCACATGCGATGGTCGGCCCAAAGTGGGACCACATGTGCCACGTGTTTGCCAAGTGGGCCACACGTGCGGGGGAGTGTTAAAATATAAAAGATAAATAATGCCTTTCTCCAACAGCTTAAGCTTTTGGAGAAGTTGGTAAGTTAGTAATTATAGGTCCCGATCCTAACAAAAGTGGGTCACTATGGACACCAATGCCGGAATGGGCAAAAAAAAAAAAGGGTCACAATGGACCAATGCCGGAATGGGCAAGAAATTAGTCACTATGGACCAATGCCGAACCATGGACAAATGCCAGAATGGGCTTCAAAGAAGAGATAAACTAAGAGAAAAAGATGGAAGTATAGAGATGAGCGACAATTGACGATCAAGAACGATGATGTAAATATCGACAAAAAAATTGGACATGGCATTACAAAAGAAGGTGCAAATAGCAAAAATGGGGATTAGTGTGCCAACAAAGACATATGAGAGGTGGCTCTACAGAAAAACATAAGCTCATGGAAATTAAAATTGAGGGGCTGCCATTATCAATGTAGATGCAAGTAGTTTGTGAAACACAAGAGAAATGAGGAATGAAGATAACAAACGAGAGGGTTTCACAAAAGAGGCTCATAAGAAAAAGAAAGTGAGAATATAACTTATTGGAGGGTGTCATTATCAAGTTTGGAGTGGGATTATTTTCCTAAGGATAAAAATATATGAGGCTGCATTTCTTACACCTCTTCTTGATATGCCTTTTGCAAAAATCTAGAAATCCCCCTCTCAACAGTAGGGATGAAAGCATCCTTGGTCTAATCCCATTGAAAAGCCTCACAATGGTGAAGTCAAGGCCAAGAAGACCCTTTTCTTTTATAAGAAACAGAATCCAAGCACGAGAGCCTAACAACAATAAGAAAAAGAAATGAAAGAGGAGGAAGAAGAAAAGTTGTGTTTGCAACGGGGATTCGTTGGGGCCAGGCGGACGGCGGATCTAGCCGTCCGCAGGAGAACGAAGTTCTACAGCTCGTGCTCAGGGCGAGGTCCGATCGTCCCGCTCTGATACCATGTTAACTAACCAACTTCTCCAAAAGCTTAAGCTATTGGAGAAGTTGGTAAGTTACCAAGTTAACTTACCAACTTCTCCAATAGCTTAAGCTGTTGGAGAAAGGCGTTATTTATCTTTTATACTTTAACACTCCCCCACACGTGTAGCCCACTTGGCAAACACGTGGCACATGTGGTCCCACTTTGGGCAAACCATCGCATGTGGATTTTTACTATCTGGGAGGTTTGAACTGGAGACCTTCGGCTTTGATACCAAGTTAACTTACCAACTTCTCCAATAGTTTAAGCTATTGGAGAAGTTGGTAAGTTAAGAGCATGTGTATGTGACTTATTTCTATTTCTAAATGTATGTTAAGTACAAAAATTCTTTCATACCTTCAAATTTAACCATGTTTATCAGTCTTTGTCATTTTTAGTCCCTTGTGCTTGTATTAAATAGTCTTTTTCCTAAATTCGTTTTCTAAGATTTGCCGATTTGAGGTTTCAAATTACCTATTGGAGTAATCTCTTTCCATGACAGTCGTGCCTCAGATTTTGGTTTAATGAACATTGACAATAAAGGAAGGGTGCTTTCATTTAGCGAAAAGCCAAAAGGACAAGATTTGAAGGCAATGGTAATCGCTCTATTTGATGATTTCATCATGTGCATCTTATGATAAGGCTAGAGTTTTTTTTTTTTTTTTTGAATGGTAAAATAGGGTAGAGTTTCTTCAGAACTAACGAGATAACTGATTCTACAGTGCTGCATTATATTCATTTGAATACTCTTCAGGAGGTGGATACTACAGTTCTGGGGCTGTCACGAGAGGAGGCAGAAACAAAACCATACATTGCTTCCATGGGAGTGTATGTCTTCAAGAAAGAGATACTTTTCAATCTTTTGAGGTATTCCATTCTTATTTGTAGAATCTACAATATTAGCATGCGTTTTAATTGGAATACTGATAAGAAAGATTTATTACATAATTGATTGGATGAATCTTTCCTATGTTTTGTTGAATATAAGGCTTAAATCTCGTCAGCGGTCATATGGAAAAATGCAATTGAATTCTGATTTCGTTACTTTGTATAATGCATACCTTTGTTTTGGTTCTTTTCTCTTCCTCTTTCATGATTTTTCTAGTGCAATTATTAGGGGTGGCCAACCGGTTCGGTTCTCGGTTCTCGGTTCCATGAACCGTAAGAACCGAACCGTAGTACACAGTAGGACCGAACCGAACCAGACCGAACATAATTGGTTCGGTCCGGTCCGGTTCTTCGGTTCTAATGGCTAATTATTAATTTATAAAAACTTTTAATTAAAGTTATAATATAAGTTACTTTCTTATTATAAGAATAGTATTAACTATTACTTATTAATATTATAAGTAATTTATATTATTAAGTATATGTATAATAGAAATATAAAAATATTATATATATATATATATATATATATATATATTCAAAGTTCGGTTCTTCGGTTCCGGAACCGAACCGAGAACATTAGACCCGGAACCGAACCGAATAAGTTCGGTTCTTCATCAGTGGAACCGAACCGGACCAAAAATATTTTTTTACAGATCGGTTCCGGTTTGGTTCTTCGGTTCCGATTCGGTTTTTCGGTTCTGGTTCGGTTCTGCCCACCCCTAGCAATTATAATGATTACTTTTTGTTTGTTTAATGATCTCAGCTTACCTACTGAAATAAGAGTGATTCATCTAACAACGTAGGTTTCTCCTAGTAATGTTTATGAAATTCCCATTTTTGTATAACCTAAAGGTGCACCAAATGTTTTGTAGTAGATTAGGTCCTAGTTAAAAGGTGTAAGAAAATTCGATGGAACTTCAGGCCTTTGTAAGTTGACATCAAGTATTTTTTTATAATCTAATTATAAAGTTTCTACTATATGTCAATCAAAACACCTTCAGAACACATTGTCCAAAACAAAGAAGCAAACAACTTCCTAGATTAATCACCTAAAAGAGCTAATCCTTGAGGGTCCATTACAATGGGGTTAAATAGGGAATAAAGCATTCATTTACCCCTTTCCCCGAAATGGTGGTTGTTCAAGTGGGGGTATTCTTCTCTATTTACCCCTCCAGTAGGGATAACAGATAAGTAGCTTCTCCTTTCCCCCCGCCATTTCTCATCAATGAGGTGATTTGACTTACCCTCTTCAACATAGTAATTAAATAGGGGGTAAATAGAGAATTTCATTGACCTAGCTCTTGCTGTCTCATGGAACATGATCAGAGTACCCCCTATCTCATGAAAAATGACAAGTACACCTATCTCATCAAAATTAACCAAAATAGCCCTTCTCATAGAAAATGACCAAAATACTCCTATCTCATGAAAAATAATAAAAAATACTCATATTTCATGGAAAATGACCAAAGCATCCCTCATAGAAAATGGCTAAAATAACCCTATCTCATGGAAACTGACACTCCTAAATCTCATGGAAATCGATGAAGTAGCCGTATCTCATGGAAATGATCAAAGTACCCGGCCCCATCTCATGGAACTTAAACAAAAATTCGTAAATCTCATGAAAAATGACCAAAATACCCATACCTCATAGAAAATGACAAGTACTCTATCTCTATGTATACCCAAGGTAACATTGTGAATTGTGAAGAATTGGAGTAGAAGCCTTCCTTGGAGTAGAAGGCTTTGGAGTAGAAGAAAGTAGTAGAGAGTAGTACAGAGGTTTTCTATACTACTTGGAGGGGTAGACTGGTAGTACTTTGAAGCCTTTGGAGTAGAAGCCTTTGGTTCGGCTCTTTGGAGTAGAAGCTTGGAGTAGTAGTAGAGATTAGTATTGAAGAAAGTAGCAGATTAGAAGAAATTAGTAGAGAATAGTAATTGTAAGAGAGTTCGTAGAAGAAGCTGAAAATCAAGGCTTAGATGGGATTTATACAGAGGTGCATGTGCTTGTAGATGGAAAAAGATGGAAAATACCCTTCCAACAGCTATAAAACGGTCAAAAAATGAGGGTAAAATGGACAAAAACCGAAAACTAGCCGTTGGAGGGCATTGCTGTAATTTTTTTTGAAAAGGGGTGTTTCGGCCTCGCCCTGTTTCGGACGAAACATCCCGTTTCAGTCGAAATGGGGCGAAACAGAATTTGTGGGTGTTCCATTCTGGGATTCAGGACGAAACGAAAAATGCCAAAACGAAACAAAGTCAATAACTAAGATTCCACCTCAACTAGATTTCCAGTTTATGGGGTTATCCAAAGCATCCATTTGGAAGGGCCTTCCATAGATAGGGTGTGTACCAAAAATCAGATCCATAGGATCATCCTAACCCATCCATTTGTGGAGGGGAAAATGGACAGACACTGTTTGTCCACAGATCTGCCCATTTTTCCCCTCCACAAATGGAAGGGTTATTATGATCCAATGGAGCTGATTTTTTGTGGACATCCTATCTTCCAGTTTGAAAGCTTTTGTTATCTATTTTTCCTCATAGTTAGTTACCCTTTGAAACTAATAATATATGAATCTTGCATTTTCAATTGCATAATGATCTGGTTGTCTTCATTTGATTGTTCAAGTATGTCCTTTAATCTCGTCAATTATATTATTATTAGCCAGTTGCTTATTATCTCCCTATAAAATCTAGAAACAATCATAGGCAGGACATTAAGTATTTTGCACTGTTGTCAGATGGCGTTTTCCTACTGCAAATGACTTTGGATCCGAAATAATACCTGCATCAGTCAAAGAGTTTTATATCAAGGTCTGTATCAATTATTTCGTAAGTTGCCTTACAAGTAGCATCATTTTATTTCTTTCTGATAGTGACATAGCTTACCAACTCTTTTTTCATGAGACCATTAACCGTTCTTCTTAAAAACTTACACATATACCTATGTTTAGTGCCAATGCAATATATGATCAATTATTACATAGTTCCGATTTGCATGCTTCCTCAAATCTCATGATGGAACTTCTTTCAAACTTTACTAAAATCTGGAAACATTTTTTAGTTGTAATATTGACGCTCCTCTCAACAGTTCTCTGGTATCCATTAGAGCTAGTTACTTCCTCTGCTCTTTATGCAATATTGGTTCGCACATTATCAAGGCTTAGAAAACAACTTCCTCGTCATTATGGATAAGCCTTCAAGAGAATATATCACAAAGGTCCAGCATATGGAAGACATAAATCCCTAAGATTATGAATACATGGATTTTTTTCTCTTTTAACTGGCTTAGATTATTACTTATGAATTCGTGGATTAGCGGAAGGATATATGGAAAAGTGAGGATGAAGCTGTTCAAGGTGGTCGAAGCACATGTTTAATGGGGATTTTATTCATGACAACTCTTTTATTTGTATCACTTCTAGCATTTTATTCGATAATGAACAAAAGGAATTTAGTTTAGACTCCCACACCTTTTCTCTCCTCTCCTCTCATACATCTTCATCCTGTTCTCAATAGATTTTACATGGTATCAGAGCCATTTGATCAAGTTCAACAGTTACTCATCCTAAAGGTACTTACTCCTTCATTGTATTCTCTTCGTCAATCCCTAATCCCCATCTTTTCTCCTCCTTCCATATTTGTGCCCTTCTCACATTGTCATGGGTGATGGATCCTCTCTTCACATTAGTCCTCTTAGTTTTGTTTATTTCTCCTTGTGAAGGATCTGTGAACGAGGAAGCTCTTTGCAAGAGGTATAGTTTGTGATAACCTCTAGTTCCTAAAAACTCCTCCACTTTCCTCACACTGTCCTTCCTCACGCTTTTGTTTGTCGTCGTTTTTACACTGTCATCCCTCTTTCATTGCCTGGTTTTGAGCGAAGAAAACTCCCTTTATCTGTCTCTGCTTCCATATGGGTAAGTCAAGGAAACACTTTCTTTCTTTATGTTTTATCTAGTTTTCGAAAGAGCAAATAAGTACAACTCATTAACCCCCCTTTAATTACCATAGATGGATCTTTCAATTTATTTCATTATAAATTTTGACAATTGCACTCATTTTGTTGAGAACTTTTTTATTAGATTTTTATAGTTTTTAAACAGATGTCTCATTGGCAAGATTGAGGCATGAAAAAAAAATCAATGGCTTAAAGGACTTCTTAAGGACACCTTTTCCATCATGCTTGATCAACGGTCTAGAATCATTTGATTGGTTGAAGGGTTTGGATCTGGAACTCATCTGGGACATTTAGTGCCATGTCTTTCTATCACCGTATTGTTTATGCTCGATCAATTGTCTTCGCATTTGTTTAGAGTGTGGAGTATACTTGCACTTCCTGGAGTTTGCCTATCCTCGTAGACTGCTTTCAGGATAAGATTTTGATGACTGATCGTCTGCACAACAATAATGTTCTCATCTTTGATCAATGTGCTTTATGTGTGGCGGCAGGAGAATCTGTAGACCACTTTGTTTATTCACTATAGGATTTCTAGAGAGGTGTGGAGCTGGGTCCACAGGAGATTCGAGATGGCATGAGTTTCCCTTCTCCGCTTGTCTGATTTTCTGGACATCAATTCTTTTGTGCCTTGGCCTAGGAAATGGAGGATCCTTTGGAGGGTAGCTTTTTTGGCTGCAATATGGGTTCTTTGGAAGGAGAGGAACACCTGAATTTTCCGAAACTCTACGAAAGATACATATTTTATTTACATGAAGGTCATTTCGCTTATTCTTGGGTGAGGATTCTACCGTGATCCTCTAGCAGACGCCTCAGACGGTGCTGGAAGGATATCTGTTCAATCAAGGAAAGGGTTGAGTTGATTTTCCCTGATGGAATTCTCCAGAACCAGGTTGGTTGAAGTTAAATTTTGACGAATCGAGCATTGGTAACCCTAGGCCGGTAGGAGTAGGGGGGATTCTTGCGAATTCAGCAGGTGGGCATTTTCAAGCCCCATCAGGGTAAAGGAGTTGAATGAGGTTGACGTAAGGGCAATGTTGCAGGGAGTCAGGATCACTCCAGAGAAATAGATAGACTCATCGTGGATGGAGACTTCCTTAATGTCATCTGGTGGTTGGATGGGAGATGCTCCCACCCGTGGAAGTTCACAGACTTGATGAGACTTAGGATCTTGTGTAGGGGTAATATGTTCGTTTCCAGTATGTTCGGAGATCAGCTAACCAGGAGGCGGATCATCTTGCCCATTTAGGAGTTAATAGGACTAGATTGGAGATATTTGATGAACTCCCCCATGACTCCTCTGTATTGTTGTTTTTGTTCTTGTAATTTGCTTGCTTTTTGCTTTGTTTCGACCATCTTGGTCTCAGGGTTCTCACCCTCTTTCTTTTCCTTAGTAAAATTTCCCATCATTAAAAAACATTTGATGGGTGTGCGACCAAATAGGTCAGATTTTTTATGGCCAATAGTGTCCATGGGTCCATGGACCGGATAATGTATACGTGGCTATGGATCTATGCCATACAATGATTGATTTTAATAACGAAAACAATTCTTGCATATAAGATTTTTCAATTTTCCTTTTAAACTATAACACCCTTTATTACCTAAGCTAATTAACAAGTGTAAGTTGAAGAAAGAAGTGTCATTATTTTATATGGAGTAAGGATATCCATATGACTACAATGGGCTGTAAGGAGGGAGGGAGCTCCCTAAGACCTCTCTCCTATTTTTTTTAAAGTAACCTGTGGAAGTTATTAAATTAACATATACCTATTATTTATGTATATTATTGTAATTAACTTTACCCTCAATCTTTTTTTGAACGATAACTCTATTCTAACTCTTATGTTAATTAACTTATCATTGAGGTATATTATAATTGTAATTTAGGTATCTATTACAATGTAACCAATACTTTATTTTTCCCAAATTATGTAAATTATTTAGGTATAAGAACTTATGTTACTTGGAAATGATTTAGCTCCAAAGCATAAATGCAAGGATTGGGAGTCAGAGTGAATCCTAGGTGGAGGAATCTGGCCTCTAAGGATCAATTACATTGGAAAAAGGTGTATCTCTTTTAAAATTTATTAAAATGTGTAATAATCATAGTTTGAGGAACTATGGGTTGGAGGACAAAGAATCAGTCCCCAAAGTACATGCAAAGACAATACAAAGAAAATGATCATCCTTGGAATTCGAGGTTGGAACATAGCAAAAAAAGGTGAACAGAAAATTCAGGGTCAACTCATGGCAACTCCCACATTTTAAAGAGGACAGAAGTTAGAATGTAGTATTTAAGATTATTATCAACTTACAAGAAGAAAATACATGGCCGAGGCGTATGGGCTTATGCCGGCCCACATTTTAAAGAGGACAGAAGTTAGAATGTAGTTTTAAGATTATTATCAACTTACAAGAAGAAACTGCTTGTAAGGAAGTTGTATGGGCTTATTTTGGCCCTCTTGGAGTTTGTGATGCCTCAGAGGCCGAGGTGATGGCGGTTTATCATGGCATAAAAAGGCTTGATAGAGATAGCATGGATAACACTATTGTGGATGGAGACTCCTGGAATGTGATAAGATGGTTGAAGGGGTTGGTGTCGCCTCCTTGGAGATTTTCTTCAATTTTTGATGAAATTGATGATTTAATTGAGGGCTCATCTATTGTTTTCAATCATGTTCGGAGGTCCGCTAATAGGGAGGCAGACTCTTTGGCTAGGAGTGGGGTTAGGAGGTTGGACTTGGAGTGGTTTGACTTCCTTCCTCCTTGAGAATTGTATTGTCTATTTTTTCTTTTTGGTTTTTGTTGTATTTCTCTTTGTATTTTTGGTTGGGGTCCATCTCGGCCCTCTTCCTTTTTAATGAAATCATCCTGCCATTTCCCAAAAAAAAAAAGAGAGAGAAGAAAATACATGGCATCATTGATGTAATGCTAGATGAGAGTGCTTAATTTTATATTTTATTAGGACCATCCCACGTGTTGCACCTCATTGTTTGGGTTTGGTTAAAGCCCTTTAGAGCCTTTCTCTATTATCTAAACTTTTGATCAATGAATTATTCGACTTTTTCTTCAAAAATAAAAGTTGCTAATTTCAAAAATACTGTAGTTCATATTTCTTCTTGATCATAATGTCTCAAACATTAATTTGGATTTCATATCCATGTTTCCATGAACAATGATTTTCCGTCATAGATTCGTATTGAAAATTCACTGCATGAAGTTCTATTTTAGTTTGGATAGGGACTATTCATGGTAGCCACAACTAATTGGAAACCATAACATATTCATTATGGAAAGGTTATATTGAATTCATTAACAATGTCTTAAGGAAAAAAAAAGAACATGGATGGATCTTAGCCATTGATACATGCCAAGGAACTTAAATGCACTTGATTGTTTACGTACCTTTAGAATCAAAATCTTTCAGTTTAGTTATCTCACTTAATGTCAAATACTTAATGCAGGCATATTTATTCAATGCATATTGGGAGGATATAGGAACAATTAAATCTTTTTTTCTGGCAAATCTTGCTCTCACTTCACATGTAAGTATTGAAAACAGTTTATATTAGTTGCCAGATATTACCTTTTCCAGTTTTTTAAGGTTCAAATAAACCTATTTTTGCTTACATTTGAACATATTGCTGCATCAATTATTGGAAATTAAATGAATAACTCATACACGCCTTTCATTACAACCTACGTCCATTTTAACCTAATTTTTTTGGATGTTTTCCATATGGGCTTTCATCAGAATGGTCTATGTCGTTGAGGGGTAAAGTGCCTAGATAGAAACATGAAAGGAATAATCTGTACGATTTGAAATAAGAAAGAAACTGAAAATTAATTGTGAATATCATTCAAGTTCAATCATAGCACATCAATTAAACCAAATTTTCAACTGCTTTTATAATTCAGTGTGAATCTTCATTATAAACTTTATTTCTAAATAAATTAACTCAGAAATTTTTAATTATTTCGACCAGATGAAGTCTAGCATTTCTCGGCTCATGCATGTAAATGAAAATTTAGTCTTAACTAAAACACAAATCTGCAACTAACCGTCATGTATACCCTTGAGAACTGAAGGCTGCCCTTCTCATAGAATACACTCTAAATGAAGCAAGTGATCTCCATGTCATCATCATATGATAATTAAGTTCTTTATCAGGTTATTGCACTCCTAATCTTTGAAAAGTAAACTGATCCTGTATTTTAAGTATCATCATCTTGAATTTTATCTATGTTAATAGTATTTTTATTCAACTTTATTCATTGATGCCATGTCTCCTGATCATTATCTGAAGATGGATTACCATCATCCCTCTCCCTCCACCTCTCCTTATTACCTTGGAAGCAAAATACACTGAAAAATACCAAAACGAATCTGCTTCTTTCATATCTGCAATAATAAAATGAAAAATCCTTAAACTAGAATATGGTAAAGAAGTCTTGACGGAATCCCTAACATATCTTCTTTATTCGGTCCATTACTTTGACAAAGTGAGTCATTATCATGATGAACTTTTGTTCAGAAAGATACATCAAGAAAAACCTGGTGCAACTCCAAATCTATCAACAATTTATTCTGGTTTCACTGAAACTTCAGGCATAAATTCCTCCAGTAGAGTAAATTAGTTTACATGGTTAGGGATAGATTGCAACCTATTCCAAAGATCAAATGTCGTTCATGACCAATAGAACACCAATGTGCCCCTTAAAAAATTATCAGGTTGTAAAGGGTTGGTGACCCAAATTTGATATGGCCGAGCGAGTAGGATCAGGCCATAGGGGTAGATAACCCACTGTCTAAGGCACCTCAGGATAACTTTAAAGGAGCCTAGAAGAGAGCATCCATACTTCTTTGGTTGCACTACTCTCCATTTATTTGGCATCTGGGGCCCTGGTATATATAGCCTATATTTAGGTGCATGTGGTATTCTTCAATATGAAATTGAATGTTACATATATTTTGCAGTGAGGTAGCCATGTTTAGATATTTATAAATTTATATATATGCTTTGCAGCCTCCACCCTTCAGTTTTTATGATGCAACGAAACCAATCTATACGTCAAGAAGAAACTTGCCTCCATCAAAGATTGACAGCAGCAAGGTTAGTATCCTCATTCCTTGTTCTTTTTTTTTCTTGATTCCCTTGTTAATTTTGATAGGCTTTTGCATGCACTATAGTAAATGTAGCTTGCAAAGGAATAAAAGAAGGATGAATTAAATTAGTAGCTTGCGAAGGCATAAACTTTTCATATCATAATCAGTTTGAGTTTTTCATCAAGTGGGTCAAATGTTTCCATATTCATTTTCATTAATTACTATAGAAAAGAAGGCGGCATGAATTTTGGAATTCTAATATATTTTTAGACTATGT
The DNA here is from genome assembly GCF_043159265.1 of Tasmannia lanceolata. Taxonomy (NCBI): domain Eukaryota; kingdom Viridiplantae; phylum Streptophyta; class Magnoliopsida; order Canellales; family Winteraceae; genus Tasmannia; species Tasmannia lanceolata. The sequence goes on from NW_027518679.1 coordinate 30,509,587, forward strand.
TTGCATTTATTTCCTCTGTAAACTTCAGCATTTCAAATATCAAGTGTCCAACCTTAAATTGCACTTCTCCCATGTGTTAGTTCCAACATCGTTCATTTTACACGTCTATTTCTTTTTTTAATTATTTTGCAGATTGTTGATTCAATCGTGTCCCATGGGAGTTTCTTGGATCACTGCTTGATAGAGCACAGTGTTGTTGGTATCCGATCTCGAATAAACAGTAATGTGCACTTAAAGGTTTGTTTTCAAGTTGCTCTGCGTCACATAATTTAGCACAAGGATCATAGTGATTTTCCCATGCCTGTGTCTGTGTGCATAAATGTTCTTTTGTAACTCGGACCCTGTTGATAACAACACTACTTACAGGACACAGTAATGCTTGGAGCTGACTATTATGAAACTGATGCTGAAATGGCAGCCCTATTAGCTGAGGGAAGGGTTCCTATTGGAATTGGGGAGAACACCAAAATCAGGTACCGACTAGTGAAACCAAAATTTTTTTTCTTCTGTTCTTATTCTCAGGGTTCTTTCTCTTGCGCTTGTTAGGGACTGTATCATAGACAAGAATGCAAGGATTGGAAAGAATGTTAGTATTTCCAATACAGAGGTAGAGTCCCTTTAATCCTCCATTATATCATTAAATTCTCTGCATAAAGTATGAAAAGGTAACGGCTACCTTTCTAGTCGTAATCTTTACACCAAATAACCAATGCAATTTAGATTTAAACTTTGGATGCACTGTATGTCCAAAAAATTGGTGGTCAGAAAGAACAGAAAGTTTTAAGGGTCCTCTGGTTGTGCCATCGAATTGAGTTCCTTGTGCACTTTGTGTAAAGCTGCAAACTACACGAAAGTTGAGCCTGCAATGCAATTCCATTGTACACCGAAACTACCATAATCACAAAGTAGATATTCAAGTTTGTGACCAGCTGTCATTTGTATTTCGTTCCGTTTTTATTAAGATATTTTTCTATTCAAAAATAATATAAATAAATGATCATCAATCAGCTGGTAAATTCCACATTGATTTTCTTTCTTCCACATAAGATATTAATTATGTATTACCTTTTGATCATTTTCGTTCTCGGGTTTGTTCGCAGGGAATTAAAGAGGCGGACAGATCATCGGAAGGATTTTACATTCGTTCCGGCATTACAATCATTATAAAGAATGCAACTGTCAAGGACGGATTAGTCATATGATAAAAGCTCTCTTATTTCCTCATCTTTTTTTATAATTAGAATGAGGATCAACGATGCAAATGTGTTGTAAAAAGAGCCAATCTGTAGTTTCACCTTTGGCCTTGCCAAGTAAGCTTTTGTATGTTCTTTATATAACTGGCCAATCTATAATTTCATCTTTGGCCTTGCCAAGTAATCTTTTGTAGGTTCTTAATGTAACTATTGCAATTATGCTGTTATTTTCTGTGTTAAAGGAGTCACCTTCTACAAGAGGTGAGCTTTCTCAGGTCCTATTGGGATCCTCGCCTAATTTATCTAGTCTCCTCATTTAGCCAACTTACCCAATCTACCTCCAAGATGATCCAACGGTGAGATTTTAACCCAATCCAACCGTTGGATCCCACATATTCTAACATGCCCCCTCAAACGTATATGGATTGAAAATCGATATACGTTTGATTACAATAAAATTGCCAAATATGGAAAATAGAATTCCCAAATTACAAATTTAATCAAAATCCACCAATTTGATGCACACTTCCGAAAGTTGATGGTGAAGACTGATGTTGCTGCCAATGATCACCAACGATGGTTGCCGAAGAAGACGCCGCTTGTTGATGTGGTGCAAAGAGGGTTTAAAAAAAAAACCGATGGATCAATAAATCACAATCTCAATGGGCTTGACAAGACTCAAGCCTCGATGGGCGAGTAAGATTGGATCACTATGGACCGATGCCGGAAAGGGCAAGAATGGGTCACTATGGACCAATGCCGGAATGAGCAAGAATTTGGTCACTATGGACCAATGCCGGAATAGGCAAGAAATGGCTTCGATGGGCAAGACAGCAGGGGTCGGTTTTACCGATCCTCATGGTATTGAAAACTCTCTTTCAGGCACACACTTCAACAGAAATGAAGCACCTCAACTGAAAGGAGATAATATTCCAGGCACGCACCTAAATGAGGTACCTCAACTGAAATACATCAAATGAGAAAGGAACTTAAGATTTAGAAAAGAATAGAGAAATTAAGAAATTGAGAGGCACGACAAAAACAATGGCTAAGGACATTGATGGCAAACAACAAAGATCCTTGGACATAAAAATAGGGGTGCAAATATCAAATATGGGGATCTTTCACAAACGACAATAAAGGGGATGTTTGTAGAAAAATGAGGGCAGCACCTATTGGGAAAAAAACTGGTAAAAAAGTATGAGAGAATGGGGTGACTGACTTTATCAATTTTGATAGTTGGGGTTAAGGTAAGGACAAAAGGAAGCACATGTGTGGATCAAAGCTGGAAGGTGCTGTTTAGCACATTAATTTTCCTTTGATGGACATAACCTCTTTTCATTTTTTAATTTGTGCTTTGCCTTTGTTACCATCCAGAGGCATCATGTGGAGACCGAGACATCCTTCAGGCAGAGAATCACCATTACTTGGGTACAGTGAGAAGCTAAAGAAGTGGGGATACCAAGTGGGAGAAAGAGACACTGCGAAAGTGGTCAAATAGAAGTGACGTATTATACCGGCAACATGTCTGGTTCAACAAAAATCACAGCGGGAGACTGCACCGAAGGGGGCAAGGGTGCAGAGAAGGGCGAGGCCAATGGAAATTTATGGAACAGAGAGGCTCCAGTTTATGAAGAGTGGGGAAGCGTGATGAGGCGGGCTGCAAAAAAAAATCAAAATACCAACAATATATAAAGATCTAAGACAGGAACGAAGGAAAAGAACACAAAGAAATAAAAGAGAGTAATGGCCGGGCGGACGGCTAGATCGGCTGCCCGTCGGAGAAGGAAGCTTCTTGTGTTGTACTCAGGCTAGGTCCAATCGACCTGCTTTGATACCATGAAGAATTTAGGATTTTCCACGTCCAAAAGTCTATGATGAAGATCCTCTGATGAAGACTGATGTTGCCGCCAATGATCATTGATGTTGGTTGCGAAGAAAATGCCGCTTGTTGATGTGTCACGAAGAGGGCTTAAAAGCCAATAGATCATAGCCTCAATGAGGCTAGATGAAACTCAAGCCTCGATGGACGAGTAGAAATGGGTCACTATGGACCAATGCCGGAATGGGCAAGAAATTGGTCACAATGGACCAATGCCGGAATTGGCAAGAATGAGCCTCGATGGGCAAGATAGCATGGGTCGGCTTTGAATACCGATCCTCTTGGAACTAAAAATCCTCCTTCAGGCACGCACTTCAAAATGAATGAAGCACCTCAACTGAAATGAGTCAATATTTCAGGCATGCACCTAAAGAAAGGTACCTCAACTAAAATAGGAGAAGATTTGAGAGATAGGGTTTGAAAGAAAAAGAAAATAAGATGAGCGACAACGAACGATAGATGATGGCGGCAAAAATTAGTAGCATTCTAACAAGCCTGGTAATGTTACGGATTTAGAAACTGCGGGTGTAAGCATCAAATCTGGAGGTCTAGATAAGGCGAGGTGGTGGTTTCGAAGAGAATAATGGGGTAAAAATATCAAATATGGGAGTGTTTTTGAGGCATGAATGAAAAGGTGTGCCGTTATCAAATTTGAGGCATAAGAAAAGACACAGATAAAGGCAAGGAATAAGACTACCCTGCTTTTCTATTCTCAACAACAATTCACCAAAGAAGACCTTTGCATTAAAGAGGCAAGGTATATGACTAAAATCTCTCATTAGATGTGATGATAACTGGCAGAAAAAAGTGTAAGAAAGAAGGGGCATAGACAAGCATGGTGAATAGCAAATAGTGATAGACCATCCATCAGTACAGACGGATTTGGCTGGATTCATAGGTAGGCTTGCCGTGGTGATCGTGACAGAGAGTGATGGCCACTGGCGGACGGTTAGAACACCTGCCCGCCGGAGGACGGGGACTCACGTATGTTGTGATCAGACCCTAGTAGGATCTAATGCTTTGATACCATGATAAATTCTAGAGATTTCACTAAACTTGGATGCATTTACAAGAGGATCAATGTGTGCTTATATAGAGCACTTACATGATAAACATGGAATGGAATCAAGATAATTCTATAAGGAAATAATCTCTAATCAAATCTACCTAATATGTTAAATTTAGATAATAGAAAATTTCTATTATTCTTGGATGCATTACAATCAAGCCCAATGAGTGTTTATATAGAGAACACTAAAGAAGATAAACATAGAAAGAGATATGACATGATTTGGGAGATAATCCTAATCTAATCTTGTTACTTAATCTAGCCTTCTTCCTTAATCTACCACCTAATCAAATCAATCTAAAATCCAACCCAATCAATCTAAAATCCACCCCAATCAATCTACGATTTGATTTTATTCTCTAATATGCCCCCTCAAACGTATATAGATTGGAAATCGATATACGTTTGATTACAATAGATATCCCCAAAAAGAAATGTAAATTTTTTTTATGCACACTGTTACGATTGATGTCCTCCTGTTGTTGATATTGCTGAAGATGAATTGCCGCCTGTTGTTGAAGAATATGTCGCATGAAAGATGGGGCGTGCAGAGCCTCAAAGAACTGAATTGGACTCAAGCCGGAATGGGCTAGTCTTTAGGCCGGTTTTGAATACCGGACCTTCTGGAAATTGGTCACAATGGACCAAAGCCTCGATAGGCAAAAGGATGCCTAGATGGGCCTCGATGGGCCTCGATGGGCAAGGCATCACGGGTCGGCAAGTACCGATACTCATGGAAATTGACTCTCTCAAGTACGAACCTCAAGGAATCGAGGCCCCTCAACTAAGTAGAGCGACTATTTCAGGCACGCACCTCGAAGAAAGGCACCTCAACTGAAATAGAAAATCAAAGATTGAAAATAGAAGTTGAAAGATAAAGAGAATGAAAATAAAGAGAAGATAAAGAGAAGATACAACTAGTCGCTTTTGATAGCAAATAGCAATTGTAGAACAAAAATGACATTGACAATTATTCCAGTGGAAGGAAAATGATGAGGCGGATATCAAATATTGGGGGTGATTTCACTTTGAACAAGAGGAAGGGGTGTGAAAATATCACATTGGGGATACACCTTTTTTTTGCATAAGATGAGTTGGGCAGCATCAAAAGATAAACCTTCTTCAACTTTGGATCTTCTTGTTGTTTCTGCGTGAGTGGAGGAAGCAAAACTAAAATGACAGGGAATAAGGAAAGAGGGATATGTTGGATGTATGCAAGACGAGGGGAAAAAAAGAAAGATGAGCAAGATCTAGGCTAAGGGGATCAATGTTGGTTCGGACGGACGGCCGATCGGCCGTCCACCAGAGAACGGAAGCACTTGTGGAGAGGTCAAGCCAAGGTCGTTGGCTCTGATACCATGTTAAATTTAGAGAATAGAAATTTTCTATTATTCTTGGATGCATTACAATAAAGCCCAATGAGTGTTTATATAGAGAACACTAAATAAGATAAACATAGAAAGAGATATGACATGATTTGGGGGATAATCCTAATCTAATCTTGTTACTTAATCTAGCCTTCTTCCTTAATCTACCACCCAATCAAATCAATCTAAAATCCAACCCAATCAATCTAAAATCCACCCCAATCAATCTACGATTTGATTTTATTCTCTAATACGGATCCATCAAAGTTGCCCAAACTAGATCCATCAAAGTTGAATTTCAGCTTGCCTGAAAATCCCAACAAATTTGTACAAAGAAGATATTAACTTTGTAGGGAACTTAAACTTTGTACAAAGAGGACATTATCCTTGTAGGAAACTTAAAACACATTGAAATTCAAACATTGTACACAATCTTAACAGCAAAAGCAATAGGATGTATGTCACTTTGACAGATGCTCTGATTCTTAATGGTATCATGGCACTATTGAAAATAAGATCTAAGGTTCTGCTGAGATGGATTCAAATGGGTTGTGGTGGATCCGATCCAAATTGGGTTCTAGGTTTGCAATTTTTCTTAGAAACAGGGAAAATTTTCAATTTTTAAACAAAAATTTCATAAAAAATGAGCTCGTCGAACACTGAATTTTTTTTTCTATGGAAAAAATTCCCAATAAAACTTTCCCACACATGTAAACGACCGAAATTTCGGATTTCGGTCAAGTCCGAAACCGAAAGGTACCGAAACTGACATTCCCGAAACTTACCAAATTTCGGTCCCTGCTGAAATTTTGAAAAAAAAATGCCCATTTTTATTTCTTTACAGAATTTCGGTAATTTTGGCCCAAAAAATTGAAATTTCGGCACTTTATACCAAATTTTGGCCAAATTTTTGGGATTTCAGCCAAAATTTCGGTTTCATCCAGGACCGAAATTTTACCGAAATTGAAATTTAAAACCATGCTCCTACCTACCAAAAATGAAGAAAAAGGAAATGGAATAAAATCAGCTCATTCAAGTTGGTTGGCGCACTGGGTCCCCCTTTCAAGAGCAAATGGGGCACCACAGTAAGGGGCCGTTTGGATATAGAGATTTTAAAATCTAGGATTTTACAAGTTAAAACCTGGATTTTATAAGCTAAAACCTGGATTGTACATTTTGAGGATAGTAAAATCCATGTAGTCTTAGCTTGTAAAATCTTGGATTATAGAATCCTGGATTAGAAAATACATGTAACTTAAACGGCCGACTCCACAAATGACAATGGGACGACTTCTAATGCCTTCTTTTTGGCTAGTGATATTTGCACTACTGACAGCTATTTAACTAATAAAAGACAATGTCAGTTTGTCTCATTATAAAAACATGGTAGTGTGAATATCAGTAGCCTTCTTTTTATGCTTCTTTTGTATTTATAGGCTGGAGTTGAAAATAGAAGTATGTGGAATGCAGGCCTAGGCCAAACAAAACGTAGGGCCCACATTGTTTGGGTGATCCAAACCGTTCATCTATTGGACCCTGATGTAGTAGATAGGGGGTGTCCAGAAGATCTTCTCTATAGGATGATCCTAACCCTCCGATCCATGGAGGTTTTTATTCTGTGCCGTCCATTATAACCTCCACAATCATATAATCTCTAGAAAAATAGAATAATAGAATGAATGAAGGGTGCCACCTTCGAGGGCGCCCCTATTGGTTGATTTTCTTCTAGGGCAGGAAAATGGAGCACCCTTGAAACTGATTTTTTGCAACTGCGCCCTTCATTCTATCATTCCTCAAAAATATAAATATTTTGCGGTTCATAGTTCACTCTAAAATGCGCGGGAGATGATACACACCCAATAACCCTCTCTCTCTCTCTCTCTCTCTCTCTCTCTCTCATCAGAAATGGAAGGTTTCACTTTTCCAGGGATTCCGGCTAACTGCGATGACGAATGTAGCATCTGTCTCGAACCGTTCTCCGTCGAGGATCCGGCAACCGTACGATTTTTTTTGCCCTATATTCCAATCTTTTATTTTGATCTTGATTGCAATAATTCGAGATCTTTTGTGTATGTTGTGTGAAGAGGACTTTTCTAATTCTGCTGTCTCTGTGTTCGAGACTTTGTAAAATCTAGGGTTTGCAATTTGAACGGAAGTGGGGGATTGAGCTCTGGTACTCATGAGATTTGTTCGAGTTGAAATTGAGTCTGACTAAATTAGGGTTTTGATTTTTGTATTATTTCGCGATCCTCATGTTTCCGAGTTTTGATTTCTCTTTTGGTTCTTATCCAAGGTTTTAAATTTTGGTTTTGGTCTCAGCAAACGAAAATTTGATCAAAATCTTGTAAAATCGCGGAAACATTTATGTAAGAAATCACGGCTGAAATCTATGTCAGATTCTTAGCTCTTGGTTTTTCTTTTTATTTTTTGTCATTTTTTAGAAATATCTTAAAGTGATCTCATTGTTCTTCTTTTTACTGCCAGCGGAGTTGATTTTTGTCGGAAACTTTGCTTCCTTTTTAATTATGAAAAGTTGCATTTTTTTTCATATTTCAACCAAAACATTAAAGAAATACCGAAATTTCAGGTGAAATCTTGTAATTTTTTTAATCCAAGTAGAATTAGTTTAGGTAGCAGCAGCCGAAATCGAAATATTTCGGCTGGACGAATTTAAAACGATGTACTTATCTATCCTTGTTCTTTGATTGATGATTTTGAGCTTCTGATTGCCGACAATTGGATTATTGCTACTGATGTTTGGTTATTCATAGGATTGTTAACGAAGATATAATGTTTTATCATTGCGTCAATTATTAAAGCTGTTAATATTAAAATATTGATCGAAGCAGTGAGCAACATCATCTCCAGCTGTTCATGGTGTGCTCATGATGAACTCAAGGTTACAATGCGACGGTCATCCATACTAGGGCTAATAGGGAACCTCTAGTGGAAATTTCACATTACAAAAAGATATCCTGATTGATTGTTTTTTAATCTGGTTGATTGTCTCAGGTTACTAATTGTAAGCACGAATATCATCTTCAGTGCATCCTTGAATGGTAGGCCAAATTACCATCAGATTCAGATTATATCTCACCATGATATGATTATTCTTAGTTCACGTGCTGACATGCATATTTATTTTTTGGCAAACTTATGTGGGTATTGGTTGGTATCTGAATTGAGAGCTTAAATGGAAGTAAAATTCATCCTACAGGTCACAAAGAAGCAAAGAGTGCCCGATATGTTGGCAGTTACTTGTTTTGAAGGACCCTGTCAGGTAACTTCCTTCTTTCCTTCTTTTTAAAAAAGGAAAAAAAAATTCCTATTTGAAGCTTTCCTTACAAAAGTTTGGAAACTGTGATCTGTTCCCCATGGTTTCTTTAGATATTTGTGTAGATTTTTTCAAGTTGGCGTGATCAAGTAGCTTTATAGTTCCCAATTATGCTCAATTTTCTTAATCATTAGATGTTTCTTTGAGTGGATATATTTGTAATTTTTCATTTTTAATATATTTTTTGGTTTTTATCCGAAGCCAAGAGCTTCTTGCTGCAGTGGAGATGGAAAGAAGCTTACGATCAAGACACATATGTTCCAATGTATCAACATTTACTTTGAATTTCAGTGTCATTTATTTAGTTTGATTGGTTTTGTTAGAAGCTCAAGTTCTTGTATATTTATGCTGAATTTGTTTTATGTGTTGAAAATTGGAATTCTTAGGTTCCGTCCATTGATTGGAATAGGACTCATTCCCAAACGCCTGTTGTTGATCCAGTAGAAAGTAATAATTCGGGCAATTTTCCATCTCCTGAGGGTAATTCTTCAACAGCTACATTATCGCCTGCTATGGAAATCCAACCTCAGGCATCTGTTCCTTTGTGTCATGGTCCTGGTATTGTGGATGACAAGGATGGCCCCGTTAAGCCCAGGTATCTAACTTTCAAGTATTGGTTTGTTGCCATACTTAACACCGTCTACCTAAATCTCTGTACATTATTTTTTTTCTTGTATTGAAAATCTCCAGTGATTATTGATTTAAGCTTGTGTGAGAAGGGACACCCATTTTTTAAGGATTATCTAGTCAGACATGTTTTGACTGTAACAGGAAGTAATCTTAATTTTCTGTATTTCTTATTTGTTATGTTTTTAAGTTGCTCTTGTGGACTAAAAATAAATAATTTTACATACTTAGATTCTTCGAATGCAACTTTTATATGTTCTTTAATATTTACATGTTTTTTATGGATATGTGAGCTTGATGAGTTCTCCAGGTTAGCATGTCATACCACAGTACAGTGTTCTTGTATGTACCACATTGATATTTATCCCGATACTGAAATTTATGGGTATGGAATGCAGGAACAAGATGACCATGGTACCATCAATTTTTTTGTTCTTCAATTTTTTTTTACGACCTGATCTCTTCTCTGATAACCATATATTATGGTGATGTCTGATGAATTAAACGTTAATGTCATCTTATTAAGCTGAGTTTAGATAGTCAAAGTCATCATTTCTTTTTTGCTTTTTTTATTCAATTTTTTTACGACCTGACCTCTTCTCTGATAACCATATATTATGGTGATGTCTGATGAATTAGACTTTAATCTCATCTACCGTTTGCAATATGGAATCACTTGCTACTGTTCTTCTGTTCCTAGATATTCTTTTTCCTCTTTATCACAGCATTCACTATCTCAATGATCCTTTGGTTTTTTGTTCAGAATACTTCCTATCCAAACAACACCAGGTCCACAGAGATCACGACAATCAGAGCTACTTTCATTCTCAAAGTCTTTGAAGTCTAGATTGTCTGCAGCCTCTTCCAGGTAAATAAATGCATTTTTCCCCTTGTTGGAGCTCTGTATTTTAATACATTCACCTTTGTGACATGCATGCATATTTGTAACAGATATAAGGAATCGATCTCAAAAGGTACTAAGGGTTTCAAAGAGATACACAATCACGCAATCAAGATAGTCGTCAAAGGAGCCCACCGTGACGTGACAGCAAGTATTGCACGTGTTTCGCAAATGATGGAACGCCTAGATCATTGCTTAAAGAGAAATAGAGGTTTTTGTTTCGTTTCCAATGCTATTGAGGGGAACCCAGAATCCTCTCCTCAAGGTCATGTTGGAGTTGCTAAGGTGCATGTCCAAAACTCCTACCTTGCAAATTCACACTCTTGCTATTTTCCATGGACTGAATTTCTTTCATTGCCTCAGCTAGTCAGCTCGATCCTCTCTCGTTTGCCTCTAATAAAATTTCTGTTATTATTCAGTTTATTTTCCAGTTGTCTATTCCAGCTTTCATGGTCTCTCTTTGGATATTCTCGGTTAGTTGATTATCACTTTTCTATGTTATTTGAAGGGATTTTTTATTTTAATTAGTAAATTTAATGCGTTGAGAATTAATTACTTAAAAAAACCGATGCAAAATCTTCAGCTGGAACTTTCAATGTCGCCATGTTTCAACTATGATATTCTGCTGATTTCTGTAAAGGGACCGTAATTGGCTAACTTTGACTCTCTTTGGTTGATGTTGCATAGTTTAAATCTTCTGCATGCTCACTAGCATAATATTACTAGAAGATGGTTAAGTTTCATAAATTGAAAACCTAAAGAGATTTAAGTTGAAAGAAGCAAGTTCCATTTAAAAAAAAAAAAAAAAGTTGAAAGAAGCAAGTTAGAAGAAAATAAGAACCACAAACTCGAGAAATGCACCAGAACGAGCACATGAATTTTATTCCAATTATCAGGAATATAAATTGTCTAAAGGATTCATTAGCCGACCCCAACTAGTTTTGGACAAAGGCTAGTTCAGTTGAGTTGAGTTATCAAGAACTTGTGAAACCGTAAGACTCTAGATATTAGTCATGAAATTTCTACTTTAGTACAATACAAACCCTAACTCATTACAAATGGAAACAACTTTTCCTATGCATGGGTTTAAGTGGAGGTGGTGGGGCCCACCCCATCACAATATGGTGTAAAAGGAAAGGCCCCACCACTTTAGGTTCACCTCTCTCTCTCTCTCTCTCTAAAACCTCTTTCAAAAGCATTCTGCGCACACCATCTCTCTCTCTCTCTCTAAAACCACCCTCTCCCTTGGCAACCACAATAGAATTGCTAGAAAATGGGAATGAAAGTGGCAAAACCGAATTAGTGTGTTTGGTTCTATGATTTGGCCGGCACTTCGAATTTACTGCCGACACCCGTGTCCACACATGTCGACACTCCTTTGGACACTTTTGCTTGTATTGCTGGAAGTGTTAGACTTAATGTGGGTGTGTGGACATGTTTTTGTACAGTGTCAAGTGTGGCATTCTGTTTTTTATTGAATATTGTGTTTACCTCATTTAGACAACTCGTATCTATGTCGAAACTGGACACACGAATCCATATCCACAAATCATGATCACATATACTTTCTATTTTTGCCGTGTCCCCGTTTCTAAAGTTTGAGGGTTTGCCGTGTCCGACACTCCGTGTCCGTGTCGACACGCGACACTCGTGTCCATGTCCACAAATCATAGGTTTGGTTGCACAAAAGTCGGGATGGCTTAGGGGTTTTGCTTGGCATTTGGATACCACATCAGCAAAACTCTATTTTTGGTTGCCAATCTAGCATTGAAATCCTCGGAGACTCATGTTTGTTGATTAATCATTGGAGGTCTATTGATGTGTCACCCTTGTCCCCTCCCTATAATATCCAAGTCCCCAAACCACAAAAAAGGGTCAGATTTTGCTTGGATTTCATGGAAATGATGCTCTCTCTCTCTCTCTCTCTCTCTCTCTAGAGAGAGAGATAGAGAGAGAGAGAGAGAGAGAAGGGTTCCTGCGCTCGAGCGCAGATAGCTTATCTGCGCTCGAGTTGGCAATGACACCCCTACCACTATACGAGGTTGACTACCAAACACTTCTACCACTATTCTCTGAGGTAAGTTCCAGGCAAATCCAATGTTTGTCTCCTCCAATCATTTGAAAATTTCCTGATAGTTCTCTGAAACGACCAAAATGTTTCCATTTCCATCCCCACCAAAACAAAATCTTAATGAATTCCTTCTATGCCATTATTTCTGTCCAAAATTCTCGAAATTCAACCAAATCTTCTGAAATTCAACCGGAATGGTAAGAACGATAAAAAAAAATGGAAAGAGGTTATGATTTGCAATGCATTTAATTTCATTAATCTATAGAATGATAATTAGTAGGCAGTATCATTGAATTCCACAGCAAAATAACCATATCTTGTGCTTGGTATGTCAGATCGACAGGAGACCAATAATACCTTGTAACTCTATGCGGTATTGACGTAGAGTTGGTGTCCTTGGAGGCGAGACTGGTCATTATACTTTCTTATACCTAATTACATTATACTTCTTTATTGACTTTACTATTCCAGACATGTGTGACAACGCATGTTACTAGGTGTTCGATGTGATTAAGCCATTATAGATGGCTTTCTTGCTGACGGTTTCTAAGTATGTATTTGTGCTTTTTTTAGCATTTTTCAAAGTTTCATCTTAAAATTTCATCATTTGCATATGTTTACATACGTTTCTGTGATCTTACAAGATTTCCACCAAAACCGAAATTTAAAACCTTGTCTCCTCCTTGTTTACTACTTATTCCACTACTCTCTAACTCTATGCCGTGCAACCAAATAGACACTAGGGATGGATAGATAGACATGAGAAAAAGAAGGTTAGCAAAAACCCTAAATTTGTTGGGTGGGGGGAACCAGAAATTTGCGGGTAGAAAAACTTAAACGTTAGCGGGGAAAATTAAGAAAAAGTGGCAAACCCAAAGTTCAAGGGGAAATTTTTTTCCAATAAAAATGTTTACCATAAAAAAAGAGAATGATAAAGGAAAGATACATGGTTAGCATATTTTATAGATAAGTAGCTGTATGTACAATCCAAATGTTGGACTGAAGTCATTTCGCTCTGGGGAAACGTTTTTGAAAGCCCTCACATCTTTCCAAAATGATTTTCCTTGCCATAGTTTCATCCTAATATTATATTCTTTCTAGAATCGTCCACCTACAAAGTATATTTAGTCTCATTTTTTTTGGTGGGGGATGGAATCTCAGCGATAAAACCCACTTTTTAATTTCTTTTTTCTTTTTTGAAAACTAACCCACTTTTTAATTTCAACTCTAAGTTTAAGATTCTATGTTTACTCCCAAGAGTTTACAAGCTGAAAGTCGCGTTTTACTTTCTATTTTCATTCCTTGCCCACATCTGCTACTGTAAATTAAGAAATCCAAATTGGAAACTTTCATCTCTTTGCTCACTTTCATAGCATGGTTTAACAAGCCAAAACATCCTGCTTCAGCAATCATAGTTCATCAAGTAATTGTTGATCAATTGATTTTTCATTTTATGCAAGTAATTTTAAGTAGATAAATGGTAAAACTTTTTTTTTGTACGTGTTCGCTACTTGATCTCCATGCTTCAAATTGCTGTACTCAACTCACTAAAATCCTTTATTATAGTCTCTTTTCCATTTTCTTCCAAAGAGTAATTTTCTCCTTCCATACATCACCATCTAATGGCTTTGTGTTGGTCCCACCATTGGACTGTGTAGGACTTCAATTCGAGACTTGAGAGGCATAAGTTTGACTTTTTTGTTCTCTGGAACCTCCATATATTTGAAGAATTTCCATACAGTGCTAAGCTAATAGAGAAATTGCTCCCAATGCTGTTTTCCATGGAACTCTAGAAATTCGACTTTGTACTTAAAATGGCCCTCCTATGGTCTGTTAGTTGAATCTTTGTTGAGCTCCATCTTGAAAAAAGGGCGGCCCAGTGTACCAGGCTCCCTCCATTGCGGGGTCTGAGGAGGGCTAGATGTACGCAGCTTTACCCTTGCTTTGCAGAGAAGCTGTTTCCGTGACTCGAATCCGTGACCACCAGGTCACAATGGAGCAACCTTACCCTTTCGCCAAGGCTCGTGAGCTCCATCTTGAAGATTGTGATAAACCCCTCATATAACATTGTCCTGAATTTGGTGTTTGTTTACCTTCGTAAACACATGAATAGTGGGGATTAGGAGGGTTTTGCGTTGCCATTAAAAAAAAGGAGGGTTTTGCGTAACTCCTACACGCCCATTGGTTCATCAAGGTTTTGATGCCCTCAACAAGAGGTTAACTTGTCTCGACTCTTAATTTGAGTCATAAGCTTGTCTTTCTTGCCCGTAGGTACCTCCATATATTTGAAGAACTTTTCATCGATGCTATAAGCCAACAGAGAAATTGATATTGATGTCCATTGAACTCCGGCAATTCAACCTTAGTATAAGTGCCCCACCTATAGCCTGAATGTTAAATCCCCTTGATTGAAATAAATCTCGATTAGCACCTCGTCCTGAATCTTTGATTCATTGATCCCGACTCAGAAATTTTCCCTTTTCTTGCTTACCACATGACTAATGGGGATTGTGACTTGTGAGTGTTGGCTTATGGGAGCCAGCCAACCCGTCCCGTCTCGCTAGGGTGCTACTCAATAAAGATAACGGGTGTGCCTTTCCCATCCCCAATTGATTTTGGGAAGCATGGTAGCACCACAATCCTACGGGGAGGGGTTTGAACAACTCCTAAATCCTCGTCGCTTCATCAGGGATTAAATGCTCATCACGACGCAAGCTCCTCATCAAGTGGTCAACTTGTCTTTGGGAGAGTGTGTTCTTTTGTCTTACATTCCTTCGACTCATTTCACAGAAGGATCAAATTATAGAGTAGCTTATCTGATATAATTGAAAGGGTTGAAGGCCATCATGAACTAAATTATTGCTGAAAGCTCACAATATCTTCTTGTTGCTCTGATAATAATTTTGTTTCCTGGGCAGAAACGGCACTGATGTTTTGGAGATCAGAATCAAGCATATAACTGCAGTTTCTTGGAGGGGGAAGGCATATAAATAATACATACATAAATATATTATAGTGAAGTTATTTTTCTGACATTGTCACTGAATATGCCTTTCAGTTACAGTCTCAGGGAGATGCCAATCCACTACCTATTCTTCTTATGTTTTACCTCTATTGCTCTGAGAAGTTATAGTTTATTTGTTAATTTATTTATTGTTTTGCTCTCAGTAGAAGTTACAGTTAAACTTGGTAATAGCTGCATCTGCCTTGTTCTAGTGTTGCTTTTTTTAAAACTTTCTTTCTCCTCTTTTGAGGTTATCTAAATTTGTTTCAATGCCTTGAAAGCCTCCATTGGGTCTGAAGCATGCCTTGTAGGGCATTCACAAAATTATATTGGAAGTAGTATAGCCTTAAATGGTGGCAATTATCTAACCTATATTTTGGGTTTTTGTATCATTCAAACTAGAATTAAATCCCAATGAATCCCATTACAATTATGACAAAAATATATAAGGACAACAAAGGCCTCTCAAAACCCTAATCAACCTTCGCCCCCACTTTTCTGCAAGTTGGCTGACTAACTTGGTCCAAAGTTCATGGCTTCAACAGTGCCCGGACATTCGTCACCATCACCACCGTTTGTGTTGATGATCAGTTAGGTCAGGGTTTGCTTAAAGTAGAGGGGTTTTCTTAGAGGACATTCCTATTATTAAACTCAATGACTTTTTTCTAATTTAGTGATATTTGCCTTGAGTGATGTAAGAATAAACTTGAAAATTATATTTTGTTTCCGGAATTTGCTAGCGTCCATCGCAGAAGGCATTTCACGGCTGATCTGTTGCATGTCAGACCAGCCACCTCGTGGATGAAGACAACAGCTTTTGTCTCCATCCATGAGGTGGCTTACATGCGACAGACCCCCCGGCAAAATGCCCTTTTGCGATGTACCCTAGCAAATCCCATGTAAGTTATATACGAATTTTATCCGCAATTCTATTTGGATAACAATTCGAAACAGATTTCTTTGATTTCTTCCTTTTGTTACAATGAATCATGGATCAAATGATTTTTATGATATGAATACCTAATTCTTATTGAAGCAACCATGTATCTACTATATACAAGTCTTCCTTTAGATTGGCCGCCTCATCGATAGCCAAGAACAGAGCCCTTCACCGCAGGGTGAAGCCTCATTTGTTGGAGAAAATACGCCTTTGTATCATACTAGCGTCACATACACAGTTATAAGTTCGGGGTTCGAGAATAACTTGGCGAAGCTGGTGTTAAAAAGCTAAAAAATTGCATATGCGTATTTTTTCTATTTATTAGACATTAACTATAGGGAAGTGATATATCCGCCCCTTTTGATTACTTGGGACACCCAACAGCAGTGTATCAATGACTACTAGAGGGGCTGATGTACTTCACGTCAGAAGGATTCAATGGGGCCGATTGCCACGTACACTGCTACTGGGTGTCCTAAGTAATGAAAAGGGGCGGATATATCACTTCCCTTACTATATGTATTACTTATTTTTCTAAATAAACAACAAAATAAAATAAAAATGGCAAATTATTTGTCAAATTCTGATTTAATTCAAAATTGATTTGAAAAATATGAGAATTTTTTAATTATAAGGATTTCATATAGTTCATATGCAGATGGACCATAGCAGATGATGGCTGGAAACTAGCAACAATCTAATACAGACTTTTTACCAATTGAATGTGGATCATTACTGAATTGGGCTTAGAGCTTAGAGCTTGTAATTGTAGCTTATTATGATTCTAAAATTGTTATAAAAAAAGGACTGACGTAAGACCAAAATTTAGCGGACTGATTTGGGCAAAACATATTTTATAAAATGGACGTAAAACAAATTTTATGCTCATTTTAGTGTAAAAATGGATGTAAAATTTGTTTTTATGCCCATGTTACGTCGAAGGAAACACAGCTTCAGCTAAAATCATTCTACATAAAATACTGCAAAATCATCATGCAAATAGTTTCCAAATCTCTTCAGGACAATGATCCCCACCTATCAAAGCATAGTAACAAAGTTTGGTTTCAGGAATAAATTGGCGAGGAAAATGTTCAAAAAATAAAATCGGGAAATGTCTGGAAAACTTCGGAGAACGAATCCATTTTTCTTTTTTCTATTTACCATACACGTATCTAATATATATCGTATTTTTTTAATGGTAATAATATATATCTTATTCTTCTAAAAATGACAGCAACAGGCATTGAAGGATTGTTAAGTGCATGTTATAAGCATTGAAGGATTGTTTAATAGACTAGAATGACATTTCAGTTTTCATTTCAGATTTCTCGCTATATTTACAGATAATTTATCAGAAATTGATGTACTATTCTCATATTTTACAGTCAGATAAAATATTCTACACAATATACTGTGAAGTCCATGCTTCAGCAACTGTTGATTGTGCATATAGTTTGGAGTTTGGACACCCCTTCAGGACAATGATCACCACCTATCAGAGCATAGTTACAAAGTTAAATTCGGGAAATGTTTGGAAAACTTCGGAGAACGAACCCATTCTTCTTTCTATTTACTATATGCGCATCTACTATATACCTTGCTTATTCTTCTAAAAAAGACAACAAAAAGCACGGAAGGATTGGTAAGTGCACATGTTTAATAGATTAGGATGAGTTCAGTTTTCATTTCGGATTTCTTGCTATAGCAACAAATAATTTATGAGAAATTGATGTATTATTTGTCTAATTCACTTTAATTCAGAAAAATGCATGTAATTTGAAAAATAAGAGAATTTATGAACTATTTAGTACTTTCAAATTTTAAAACAGGGGATAAAAATTTGGGATTTCTTCAATAACTTTTCAATAATTTAGAGAACTTTGTAACTGTGTATAAAGAGAGAGAGAGAGAGAGAGAGAGAGAGAGAGAGAGAGAGAGAGAAACACAGGAAAAGGAGAAACAAGTGAAACGATTAAAGACTACCTTCAGCTTGGCAACTTCAAGTGCTCGATTTCTCAGCAATGTCAACCTGTTCTTTGAGGGTGCCATAAAGGGTCTGTACAAGATTAAGTAGAAACCGATCCTGCCCATGTTTTGCTAAGAGAGACACTGCCACTGGAAGGTTATCATACATTCCGAGTGGTATAGTAACCTGTAATTTACACAAATGAGCCAATCAAGATTCTTTAATTTTGTAAGTTAGGTTACTTTGATCTGAAATCAACAAACAAATAGAGTACCTGGCAAAATCCAGACATTCCAGCTATCGACAGTAAACTAAAGGCTCTGGCACCGAAGGTTTCCAACATAGACGCCTCTGTCAGTAGTTTTGGCGGAGGTCCAGGAACTGTAGGGATTGCAAGGACACCATAGTCCTACATGAATTATGAAAACATCTTCAAAAGAAGCATCAGACAATATTAGTATTATGAAAAGTCGATTCATGGGCTGCTGGTTGCGCAGAGTGTGACATTAATAAAATAAGATGGTAAGCGTGATCATAGGGAATAAGTTCGCGAAACAATGTGATAACACACTAGATAATTAATTCTCTATATGTGGGACATATTTGTATGACAATCCTACAAGGAGCTCATGATCTCCAGCATTATTCAAAATATCATGGTTTTAAGTGTCGGATAAATATCTTTAAAAAAAAAAGTGTCGGATAAATATCATGGTTTGTATCAGGTTTTCCTTCTACACTTAAGAAGACTTACGAGCAAAATGTGACTTTCATATATACAACAGTTAGGTTAAAGTTCCATAGTCTGGTTTAACAACTAATGTATGTAAGGGAAACTTGTATATGGTGTAGTTGGTGTTGGAACTCAACAGCCTCTGCAATTTGTGCCAACTACAACTAATCAGATTGTTGATATGTTCAAATTTTAGATAATCTCAATTCATGGGAACACATCCACATTACAGAAACATGTTAGATTAGAAGACATTTAAAGAAAGATTGACAAATACCTCATTCAAAAGAGAGAGAGAGAGAGAGAGAGAGAGAGAGAGAGAGAGAGAGAGAGAGAGAGATTCACAAATACCTCCAGAAGAGCACTTAGAGCAGCATGATGTTCAGTCCTTGCTGTGCCACAGATGTCAATGTTTTCATCTGTTGCCCTAAGGGCACCCCAAACTCGTTCTGATATTCCAGGACCTAAATCAGGTTTGACAGCCGTAACCCATTCCCCATGGTTCTTTTTGACTTCATACCTATGTTTCATAATAGAGGCCGTCTCAGCATCAAAACCATAAAACTCGTATAGTAAGGAGTGACGATAAATATTCTGAAAGGCAACAAAGCAACACTGTTCAGTTTGTGCGCACGCGCGCGTGTTGTGTGTGGGTGTGGGTGGGTGTTGGGCGCGGGGGGGGGATAGAGGATGGCATTTGATTGATTAAGAAGCAAGTAGTTAGGACAGCAACAACCCAAGAAAGTTTTGCTATGTTCATATTAAGTAATAAGGTTTGAGCCACTTCCAGAAGATGCTAATGTTTACGCTCAGCTACTCCATTTTGCTGTGGAATATGTGAACAATAGGTTTGATGAAGAATCTCATAGTAAGAAAGGTAATGCGGGAAATAATAACCAAGTCATATGTGAATAATCATCAATAAAGACAGCAAAATATTTAGGACGTGACACAGTAAAGACTCATGCTGGACCCCAAATATCATAATAAAAAATAGAAAAAAGGAACTGCTTCTTCTCAAGTCTAGGAGAAAAGAAAACCCAATGAATTTTACCTATCTGACAAACTTCACACTGTAAACTAGTGAGGAGTGATAAACTCAAGACCGGAAAAATCAGTGAACCATCATCAAGATGATCTGAGATGTCTTGATCACAGGTAATGGAAGAACATGCCATTTTCAAGAGAAGAAAATTGTTTTGGTACAATTTGAAGGTGATAAGATGGGAAAGAAGATACAACGGTAAGCTAGAAAGAAAAGGTGAAGATGAAGGAAAAAGGGAAAAAAAAAGTGAGAAGTAGGCAGGTAGAGGCTACATAAGGTTAAGGGCAAGGAAGAGAGATAGAAATTGGGACCTTACGTGGAGTTTACATGCAAGTGGGCACATTCAGCAGGGACCAAAACAACTAATGGTTTTTATTATCCATTCCAGTGGGCCCCACTCTACTTTTTTTGGCTACACATTCCCTGCATGGCCATCCACCATATAAAAAACTCCTTAAAGGGAGTTACAAGTCAGAAAATGAAAAGAGGTCAAAATTTGAACACCCAGTTAAAAATTAAAGGGAATTCAAAGGGTTGTACAACAACAAAGGGGAACCTAAGGTTTCAAAACAAAGTGGCAAAAAGAAGAAAAAGAAGGCAGAGTGAAATATAACGGTTTTCTCCCAAGTGAAAAGGAGAAATAGATGTGGAAAGAAGCAAGAGTATTAGGGTTCTCGATAATGATGAAGGTAGGATCAAGAAGGGAAGAAGACGTAAAGAATTGAATGAAGATTTTATGGAAAAGAATAGAAAAGAAAAAGACGATGACAAAAACAGAAATATAAGAAAGAAGAAATAAAAACCCAGGGAGGAAAGAATGGGTCAAAGCATAATTAAGCAGGTACAAACAACTCAATCTTTAATGATAAAAACTACTCCTGAATACTCAAATACAAAAACAGTAATAGTTAAACATTTAAAAGCCCGTCAATTTTGTCACTTCCCACCTTTGAAGCAATAGCAAGGCAGATGAGAGTGCCATCAAGGATGGCACTGCAAACTCCTGATTTTCACCACATTTCGCCATAAAATACTTTAAACTCGGAACTTTATCACTAACATAGTCCCCAAGGTTTGTATGGTTAACAATTTCGCCTGCAATATAGGAGATCATAAGAAACTACATTCACTTCGTCACAAACAAAGATCATCATGTACTGAAACGCATCAATAGTGACATGATAATAAAAGATAAATAGTGGAAGAGAGAGAACTTACTTCCAAACAACTTTTCTACAGACTTAATAAGAACTTGAGCAACTCGGTCACTTGGAATACTCAGAAGTTGGAAACAGTCATCTGCGATAATAATATGACTAGGTGGCACAGGATCCACATCAGGTGTTGGCAACAGCACATGACCTACTCGATTCAAGATCACGGGATCCCTAGCAAACCATCCTAGATGGAAAATGTGTCAAAAAATGCAAAGGAGATGCGAATTAATATTGGGGGTAGGGAGCTATGACATGATAATCCTACATTAGCATAAAAATTCAGCATGAGCATAAGAAAATTCCTATGATAAAGAGTCTAGTGCAAGTATGGCATTTGATCCTCGAGCGACATATAAGTAAGATACACATGTTGTCTAGGCTAGGGGTGCAACTCTGGTCGGGTAGGGTCGGGTTGAGGCCAACCCGAACCCCACCCGAGCAACCATTTACTCAACCCGAACCCGACCCGACCCGAGTTCCAACCTACGAGGTTTAACCCGACCCGACCCAATCCGAGATTTTAAGCTTAAAAAAAAAAAAAATTATTAAAAATGTCGGGCTTCACTCGGGTCGGGTTGCCCAAGCCCTCGACCCGAACCCGAACCTGAACTCAACCCGGGTTGAGAAAACTCAGCCCGAACCCGAACCCGACATGAACTCAACCCAACCCGACTTTTTTTCGGGTTGAACCCGACGGGTTCGAGTTGTGCCCGCCCGAGTCGCACCCTTAGTCTAGGCTGATATTTTTCAAATTAAATTTATGCATGACAAGCTCCAAGAGCAGTACAACTATACTAAGAAATGCAGATAAAGGAAAGCATATAATGTTGGTTCAAAGGCGAAAAATAAGGTTTTAAATTTTGGGTTCGGTTTCGTTTGGCACAGAAATAGAAATATTTCCATTTCGATTGAAATTTTGTTAGAAATCTTGTAAAATCACGGAAACATGTGGAAACATATTCAAATGTTGAAATTTTAAGATGAAACTTTGGAAAATGCTAGTAAGCATAAATCCATACTTAGAAAGCATCACACAAGAAGGAAAGCCATCCATAATGGCTTAATAACATAGAACACCAAGTGACGGCATTGCATTGCACATGTCTGGAACTGTAATGAAGTATAAGAAAGTACAATGAACAGGCTCCCCTCTAAGGACACCGACTCTTTGTTACTATTATGCAAATAGCTTTCTACGATGTAAATCATAACACCTTTCCATTTTTTGTCATCCCAACCATTTCAGTCGAATTTTGGGAATTTCAGGAATTTCGATCGAATTTCGGAAATTCCGGTTGAATTTCGGTCAAATTTCGAGAATTTTGGTCGGAAATAATGACATGGAAGGAATTCATTGAGATTCCGTTTCGGTAGGGATGAAAACAGAAACATTTCGGTTGTTTCGGGGGAATTTAAAACCATGGTGACAAATGAAATGAATGAATATTCGGTTATGCATAAGCAAAGGCCTTCAAGAATCCATACTTAGAAAGCATCACATAAGAAAGAAAGCCATCCATAATGGCTTAATAACATAGAACACCTAGTGACATGCAGTACTGCATTGCACATGTCCGGAACTGTAAAGTCAATATAGAAGTACAATGTAATGAAGTATAAGCAAGTACAATGAACAGGCTTCCCTCTAAGCACACCAACTCTATGTTAATAT
The DNA here is from genome assembly GCF_043159265.1 of Tasmannia lanceolata. Classification (NCBI taxonomy): domain Eukaryota; kingdom Viridiplantae; phylum Streptophyta; class Magnoliopsida; order Canellales; family Winteraceae; genus Tasmannia; species Tasmannia lanceolata. The sequence continues at coordinate 30,532,608 of NW_027518679.1, forward strand.
GATGCAAATAGCTTTATACAATGTAAATCATAACACCTTTCCATTTTTTGTCGTCCCAACAATTTCGGTCGAATTTTGGGAATTTTAGGAATTTCGATTGAATTTCGGTCGAATTTCGAGAATTTTGGTCGGAAATAATGACGTGGAAGGAATTCATTGAGATTTTGTTTCGGTAGGGATGAAAACATAAACATTTCGGTCGTTTCAAGGGAATTTAAAACCATGGTGACCAATGAAATAAATGAATATTCAGTTATGCATAAGCTAAGGCCTTCAAGAATTACTTTTAAAAAAATTCAAATCAGGTCCAAAGTTGCTTGAGAGCCCCGGAGTGAAATAGCATAAACAACATAGCCTTGAAATATGCATGCATATGCCTTCGTTCGGCTACATCATTCCACGACGGTGAGTGGGGACATGAAAATTGTTGACGAATGCCATTTGAGAGGCAAAAATAAATCAAAACTCTTGAGAGGTGCACTCAACCCCATCTTTGCTTCGTAGATGCAAGAATAAATATAAAAAATTGAGATTAAATAACTCTTTGAAATATTACATACTAGCCGTTAGTGTGAGATCTTGACGCTAACATGCTATGATACCAGGTGAAATATGAATATATGAGACGGAGAGGAAGAGACGAAACAAACAGTGGAGGATAGGATGTAATGTGCTCCATTCAAAATGAATCAAATATGAGGGTTTACAATGACAAACATACTCATGTACAAATTACAAAAATGCCCACAATGAGGCAATTTTAACCTTTTCTAACCAAGATTTGGTGAATGTTGATGACAATTGATTCTTTTTCATCATGAAAAAAAGTAAAATTTCTACAAGTAAAAATGGGCTTACAATTCCTACTCGATGAAGTAGATAAAGTTATCTACTCCGTCGGTAGAAACACAGTGGGCCCACATTGTTTGGATGATCCAAAGCATTCATTTGGTGGGCCCTGACATAGATAGGGTGTGCCCAAAAATCAGCTCCATACGATCATCCTAACCCTTCGATTTGTGGAGGTTAAAAATGGACAGATTTGTGGAGGTTTATACCCGTCTGTTTTAACCTCCACAAATCGAAGGGTTGGGATGATCCTATGGAGCTGATTTTTTGGGCACACCCAATCTATTTCATGGCCCAATCAAATGAATGGTTTGCATCACCCAAACAATGTGGGCCCTCACTATATTTTTGGCCGGTCGAGTAGATAACGTATCTACTCAATCGAGTAGGAACATCTCTCTCTCTCTCTCTCTCTCTCTCTCTACACACACACACACTGTAATTTTAGCAATATTTTCTGAAATTAACACTCACCAAGTGGTATTTAGTATTTACTATCTTGAAGCAATGAATAAATCGAAGAGTTTGGTTTCTTAATAGGTAATAGATACATGCTAATTATTGAACAGTCAATTTAAGTTCAATCAACAAATGTAGACACTAGCTTCAGTGATTAATAAGTTGTTTCAGATTGTATTAAAAAAAAAAGGAATGCTATTTATATGCTGAAGGAATTGAAAATTTTGTTTCTGGATTTGACACAAGGAAAGTATAATACAATAAGACTGTCCACAATAATTATTGAACTAGAAAATGTGGCCATACTGGATCATTAATTCAATAAATTTGAGTATGTTTGAAATGCAGGAGCGCTGGAAGTCAAGGTGTAAAGTTACAGAAAAGCTTTATTCCTAGGTTATCCACCCAAAACTAATTGAATTGAAGACTCATACTAGTTCCTTACCAACAGTATCAAAGCTCTGAGCCATAGGAATAACACCACTGGTAGAAACAACTGCATGTGAAGGCCGAAATCCAAAAATTCCACAGAAAGCTGCAGGCACCCGTACACTTGCTCCCGTATCAGTACCTGTAACATAACGTCAAGAACATAGCGAAAGAAATAACATGAACCAATACATTACGACTATTCCTTGTATTTATTAAGAGTGGATTCTTAGCAATAATTGGGAAGGATCATTAGGCAGCAAATAAAACTATAATGTCAATGTTTCCTTGTAGATAATTATCACTGCCTTAATGCAAGAGTATAGGAGAAGAACAAAGATATAATAGAGAAAAGAACATTTCATAATCAAAACTAATCTCCAAAACTCAGTATAGAATGTAAGATTTGTTTTTCTAAAGGTAGTATAGAATGTAAGAAATTGTTCGATGTAAGTGCATTGTCCGACTTTGCCATTAAAAAAAAAAGTGCATTATCCAACTTTTTTTCGACTTCATTTTCCCATGCTCTTATAAGGATGAATGGTACTATGGGGTGATGAGCAGACATAATCCAGAGCTCATCAGATCAACAATCAAACTCCTAACTGATAACTTTCTCCAAGACACACAATGCACTAAACACCCCAGTAATGCTTATTCAAGGACAGATTTACAACTAGGAAAGGTCGAAAAACAGGGACAGAGCAACAAAAGGTAGAATCTCCCCTAAGGCTTGCTGAGAAACAGAGGAATGGGCAATGTGGCATATCAGATATGCATCAACTACGGCTTTGAAAAGATAAGTGTACAAACTGGATCAAAGATAATTTGCAAGTCAAAGTGGAGAGCTTAAAAGAGAGACATCTCATAAGTATTCTTATAGAACTTAAGAATATCAAATATGCATCAACTATGGCTTTGAAAAGATAAGTGTGCAAACTGGATCAAAGATAATTTAGAAGTCAAAGTGAAGAGCTTAAAAAAGAAAAAAAACTCAAGTATTGTTGAAGAACTTGAGAATACCAACCCACTACTCTTGCGAAGTGTATTATGTTTATTAGTTAGTATTTCATGCAAATTACTATTTGTTTTATATTTGATAGGGTTAATCATTAGGATGAACCTAGTTGCACTTTTCGTAATTATACTAACATAATTACTATAATATACCCAGTGGCACTCTTTGTAATTATGCTTAACAGATTATTGCAAATATACAAATTCCTGTGTTTGGGGGTAACCTATGTGAATTTTCTCCTTTGTTCTCTTCACTTTCTCTCCTATTCTTAATTTTCTTCAATACAGAGTGTTCTTGAATGTTTTATCTGAACTTCAACAACTATAATATTCTGCTTAAAGACACAATATTTATTTGAACACAGAATTTCACAACCTCAAAGTTTCTAATATATAATGTCAATTTTTTTTTAAATGGTAGCATATTTCATTAAAAAACACAGGGAAGACCATCGTAGTCAACCCAAAACATACAAAGAGAATTAAAAGGAAGGCAAGGAAAAAGATACAAGCAATAAAACAACATCTCATGAAGGGAGGAAATCAAACAGCTCCAACCCCAACCTCCCCACCCCATCCCCAGCTAGTCTACCCGCCTCATTATCGGAAGATCTTCTTATATGCTCGAATATGATTGACGACCATTCCACTCTATCTTGGATCTCATAAAAAAGGTGAGCAAATCTCCGAGGGGGGACGATAGAGCCTCTAAGCCACCAAATAACATTGAGGGAGTCTCATTCCACGAACACCCTGTCCGTATATAATGTCATCCTATGAGCACATTCCATCATAGATATCAATAGCACACATTAACAGTTTAACACTAAACAAAGTTACAAAATTACACAGCGTAAGCATTTGGATCTCTAATGACCTATTTGGGTTGGCAAGAAAAGTTACGAAACGTTACGAAAAGTTGGGAAAAGAAAATTGTTTCCAACTTCCCCTCCTTTTTTGATGTTTGGTAGCACTTGGAAAGGACTAGACCATTTCTTTATCTAGAAAAAATAAAAATAACTGCATTTTCAGCCAAAACTTTCCAATCTAGGAAAAAGGTCAATTCCAAGCAAAATTTTTATAAAAGGTCAGATTTCCAGGACCACTTGGAAATTTTTTGGGATCACTCTCCTATATGAATTTTCTCTTCTCTCCTCACTCCTTTGGCCTCTCTTCTTCCTTTCTTCTCCTGTTTCTCTCCTATTCTTACTCTTCTTTAATTCAAAGTGTTCTTGAATGATTTCTTTGGACTTCAACAAGTATAATATTGTGTTTAAAGACTATTTATTTGAACACTTAACTTTACTACTCCAATGTTTCTAAACCAGCCAATTTAGCGATAAAATAGGAAGAAAAAGCAGAGAAAGGACAGGAAATAGAGATGATATAGTGTGGAGGAGGAGTCAGTACCTGACCAGATTAATATGTAGCGGTACAGAATGTAGTCAATTTGATATGAAAGTTATAGACATGGCAAGTTACATAATACCATGGAAAATCTTTTATGTTACTATAGGAAGTATTTGACAAAGCACCCACATAAAAAACAATCACTTTGATATGGAAGTTGTAGTAGACATGGCAAGTTAGACAATACTTTCTTATTGTGTTCCATGGAAAATATTTTATGTTTTTATGTTTTTATAGAAAGTATTTGCCAACTCATCTACATAAAAAACAATCACCAACAGGCACAAAAATCTCACCTAAAGAGAAATCTACAAGCTTTGCAGAAACTGCCACAGCAGAACCACTAGATGATCCTCCAGGTATCCGATCCGGAGCGGATGGATTAGTAGGGGTTCCATAATGCTTGTTTTCGCCATCCATACTGAAAACAAAAAGTCTTTAGGGTTATATAGATTCAGACATATGATGCGAAACACTCAAGAGCATCTATAAATGAAATTTTAAGTTACTAATGTTTCTAATCCAAACCTGTAGGCCATCTCATCCATGACAGTTTTACCAACACATGTGGCCCCACCTCCTAAGATGGCTAAAACAGCGGGAGATGTCGACATGGCAGCTTCATGAGTCCTTGCCCAGTCTGGATTACCAAATCCAGTCACATACCCCTTGATGTCAAATCTGCAAAAACAAAATTAGCAACATTTAGGATGTAGACAAATAGAAAATTTCCCTGAAATGAAACCAAAATTAGAAGTCCAACATTTATTATTGAAATTAAACCACTGTCCAGCTCAAGTAAAACCAGGCTAGACACAACAGTTAGCAGCGCATGAGACTTCATAAATAGAAGGCCAAAATTTCCTCATAACAATTTATGCACTCTTATAATTCAACAAAAAAAAAAAAACAATTTATTCACTCTTATAGTCTTATTTATTTTTCCAACAATAAATTTACTTTTCCTCATGTCAAATTTACCTCAGAAGTAATCATGCATTAACTAAGCCACTAAAAATGTTCAACATTATTGAGCAGATTACCTCTATCAGCCTGTCAATTTTTCTGCATAATATCAATTAGAGCAGAAACCAAGATTACAACCTTATGCTATCAAAGTAAGAGTTGTTGATTCATATAAATAGGTATTTGGAGTTTGGAGTATCAACAAAAATGATAAAGAAGATGCATTTAATTAAGTAATTTAAATTTTCATTGGTAGGGTATTATCATAATTTGTACATTTGATGTTCTTAATAAAGACTGAGTTAATGAGAGATATAATTAACCTCATTAACGTATTACACTAAGACGTGCATCCTTTTCTCCTCCTTTCACACACTCCTCATTATATACTTGGTATTAAAACATTTTTCTCAATCTTGCTTTTGCCTTCTACATTCTCCACAATCAAACTATAGATTCTAGATGTCAAAAGCTTTCTGCTGGTGGATTCATTGTTGAATAGCCGTTTGTTGGCATTGTATGACCACACTGCTGATGTCAATACAGATTATATGAAATCTAACATAGAGGACATAATGAAGGGTTGGTAGTAGTTTTATTTGCGAATTTTTGCTTATAAATGCGAACTTAGATTGCACCTTTAAGTGCCCAAGTCCACACTCATCCAAGAATAAGTGACTGGTGTTAGGAGAGTCATAGTTGTTTAGTTTCACTAGAACTATTTCAAAATGGAGTTCAGATCATTTAATTTGAAATGGAGTTTATGTTAAGGTGTCGGGGAGATGTATATTTATGTAAGGCCTTAGCACCATCGAAATGGAATGCTGATTGAATGAATGTAAAAATGACTTTTCTGAAACATGTTTGCAAATGTGGGGTGTGATGCCTTCTTCTCCAAGGTGAGGCGCCTTGTACCAAAGTTAGATGCCTAGGACTTGCTTGTGTGACTAGCATGTCTTTTTTAATTATCTGGTTACAGGTATTTAGATATGCTACTTTCTGCTTAGTTCTTGTGTTCTTCCATTTGATTGTGTTAGATCTAGAACTCTGTTTTTCTGTGATTCTAAAAAGTTTTGTGCTTCTCTTTGACTATCCTACATAGCTAATTTTGCACGGAGTTCCCTGTCAACCCAAAAGTCTCAGACACGTTTGGTTGTGCCCTTGGTTAAAGTAATTAACACGAACTTCAACGGCACCCAACAGAGCAAACCTCAACCTAACGTATGTTGTTTTCTTATAGATGCGAATTAAATGTTTCTGATGCCAAGAAACTTAGCTTGGGACTGCAATGATCTTAGTTCATTGACTGTAAGGATAAATTGGTGGGAATGAAGAGAGACTCCCTCAGTATCATTGATTGGGATAACATGGCGAATAACAAAGCTAGGTGTATGGAAGAATATTCAGCCTAAACCTTGAACTAAAATGAAGTCTTAGAGGAGGTTTGTGTCATTGACATGATATTAGGGAAGCCTAGTATTCCTATCTTTTCGCGATAAAATCCAAATTTATCCATCCAAAAAAAAAACCCCTTAAATTATGCTTTTGAGAATGTATTCAAGAAATACAATATGCATATTATGTAAAGATCTAAAGGGTATAATTTTAAAAAGTCTCAAGTAGTTAGACTTGTTTCATTGGAACATGAAGATGATGAAGACTGGATTGAACTCATCCAGCCATTTGATCAAATGGGTATTTTCTATTTAAAGGAAATAAGATATGAGAGTGGAGAGTGAGTTCATAAAATCCAAATTTATCCATACAAAAAACTCTAAAATGGGAATATTCTAAAGGGTATAATTTTAAAAGTCTGAAGTAGTTAGACTTGTTTCATTGGAACATGAAGATGATAAAGACTGGATTGAACTCATCCAACCATTTGATCAAATGGGTATTTTCTATTTAAAAGGAAATGAGATATGAGAGGGGATAGTGAATTCAAATTTAGAAAACAAGAGAAAAAAAAAAGGGCAATTGAATTGTAAGTAAATGAGAAGGAGAAACTTACATGTCTTTGACGGCAAAAGTGAGAGCGTGTAAGGGGAGTTGGGGAGAGTCTGATGGAGGTGGCAATATCAACTTTTGAATGAATGCTCCGAAATCCTGTCTTCCCATCTTCCCTTTCTCACCCATTCCTCTCTATCTTACTACTGCTACTTGAACGGCTAATAAGAGAGGACGATAAAGAGAGGGCTGGTAATATCAATATAAGGGTGTGCATGAGGACGATTTTGCACTCTTCATTTGTTGGAAGGACGGGAGTGTGAGAGCACGACGTATGGATTGGGAAAGTGAAAAGACTTTGAGAGGGCAATGCGGTAATTTCACTTGTCAACTTTGTGGTTATACTATGAGCGCTTGATGTGTACATTAGATGGGAAGCCCCAAAACTCGCGTATGAAGCTAAGTTCTTCCTGTTTAACCAGCTTGGACGATGAAATTTTCGCCCCCTGTAGGATAATGCGCCCGCAGTTAACATGATTTGACGTCAAAAGGCGTTCCACAATTCACGTTAAAAGGGGGTGCGTTATCCTATAGGGGTGAAAAAATCATCTCACAATTATTTATACATGAGAGGGCTAGGCAGAAAATCCCAAAATTGGTGAACCCTTTGGAACGAAGGTGGCATGACGGCGCTAGGGTATTTATTGCCCAACATGAATGCCGAGAATACCCCTAAGGAAACTCAGAAATATCAATGAAAAAGGTATTGTGCTGGGCTGTGGGACATGAATGGAAATAACGAAAAAGTGAGGAAGAATTCAACCCATGATTCACGCTTTATATACAGTATAAGGATAAGGATTTATAAGCTGGAGTTGAAAATAGAAGTATGTGGAATGCACGCCTAGGCCAAACAAAACGTAGGGCCCACATTGTTTGGGTGATCCAAACCGTTCATCTATTGGACCCTGATGTAGTAGATAGGGTGTGTCCAGAAGATCTTCTCTATAGGATGATCCTAACCCTCCGATCCATGGAGGTTTTTATTCTGTGCCGTCCATTATAACCTCCACAATCATATAATCTCTAGAAAAATAGAATAATAGAATGAATGAAGGGTGCCACCTTCGAGGGCGCCCTTATTGGTTGATTTTCTTCTAGGGCAGGAAAATGGAGCACCCTTGAAACTGATTTTTTGCAACTGCGCCCTTCATTCTATCATTCCTCAAAAATATAAATATCTTGCGGTTCATAGTTCACTCTAAAATGCGCGGGAGATGATACACACTCAATAACCGTCTCTCTCTCTCTCTCTCTCTTTCTCTCTCTGATAAAATCAAATCCGATTATAACTACCACCTCATTACTCTCTCTCTCTCTCTCTCGCTCTCTCTCTCTCTCTCTCTCTAGAATCGAAAATGGAAGGTTTCACTTTTCCGGCAGGGATTCCGGCTAACTGCGATGACGAATGTAGCATCTGTCTCGAACCGTTCTCCGTCGAGGATCCGGCAACCGTACGATTTTTTTTGCCCTATATTCCAATCTTTTATTTTGATCTTGATTGCAATAATTCGAGATCTTTTGTGTATGTTGTGTGAAGAGGACTTTTCTAATTCTGCTGTCTCTGTGTTCGAGACTTTGTAAAATCTAGGGTTTGCAATTTGAACGGAAGTGGGGGATTGAGCTCTGGTACTCATGAGATTTGTTCGAGTTGAAATTGAGTCTGACTAAATTAGGGTTTTGATTTTTGTATTATTTCGTGATCCTCATGTTTCCGAGTTTTGATTTCTCTTTTGGTTCTTATCCAAGGTTTTAAATTTTGGTTTTGGTCTCAGCAAACGAAATTTTGATCAAAATCTTGTAAAATCGCGGAAACATTTATGTAATAATTCACGGCTGAAATCTATGTCAGATTCTTAGTTCTTGGTTTTTCTTTTTATTTTTTGTCATTTTTTAGAAATATCTTAAAGTGATCTCATTGTTCTTCTTTTTACTGCGAGCGGAGTTGATTTTTGTGGGAAACTTTGCTTCCTTTTTAATATGAAAACTTGCATTTCATTTCGACAGAAACTTTGCCTCTTTTTTTCTTTTCTTTTTAATTATGAAAAGTTGCATTTTTTTTTTCATATTTCAACCAAAACATTAAAGAAATATCGAAATTTCAGTGAAATCTTGTAATTTTTTTAATCCAAGTAGAATTAGATTAGGTAGCAGCAGCCGATATCGAAATATTTCGGCTGGACGAATTTAAAACGATGTACTTATCTATCCTTGTTCTTTGATTGATGATTTTGAGCTTCTGATTGCCGACAATTGGATTATTGCTACTGATGTTTGGTTATTCATAGGATTGTTAACGAAAACATAATGTTTTATCATTGCGTCAATTATTAAAGCTGTTAATATTAAAATATTGATCCAAGCAGTGAGCAACATCATCTCCAGCTGTTCATGGTGTGCTCATGATGAACTCAAGGTTACAACGCGATGGTCATCCATACTAGGGCTAATGGGGAACCTCTAGTGGAAATTTCACATTACAAAAAGATATCCTGATTGATTTTTTTTTATCTGGTTGATGGTTTCAGGTTACTAATTGTAAGCGCGAATATCATCTTCAGTGCATCCTTGAATGATAGGCCAAATTACCATCAGATTCAGATTATATCTCACCATGATATGATTATTCTTAGTTCACATGCATATTTATTTTTTGGCAAACTTATGTGGGTATTGGTTGGTATCTGAATTGAGAGCTTAAATGGAAGTAAAATTCATCCTACAGGTCACAAAGAAGCAAAGAGTGCCCGATATTTGGCAGTTACTTGTTTTGAAGGATCCTGTCAGGTAACTTCCTTCTTTCCTTCTTTTTAAAAAAGGAAAAAAAATTTACTATTTGAAGCTTTCCTTACAAAAGTTTGGAAACTGTGATCTGTTTCCCATGGTTTCTTTAGATATTTGTGTAGATTTTTTCAAGTTGGCGTGATCAAGTAGCTTTATAGTTCCCAATTATGCTCAATTTTCTTAATCATTAGATGTTTCTTTGAGTGGATATATTTGTAATTTTTCATTTTTAATATATTTTTTGGTTTTTATCCATAGCCAAGAGCTTCTTGCTGCAGTGGAGATGGAAAGAAGCTTACGATCAAGGCACATATGTTCCAATGTATCAACATTTACTTTGAATTTCAGTGTCATTTATTTAGTTTGATTGGTTTTGTTAGAAGCTTAAGTTCTTGTATATTTATGCTGAATTTGTTTTATGTGTTGAAAAGTGGAATTCTTAGGTTCCGTCCATTGATAGGAATAGGACTCATTCCCAAACGCCTGTTGTTGATCCAGTAGAAAGTAATAGTTCGGGCAATTTTCCATCTCCTGAGGGTAATTCTACAACAGCTACATTATCGCCTGCTATGGAAATCCAACCTCAGGCATCTGTTCCTTTGTCTCATGGTCCTGGTATTGTGGATGACAAGGATGGCCCCGTTAAGCCCAGGTATCTAACTTTCAAGTATTGGTTTGTTGCCATACTTAACACTGTCTACCTAAATCTCTGTACATTATTTTTTTTTTTGTATTGAAAATCTCCAGTGATTATTGATTTAAGCTTGTGTGACAAGGGACACCCATTTGTTAAGGATTATCTAGTCAGACATGTTTTGACTGTAACAGGAAGTAATCTTAATTTTCTGTATTTCTTATTTGTTATGTTTTTAAGTTGCTCTTGTGGACTAAAAATAATAATTTTACATACTTAGATTCTTCGAATGCAAGATTTATATGTTCTTTAATATTTACATGTTTTTTATGGATATGTGAGCTTGATGAGTTCCCCAGGTTAGCATGTCATACCACAGTACAGTGTTCTTGTATATAGTACAGTGTTCTTGTATATACCACATTGATATTTATCCCGATACTGAAATTTATGGGTATGGAATGCAGGAACAAGATGACCATGGTACCATCAATATTTTTGTTCTTCAATTTTTTTTTACGACCTGATCTCTTCTCTGATAACCATATATTATGGTGATGTCTGATGAATTAAACGTTAATGTCATCTTATTAAGCTGAGTTTAGATAGTCAAAGTCATCATTTCTTTTTTGCTTTTTTTATTCAATTTTTTTACGACCTGACCTCTTCTCTGATAACCATATATTATGGTGATGTCTGATGAATTAGACTTTAATCTCATCTACCGTTTGCAATATGGAATCACTTCCTACTGTTCTTCTGTTCCTAGAGATTCTTTTTCCTCTTTATCACAGCATTCACTATCTTAATGATCCTTTGGTTTTTTGTTCAGAATACTTTCTATCCAAACAACACCAGGTCCACAGAGATCACGACAATCAAAGCTACTTTCATTCTCAAAGTCTTTGAAGTCTAGATTGTCTGCAGCCTCTTCCAGGTAAATAAATGCATTTTCCCCCTTGTTGGAGCTCTGTATTTTAATACATTCACCTTTGTGACATGCATGCATATTTGTAACAGATATAAGGAATCGATCTCAAAAGGTACCAAGGGTTTCAAAGATATACACAATCACGCAATCAAGATAGTCGTCAAAGGAGCCCACCGTGACGTGACAGCAAGTATTGCACGTGTTTCTCAAATGATGGAACGCCTCGATCATTGCTTAAAGAGAAATAGAGGTTTTTGTTTCGTTTCCAATGCTGTTGAGGGGAACCCAGAATCCTCTCCTAAAGGTCATCTTGGAGTTGCTAAGGTGCATGTCCAAAACTCCTACCTTGCAAATTCACACTCTTGCTATTTTCCATGGACTGAATTTCTTTCATTGCCTCAGCTAGTCAGCTCGACCCTCTCTCGTTTGCCTCTAATAAAATTTCTGTTATTATTCAGTTTATTTTCCAGTTGTCTATTCCAGCTTTCATGGTCTCTCTTTGGATATTCTCGGTTAGTTGATTATCACTTCTCTATGTTATTTGAAGGGATTTTTTATTTTAATTAGTAAATTTAATGCGTTAAGAATTAATTACTTAGAAAAACCGATGCAAAATCTTCAGCTGGAACTTTCAATGTCCCCATGTTTCAACGATGATATTCTGCTGATTTTTGTAAAGGGACCGTAATTGGCTAACTTTGACTCTCTTTGGTTGATGTTGCATAGTTTAAATCTTCTGCATACTCACTAGCATAATATTACTAGAAGATGGTTAAGTTTCATAAATTGAAAACCTAAGAGATTTAAGTTGAAAGAAGCAAGTTCCATTTCAAAAAAAAAAAAAGTTGAAAGAAGCAAGTTAGAAGAAAATAAGAACCACAAACTCGAGAAATGCACCAGAACGAGCACATGAATTTTATTCCAATTATCAGGATAATAAATTTTCTAGCATACTCACTAGCATAATAAATTTTCAAAAGGATTCATTAGCCGACCCCAACTAGTTTGGGACAAAGGCTAGTTGAGTTGAGTTGAGTTATCAGGAACTTGTGAAACCGTAAGCCTCTAGATATTAGTCATGAAATTTCTACTTTAGTACAATACAAACCCTAACTCATTACAAATGGAAACAACTTTTCCTATGCATGGGTTTAAGTGGAGGTGGTGGGGCCCACCCCATCACAATATGGTGTAAAAGGGAAGGCCCCACCACTTTAGGCTCTCTCTCTCTCTCTCTCTCTCTCTCTCTCTCTCTAAAGCCTCTTTCAAAAGCATTCCGCGCACACCATCTCTCTCTCTCTAAAACCACCTTCTCCCTTGGCAACCGCAATAGAATTGCTGGAAAACGGGAATGAAAGTGGCAAAATCGAATTTCAAGGGCAAAACCGAATTAGTGTGTTTGGTTGCACAAAAGTCAGGATGGCTTAAGGGTTTTTTTTGGCATTTGGGTACCACGTCAGCAAAACTCTATTTTTGGTTGCCAATCTAGCATTGAAATCCTCGGAGACTCATGTCTATTGATTAATCATTGGAGGTCTATTGATGTGTCACCCTTGTCCCCTCCCTATAATATCCAAGTCCCCAAACCACAAAAAAAGGTCAGATTTTGCTTGGATTTCATGGAAATGATGCTCTCTCTCTCTCTCTCTCTCTCTCTCTCTCTCTCTCTCTCTCTCTCTCTCTCTCTCTCTCTCGAATTTCAAGGGCAAAACCGAATTAGTGTGTTTGGTTGCACAAAAGTCAGGATGGCTTAAGGGTTTTTTTTGGCATTTGGGTACCACGTCAGCAAAACTCTATTTTTGGTTGCCAATCTAGCATTGAAATCCTCGGAGACTCATGTCTATTGATTAATCATTGGAGGTCTATTGATGTGTCACCCTTGTCCCCTCCCTATAATATCCAAGTCCCCAAACCACAAAAAAAGGTCAGATTTTGCTTGGATTTCATGGAAATGATGCTCTCTCTCTCTCTCTCTCTCTCTCTCTCTCTCTCTCTCTCAAGAGAGAGAGAGAGAGAGAGCGAGAGAGAAGGGTTCCTGCGCTCGAGCGCAGATAGCTTATCTGTGCTCGAGTGCTGGAAAGCGGGGTGGTGCCACATTGGGGGGGGGGGGGGGGGGTGATCCTAAGCATTCATTTGACAGGCCCCATCATGGATGGGGGGCGTACAAAATATCAGCTCCATTGGACCATCTTAGGGCGTCCATTTGTGGGGCAAAAAATGGACAGATACTGTTTGTCCACGAATCTTCCCATTTTTGGCCCCACAAATGGACACCCTATGGTGATCCAATGGAGCTGATTTTTGGTGGACACCCTATCCATGAAAGGGCCCATCAAAGGAATGCTTTGGATCCCCCCCCCCCCCAAATGTGGCCCACCCCTGTTTCTGCACTAGAGCGCAGGAACCCTTTTCTCATATATATATATATATATATTGGCAATGACACCCCTACCACTATATGAGGTTGACAACCAAACACTTCTACCACTATTCTCTGAGGTAAGTTCCAGGCAAATCCAATGTTTGTCTCCTCCAATCGTTTGAAAATTTCCTGATATTTCTCTGAAACGACCAAAATGTTTCCATTTCCATCCCCACTAAAACAAAATCTTAATGAATTCCTTCTATGCCATTATTTCTGTCCAAAATTCTCGAAATTCGACCAAATTTTCTGAAATTCAACCGGAATGGTAAGAACGATAAAAAAAATGGAAAGAGGTTATGATTTGCAATGCATTTAATTTCATCAATCTATAGAATGATAATTAGTAGGCAATATCATTGAATTCCACAGCAAAATAACCATATCTTGTGCTTGGTATGTCAGATCGACACGAGACCAATAATACCTTGTAACTCTATGCGGTATTGACGTAGAGTTGGAGTCCTTGGAGGCAAGGCTGGTCATTATACTTTCTTATACCTAATTACATTATACTTCTTTATTGACTTTACTATTCCAAACATGTGTGACAACGCATGTTACTAGGTGTTTGATGTGATTAAGCCATTATGGATGGCTTTCTTGCTGATGGTTTCTAAGTATGTATTCGTGCTTTTTCTAGCATTTTTCAAAGTTTCATCTTAAAATTTCATCATTTGCATATGTTTACATACGTTTCTGTGATCTTACAAGATTTCCACCGAAACCGAAATTTAAAACCTTGTCTCCTCCCTGTTTACTACTTATTCCACTACTCTCTAACTCTATGCCGTGCAACCAAATAGACACTAGGGATGGATAGATAGACACGTGAAAAAGAAGGTTAGCGAAAACCCTATATTTGTTGGGTGGGGGGAAACAGAAATTTGCGGGTAGAAAAACTTAAACGTTAGCGGGGGAAAATAAGAAAAAGTGGCAAACCCAAAGTTCAAGGGGAAATTTTTTTCCAATAAAAATGTTTACCAGAAAAAAAGAGAATGATAAAGGAAAGATACATGGTTGGCATATTTTATAGATAAGTAGCTGTATGTACAATCCAAATGTTGGACTGAAGTCATTTCGCTCTGGGGAAACGTTTTTGAAAGCCCTCAAATCTTTCCAAAACGATTTTCCTTGCCATAGTTTCATCCTACTAATATATTCTTTCTAGAATCATCCGCCTACAAAGTATATTTAGTCTCATTTTTTTTGGTGGGGGATGGAATCTCAGCGATAAAACCCACTTTTTAATTTCTTTTTTATTTTTTGAAAACTAACCCACTTTTTAATTTCAACTCTAAGTTTAAGATTCTATGTTTACTCCCAAGAGTTTCCAAGCTGAAAGTCGCGTTTAACTTCCTATTTTCATTCCTTGCCCACATCTGCTACTGTAAATTAAGAAATCCAAATTGGAAACTTTCATCTCTTTGCTCACTTTCATAGCATGGTTTAACAAGCCAAAACATCCTGCTTCAGCAATCATAGTTCATCAAGTAATTGTTGATCAATTGATTTTTCATTTTATGCAAGTAATTTTGTGTAGATAAATGGTAAAACTTTTTTTTTGTACGTGTTCGCTACTTGATCTCCATGCTTCAAATTGCTGTACTCAACTCACTAAAATCCTTTATTATAGTCTCTTTTCCATTTTCTTCCAAAGAGTAATTTTCTCCTTCCATACATCACCATCTAATGGCTTTGTGTTGGTCCCACCATTGGACTGTGTAGGACTTCAATTCGAGACTTGAGAGGCATAAGTTTGACTTTTTTGTTCTCTGGAACCTCCATATATTTGAAGAATTTCCATACAGTGCTAAGCTAATAGAGAAATTGCTCCCAATGCTGTTTTCCATGGAACTCCAGAAATTCGACTTTGTACTTAAAATGGCCCTCCTATGGTCTGTTAGTTGAATCTTTGTTGAGCTCCATCTTGAAAAAAGGGCAGCCCAGTGTACCAGGCTCCCGCCATTGCGGGGACTGAGGAGGGCTAGATGTACACAGCCTTACCCTTGCTTTGCAGAGAGGCTGTTTCCGTGACTCGAACCCGTGACCACCAGGTCACAATGGAGCAACCTTACCCTTTCGCCAAGGCTCGTGAGCTCCATCTTGAAGATTGTGATAAACCCCTCATATAACATTGTCCTGAATTTGGTGTTCGTTTACCTTCTTAAACACATGGATAGTGGGGATTAGGAGGGTTTTGCGTTGCCATTCAAAAAAAGGAGGGTTTTGCGTAACTCCTACACTCCCACTGGTTCATCAAGGTTTTGATGCCCTCAACAAGAGGTTAACTTGTCTCTACTCTTAATTTGAGTCATAAGCTTGTCTTTCTTGCCCTTAGGTACCTCCATATATTTGAAGAACTTTTCATCAATGCTATAAGCCAACAGAGAAATTGATATTGATGTTCATTGAACTCCGGCAATTCAACCTTAGTACAAGTGCCCCACCTATGGTCTGAATGTTAAATCCCCTTGATTGTAATAAATCTCGATTAGCAACTAGTCCTGAATCTTGGATTCATGGATTCCGACTCAGAAATTTTCCCTTTTCTTGCTTAGCACATGATTAATGGGGATTGTGAGTGGCTTATGGGAACCAGCGAACCTGTCCCGCTAGGGTGCTACTCAATAAAGATAACAGGTGTGCCTTTCCCATCACCAATTGGTTTTGGGAAACTTGGTAGCACCACGATCCTACAGGGAGGGGTTTGAACAACTCCTAAAGTTGAAGGCCATCATGAACTAAAGTATTGCTGAAAGCTCACAATATCTTCTTCTTGCTCGATGATAATTTTGTTTCTTGGGCAGAAACGGCACTGATGTTTTGGAGATCAGAATATATTATGGTGAAGTCATTTTTCTGACATTGTCATGGCTTCAACAGTGCCGGACATTCGTCACCGTCACCACCTTTTGTGTTGATGATCAGTTAGGCCAGGGTTTGCTTAAAGTAGAGGGATTTTCTTAGAGGACATTCCTATTATTTAAACATAATGACATTTTTCTCTAAAGGGATTTGCTAGGCTCCATCGGAAAAGGCTGTTCGCTGCTGGTCTGTTGGACATCAGACCAGCCACCTCATGAATGGAGACAAAAGCTGTTGTCTTCACTAACGAGGTGGCTGGTATGATGTGCGACAGACCAGCCACGAAAACCCTTTTGCGATGGATGCTAGCATTTCCCTTCTTTTTTTTCAGCATTTCCAACGCTTTTGTTTTGCCTTTTTTCCTAAAAAAATGAGGGGGAAATGATCCCACTTTTGTTTTGCCTTTTTTCCTAAAAAATGAAGTTACTTTTATGAAAAGAGAAATAAATAGAGTTAGGCATGCAGTAATTTTTCATTAGAATATGAGAGGGAAATGATATTTTCACCTCTTTTTTCCAGCATTTCCACGCAAGTAAGTAGGGAATTGCTAGCATCCATCGCAAAATACATTTCACGGCTGATCTGTTGCATGTCACATGTCAGACCAGCCACCTTGTGGATGAAGACAACAGCTTGTCTCCTCCATCCATGAGGGGGCTGGTCTGACATGCGACAGACCTGCCACCTTGTGGATGAAGACAACAGCTTGTCTCCATCCATGAGGGGGCTGGTCTGACATGCGACAGACCAACTACCTTGTGGATGAAGACAACAGCTTGTCTCCATCCATGAGGCGGCTGGTCTAACATGCGACAGACCAGCCGCAAAATGCCTTTTGTGATGGACCCTAGCAAATCCCATGTAAGTATATATTGTTATATACTAATTTTATCCACAATTCTATGGATAACAATTCGAAACAGATTTCTTTGATTTCGTCCATAAGGTTCTCTTATTCCCCGGCTTTATTCCCCCGGCCTGGCTAGCACAATACCTAGCCCAACCATTCCTTCAGATTGGCGGCCTCATCGATTGAGAACATCGTCAACTGGGAGGATAGCCAAGAACAAAGCCCTTCGCCGCAGGCTGAAGCCTCATTTGTTGGAGAAAATAGTCTGTGTGTCATACTACCGTCACATACATAGTTATAAGTTCGGGTTCGAGAATAACTTGGCGAAGCTAGTGTTAAAAAACTAAAAAATTGCTTATGCTTATTTTTTCTATTTATTAGACATTTACTATAGGGAAGTGATATATCCGCCCCTTTTGATTACTTGGGACACCCAACAGCAGTGTATCAATGACTACTAGAGGCGCTGATGTGCTTCACGTCAGAAGGATTCAATGGGGCCGATTGCCACGTACACTGCTACTGGGTGTCCTAAGTAATGACAAGGGGCGGATATATCACTTCCCTTACTATATGTATTACTTATTTTTCTAAATAAACAACAAAATTTTAAAAAAAATGGCAAATTATTTGTCAAATTCTGATTTAATTCAAAATTGATTTGAAAAATATGAGAATTTTTTAATTATAAGGATTTCATATAGTTGATATGCAGATGGACCATAGCAGATGATGGCTGGAAACTAGCAACAATCTAATACAGACTTTTTACCAATTGAATGTGGATCATTACTGAATTGGGCTCAGAGCTTAGAGCTTGTAATTATAGCTTATTATGATTCTAAAATTGTTATAAAAAAGGACTGACGTAAGACCAACTACGATCAAAGTTAGCGGACTGATTTGGGCAAAACATATTTTACAGTCGGCTCCGTTTATTTCAATATAAAATGGACGTAAAACAAATTTTATGCTCATTTTAGTGTAAAAATGGATGTAAAATTTGTTTTTTTGCCCATTTTACGTCGAAGGAAACACAGCTTCAGCTAAAATCATTCTACATAATATACTTCAAAATCATCATGCAAATAGTTTCCAAATCCCTTCAGGACAATGATCCCCACCTATCAAAGCATAGTAACAAAGTTTGGTTTCAGGAATAAATTGGCGAGGAAAATGTTCAAAAAATAAAATCGGGGAATATCTGGAAAACTTCGGAGAACGAAACCATTTTTCTTTTTTCTATTTACCATATTTTTAATGGTAATAATATATATCTTATTCTTCTAAAAATGACAGTAATAAGCATGTTATAAGCATGCTTGTTAAGTGCATGTTATAAGCATTGAAGGATTGTTTAATAGACTAGAATGACATTTCAGTTTTCATTTCAGATTTCTCGCTATATTTACAAATAATTTATGAGAAATTGATGTACTATTCTCATTTTTTACAGTCAGATAAAATATTCTACACAATATACTGCGAAGTCCATGCTTCAGCAACTGTTGATTGTGCATATAGTTTGGAGTTTGGACACCCCTTCAGGACAATGATCACCACCCATCAAAGCATAGTTACAAAGTTAAATTCGGGAAATGTTTGGAAAACTTCGCAGAACGAACCCATTCTTCTTTCTATTTACTATATGCGCATCTACCATATACCTTGCTTATTCTTCTAAAAAAGACAACAAAAAGCACAGAAGGATTGGTAAGTGCACACGTTTAATAGATTAGGATGAGTTCAGTTTTCATTTCGGATTTCTTGCTATAGCTACAAATAATTTATGAGAAATTGATGTATTATTTGTCTAATTCACTTTAATTCAGAAAATTGCATGTAATTTGAAAAATATGAGAATTTATGAACTATTTAGTATTTTCAAAATTTAAAACAGGGGATTAAAATTTGGGATTTCTTCAATAACTTTTCAATAATTTAGACTTTGTAACTGTGTATCAAGAGAGAGAGAAAAACACAGCAAAAGGAGAAACAAGTGAAACGATTAAAGACTACCTTCAGCTTGGCAACTTCAAGTGCTCGATTTCTCAGCAATGTCAACCTGCTCTTTGAGGGTGCCATAAAGGGTCTGTACAAGATTAAGTAGAAACCGATCCTTCCCATGTTTTGCTAAGAGAGACACTGCCACTGGAAGGTTATCATACATTCCGAGTGGTATAGTAACCTGTAATTTAGACAAATGAGCCAATCAAGATTCTTTAATTTTGTAAGTTAGGTTACTTTGATCTGAAATCAATAAACAAATAGAGTACCTGGCAAAATCCAGACATTCCAGCTATTGCCAGTAAACTTAAGCCTCTGGCACTGAAGGTTTCCAACATAAACGCCTCTGTCAGTAATTTTGGCGGAGGTCCAGGAACTGTAGGGATTGCAAGGACACCATAGTCCTACATGAATTATGAAAACATCTTCAAAAGAAGCATCAGACAATATTAGTATTATGAAAAGTCGATTCATGGGCTGCTGGTTGTGCAGAGGGTGACATTAATAAAATAAGATGGTAAGCGTGATCATAGGGAATAAGTTCGCTAAACAATGTGATAACACACTAGATAATTAATTCTCTACATGTGGGACATATTTGTATGACAATCCTACACGAAGCTCATGATCTCCAGCATTATTCAAAATATCATGGTTTTAAGTGTCGGATAAATATCTTTCAGAAAAAAAGTGTCGGATAAATATCATGGTTTGTATCAGGTTTTCCTTCTACACTTAAGAAGACTTACGAGCAAAATGTGACTTTCATATATACAACAGTTAGGTTAAAGTTCCATAGTCTGGTTTAACAACTAATGTATGTAAGGGAACACTTGTATATGGTGTAGTTGGTGTTGGAACTCAACAGCCTCGGCAATTTGTGCCAACTACAACTAATCAGATCGTTGATATGTTCAAATTTTAGATAATCTCAATTCATGGGAACACATCCACATTACAGAAACATGTTAGATTTGAAGACATTTAAAGAAAGATTGACAAATACCTCATTCAAAAAAAAACAGAGAGAGAGAGAGATTCACAAATACCTCCAGAAGAGCACTTAGAGCAGCATGATGTTCAGTCCTTGCTGTGCCACAGATGTCAATGTTTTCATCGGTTACCCTAAGGGCATCCCAAACTCGTTCTGATATTCCAGGACCTAAATCAGGTTTGACAGTCGTAACCCATTCCCCATGGTTCTTTTTGAATTCATACCTATGTTTCATAATAGAGGCCGTCTCAGCATCAAAACCATCAAACTCGTATAGTAAGGAGTGATGATAAATATTCTGGAAGGCAACAAAGCAACACTGTTCAATTTGTGTGCGCGCGCGTGTGTTGTGTGTGGGTGTGTGTGGGTGTTGGGTGGTGGGGGGGAGATAGAGGATGCCATTTGATTGATTAAGAAGCAAGTAGTTAGGACAGCAACAACCCAAGAAAGTTTTGCTATGTTCATATTAAGTAATAAGGTTTGAGCCACTTCCAGAAGATGCTAATGTTTACGCTCAGCTACTCCATTTTGCTGTGGAATATGTGAAGAATAGGTTTGATGAAGAATCTCATACTAAGAAAGGTAATGTGGGAAATAATAACCAAGGCATATGTGAATAATCATCAATAAAGACAGCAAAATATTTATGACGTGACACAGTAAAGACTCATGTTCGACCCCAAATATCATAATCAAAAATAGAAAAAAGGAACTGCTTCTTCTCAAGTCTAGGAGAAAAGAAAACCCAATGAAGTTTACCTATCTGACAAACTTCCCGCTGTAAACTAGCGAGGAGTGATAAACTCAAGACCGGATGAACCATCATCAAGATGATCTGAGATGCCTTGATCACGGGTAATGGAAGAATATGCCATTTTCAAGAGAAGAAAATTGTTTTGGTACAATTTGAAGGTGATAAGATGGGAAAGAAGATACAACGGTAAGCTAGAAAGAAAAGGTGAAGATGAAGTAAAAAGGAAAAAAAAAGAAAAAGAAAAAGAAAAAGTGAGAAGTAGGCAGGTAGAGGCTACATAAGGTTAAGGGCAAGGAAGAGAGAAAGGGAGATAGAAATTGGGACCTTACGTGGAGTTTACGTGCAAGTGGGCACATTCAGCAGGGACCAAAAAAATTAATGGTCTTTATTATCCATTCCAGTGGGCCCCACTGTACTTTTTTGGCTACACGTTCGCTGCATAGGGACCAAAAAAATTAATGGTTTTTATTATCCATTCCAGTGGGCCCCACTGTACTTTTTTTGGCTACACGTTCGCTGCATGGCCATCCAGCGTATAAAAAACTCCTTAAAGGGAGTTACAAGTCAGAAAATGAAAAGAGGTCAAAATTTGAACTCCCAGTTAAAAAATTAAAGGGAATTCAAAGGGTTGTACAACAACAAGGGGGAACCTAAGGTTTCAAAACAAAGAGGCAAAAAGAAGAAAAAGAAGGCAGAGTGAAATATAAGGCTTTCTCCCAAGTGAAAAGGGGAAATAGAAGTGGAAAGAAGCAAGAGTATTAGGGTTCTAGATAATGATGAAGGTAGGATCAAGAAGGGAAGAAGACGTAAAGAATTGAATGAAGATTTTATGGAAAAGAATAGAAAAGAAAAAGACGATGACAAAAACAGAAATATAAGAAAGAAGAAATAAAAACCCAGGGAGGAAAGAATGGGTCAAAGCATAATTAAGCAGGTACAAACAACTCAATCTTAAATGATAAAAACTACTCTTGAATACTCAAATACAAAAACAGTTAAACATTTAAAAGCCGTCAATTTTGTCACTTCCCACCTTTGAAGCAATACAAAGGCAGATGAGAGCGCCATCAAGGATGGCACTGCAAACTCTTGATTTTCACCACAGTTCGCCATAAAATACTTTAAACTCGGAACTTTATCACTAACATAGTCCCCAAGGTTTGTATGGTTAACAATTTCGCCTGCAATACAGGAGATCATAAGAAACTACATTCACTTCGTCACAAACAAAGATCATCAGGTACTGAAACGCTTCAATAGTGACATGATAATAAAAGATAAATAGTGGAAGAGAGAGAACTTACTTCCAAACAACTTTTCTACAGACTTAATAAGAACTTGAGCAACTCGGTCACTTGGAATACTCAGAAGTTGGAAACAGTCATCTGCGATAATAATATGACTAGGTGGCACAGGATCCACATCAGGTATTGGCAACAGCACATGACCTACTCGATTCAAGATCACGGGATCCCTAGCAAACCATCCTAGATGGAAAATGTGTCAAAAAAGGCAAAGGAGATGCGAAATAATATTGGGGGTAGGGAGCTATGACATGATAATCCTACATTAGCATAAAAATTCAGCATGAGCATAAGAAAATTCCTAAGATAAAGAGCCTAGTGCAAGTATGGCATTTTATCCTCGAGCGACATATAAGTAAGATACACATGTTGACTAGGCTAGGGGTGCAACTCGGGTCGGGTTGGGTCGGGTTGAAGCCAACCCGAACCTGACCCGACCCGACCCAATCCAAGATTTTAAGCTTAAAAAATAAAAAAATTATTAAAAATGTGGGATTTCACTCGGGTCGGGTTGTCCAAGCCCTCGACCCGAACCCGATCTCAACCCCGGTTGAGAAAACTCAGCCCGAACCCGAACCCGACATGAACTCAACCCAACCCGACTTTTTTTCGGGTTGAACCCGACGGGTTCGGGTTGTGCCCGCCCGAGTCGCACCCCTAGTCTAGGCTGATATTTTTCAAATTAAATTTATGCATGACAAGCTCCAAGGGCAGTACAACTATACTAAAAAATGCAGATAAAGGAAAGCATATAATGTTGGTTCAAAGGCGAAAAATAAGGTTTTAAATTTTGGGTTCGGTTTCGTTTGGCACAAAAATAGAAATATTTCCATTTCGATTGAAATTTTGTTAGAAATCTTGTAAAATCACGGAAACATGTAGAAACATATTCAAATGTTGAAATTTTAAGATGAAACTTTGGAAAACGCTAGTAAGCATAAATCCATACTTAGAAAGCATCACACAAGAAGGAAAGCCATCCATAATGGCTTAATAACATAGAACACCAAGGGACGGCATTGCATTGCACATGTCTGGAACTGTAATGAAGTATAAGAAAGTACAATGAACAGGCTCCCCTCTAAGGACACCGACTCTTTGTTAATATTATGCAAATAGCTTTCTACGATGTAAATCATAACACCTTTCCATTTTTTGTCGTCCCAACCATTTCAGTCGAATTTTGGGAATTTCAGGAACTTCGATCGAATTTCGGAAATTCCGGTTGAATTTCGGTCAAATTTCGAGAATTTTGGTCGGAAATAATGACATGGAAGGAATTCATTGAGATTCCGTTTCGGTAGGGATGAAAACAGAAACATTTCGGTTGTTTCGGGGGAATTTAAAACCATGGTGACAAATGAAATGAATGAATATTTGGTGGTGCATAAGCAAAGGCCTTCAAGAATCCATACTTAGAAAGCATCACATAAGAAAGAAAGCCATCCATAATGGCTTAATAACATAGAACACCTAGTGACATGCAGTACTGCATTGCACATGTCCGGAACTGTAAAGTCAATATAGAAGTACAATGTAATGAAGTATAAGCAAGTACAATGAACAGGCTCCCCTCTAAGCACACCAACTCTATGTTAATATGATGCAAATAGCTTTATGCGATGTAAATCATAACACCTTTCCATTTTTTGTCGTCCCAACAATTTCGGTCGAATTTTGGGAATTTCAGGAATTTCGATTGAATTTCGGTCGAATTTCGAGAATTTTGGTCGGAAATAATGACGTGGAAGGAATTCATTGAGATTTTGTTTCGGTAGGGATGAAAACATAAACATTTCGGTCGTTTCAGGGGAATTTAAAACCATGGTGACAAATGAAATAAATGAATATTCGGTTATGCATAAGCTAAGGCCTTCAAGAATTACTTTAAAAAAAAATTCAAATCAGGTCCAAAGTTGCTTCAGAGCCCCGGAGTGAAATAGCATAAACAACATAGCCTTGAAATATGCATGCATATGCCTTCATTCGGCTACAACATTCCACGACGGTGTGTGGGGACATGAAAATTGTTGACGAATGCCATTTGAGAGGCAAAAATAAATCAAAACTCTTGAGAGGTGCACTCAACCCCATCTTTGCTTCATAGATGCAAGAATAAATATAAAAAAATTGAGATTAAATAACTCTTTGAAATATTACATACTAGCCGTTAGTGTGAGATCTTGATGCTGACATGCTATGATACCAGGTGAAATATGAATATATGAGACGGAGAGGAAGATACGAAACAAACAGTGGAGGATAGGATGTAATGTGCCCATTCAAAATGAATCAAATATAAGGGTTTACAATGACAAACATACTCATGTACAAATTACAAAAATGCCCACAATGAGGCAATTTTAACCTTTTCTAACCAAGATTTGGTGAATGTTGATGACAATTGATTCTTTTTCATCATGAAAAAAAGTAAAATTTCTACAAGTAAAAATGGGCTTACACTTCCTACTCGATGAAGTAGATAAAGTTATCTACTCCGTCGGTAGAAACACAGTGGACCCACATTGTTTGGATGATCCAAAGCATTCATTTGGTGGGCCCTGACATAGATAGGGTGTGCCCAAAAATCAGCTCCATAGGATCATCCTAACCCTTCGATTTGTAGAGGTTAAAAATGGACAGAATTGTGGAGGTTTATACCCGTCTGTTTTAACCTCCACAAATTGAAGGGTTGGGATGATCCTATGGAGCTGATTTTTTGGGCACACCCAATCTATTTCATGGCCCAATCAAATGAATGGTTTGCATCACCCAAACAATGTGGGCCCTCACTATATTTTTGGCCGGTCGAGTAGATAACGTATCTACTCAATCGAGTAGGAACATCTCTCTCTATAGATATATACACACACACACACTGTAATTTTAGCAATATTTTCTGAAATTAACACTCACCAAGTGGTATTTAGTATTTACTATCTCGAAGCAATGAATAAATCGAAGAGTTTGGTTTCTTAATAGGTAATAGATACATGCTAATTATTGAACAGTCAATTTAAGTTCAATCAACAAATGTAGACACTAGCTTCAGTGATTAATAAGTTGTTTCAGATTGTATTAAAAAAAAGGGAATGCTATTTATATGCTGAAGGAATTGAAAATTTTGTTTCTGGATTTGACACAAGGAAAGTATAATACAATAAGACTGTCCACAATAATTATTGAACTAGAAAATGTGGCCATACTGGATCATTAATTCAATAAATTTGAGTATGTTTGAAATGCAGGAGCGCTGGAAGTCAAGGTGTAAAGTTACAGAAAAGCTTTATTCCTAGGTTATCCACCCAAAACTAATTGAATTGAAGACTCATACTAGTTCCTTACCAACAGTATCAAAGCTCTGAGCCATAGGAATAACACCACTGGTAGAAACAACTGCATGTGAAGGCCGAAATCCAAAAATTCCACAGAAAGCTGCAGGCACCCGTACACTTGCTCCCGTATCAGTACCTGTAATATAGCGTCAAGAACATAGCGAAAGAACAAACATGAACCATCACATTACGACTATTCCTTGTATTTATTAAGAGTGGATTCTTAGCAATAATTGGGAAGGATCATTAGGCAGCAAATAAAACTATAATGTCAATGTTTCCTTGTAGATAATTATCACTGCCTTAATGCAAGAGTATAGGAGAAGAACAAAGATATAATAGAGAAAAGAACATTTCATAATCCAAACTAATCTCCAAAACTCAGTATAGAATGTAAGATTTGTTTTTCTAATGGTAGTATAGAATGTAAGAAATTGTTCGATGTAAGTGCATTGTCCGACTTTGCCATTAAAAAAAAAAGTGCATTATCCAACTTTTTTTCGACTTCATTTTCCCATGCTCTTATAAGGATGAATGGTACTATGGGGTGATGAGCAGACATAATCCAGAGCTCATCAGATCAACAATCAAACTCCTAACTGATAACTTTCTCCAATACACACAATGCACTAAACACCCCAGTAATGCTTATTCAAGGACAGATTTACAACTAGGAAAGGTCGAAAAACAGGGACAGAGCAACAAAAGGTAGAATCTCCCCTAAGGCTTGCTGAGAAACAGAGGAATGGGTAATGTGGCATATCAGATATGCATCAACTACGGCTTTGAAAAGATAAGTGTACAAACTGGATCAAAGATAATTTGCAAGTCAAAGTGGAGAGCTTAAAAGAGAGACATCTCATAAGTATTCTTATAGAACTTAAGAATATCAAATATGCATCAACTATGGCTTTGAAAAGATAAGTGTGCAAACTGGATCAAAGATAATTTAGAAGTCAAAGTGAAGAGCTTAAAAAAGAAAAAAAACTCAAGTATTGTTGAAGAACTTGAGAATACCAACCCACTACTCTTGCGAAGTGTATTATGTTTATTAGTTAGTATTTCATGCAAATTACTATTTGTTTTATATTTGATAGGGTTAATCATTAGGATGAACCTAGTTGCACTTTTCGTAATTATACTAACATAATTACTATAATATACCCAGTGGCACTCTTTGTAATTATACTTAACAGATTATTGCAAATATACAAATTCCTGTGTTTGGGGGTAACCTATGTGAATTTTCTCCTTTGTTCTCTTCACTTTCTCTCCTGTTCTTACTTTTCTTCAATACAGAGTGTTCTTGAATGTTTTATCTGAACTTCAACAACTATAATATTGTGCTTAAAGACACAATATTTATTTGAACACAGAATTTCACAACCTCAAAGTTTCTAATATATAATGTCAATTTTTTTTTAAATGGTAGCATATTTCATTAAAAGAAAAAGGGAAGACCATCGTAGTTAACCCAAAACATACAAAGAGAATTAAAAGGAAGACAAGGAAAAAGATACAAGCAATAAAACAACATCTCATGAAGGGAGGAAATCAAACAGCTCCAACCCCAACCTCCCCACCCCATCCCCAGCTAGTCTACCCGCCTCATTATCGGAAGATCTTCTTATATGCTCGAATATGATTGACGACCATTCCACTCTATCTTGGATCTCATAAAAAAGGTGAGTAAATCTCCGAGGGGGGACGATAGAGCCTCTAAGCCACCAAATAACATTGAGGGAGTCTCATTCCACGAACACCCTGTCCGTATATAATGTCATCCTATGAGCACATTCCATCATAGATATCAATAGCACACATTAACAGTTTAACACTAAACAAAGTTACAAAATTACACAGCGTAAGCATTTGGATCTCTAATGACCTATTTGGGTTGGCAAGAAAAGTTACGAAAAGTTGGGAAAAGAAAATTGTTTCCAACTTCCCCTCCTTTTTTGGTGTTTGGTAGCACTTGGAAAGGACTAGACCATTTCTTTATCTAGAAAAAATAAAAATAACTGCATTTTCAGCCAAAACTTTCCAATCTAGGAAAAAGGTCAATTCCAAGCAAAATTTTTATAAAAGGTCAGATTTCCAGGACCACTTGGAAATTTTTTGGGATCACTCTCCTATATGAATTTTCTCTTCTCTCCTCACTCCTTTGGCCTCTCTTCTTCCTTTCTTCTCCTGTTTCTCTCCTATTCTTACTCTTCTTCAATTCAAAGTGTTCTTGAATGATTTCTTTGGACTTCAACAAGTATAATATTGTGTTTAAAGACTATTTATTTGAACACTTAACTTCACTACTCCAATGTTTCTAAACCAGCCAATTTAGCGATAAAATAGGAAGAAAAAGCAGAGAAAGGACAGCAAATAGAGATGATATAGTGTGGAGGTGGAGTCAGTACCTGACCAGATTAATATGTAGCGGTACAGAATGTAGTCAATTTGATATGAAAGTTATAGACATGGCAAGTTACATAATACCATGGAAAATCTTTTATGTTACTATAGGAAGTATTTGACAAAGCACCCACATAAAAAACAATCACTTTGATATGGAAGTTGTAGTAGACATGGCAAGTTAGACAATACTTTCTTATTGTGTTCCATGGAAAATATTTTATGTTTTTATGTTTTTATAGAAAGTATTTGCCAACTCATCTACATAAAAAACAATCACCAACCTGCACAAAAATCTCACCTAAAGAGAAATCTACAAGCTTTGCAGAAACTGCCACAGCAGAACCACTAGATGATCCTCCAGGTATCCGATCCGGAGCGGATGGATTAGTAGGGGTTCCATAATGCTTGTTTTCGCCATCCATACTGAAAACAAAAAGTCTTTAGGGTTATATAGATTCAGACATATGATGCGAAACACTCAAGAGCATCTATAAATGAAATTTTAAGTTACTAATGTTTCTAATCCAAACCTGTAGGCCATCTCATCCATGACAGTTTTACCAACACATGTGGCCCCACCTCCTAAGATGGCTAAAACAGCGGGAGATGTCGACATGGCAGCTTCATGAGTCCTTGCCCAGTCTGGATTACCAAATCCAGTCACATACCCCTTGATGTCAAATCTGCAAAAACAAAATTAGCAACATTTAGGATGTAGACAAATAGAAAATTTCCCTGAAATGAAACCAAAATTAGGAGTCCAACATTTATTATTGAAATTAAACCACTGTACCAGCTCAAGTAAAACCAGGCTAGACACAACAGTTAGCAGCGCATGAGACTTCATAAATAGAAGGCCAAATTTCCTCATAACAATTTATGCACTCTTATAATTCAAAAAAAAAAAAAAAACAATTCATTCACTCTTATAGTCTTATTTATTTTTCCAACAATAAATTTACTTTTCCTCATGTCAAATTTACCTCAGAAGTAATCATGCATTAACTAAGCCACTAAAAATGTTCAACATTATTGAGCAGATTAGCTCTATCAGCCTGTCAATTTTTCTGCATAATATCAATTAGAGCAGAAACCAAGATTACAACCTTATGCTATCAAAGTAAGAGTTGTTGATTCATATAAATAGGTATTTGGAGTTTGGAGTATCAAAAAAAATGATAAAGAAGATGCATTTAATTAAGTAATTTGAATTTTCATTGGTAGGGTATTATCATAATTTGTACATTTGATGTTCTTAATAAAGACTGAGTTAATGAGAGATATAATTAACCTCATTAACGTATTACACTAAGACGTGCATCCTTTTCACCTCCTTTCACACACTCCTCATTATATACTTGGTATTAAAACATTTTTCTCAATCTTGCTTTTGCCTTCTACATTCTCCACAATCAAACTATAGATTCTAGATGTCAAAAGCTTTCTGCTGGTGGATTCATTGTTGAATAGCCCTTTGTTGGCATTGTATGACCACACTGCTGATCTGAATACAGATTATATGAAATCTAACATAGAGGACATAATGAAGGGTTGGTAGTAGTTTTATTTGCACTCTTCTAATCATTAAAAAAAAAAAATTTATTCACTCTTATTGTCTTATTTATTTTTCCAACAATAAATTTACTTTTCCTAATGTCAAATTCACCTCAGAAGTAATCATGCATTAACTAAGCCACCAAAAATGTTCAACATTATTGAGCAGATTAGCTCTATCAGCCTGTCAATTTTTCTGCATAATATCAATTAGAGCAGAAAACAAGATTACAACCTTATGCTATCAAAGTAAGAGTTGTTGATTCATAGAAATAGGTATTTGGATTTTGGAGTATCAAAACAAATGATAAAGTAGACGCATTTAATTAAGTAATTTGAATTTTCACTGGTAGGGTATTATCATAATTTGTACATTTGATGTTCTTAATAAAGACTAAGTTAATGAGAGATATAATTAACCTCATTAACCTATTACACTAAGACGTGCATCCTTTTCTCCTCCTTTCACACACTCCTCATTATATACTTGGTATTAAAACATTTTTCTCGATCTTGCTTTTGCCTTCTACATTCTCCACAATCAAACTATAGATTCTAGATGTCAAAAGCTTTCTGCTGGTGGATTCATTGTTGAATAGCCCTTTGTTGGCATTGTATGACCACACTGCTGATCTCAATACAGATTATATGAAATCTAACATAGAGGACATAATGAAGGGTTGGTAGTAGTTTTATTTGCGAATTTTTGCTTATAAATGCGCACTTAGATTGCACCTTTAAGTGCCCAAGTCCACACTCATCCAAGAATAAGTGACTGGTGTTAGGAGAGTTATAGTTGTTTAGTTTCACTAGAACTATTTCAAAATGGAGTTCAAATCATTTAATTTGAAATGGAGTTTATGTTAAGGTGTAGGGGAGATGTATATTTATGTAAGGCCTTAGCACCATCGAAATGGAATGCTGATTGAATGAATGAAAAAATGACTTTTCTGAAACATGTTTGCAAATGTGGGGTCTGATGCCTTCTTCTCCAAGGTGAGACGCCTTGTACCAAAGTGAGATGCCTAGGACTTGCTTGTGTGACTAGCATGTCTTTTTTAATTATCTGGTTACAGGTATTTAGATATGCTACTTTCTGCTTAGTTCTTGTGTTCTTCCATTTGATTGTGTTAGATCTAGAACTCTGTTTTTTCTGTGATTCTAAAAAGTTTTGTGCTTCTCTTTGACTATCCTACGTAGCTAATTGTGCATGGAGTTCCCTGTCAACCCAAAAGTCTCAGACACGTTTGATTGTGCCCTTGGTTAAAGTAATTAACACGAACTTCAACGGCACCCAACAGAGCAAACCTCAACCTAACGTATGTTGTTTTCTTATAGATGCGGAATAAATGTTTCTGATGCCAATAGAAGCGGATTAAATGTTTCTGATGCCAAGAAACTTAGCTTGGGACTGCAATGATCTTAGTTCATTGACTGTGAGGATAAATTGGTGGGAATGAAGAGAGACTCTCTCAGTATCATTGATTGGGATAACATGGCGAATAACAAAGCTAGGTGTATGGAGGAATATTCTGCCTAAACCTTGAACTAAAATGAAGACTTAGAGGAGGTTTGTGTCATTGACACCTCTAGGGAAGCAAATTCTACCAAAAGACGGTCTGTCTAACAGCAGAGCTGAGTTTCCATCATAGGAAATGCCATTAGGATTTTTCTAATAGGAGAGCAGAGCTTCCATCATAGGAAGTTCCATTAGGGTTTTTTCTAATAGGGTTACATCATAAGAAATGATAATAGGGAAGCCTAGTATTTCTATCTTTTCGCGATAAAATCCAAATTTATCCATCCAAAAAAAAACCCCTTAAAACTATGCTTTTGAGAATGTATTCAAGAAATACAATATGCATATTATGTAAAGATCTAAAGGGTATAATTTTAAAAGTCTCAAGTAGTTAGACTTGTTTCATTGGAACATGAAGATGATGAAGACTGGATTGAACTCATCCAGCCATTTGATCAAATGGGTATTTTCTATTTAAAGAGGAATAAGATATGAGAGTGGATAGTGAGTTCATAAAATCCAAATTTATCCATGTTAGAGTAAATAGGTCAAGCAAGAGTTTGCTTGAAGCATTACACCCAAGGTATCTAATTTGGAATACCAAGTTTGTTGCCTTCAGCCCCTATATATATTAGATACACTAGGGTTTTAATAGGTTAGTGGGCTCTAGCCCAAATAGGCCCACTACACCGGTCCATTATTTTATTGGGCTTATATTAGAACATACATGGGTTATATTATATACCCAACAATCTCCTCCTATGTTCTACATATAGCACAATCCAATAGATAGATAGTGTAATGTTCACAACAAATTATTGAATCATCCACATCACCATATGGTTTATATCATAAAAGATCTGTAATCCAACTGAAAACACGAATCCTTTTATGACAAACCAAGAGTTTTAGATATACAACAAGCTAAACTCAACCAAAAGGTAGTTTCACATATAAGTGAACCCCACTGATCTTAGAGGAATTCATTCATGGGGTATGATTCTCATCAAGATCCAAAATAAAGTTCCACAAAAAAGTGAACTCTATACATACTGAAATAAAAGCATAGTCTTTATGACTTTAGAAGATTTAAGTAAGTCATCTTCATCAAAGTCCAAATCAAGACAAGCTCCTCCTTTTTCGCCAATCCCTGTGAATTACCAAATATGGATTTCATAAAAATGAATCCAATCATTTGTGTAAAATACTAAAGTATCTAGTTCTACCTAAAGAAGAACTTAGTACAATTCCATAATTCACGAAAGTATCTAGTTCTACCTGAAGAAGAACTTTGTACAATTCCAAAATGACTGAAAAAGTATCAGTATCACTCTCACCATAAGCATCATTGTCAAGTTTCAATAAAGAACAAGACCTAAACAGCTTCTTTTGCAAATAACCATTCCTAATTGTCAAGTTTCATTAAAGAACAAGACCAAATAGTTTCTTTTGCAAAGAACCATTTCATGTTTCTTTTTGGAATGTTACAGTCATCTTATCCATATTTGAGTTAAGATGTATCATCAAGTTTGGAATGTACAACCTTTCCCAAAAAGGACATGTAATCAAATGTGGAATGACACACAACAACTGGAAACATAGTCGAAATATATCAAGTGTCTATCTTGGCCAAAATGGAGATTCGAAGATTCAAAATAACATGGATGTAGGTTAAGTCCTGTCTATATAGACTTTAACCCCATCTCCCCCACAGTTTTGAATATTCGATCTTTGGTCAGCCCCTATATGAGAGCATCGGTCATAGTATCATTCGATTTCGTATCAATCAAAGTGATAATCTCGTGTTCTTGAGATAATTCAGCATGGTATGTTCAGCCCAAGATATCTCCTCTTACCATGAAAGAGTGAGTTCGTCACAACCATAGTTGTAGCTTGAATATCACAGAACACACTGAAGGATCTAATCCTTAACGGGGCAGTGGAATGTCCATAACCATAATTAGATTCTTTTTCTCTTCTACTTCATTTGCAACTGAAGTGAGAGCATAAAGTTCCAATTCGACTTCCACACAACAGCAGTAGATTTGTTGTCCCCTAATTCTGATCCCCATGATTCATCAGAATATCCTTATAGGATAGGATGGCCACCATAACAAAGAGCATAATCTTGAGTACCCTTAAGGTATCTCATCAGCCTCGTAAAGGCATCCCAGTGCTCATGGCCAGGATTACTAGTGAAACAACTCAGCATGCCAACTGTAAAGGCTATGTCTAGCTTAGTGCAACACAAAACATACATGAGACTACCAATCAGTTTAGAATAATCTAACCGACTCACTCTGTCTCTTCCTTAGAGATCAGCTTCTTGATATAATCAAAATGGTGTCTCAATCGGTTGGCACTCACTGCATCCTCAAAAGGAAAGTAGTTTTTCATATAATGGGCTAGGCCAAGGGTGATTCCTTGCCTTTCAAAACTTACTTTCATACCAAGAATGGTGTTAACAACACCCAGATCTTTTCATGTCGAATTCTTTACCCAAGGTTAGATTCACATTACTCATCACAGAGAGAGATTGGAAACAAGAATCAACATCTACATACAAGCAAATAATCATGACCGTATTCGACACAAAACGATAGTATAGGCATTTATTCGAGTAATTTGTCAGAAACCCAAAGCTCTTTACTACTTTGTCAAATTTTTTTTTTATGCCACAATTTAGTTACTTGTTTAAGACCATAACAAACTTTGTATAAGCACATACAAATATCTACTTACAGCCCATAGTCTTAGTCTCTTTTGGCAAATCGACTAGCTGTCAAGTTAGATTTTCTAACAGAGAGCTCATTTCATCATGAATGGCTTCTGCCCACAACATAGAGTCCCTAGATCTCATCACTTCCTGATAGGATGATGGATCATTCTCCAATTGGTAGGTCACAAAGTCCTCACCAAATTCTTTGGTACTCTATCACATGGAGGAGCATATGGAGATTTAGGATGTGATTTGCAGTCAAAGCTGCCTCTCCCCAAATGCAACTAGGCATACCAGCTGACATTAACATGGAGTTTAACACTTAAGTTAACGTCATGTTCTTACACTCAGGTATGCCATTTGATTGAGGCGTGAGAGGAGCAGTAGTTTCAAGGATTACGCCCTGAGAGGCACAGAATTCCTTGAACCCTGTCAATGTGTATCTTCTCCTTCTCTATCACTCCTAACTCTCACACTTGTCAAATGTAATTGACATATATAATGGTATCTTATGAGTATTAATAAGTTAGACCATTTTCTGATAGTGCACATGTCTCAATCGGTTGTGTAACAACTTAGGAGCAATTAGCGATGAACTATTCTAACTAACAGTCTCATTATCTAAACTCAAATCAAACATACCATCTATCAAATATGCACAATCAAAATAGGATGAGTTAACAATCAAAGTTACTCTACCACACATAAATGAAGTACATATGCCAGCATAGTCAAACAGACTAATAGAAATTAAATTCTTTAGAAAGAGTGCACCTGATTGGCGAATCACAAGAACCCAATCCGAGAACCGAATCGAACCGCGAAGAATTCGACCAATGAGGACCAATGAGAATTTGTCCATGAAATTTCGCTCCACAAGAATTTGGC
The DNA here is from genome assembly GCF_043159265.1 of Tasmannia lanceolata. Classification (NCBI taxonomy): domain Eukaryota; kingdom Viridiplantae; phylum Streptophyta; class Magnoliopsida; order Canellales; family Winteraceae; genus Tasmannia; species Tasmannia lanceolata. Next base: position 30,567,717 of record NW_027518679.1, read on the forward strand.
CACAATATTTTGCACCAAACAGATTCGACACCAAGTATTGGAACTCCAAGATTCGGCAAAGCTACAAGTGTTTTGGCCACAAGGGACTAGGAATCAAAGGATCCCCCCAACAAGAGTACTCGGCCACAACTTTTACCGAAAAAAGAGTTCGTCCAAACAAGGTTTGAGGAAGGCAAAACCACGGCCAAATTGGATCTGTGGAAGAATACACCCACGCTCAAATCGACCCCCAAAAGACCCTTGAAATTGTCGTGTCTTTATTTCCACCATGATCTGCCCAACTATGGCTGAATTCTACCAGGCTTCAAAAGGAAAAAAATAGAGCAACAGATGTCCTCTTTTTATGTTCAAAGAGACCAAGAATTCCAACGGTGCTTTTGCAGAGATCCACCACCAAACAATAGCAAGGGTTTCCCAATTCAAAACAATCGATTACCTTTTTGCCTTCTCTGTTGAGTGAAAAGCACGTTGCAAAACCCACGTTTGGTTATCTTTCTTGAACCCAGAAACGTGAATCTAATTTGTTGGTCCCCTCTAATAAACGAAAAACTGAATTCGGCTATGGCCTGTGTCCAATTGCACCGACCATCTGAAAGAGAGTAACCCCCTTTAAAATTCAATTCCCAAAACAGTGTGAATACGTGATGGGGTATACGAGAGAGAAAGAGGCTATCGACCTCTTCTTGGTCTTGATTCCAACGAGTGAAATAACCCACGATCCAAACTTGGAGGGAAGAAAACCCACGGCCAATCTTGAAACCCACGTCCAAAGCCGAAAGAGGGGAGAAACTCACGCCAAAAACCAATGGAAGAAACCCATGTCAATTCGATTTTGTTTCTGTGTCAAACGTGAATCCAATACGAGAGATAGAGGCTTCTAATCAAACGAATAAAAATTAGGGTTCATAATGCTTCAAGATTGTTAGAGTAAATAGGTCAAGCAAGAGTTTGCTTGAAGCATTACACCCAAGGTATCTAATTTGGAATACCAAGTTGTTGCCTCCAGCCCCTATATATATTAGATACACTAGGGTTTTAATAGGTTAGTGGGCTCTAGCCCAAATAGGCCCACTACACCGGTCCATTATCTTATTGGGCTTATATTAGAACATACATGGGTTATATTATATACCCAACAATCCATACAAAAAACCCTAAAATGGGAATATTCTAAAGGGTATAATTTTAAAAGTCTCAAGTAGTTAGACTTGTTTCATTCGAACATGAAGATGATGAAGACTGGACTCAAGTAGTTAGACTTGTTTCATTCGAACATGAAGATGATGAAGACTGGATTGAACTCATCCAGCCATTTCATCAAATGGGTATTTTCTATTTAAAGGAAATAAGATATGAGAGTGGATAGTGAGTTCATAAAATCCAAATTTATCCATACAAAAAACCCTAAAATGGGAATATTCTAAAGGGTATAATTTTAAAAGTCTCAAGTAGTTAGACTTGTTTCATTGGAACATGAAGATGATGAAGACTGGATTGAACTCATCCAGCCATTTCATCAAATGGGTATTTTCTATTTAAAAGGAAATGAGATATGAGAGTGGATAGTGAATTCAAATTCAGAAAACAAGAGAAAAAAAAAATGAAAGGGAATTGAATTGTAAGTAAATGAGAAGGAGAAACTTACATGTCTTTAACGGCAAAAGTGAGAGCGTGTAAGGGGAGTTGGGGAGAGTCTGATGGAGGTGGCAATATCAACTTTTGAATGAATGCTCCGAAATCCTGTCTTCCCATCTCCCCTTTCTCACCCATTCCTCTCTATCTTTCTACTGCTACTTGAACGGCTAATAAGAGAGGAGGATAAAGAGAGGGCGGGTAATATCAACATAAGGGTGTGCATAAGGACGATTTTGCCGCCCTTCATCTGTTGAAAGGACGGGAGTATGATAGCTCAATGGATGAATCGGGAAGGTGAAAAGACTTTGAGAGACCAATGTGGTAATTTTACTAGTCAACTTGGTGGTTATACTATGAAAGCTTGTTGTGTACCTTCTGCTTTACATTATATTTTTTTTTCTTCTTTTGCTGGAGAATTCTAGGGAACATAGTTACAAGAAACTTAGATGGGAAGCCCCAAAAACTCGCTTATGAAGCTAAGTTCTTCCTGTTTACCAAGTTTAGGGAAAGCTCACTCCAAGTAACCTTCCGACGTGTTTTCTCTTAATTAAGAGTACATTTCCTGTTGAGATTAGACGATGAAATTTTCGCCCCTGTAGGATAATGCGCCCACTGTTAACATGATTTGACGTCAAAAGGCGTTCCACAATTCATGTTAAAAGGGGTTGTGTTATCCTATAGGCGTGAAAAAAGCATCTCACAATTATTTATACGTGAAAGAATGTATTCTCTTTTTGATAGTGATGGAGTGCATTTTAAACTTGAAAACTCAAGTTTCTACTGAAATTATGTAGATCGTTTTTCAAAAACTCAACATTAAATATACATGAATAAAACATATGAAATTGTAAATTCATAAAATTTATAATCTTCTTTTCTACAAGTAATCCTAACCTATATGAACCCTTCCTCCCTAACCTAGGATAAACCTACTTTTTCTATGTACTTATTCACTTCCAATGTGGCTTCTTAGTTCTTCCATGCTTCATATTGACTTTTAATGACGCTTTCCACACATTTTCTCTTTACTTACGGCCACGTTTGGATGGCCACAAGATTTAGATTTAGATTTCTCACATTTGGAGTTGAGATTTTGAACTGGATCAGATCCTTAGATTTCCAAATCAGCTACAACAATGAAAATCCGATTTTCAAATCTGTTCTGCAAAATATTATTTGGAAATCAATATTTGTGGCAATTACCTTCACCCTCGCTGCTGCTCGAACTTGCTGCAGAAGCAGCAAGACGTCTCTCTCTCTCTCTCTCTCTCTCTCTCTCTCTCTCTCTCTCTCTCTCTTACAGCATGAGCATGGGAATGATTGATGTATTTTTTATCGAAAACTCAAATCTAAATCCGAATACAAAAACACGAGGTATACAAATGTGGCCTTAGAGTTTTCGTTTTTCGCTTCGCACATTCTCTCTTTTCTAAACCCCTCACATTCCACTTTCGCCGCATTTGCATCCCACTCTGGCAACTATGTGATGGAACACTTTGGCTAATTTTGATAATCATTTTTCATGTTCCTATTTTTGGAACTTCAGAATCATTTTCAAGAGTTTAGCATTCTTTCTGAATGAATTTGAAAACATAACCACATTAGATAACTTACATATTCGAAGTTCAGGATCATTTGAAAGAAAAAGAGCAAAAGCGACTCCATTTCACTCCAAAAATGTAAATTGAAATGTGCTTGAAGAACTCCAGGCCAAATAATGCCTCCAGAAAATAGTGTTTAACTAAATGCCATTTTTTAATATTTCATTCTTTAGGACTAGAATTAGAGAATCGCTTCAAAAATGATTACCAAATACAGCCTACAGAGTCTGGATAGAACATTTTCTGCCCAATATATGTTCAATGGTGCTAAATTTGATAAGAAATTTAATGAAAATGGTATTCACCCTCCACCTTTAAGATTTTACTCGTAAAGAAAATTGCAATCTCTTTTTCTCAATCTCTCATATATATATATATATATATATATATATATATATATATATATATATATATATATATATATATATATATATATATATGTGAGGAATAAGATTGTACGCTCGACCGTACCTAAAGTTAGGTACGGTAGAGTGCCAAATCACATGGGTCCCACATTTTTGGTGAGCATCTAAACCATTCATTTGCAAGGCCCCATCATAGATAGGGTGCATACCAAAAATCAGCTCCATAGGATCATCCTAACCCATCCATTTGTGGAGGCCAAAATGGACAGACAGTGTTTGTCCACAAATCTGCCCATTTTGGCCTCCAGTTTTGGAGGGGTTAGGATGATTCAATTGTGCTGATTTTTGGTATGCACCCTATCTATGATGGGGCCTTGCAAATGAATGGTTTAGATGCCCACCAAAAATGGGGGACCCATGTGATTTGGCACTCTACCGTACCTAACTTTAGGTACAGTCGAGCGTACAATCATTTTCCTATATATATATATATATATATATATATATATATATATATATATATATATCTTAGATCCTTGCAAGTTGCAACATGCTAACGGTATTTTTAAAAACCAAGCTCATTAGCTGGAACAGCCCATCATTTAAACATAAAGATAGCCTTCCTTTTGTTGTTTATTATATGCTAGAAATGTCGTTTTTATGGGAGGTCCTTGGTGCAAGATTCAATCCAGATTTTTGTATTAAGTGATGTTTAATGCACGAAAAATTACCAAAAATGGCCTCTATCATGTGCCCAACCCCCATCAAAGATAGCTCTTTTTTACCATGTCAAGCAGATCCTGCATGAATGCAATCAAAACTACCTTGGAATTCTTGATATTCCACCCGCCCTGGTAGCTGAAATGAGACAGAGAACTCCCCTTGTTAGGCCTAAAATCGGTAACAGATACGGCAATGACGTAAGAGCTGAGCTGGAGGACCTGAGGAGCTGAAGTAAAGGAACTGAGTCCTGCACAAGAGCGCACGAGGTCAGAAGACCAACCCGGAGTCGTTGCTCCGGACGGGCCCTTCGACACTCAAGTTAATATGAGCAGGAGTGCAGAGCCAAAAATTTAAGAATGGTAGATTAGAATTCATTATCCTTCACTTTGAGCCTAGAGAGGCTTTTTATAGAGGGAGGCCTGGGGTGGTTGAATTACCTATCCCAGGACAGGTGTCGGCCTTTCTGTGGGTTTAGGTTTACCTACTCTCAGGTAATTATCGGATTACCCCTGGGCAAGTGTTGATTTCGTGGTGGGCCCTTCCGGGGCCACGTGTCGACAGCTCATTAGTTGCTGTTTTTCGTACCCCATCACCCCTGAAGGGCAAAGAGTCTGTGTTTGCATCTCAAACACTAGATTGTTTCTTACTACCAATTTTTCACCCGTCGTCGATTCCCCTTTTATTGTCACTCGCCCACTGGACTCGACTTCAATACTGAACTCATCTGCCATAAGAAAACACAGAAGAAGCTCAGTGACAATTGTAAGAGATCAAACAACAATCCAGAGGCAGATAATAATCATAAGAAGAACGTGGTCTTACGAGATGGGATTGATCAAGACTCCAGAAAATTAACAAAAACTAAAACTTATAGAGGCCCACTTCAAAATATATAAGGATGTGTTAATAAAGAGAAGAAAAACATCTGGATCGTTCAGTTAAAAATGACCCGTTTGCTAAGAAGACTTACGCAGATGGCACTGTGAAAGAACATTTACGAACTTAGATACTATTTTTTGACTATTAAAAATAACGGAAATAAAAAATAAAAAAGTGGGAAAGAGATAATGAATCAAATGAGGGTGGTGAGGGGAATGATATTGACAATGGTAAACATCTAAGGAGAAAACAATCATTATTATGACAACTACATTTACTAATATTACTATGATTATCAGAAATTTTCCCTTTTTCTTGCTTAGCACATGACTAATGGGGATTGTGACTTGTGAGTGTTGGCTTATGGGAGCCAGCCAACCCGTCCCGTCCCGCTAGGGTGCTACTCAATAAAGATAACGGGTGTGCCTTTCCCATCACCAATTGGTTTTGGGAAGCATGGTAGCACCACAATCCAACGGGAAGGGGTTTGAACAACTCCTAAATCCTCGTCGCTTCATCAGGGATTAAATGCTCATCACGGAGCAAGCTCCCATCACCAATTTGCTTGTTTTAAAATTTTCTTTCTCCTCTCGAGCTTATCTAAATTTGTTTCAATGCCAAGAAAGCCTCCATTGGGTCTGAAGCATGCCTTGTAGGGCATTCACAAAATTATATTGGAAGTAGTATAGCCTTAAATGGTGGCAAATATCTAAATTATATTTTTCCCACATGTAAATATGAGAAAGGGAGATGGCATTTTCACTGCTTTTTTCAGCATTTCCAACGCTTTTGTTTTGCCTTTTATGAAAAGAGAAATAAATGGAGTTAGACATGCAGTAATTTTTCATTAGAATATGAGAGGGAAATGATATTTTCACCTCTTTTTTCCAGCATTTCCACCACCCTCGTTTGTCTTTTCTTAAAGATGACTGCATTTCCATCTCCTTTTATTGCGACTTTGGGAGAAACAGGAGCATTATTTCATTACTGATTAGCAATCTGTAACTTTAGTCCACTCAGCCGCCTCTCCGACTTACAACAAAAAGATAATTCATATGCGATGCCTAACATAAAGATTGATCAAAGTCTTTCTTTATCTTTATTTATTTATAATTTATTTATACTGTAAGTAAGTAGGGAATTGCTAGCGTCCATCGCAAAATGCATTTCAAGGCTGATATGTTGCATGTCAGACCAGCCACCTTGTTGATGAAGACAACAGCTTGTCTCCATCCATGAGCGGGCTGGTCTGACATGCGACAGACCAGCCACCTTGTGGATGAAGACAACAGCTTGTCTCCATCCATGAGGCGGCTGGTCTGACATGCGACAGACCAGCCGCTAAATGCCTTTGGCGATGGACCCTAGCAAATCTCATGTAAGTATATATATATATATATATATATATATATATATATATATATATAGACTAATTTTATCCGCAATTCTATTTGGATAACAATTGGAAACAGATTTCTTTGATTTCGTCCAAAAGGTTCTTTTATTCCCCCGGCCTGGCTACCACAGTACCTAGCCAAACCATTCCTTTTGTTACAATGAATCATGGATAAAATGATTTTTATGATATGAAAACCAAATTGTTATTGAAGCAACCTATACGGCAGAATCTTCTTATGCCTTTTACTATAGGGAAGTGATATATCCGCCCCTTTTGATTACTTGGGACACCCAACAGCAGTGTATCAATGACTACCGGAGGGGCTGATGTACTTCAGGTCAGAAGGATTCAATGGGGCTGATTGCCACGTAGGGCGGATATATCACTTCCCTTACTATATGTATTACTTATTTTTCTAAATAAACAACAAAATTTAAAAAAAAATGGCAAATTATTTGTCAACTTCTTATTTAATTCAAAATTGATTTGAAAAATATGAGAATTTTTTAATTATAAGGATTTCATATAGTTGATATGCAGATGGACCATAGCAGACAATGGCTGGAAACTAGCAACAATCTAATAGAGACTTTTTACCAATTGAATGTGGATCATTACTGAATTGGGCTTAGAGCTTAGAGCTTGTAATTGTAGCTTATTATGATTCTAAAATTGTTATAAAAAAAGGACTGACGTAAGACCAAAATTTAGTGGACTGATTTGGGCAAAACATATTTTACAGTCGGCTCCGTTTCTTTCAATATAAAATGGACGTAAAACAAATTTTATGCTCATTTTAGTGTAAAAATGGATGTAAAATTTGTTTTTATGCCCATTCTACGTCGAAGGAAACACACCTTCAGCTAAAATCATTCTACATAATATACTGCAAAATCATCATGCAAATAATTTCCAAAGTTTGGTTTCAGGAATAAATTGGCGAGGAAAATGTTCAAAAAATAAAATCGGAAAATGTTTGGAAAACTTCGGAGAACGAATCCATTTTTCTTTTTTCTATTTACCATACACGTATCTTATATATCTTTTTTTTTTTAATGGTAATAATATATATCTTACTCTTCTAAAAATGACAGTAATAAGCATTGAAGGATTGTTAAGTGCACGTGTTTAATAGATTAGAATCTCGCTATATTTACAAATAATTTATGAGAAATTGATGTACTATTCTCATATCTTACAGTCAGATAAAATATTCCACACAATATACCGCGAAGTACATGCTTCAGCAAAAGTTGATTGTGCATATAGTTTGGACACGCCATCAGGACAATGATCACCACCTATCAAAGCATAGTTACAAAGTTAAATTCGGGAAATGTTTGGAATACTTCGGAGAACGAACCCATTCTTCTTCTTCTTTCTATTTACTATATGCGTATCTACTATATACCTTGCTTATTCTTCTAAAAAAGACAACAAAAGGCACGGAAGGATTGGTAAGTGCAATTGTTTAATAGATTAGGATGAGTTCAGTTTTCATTTCGGATTTCTTGCAATAGCTACAAATAATTTATGAGAAATTGATGTATTATTTGTCTAATTCACTTTAATTCAGAAAATTGCATGTAATTTGAAAAATAAGAGAATTTATGAACTATTTAGTATTTTCAAAATTTAAAACAGGGGATAAAAATTTGGGATTTCTTCAATAACGTTTCAATAATTTAGAGAACTTTGTAACTGTGTATCAAGAGAGAGAAAAAAACACAGGAAAAGGAGAAACAAGTGAAACGATTAAAGACTACCTTCAGCTTGGCAACTTCAAGTGCTTGATTTCTCAGGAATGTCGGCCTGTTCTTTGAGGGTGCCATAAAGGGTCTGTACAAGATTAAGTAGAAACCGATCCTTCCCATGTTTTGCTAAGAGAGACACTGCCACTGGAAGGTTATCATACATTCCGAGTGGTATAGTAACCTGTGATTTAGACAAATGAGCCAATCAAGATTCTTTAATTTTGTAAGTTAGGTTACTTTGATCTGAAATCAATAAACAAATAGAGTACCTGGCAAAATCCAGACATTCCAGCTATCGCAAGTAAACTAAAGGCTCTGGCACGGAAGGTTTCCAACATAGACGCCTCTGTCAGTAGTTTTGGCGGAGGTCCAGGAACTGTAGGGATTGCAAGGACACCATAGTCCTACATGAATTATGAAAACATCTTCAAAAGAAGCATCAGACAATATTAGTATTATGAAAAGTCGATTCATGGGCTGCTGGTTGCGCAGAGTGTGACATTAATAAAATAAGATGGTAAGCGTGCATAGGGAATAAGTTCGCGAAACAATGTGATAACACACTAGATAATTAATTCCCTATATGTGGGACATATTTGTATGACAATCCTACAAGGAGCTCAAGATCTCCAGCATTATTCAAAATATCATGGTTTTAAGTGTCAGATAAATATCATGGTTTGTATCAGGTTTTCCTTCTACACTTAAGAAGACTTACGAGCAAAATGTGACTTTCATATAAACAACAGTTAGGTTAAAGTTCCATAGTCTGGTTTAACAACTAATGTATGTAAGGGAACACTTGTATATGGTGTAGTTGGTGTTGGAACTCAACAGCCTCTGCAATTTGTGCCAACTACAACTAATCAGATAGTTGATATGTTCAAATTTTAGATAATCTCAATTCATGGGAACACATCCACATTACAGAAACATGTTAGATTTGAAGACATTTAAAGAAAGATTCACAAATACCTCATTCAAAAAAGAAGAAGAAGAGATTCACAAATACCTCCAGAAGAGCACTTAGAGCAGCATGAAGTTCAGTCCTTGCTGTGCCACAGATGTCAATGTTTTCATCTGTTGCCCTAAGGGCATCCCAAACTCGTTCTGATATTCCAGGACCTAAATCAGGTTTGACAGTCGTAACCCATTCCCCATGGTTCTTTTTGAATTCATACCTACGTTACATAATAGAGGCCGTCTCAGCATCAAAACCATAAAACTCGTATAGTAAGGAGTGATGATAAATATTCTGAAGGGCAACAAAGCAACACTGTTCTGTTTGTGCGCTCGCGCGCGTGTTGTGTGTGGGGGTGGGTGGGTGTTGTGGGGGGGTGGGGTGGGATGATTGGTCACCCAAGATAGAGGATGGCATTTGATTGATTAAGAAGCAAGTAGTTAGGACAGCAACAACCCAAGAAAGTTTTGCTATGTTCATATTAAGTAATAAGGTTTGAGCCACTTCCAGAAGATGCTAATGTTTACGCTCAGCTACTCCATTTTGCTGTGGAATATGTGAACAATAGGTTTGATGAAGAATCTCATAGTAAGAAAGGTAATGTGGGAAATAATAACCAAGTCATATGTGAATAATCATCAATAAAGACAGCAAAATATTTATGACGTGACACAGTAAAGACTCATGCTGGACCCCAAATATCATAATCAAAAATAGAAAAAAGGAACTGCTTCTTCTCAAGTCTAGGAGAAAAGAAAACCCAATGAAGTTTAGCTATCTGACAAACTTCACACTGTAAACTAGTGAGTACTGATAAACTCAAGACCAGAAAAATCAGTGAACCATCATCAAGATGATCTGAGATGCCTTGATCACGAGTAATGGAAGAATATGCCATTTTCAAGAGAAGAAAATTGTTTTGGTACAATTTGAAGGTGATAAGATGGGAAAGAAGATACAACGGTAAGCTAGAAAGAAAATGTGAAAATGAAGTAAAAAGGAAAAAAAAAAAAAAAAGTGAGAAGTAGGCAGGTAGAGGCTACATAAGGTTAAGGGCAAGAAAGAGAGAAAGGGAAATAGAAATTGGGACCTTACGTGGAGTTTATGTGCAGGTGGGCACATTCAGCAGGGACCAAAAAAACTAATGGGTTTTATTATCCATTCCAGTGGGCCCCACTGTACCTTTTTTGGCTACACGTTCCCTGCATGGCCATCCACCATATAAAAAACTCCTTAAAGGGAGTTACATGTTAGAAAATGAAAAGAGGTCAAAATTTGAACTTCCAGTTAAAAAATTAAAGGGAATTCAAAGGGTTGTACAGCAACAAGAGGGAACCTAAGGTTTCAAAACAAAGTGGCAAAAAGAAGAAAAAGAAGAAAAAGAGTGAAATATAACGGTTTTCTCCCAAGTGAAAAGGGGAAATAGAAGTGGAAAGATAAAAGAGTATTAGGATTCTAGATAATGATGAAGGTAGGATCAAGAAGGGAAGAAGACGTAAAGAATTGAATGAAGAGTTTATGGAAAAGAATAGAAAAGAAAAAGACGATGACAAAAACAGAAATATAAGAAAGAAGAAAGAAAAACCCATGGAGGAAAGAATGGGTCAAAGCATAATTAAGCAGGAACAAACAACTCAATCTTAAATGATAAAAACTACTCATGAATACGCAAATACAAAAACAGTAATAAACAGTAATAGTTAAACATTTAAAAGCCCGTCAATTTTGTCACTTCCCACCTTTGAAGCAATCGCAAGGCAGATGAGAGAGCCATCAAGGATGGCACTGCAAACTCTTGATTTTCACCACATTTCGCCATAAAATACTTTAAACTCGGAACTTTATCACTAACATAGTCCCCAAGGTTTGTATGGTTAACAATTTCACCTGCAATATAGGAGATCATAAGAAACTACAATCACTTCGTCAATAACAAAGATCATCATGTACTGAAACGCTTCAATAGTGACATGATAATAAAAGATAAATAATGGAAGAGAGAGAACTTACTTCCAAACAACTTTTCTACAGACTTAATAAGAACTTGAGCAACTCGGTCACTTGGAATACTCAGAAGTTGGAAACAGTCATCTGCAATAATAATATGACTAGGTGGCACAGGATCCACATCAGGTATTGGTAACAGCACATGACCTACTCGATTCAAGATCACGGGATCCCTAGCAAACCATCCTAGATGGAAAATGTGTCAAAAAAGGCAAAGGAGATGTGAAATAATATTGGGGGTAGGAAGCTATGACATGATAATCCTACATTAGCATAAAAATTCAGCATGAGCATAAGAAAATTCCTAAGATACAGAGTCTAGTGCAAGTATGGCATTTGATCCTCGAGCGACATATAAGTAAGATACACATGTTGTCTAGGCTAGGGGTGCAACTCGGGTCTGGTCGGGTTGAGGCCAACCCGAACCCCACCCGAGCAACCATTTACTCAACCCGAACCTGACCCGACCCAAGTTCCAACCGACGAGGTTCGACGCGACCCAATCTAAGATTTTAAGCTTAAAAAAAAATTATTAAAAATGTCGGGCTTCACTCAGGTCGGGTTGCCCAAGCCCTCGACCCGAACCCGACATGAACTCAACCCAACCCGACTTTTTTTCGGGTTGAGCCCGCCCGAGACGCACCCCTAGTCTAGGCTGATATTTTTCAAATTAAATTTATGCATGACAAGCTCCAAGGGCAGTACAACCATACTAAGAAATGCAGATAAAGGAAGGCATATAATGTAGGTTCAAAGGCGAAAAATAAGGTTTTAAATTTTGGGTTCGGGTTCGTTTGGCACTGAAATAGAAATATTTCGATTTCGGTTGAAATTTTGTTAGAAATCTTGTAAAATCACGGAAACATGTGGAAACATATTCAAATGTTGAAATTTTAAGATGAAACTTTGGGAAATGCTAGTAAGCATAATTCCATACTTAGAAAGCATCACATAAGAAAGAAAGCCATCCATAATGGCTTAATAACATAGAACACCAAGTGACGGCATTGCATTGCACATGGCTGGAACTGTAATGAAGTATAAGAAAGTACAATGAACAGGCTCCCCTTTAAGGACACCGACTCTATGTTAATATGATGCAAATAGCTTTCTACGAGGTAAATCATAACACCTTTCCATTTTTTGTCGTCCCAACCATTTCGGTCGAATTTTGGGAATTTCAGGAATTTCGATCGAATTTCGGAAATTCCTGTTGAATTTCGGTCGAATTTCGAGAATTTTGGTCGGAAATAATGACGTGGAAGGAATTCATTGAGATTTGGTTTCGGTAGGGATGAAAACAGAAACATTTCGGTTGTTTTGGGGGAATTTAAAACCATGGTGATATTCGGTTATGCATAAGCAAAGGCCTTCAAGAATCCATACTTAGAAAGCATCACATAAGAAAGAAAGCCATCCATAATGGCTTAATAACATAGAACACCTAGTGACATGTGGTATTGCATTGCACATGTCTGGAACTGTAAAGTCAATATAGAAGTACAATGTAATGAAGTATAAGAAGTACAATGAACAGGCTCCCCTCTAAGGACACCAACTCTATGTTAATATGATGCAAATAGCTTTATACGATGTAAATCATAACACCTTTCCATTTTTTATCGTCCCAACCATTTTGGTCGAATTTTGGCAATTTCAGGAATTTCGATTGAATTTCGGAAATTCCCGTTGAATTTCGTTCGAATTTCGAGAATTTTGGTCGGAAATAATGAAGTGGAAGGAATTCATTGAGATTTTGTTTTGGTAGGGATGAAAACATAAACATTTCGGTCGTTTCAGGGGAATTTAAAACCATGGTGACAAATGAAATAAATGAATATTCGGTTATGCATAAGCTAAGGCCTCAAGAATTACCTTTAAAAAAAATTCAAATCAGGTCCAAAGGTGCTTGAGAGCCCCGACGTGAAATAGCATAAACAACATAGCCTTGAAATATGCATGCATATGCCTTCATTCGGCTACACCATTCCACGACGGTGTGTGGGGACATGAAAATTGTTGACGAATGCCATGTGAGAGGAAAAAATAAATCAAAACTCTTGAGAGGTGCACTCAACCTCATCTCCGCTTCGGAGATGCAAGAATAAAAAAAAAATTGAGATTAAATAACTCTTTGAAATATTACATACTAGCCGTTAGTGTGAGATCTTGATGCTGACATGCTATGATACAAGGTGAAGTATGAATATATGAAACGGAGAGGAAGATACGAAACAAACAGTGGAGGATAGGATGTAATGTGCTCCATTCAAAATGAATCAAATATGAGGGTTTACAATGACAAACATACTCATGTACAAATTACAAAAATGCCCATAATGAGGCAATTTTAACCTTTTCTAACCAAGATTTGGTGAATGTTGATGACGATTGATTCCTTTTCATCATGAAAAAAAGTACAATTTCTACAAGTAAAAATGGGCTTACATTTCCTACTCGATGTAGTAGATAAAGTTATCTACTCCGTAGGTAGAAACGCAGTGGGCCCACATTGTTTGGATGATCCAAAGCATTCATTTGGTGGGTCCTGACATAGATAGGGTGTGCCCAAAAAATCAGCTCCATAGGATCATCCTAACCCTTCGATTTGTGGAGGTTAAAAATGGACAGATTTGTGGAGGTTTATACCCGTCCATTTTAACCTCCACAAATTGAAGGGTTGGGATGATCCTATGGAGCTGATTTTTTGGGCACACCAAATCTATGTCATGGCCCATCAAATGAATGGTTTGCATCACCCAAACAATGTGGGCCCTCACTGTATTTTTGGCCGATCGAGTAGATGACGTATCTACTAAATCGAGTAGGAACATCTCTCTCTCTCTCTCTCTCTCTCTCTCTCTCTCTCTCTCTCTCTCTCTCTCTCTCTCTCTCCACACACACACACACACACACTGCAATTTTAGCAATATTTTCTGAAATTAACACTCACCAAGTGGAATTTAGTATTTACTATCTCGAAGCAATGAATAAATCGAAGAGTTCGGTTTCTTAATAGGTAATAGATACATGCTAATTATTGAACAGTCAATTTAAGTCCAATCAACAAATGTAGACACAAGCTTCAGTGATTAATAAGTTGTTTCAGATTGTATAAAAAAAAGGAATGCTATTTATATGCTGAAGGAATTGAAAATTTTGTTTCTGCATCTGACACAAGGAAAGTATAATACAATAAGACTGTCCACAATAATTATTGAACTAGAAAATGTGGCCATACTGGATCATTAATTCAATAAATTTGAGTATGTTTGAAATGCAGGAGCGCAACAAGTCAAGGTGTAAAGTAACAGAAAAGCTTTATTCCTAGGTTATCCACCCAAAACTAATTGAATTGAAGACTCATACTAGTTCCTTACCAACAGTATCAAAGCTCTGAGCCATAGGAATAACACCACTGGCAGAAACAACTGCATGTGAAGGCCGAAAGCCAAAAATTCCACAGAAAGCTCCAGGCACCCGTACACTTCCTCCCGTATCAGTACCTATAACATAGCGTCAAGAACAAACATGAACCATCACATTACGACTATTCCTTGTATTTATTAAGAGTAGATTCTTAGCAATAACTGGGAAGGATCATTAGGCAGCAAATAAAACTATAATGTCAATGTTTCCTTGTAGATAATTATCACTGCCTTAATGCAAGAGTATAGGAGAAGAACAAAGATATAATAGAGAAAAGAACATTTCATAATCCAAACTAATCTCCAAAACTCGGTATAGAATGTAAGATTTTTTTTTCTAATGGTAGTATAGAATGTAAGAAATTGTTCGATGTAAGTGCATTGTCCGACTTTGCCATTCAAAAAAAAAAGTGCATTGTCCAACTTCTTTTTTTCGACTTCATTTTCCCTTGCTCTTATAAGGATGAATGGTACTATGGGGTGATGAGCAGATATAATCCAGAGCTCATCAGATCAACTATCAAACTCCTTACTGATAACTTTCTCCAAGACACACAATGCACTAAACGCCCTAGTAATGCTTATTCAAGGACAGATTTAGAACTAGGAAAGGTCGAAAAACAGGGACAGAGCAACAAAAGGTAGAATCTCCCCTAAGGTTGCTGCGAAACAGAGGAATGGGTAATGTGGCATATCAGATATGCATCAACTACGGCTTTGAAAAGATATGTGTACAAACTGGATCAAAGATAATTTGGAAGTCAAAGTGAAGAGCTTAAAAGAGAGAAATCTCATTAGTATTCTTATAGAACTTAAGAATATCAAATATGCATCAACTATGGCTTTGAAAAGATAAGTGTGCAAACTGGATCAAAGATAATTTAGAAGTCAAAGTGAAGAGCTTAAAAAAGAGAAAAAACTTAAGTATTGTTGAAGAACTTAAGAATACCAACCCACTACTCTTGCGATGTGTATTATGTTTATTAGTTAGTATTTCATGCAAATTACTATTTGTTTTATATTTGATAGGGTTAATCATTAGGATGAACATAGTTGCACTTTTCGTAATTATGCTAACATAATTACTATAATATACCCAGTGGCACTCTTTGTAATTATGCTTAACAGATTATTGCAAATATAAAAATTCGTGTGTTTGGGGGTAACCTATGTGAGTTTTCTCCTTTGTTCTCTTCACTTTCTCTCCTATTCTTACTTTTCTTCAATACAGAGTGTTCTTGAATGTTTTATTTGAACTTCAACAAGTATAATATTGTGCTTAAAGACACAATATTTATTTGAACACAGAATTTCACAACCTCAAAGTTTCTAATATATAATGACAATTTTTTTTTTTAATGGTAGCATATTTCATTAAAAAACAAAGGGAAGACCAAGGTAGTCAACCCAAAACATACAAAGAGAATTAAAAGGAAGACAAGAAAAAAGATACAAGCAGTAAAACAACATCTCATGGAGGGAGGAAATCAAACAAGTCCAACTCCAACCTCCCCACCCCATCCCCAGCTAGTCTACGCGCCTCATTATCGGCAGATCTTGTTATATGCTCGAATATGAATGACGACCATTCCACTCTATCTTGGATCTCATAAAAAAGGTGAACAAATCTCCAAGGGGGGACGATAGAGCCTCTAAGCCACCGAAAAACATTGAGGGAGTCTCCCTCCACCAACACCCTGTCCGTATATAATGTCATCTTATGAGCACATTCCATCATAGATATCAATAGCACACATTAACACTAAACAAAGGTACAAAATTACACAGCGTAAGCATTTTGATCTCTAATGGCCTATTTGGGTTGGCAAGAAAAGTTGCGAAAAGTTGGGAAAAGAAAATTGTTTCCAACTTCCCCTCCTTTTCTGGTGTTTGGTAGCACTTGGAAAGGAAAATCTTTCTGGACCATTTCTTTATCTAGAAAAAAAAATAACTGCATTTTCAGCCAAAACTTTCCAATCTAGGAAAAAGGTCAATTCCAAGCAAATTTTTTATAAAAGGTCAGATTTCCTGGACCACTTGGAATTTTTTTGAGATGGCTCTCCTATATGAATTTTCTTTTCTCTCCTCACTCCTTTGGCTTCTCTTCTTCTTTTCTTCTCCTGTTTCTCTCCTATTCTTACTCTTCTTCAATTCAAAGTGTTCTTGAATGATTTCTTTGGACTTCAACAAGTAAAATATTGTGTTTAAAGACTATTTATTTGACCACTTAACTTCACAACTCCAATGTTTCTAAACCAGCCAATTTAGCGACAACATAGGAAGAAAAAGCAAAGAAAGGACAGGAAATAGAGATGATATAGTGTGGAGGTGGAGTCAGTACCTGACCAGATTAATATGTAGTGGTACAGAATGTAGTCAATTTGATATGAAAGTTGTAGACATGGCAAGTTACATAATACCATGGAAAATCTTTTATGTTACTATAGGAAGTATTTGACAAAGCATCCGCATAAAAAACAATCACTTTGATATGGAAGTTGTAGACATGGCAAGTTAGACAATACTTTCTTATCGTGTTCCATGGAAAATATTTTATGTTTTTATGTTTCTATAGAAAGTATTTGCCAACTCATCTACATATGAAACAATCACCAACCTGCACAAAAATCTCACCTAAAGAGAAATCTACAAGCTTTGCAGAAACTGCCACAGCAGAACCACTAGATGATCCTCCAGGTATCCGATCCGGAGCGGATGGATTAGTAGGGGTTCCATAATGCTTGTTTTCCCCATTTATACTGAAAACAAAAAGTCTTTAGCGTTATATAGATTCAGACATATGATGCGAAACACTCAAGAGCATCTATAAATGAAATTTTAAGTTACTAATGTTTCTAATCCAAACCTGTAGGCCATCTCATCCATGACAGTTTTACCAACACATGTGGCTCCACCTCCTAAGATGGCTAAAACAGCGGGAGATGTCGACATGGCAGCTCCATGAGTCCTTGCCCAGTCTGGATTACCAAATCCGGTCACATACCCCTTGATGTCAAATCTGCAAAAACAAAATTAGCAACATTTAGGATGTAGACAAATAGAAAATTTCCCTTAAATGAAACCAAAATTAGAAGTCCAATGTTTATTATTGAAATTAAACCACTGTACCAGCTCAAGTAAAACCAGGCTAGACACAACAGTTAGCAGCGCATGAGACTTCATAAATAGAAGGCCAAAATTTCCTCATAACAATTTATGCACTCTTATAATTCAAAAAAAAAAAAAAAAAAATTACGCACTCTTCTAATCATTTAAAAAAAAAAAAAAACAATTTATGCACTCTTATAGTCTTATTTATTTTCCCAACAATAAATTTACTTTTCCTAATGTCAAATTTACCTCAGAAGTAATCATGCATTAACTAAGCCACTAAAAATGTTCAACATTATTGAGCAGATAGCTCTATCAGCCTGTCAATTTTTCTGCATAATATCAATTAGAGCAGAAAACAAGATTACAACCTTATGCTATCAAAGTAGGAGTTGTCGATTCATAGGAATAGGTATTTGGATTTTGGAGTATCAAAACAAATGATAAAGAAGATGCATTTAATTAAGTAATTTGAATTTTCACTGGTAGGGTATTATCATAATTTGTACATTTGATGTTCTTAATAAAGACTAAGTTAATGAGAGATATAATTAACCTCATTAACCTATTACACTAAGATGTGCATCCTTTTCTCCTCCTTTCACACACTCCTCATTATATACTTGGTATTAAAACATTTTTCTCGATCTTGCTTTCGCCTTCTACATTCTCCACAATCAAACTATAGATTCTAGATGTCAAAAGCTTTCTGCTGGTGGATTCATTGTTGAATAGCCCTTTGTAGGCATTGTATGACCACACTGCTGATGTCAATACAGATTATATGAAATCTAACATAGAGGACAAAATGAAGGGTTGGTAGTAGTTTTATTTGCGAATTTTTGCTTATAAATGCGCACTTAGATTGCACCTTTAAGTGCCCAAGTCCACACTCATCCAAGAATAAGTGACTGGTGTTAGGAGAGTCATAGTTGTTTAGTTTCACTAGAACTATTTCAAAATGGATTTCAAATCATTTAATTTGAAATGGAGTTTATGTTAAGGTGTTGGGGAGATGTATATTTATGTAAGGCCTTAGCACCATCGAAATGGAATGCTGATTGAATGAATGAAAAAATGACTTTTCTGAAAAATGTTTGCAAATGTGGGGTGTGATGCCTTCTTCTCCAAGGTGAGGCGCCTTGTACCAAAGTGAGATGCCTAGGACTTGCTTGTGTGACTAGCATGTCTTTTTTAATTATCTGGTTACAGGTATTTAGATATGCTACTTTCTGCTTAGTTCTTGTGTTCTTCCATTTGATTGTGTTAGATCTAGAACTCTGTTTTTCTGTGATTCTAAAAAGTTTTGTGCTTCTCTTTGACTATCCTACATAGCTAATTGTGCACGGAGTTCCCTGTCAACCCAAAAGTCTCAGACACGTTTGGTTCTGCCCTTGGTTAAAGTAATTAACACGAACTTTAACGGCACCCAACAGAGCAAACCTCAGCCTAACGTATGTTGTTTTCTTATAGATGCGGATTAAATGTTTCTGATGCCAAGAAACTTAGCTTGGGACTGCAATGATCTTAGTTCATTGACTGTAAGGATAAATTGGTGGGAATGAAGAGAGACTCTCTCAGTATCATTGATTGGGATAACATGGCGAATAACAAAGCTAGGTGTATGGAGGAATATTCTGCCTAAACCTTGAACTAAAATGAAGACTTAAGGAGGTTTGTGTCATTGACACCTCTAGGGAAGCAAATTCTACCAAAAGACAGTATGTCTAACAGCAGAGCTGAGTTTCCATCATAGGAAATGCCATTATGATTTTTCTAATAGGAGAGCAGAGCTTCCATCATAGGAAGTTCCATTAGGGTTTTTTCTAATAGAGTTACATCATAAGAAATGATATTAGGGAAGCCTAGTATTTCTATCTTTTCGCGATAAAATCCAAATTTATCTATCCAGAAAAAAAACCCTGAAAACTATGCTTTTGAGAATGTATTCAAGAAATACAATATGCATATTATGTAAAGATCTAAAGGGTATAATTTTAAAAGTCTCAAGTAGTTAGACTTGTTTCATTGGAACATGAAGATGATGAAGACTGGATTGAACTCATCCAGCCATTTGATCAAATGGGTATTTTCTATTTAAAGGAAATAAGATATGAGAGTGGATAGTGAGTTCATAAAATCCAAATTTATCCATACAAAAAACCCTAAAATGGGAATATTCTAAAGGCCTAAAGGGTATAATTTTAAAAGTCTCAAGTAGTTAGACTTGTTTCATTGGAAGATGAAGATGATGAAGACTGGATTGAACTCATCCAGCCATTTGATCAAATGGGTATTTTCTATTTAAAGGAAATAAGATATGAGAGTGGATAGTGAGTTCATAAAATCCAAATTTATCCATACAAAAAACCCTAAAATGGGAATATTCTAAAGGGTATAATTTTAAAAGTCTCAAGTAGTTAGACTTGTTTCATTGGATCATGAGGATGATGAAGACTGGATTGAACTCATCCAGCCATTTGATCAAATGGGTATTTTCTCTTTAAAAGGAAACGAGATATGAGAGTGGATAGTGAATTCAAATTCAGAAAACAAGAGAAAAAAAAATGAAAGGGCATTGAATTGTAAGTAAATGAGAAGGAGAAACTTACATGTCTTTAACGGCAAAAGTGAGAGCGTGTAAGGGGAGTTGGGGAGAGTCTGATAGAGGTGGCAATATCAACTTTTGAATGAATGCTCCGAAATCCTTTCTTCCCATCTCCCCTTTCTCACCCATTCCTCTCTATCTTACTACTGCTACTTGAACGGCTATTAAGAGAGGAGGATAAAGAGAGGGCTGGTAATATCAACATAAGGGTGTGCATAAGGACATTTTGCCCCCGTTCATTTGTTGAAAGGACGGGAGTATGAGAGCACAATGGATGAATAGGGAAGTTGAAAAGACTTTGAGAGAGCAATGTGGTAATATCACTGTCAACTTTGTGGTTTTACTATGAAAGCTTTGTTGTGTACCTTTTGCTTTACATTATTTTTTTTTTCTTTTGCTGGAGAATTCTAGGGAACATAGTTACAAGAAACTTAGATGTGAAGCCCCAGAACTCGCTTATGAAGCTAAGTTCTTCCTGTTTACCAAGTTTAGGGAAAGCTCACTCCAAGTACCCTTCCTACGTGTTTTCTCTTAATTAAGAGTATATTTCCTATTGAGATTGGACTATGAAATTTTCACCCCTTTAGTATAATGCGCCCCCTGTTAACATGATTTTACCCCTGTTAACATGATTTGACGTCAAAAGGCGTTCCACAATTCACGTTAAAAGGGGGTGTCTTATCCTATAGGGGTGAAAAAATCATCTCACAATTATTTATACATGAAAGAATGTATTCTCTTTTTGATATGATGGAGTGCATTTTCAACTTGAAAACTTGAGTTTCTAATGAAATTATGTAGATCGTTTTCAAAAACTAAACATTAAATATACATGAATAATGTTGGAAAGTTGCCTTATTCCAGCCTTGAGAAGGATTCGTTTGAGGCAAAAAGGAAAGCCATCTTTTTAGGTTTTGGGGGAAAACCTAAATACTAAAAGGAGAGTGGGTTTTCTGGTGTGGAAAAAATCAAGAGAGGGAAAGAGAGAAAAAGAAAAAGAAAAGTGAAGAGAGAGAGAGACAAAGGAAGGAGAAGAAGAATAGAGGGTTTTCTATTTGGGGTATTCTCTTGGGTTTCTCTTGGGGTTTTCTCTCGGGTTTTCTCTTGGATATGATCTTAGGTTTGAGAAGCAAGGAAATGGTTGCGGGCTTGTGGGTTTGTGATTAATCCAGTGTAATCCTTGTATATTGTTTTTTCTCATAATGGAAGATCGTGTTTCTCGCCCGTGGAGTAGGCTTTGCCGAACCACGTAAAATCTTGGTGTTCATCTTGTGACTTGATTTGTTTGTTTATTTTACTTTTCCGTTATATTTGTGCACGATCGGATCAGATTGCCCCGCGGATTTTTAAAACATATGAAATTGTAAATTCATAAAATTTATAATCTTCTTTTCTACAAGTAATCCTTACCTATATGAACCCTTCCTCCCTAACCTATGATAAACCTACTTTTTCTATGTACTTATTCACTTCCAATGTGGCTTCTTAGTTCTTTCATGCTTCATATTGACTTTTAATGACGCTTTTCACGCATTTTCTCTTTACTTAAGGCCACGTTTGGATGACCACAAAATTTAAATTTGGATTTCTCACATTTGCAGTTGAGATTTGGAACTGAATCAGATCCTTAGATTTCCAAATCAGCTACAACAGTGAAAAATCCGATTTTCAAATCTGTTCTGCAAAATATTATTTGGAAATCAATATTTGTGGCAATTACCTTCACCCTCGCTACTGCTCGACCTTGCTGCAAAAGCAGCGAGATGTCTCTCTCTCTCTCTCTCTCTCTCTCTCTCTCTCTCTCTCTCTCTCTCTCTCTCTCAGCATGAGCATGGGAATGATTGATGTATTTTTTATCCAAAACTCAAATCTAAATCCGATTACAAAAACATGAGGTATACAAATGTGGCCTTAGAGTTTTTCGCTTCGCACATTCTCTCATTTCTAAACCCCTCACATTTCACTTTCGCATCATTTGCTTCCCACTCTGGCAACTATGTTACGAAACACTTTGGCTAATTTTGGCAATCATTTTTCATGTTTCTATTTTGGAACTTCAGAATCATTTTCAAGAGTTTAGCATTCTTTCTGAATGAATTTGAAAACATAATCACATTTGATAACTTACATATTCGAAGTTCAGGATCATTTGAAAGAATTGTGAGTGGGGGCCTACCTAGGTAGGGGACAAGGTGGGACCCAGCCTGGTATGGGATGGGTTTAACGTGCTAGCCTAATACATTCCATCAGCTCTAGTGCTTTTGGCGTATTGGTTAGGTACCTAACAGTGGGCACCCTCACCCCTCTCATATTTACCTACGCCCATGCTCACCCTCACTCTCCCATGGTTAATTCAATGAAAGGAGAGAGAGAGAGAGAGAGAGAGAGAGAGAGAGAGAGAGGCAAACAAATGTAGACAACGACATTAGGCAAAGAAAAAAATATTCGGAGAGAGAGGAAGAGAGAAATGGATAGAGAGGAACAGATAGGGATTTTTTAGAGGGACTTTTGTCTTTTTCAGGTACAATGACCCCAAATGATTAATATTTAAAAAAAAATCATTGTTTAGTCATTTGAATAACTTGCTCTAATTACTTATTAAAAAACCCATGAAAATAATATAGAAGCTCATCCAAAGAAAATAAAACTATGCCCATTTTTGTCTTAGGGGAGGAGAAGTCAAACACTTACTCTACTGACAATGATCTCTACATCAACGATAAATGCTAAGCATAGCATTTGGTATCAGAGCAGCCATCACGTCCTATGTTCAAGTCACGAAAGGGGTGAGATGTGGGAGAGGACTACCTATAAAGGGTTACTTGGTAAAAAGCCAGAGTGAAAGTCGTTAGAGTGAAGTTGCCACAGAGTAGCCTGCCATGGAAGGGGCGACAATTGGAAAGGACTACTTGTGAAAAAAGGCAAGAGTGGAAGCCGTCACAGAGTGGGCTGCCAAGGATGGCAAATGCGGAAGCTTGGTGAAATGTTACGGTCTTGAGTGGGGGCCTACCTAGGTAGGGGACAAGGTGGGACCCAGCATGGTATGGGATGGGTTTAACGTGCTAACCTAATACATTCCATCAGCTCTAGTGATTTTGGCGTATTGGTTAGGTACCTAACAGTGGGCACCCTCACCCCTCTCATATTTACCTACGCCCATGTTCACCCTCACTCTCCCATGGTTAAGTCAATGAGAAAAACAAAGAAAGGAGAGAGAGAGAGAGAGAGAGAGAGAGAGAGAGAGAGAGGCAAACAAATGGAGGGTTGTAGACAATGACATTAATGCAAAGAAAAAAAAAATATATATATATATATATATATATATATATATATATATATATATATATATATATATATAGAGAGAGAGAGAGAGAGAGAGAGAGAGAGAGAGAGGAAGAGAGAAATGGATAGAGAGGAACAGATAGGGTTTTTTTAAAGAAAAAAATTGTATATGAGTCAATGCCATTTTCCGTAGATAGACCAATGGGAACGCCCTTGCTGCAGAAGCAGCGAGACATCTCTCTCTCTCTCTCTCTCTCTCTCTCTCTCTCTCTCTCTCTCTCTCTCTCTCTCTCTTACAGCATGAGCAAGAAAAGGGTTGCGGGTTTGTGGGTTTGTGATTAATCCATTGTAATCCTTGTATATTGTTTTTTCTCATAGTGGAAGATCGTGTTTCTCGCCCGTGGAGTAGGCTTTGCCGAACCATGTAAAATCTTGGTGTTCATCTTGTGACTTGATTTGCTTGTTTATTTTACTTTTCCGTTATATTTGTGCACGATCAGATCGGATTGCCCCGCAGATTTTTAAAACATATGAAATTGTAAATTCATAAAATTTTTAATCTTCTTTTCTACAAGTAATCCTTACCTATATGAACCCTTCCTCCCTAACCTACGATAAACCTACTTTTTCTATGTACTTATTCACTTCCAATGTGGCTTCTTAGTTCTTCCATGCTTCATATTGACTTTTAATGACGCTTTCCACGCATTTTCTCTTTACTTAAGGCCACGTTTGGATGACCACAAGATTTAGATTTGGATTTCTCACATTTGCAGTTGAGATTTGGAACTGAATCCAGATCCTTAGATTTCCAAATCAGCTAAAACAGTGAAAAATCCGATTTTCAAATCTGTTCTGCATAATTTTATTTGGAAATCAATATTTGTGGCAATTACCTTCATCCTCGTTGCTGCTGGACCTTGCTGCAGAAGCAGCGAGACGTCCCTCTCTCTCTCTCTCTCTCTCTCTCTCTCTCTCTCTCTCTATGCATGAGCATGGGAATGATTGATGTATTTTTTTATCCAAAACTCAAATCTAAATCCGAATACAAAAACATGAGGTATACAAATGTGACCTTAGAGTTTTTCGCTTCGCACATTCTCTCGTTTCTAAACCCCTCACATTCCACTTTCCCCTCATTTGCTTCCCACTCTGGCAACTATGCTACGAAACACATTGGCTAATTTTGGTAATCATTTTTCCTGTTTCTATTTTGGAACTTCAGAATCATTTTCAAGAGTTTAGCATTCTTTCCAAATGAATTTGAAAACATAATCACATTTGATAACTTACATATTCAAAATTCAGGATCATTTGAAAGAATTGTGAGTGGGGGCCTACCTAGGTAGGGGACAAGGTGGGACCCAGCCTGGTATGGGATGGGTTTAACGTGCTAGCCTAATATATTCCATCAGCTCTAGTGCTTTTGGCGTATTGGTTAGGTACCTAACAGTGGGCACCCTCACCCCTCTCATATTTACCTACGCCCATGCTCACCCTCACTCTCCCATGGTTAATTCAATGAGAAAAACAAAGAAATGAGAGAGAGAGAGAGAGAGAGAGAGAGAGAGAGAGAGAGGGAAGCAAATGGAGGGTTGTAGACAACGACATTAAGGCAAAGAAAAAAATATAGAGAGAGAGGAAGAGAGAAATGGATAGAATAGGGATTTTTTAGAGGGACTTTCGTCTTTTTCAGGTACAATGACCCCAAATGATTAATATTTTAAAAAATCATTGTTTAGTCATTTGAATAACTTGCTCTAATTACTTATTAAAAAACCCATGAAAATAATATAGAAGCTCATCCAAAGAAAATAAAACTATGCCCATTTTTGTCTTAGGGGAGGAGAAGTCAAACACGTACTCCAATGACAATGATCTCTACATCAACGATAAATGCTAAGCATAGCATTTGGTATCAGAGCAGCCATCACGTCCTATGTTCAAGTCACGAAAGGGGTGAACTGTGGGAGAGGACTACCTATAAAGGGTTACTTGGTAAAAAGCCAAAGTGAAAGTCGTTAGAGTGAAGTTGCCACAGAGTAGCCTGCCACGGAAGGGGCGACAATTGGAAATGACTACTTGTGAAAAAAGGCAAGAGTGGAAGCCGTCACAGAGTGGGCTGCTGAGGATGGCAAATGCGTAAGCGTGGTGAAATGTTACGGTCTTGAGTGGGGGCCTACCTACGTATGGGACAAGGTGGGACCCATCCTGGTATGGGATGGGTTTAACGTGCTAGCCTAATACATTCCATCAGCTCTAGTGCTTTTGGCGTATTGGTTAGGTACCTAACAGTGGGCACCCTCACCCCTGGGCACCCTCACCCCTCTCATATTTACCTACGCCCATGCTCGCCCTCACTCTCCCGTGGTTAAGTCAATGAGAAAAACAAAGAAAGGAGGGAGAGAGAGAGAGAGAGAGAGAGAGAGAGAGAGAGAGAGAGAGAGAGGCAAACAAATGGAGGGTTGTAGACAACGACATTAAGGCAAAGAAGTCAAACACTTACTCCAATGACAATGATCTCTACATCAACGATAAATGCTAAGCATAGCAAAAAGTGCCAAAGTTGTACTACAATGACAATGATCTCTATCTCAACGATAAATGGTGAAGCATAGCAAAAGGTGTACACACCAGTGGTAGAAAAAAATATCTAAAATTCCTACCTTTTTCCTGAATCTTATTTGTTTGTAAACTTTTTTCTTCGTTTTCTTTATCATTATTGCGCATTAATATAAACGGATGGATTCATCAGCCCGAACCATTCCATATCCATATCAAGATTTGATTGATCCAATTGCAGACACTTTTTTTCAACCGTTGAATTGATAGAACATCGTTTTTTTTTTAGGCACACGTCGGAAACGGAAGAAGAATGATAGACTTAAAGGTGCCCTTGCAAAAAAACAGTTACAAGGGCGCCCCCACTGGCCTATCTTATGAAAGTTACTCTAATTGTATATGAGTCAATGCCATTTTCCGTAGATAGACCAATGGGAACGCCCTTGCTGCAGAAGCAGCGAGACGTCTCTCCATCTCTCTCTCTCTCCCTCACAGCATGAGCTTGGGAATGATTGATGTATTTTTTTTCAAAACTCAAATCTAAATCCGAATACAAAAACATGAGGTATACAAATGTGGCCTTAGAGTTTTTCGCTTCGCACATTCTCTCTTTTCTAAACCCCTCACATTCCACTTTCGCCGCATTTGCTTCCCACTCTGGCAACTATGTTACGGAACTCTTTGACTAATTTTGTTAATCATTTTTCATGCTTCTATTTTGGAACTTTAGAACCATTTTCATTTGGCATTCTTTCTGAATGATTTTGAAAACATAATCACATTTGATAACTTACATATTCGAAGTTCAGGATCATTTGAAAGAAAAGAAGCAAAAGCGACTCCATTTCACTCAAAAAATGTAAATTGAAATGTGCTTGAAGAACTCCGGGTCAAATAATGCCTCCAGAAAATAGTGTTTAACTAAATGCCATTTTTTAATATTTCATTCTTTAGGACTAGAATTAGAGAATCGCTTCAAAAATGATAAGCAAATACAGCCTACAGAGTCTGGATAGAACATTTTCTGCCCAATATATGTTCAATGGTGCTAAATTTGAAAAGAAATTTAATGAAAATGGTATTCACCCTCCACCTCTAAGATTTTACTCGTAAAGAAAATTGCAATCTCTTTTTCTCAATCTCTCATATATGTATATCTTAGATCCTTGCAAGTTACAACATGCTAACAGTATTTTTAAAAACCAAGCTCATTAGCTGGAACAACCCATCATTTAAACATAAAGATAGCCTTCCTTTTTGTTGTAGTATATTATATGCTAGAAATGTCGCTTTTATGGGGGGTCTTTGGTGCAAGATTCAATCCAGATTTTTGTATTAAGTGATGTTTAATGCAGGAAAAATTACCAAAAATGGCCTCTATCATGTGCCCAACCCCCATAAAAGATAGCTCTTTTTTACCATGTCAAGCAGATCCTGCATGAATGCAATCAAAACAGCTAACATCAGGTGGAAGGGTTCGTGGGATTTGCAAAAATTGCTATCACTATTTAGTTTTGTCCAACCTGACAAATGTGAACATGTCATTCCTCTGAAAGCAAAGATACCAACTTGAAATATAAATTCAATTGCATAAAGAGCTTGTATATAAAGATGGAAAACTGTAAAAGAATTTAACCTATTACATTTGCTCAGGATGTTATATCTGAGTTCTGTGCTGTGAATATTCCAAAACTTACTGATTGTGTTTTGGTCTAAAAAAATCCACTTTTACTATATAAAAAAAAGGTCATTTTTCCTTCATACGCTCCTTCAACACGATCCCCTCGAAAATCCCATCAAACCCGAAACTACCTTGGAATTCTTGATATTCCACCCGCCCTGGTAGCTGAAATGATACAGAGAACTCCCCTGAAGGGCAAAGAGTCTGTGTTTGCATCTCAAACACTTGATTGTTTCTTACTACCAATTTTTCACCAGTCGTCGATTCCCCTTTTATTGTCACTCGCCCACTGGACTCGACTTCAATACTGAACTCATCTGCCATAAGAAAACACAGAAGCTCAGTGACAATTGTAAGAGATCAAACAACAATCCAGAGGCAGATAATAATCATAAGAAGAACGTGGTCTTATGAGATGGGATTGATCAAGACTCCAGAAAATTAACAAAAACTAAAACTTATAGAGGCCCACTTCAAAATATATAAGGATGTGTCAATAAAGAGAAGAAAAACATCTGGATCGTTCAGTCAAAAATGACCCGTTTGCTAAGAATTTGAATTACACAGATGGCACTTTGAAGCATCACCATAATAGATTCTTTCAGAAGTTTTCTGTTTCTAAATATAAGGATGGGATTGATCAAGACTACAGAAAATTAACAAAAACTAAAACTTATAGAGGCCCACTACAAAATACATAAGGATGTGTTAATAAAGAGAAGAAAAACATCTGGATCGGTCAGTCAAAAATGATCCGTTTGCTAAGAATTTTACTTACGCAAATGGCACTCTGATGCATCACCATAATAGATTCTTTGAGAAAGTTTTCTGTTTCTAAGTATAAAAACTCTTCACCGATGGAAACATCATGAATACTAATCCAAACCTTTTTTTTGTTTTGGATATTTCCAAATAAAAAAGAAACAAAAACATATTGATTCTTAATTCTCATAAAAGGTATAATTAAGATTTCAAAAGACCTTACATTTCCTAGTGTGAAAGAACATTTACGAACTTAGATACTATTTTTTGTCTCAGTAGACAAAATGCATTATAGTTGTTCGCATGAAAAATAAAGAAGCTCAATAATCTACCTATTTTTATAAAATGAATTAAACTTACCTTCACCCCTTTTTACTCCTGGCAAGTACATACGGAATAAGTAGGCCTTCTGAGAAACACCTATGTCGACCAACCCTATTAGCGGACCAGTTGGCCTCACTGCAGTTCCAGTTAGTGAAATCGCTTTCTTGTTGCCTACAGTTGTAATGGTACTCCACTCATCAACTGTAGGGGATTCATGAAAAAAGAGCATAGCAGACTCAACTTTCTCTGATGCCATTAGTGCGTGATTGTAGCCTGGAGTTTTCTATGTTGTATTTGAATATATGCTCTTTAAACTGCAAAATGCAGCAAGATTTTTAGTAGATGAAGGGCAACAAAAGGCATTTTTTAATGGCAAAACAATAAAAGGCATTTAAACTGCTCAGTGCAGAAAAGAACTTTTTAGTTGCACATTTAGGAAATAATTCATAGTAAACATGAGACGGAGATTATAATGATAGTGGTGAAAAGCATTCCCCTTTTAATGAATTTCTTCACCATTGAAAAAAAATAGAAATCTTTGTTCTCGGTCCATTACTGCTTCATTCTTAGTAAAATTTAATTACCGTTTTAAACGGACTGAACAGTCAATATTATGAGAATATAATTACTGAAAGTCAAGCAAAATAATGAAATCAAACGAAATTTCAGCAATATGATGAAATCAAATGAATGAAAGTTGTGGTTCCATTTTAGTTCCCATTTAATTACCATATACTGTTGTATTACAATCTCCTTCAATTAAACTTGCCTGACTGGACTGGGAATTCCTAAAGAAAAACTATCAAAATTCAATTTAATGGCAGGAGATAGCAGCAAGGTATACCTTATTATATATACTTTGGCTATAGAAATCTTGAATCATAAATCCACGAAACTCATCGCTCACTATTGTCCTTATTTAACCATGACTCTTTCCGTATAAGAGACTGATTTCTTTATTTCCAAAGAACAATGGAAGAATTATAGTCCAAAGAACTTGCCCTATATCCGGAGATAAAAACAATTACATTCCTCCAAAAGAAGGCTAAAGACAAAACAATTACATTCCTCCAAAAGAAGGCTAAAGACTCAGGAAAAACCCAACACATTCCAGACCAACCGAAACAGATAAACACGACTCATGTTCCAAAATTCACAACTAGCGAAGATCCCCATGACATATAAAAATTCACAGAAGAACAAATTAAATCAAACTGAAATTGGAAAAAATTCTAAATAAACACAAGAAAAATATGATGCATGTAAAATCCCCTGTATAAACCAAAACACATGAGGTTGTGAATTCAGAAGGTAAAGTAAAACTGTAAAAGAGAGAAAATTTTCAATAAATGATTTTCATTCCGACACCAGCCAATGTTAATAATAGTTTTTTTAGCATTGTTATTCAAAACCTTGACATCTGAATAAATGAATTAGCAAGGCCTATGAGTTCAATTGGATATCTAGTAATTACCAGATATTAGATATGTAAGGATGTCTGCAGCGCAGCGATGTAAGATGGAGAGCGAGAAGATGGTTAATAGGATTTGTTTCCAAAAATGAACCGGTTTAAATGCATGCCGCTTTTAATTGCTATGGGGTGCAAACACACAAAAAGACCGCCGGTGTAAACAAATTTTTAGGGGCGGTTTTTACCAGACCTCCGAAAAAAATAGTGTCTTCCTAGCCAGGCATATCTCTTTAAGCATATACCGATGGTTGGTTTAGGACCGCCAGTGAAAACACACATATAGTGGCATTCATTTAAGACCGTCCGTAAAAGTGCGCTGGTAAAAACATACTTTTTTGAAGAGATGGGGTGCAAACAAACTAGAAGAAGACGTGTGCAATGCGTGTGAGAGATAACAGAGATAAAAATTCTCATGGAGGAAATGCCCCTGGAGATCAAGGGACTTGTGATGAGCAATACAGATCACATGTTCTGTGTTATTATAGGGCCATACCTATTAATAGTTTCTTAAATATTTTTACCATTATCTACAAAAAAAAAGTAAAAAATCATTACAAACATTTCATAAAAACCTAGAAAAAACAGCTACTGTCGAGAGCATCTAGAACATTATGAAGTAGTTGAGCTCCTAATGTTCCTAAATAAGTATGCTCAACATTGAGACCATTCACTTCAACTTATTCACTGATTTGGTCAAGGGTTCTCTTAATCAACCATTTAAAATACATAAAATTTAAAATAAACAAATACAAGAAAATAAAACTATAGGGTTGGAATACTATTGCATCTTGAAACAAATAGAAATAATGCAAATAAAAAAATCAGCAAGGGAAAAAAAAGGCAATGAAGCAGAGGAGAGTGGTAAGGGGAACAATAGTAACAATGGTACGGAAGCAATCAACTGTCATTATTATGATTACTACTACTACTACTACTACTACTACTATTACTAGTACTCTGATTATTATTAACAAATACTGAAAAAAAAAAAGGAATATATACGAAAAGAACTAACAGCTATTCTGATCCCATACGTCAAACCAACCTAATTTTAAGCTCTGTAAATAGTGACAGGCTTAAGCCACCGAAATCAACGAAACCCAATTCTTAAAAGAAAAGAATACATGAAACATACTCAACAAACCAGTTAATTTGTATCCAACAACCCACAGCCAGAACATCGAAAACACATGTGATTAGCAATAATTGCTTTAAGTGTTTTTTTTTCCATTATTTCCAGAAACTTAAAATTCATGATAAACATTCCATAAAAACCTAAAACAACGGCTGCCATCGAGAGTCTAGAACATTAGATGGTTGCTGAGCTCCTAATGATCCTAGATAAGTATGCTAAACATTGAGATCATTTACTTCAATTTATTCACTGATTTGATCAAGGGTTTTCTTAGCCTGAACCAATTTAAAAACACAGAAAATTTAAGATAAATAAATAAAAGCTATAGGGTTGGAATACTGTTGCATCAAAGACACAAATAAAAATAACGGAAATAAAAAATAAAAAAGGGGGAAAGAGATAATGAATCAAATGAGGGTGGTGAGGGGAATGATATTAACAATGGTAAACATCTAGGGAGAAAACAATCATTATTATGATAACTACTTTTACTAATATTACTATGATTATCATTCTTACTATCATTTTTTATTAGGGATTTGCTAGGGACCATCGTAGAAAGTTATTATAAAATCAACAAATCTTGAATAAGGGAGAATATATAGGAAAAGAACCTGATTTTAAACTCTACTAGTAGTGACAAGATTAAGCCAGCAAAATCAACAAAACCCATTTCTTAAAAGAAAAAAAATACATGAAAAATATTAAAAAAACTAGTTAATTTGTTACTATCATTTTTATTAGGGATTTGCTAGGGACCATCGTAGAAAGTTATTATAAAATCAACAAATCTTTAATAAGGGAGAATATATAGGAAAATAACCTGATTTTAAACAGTGCTACTAGTGACAAGCTTAAGCCAGCAAAATCAACAAAACCCATTTCTTAAAAGAAAAAAAAAATACTAAAAAAACTAGTTAATTTGTTACTATCATTTTTATTAGGGATTTGCTAGGGACCATCGTAGAAAGTTATTATAAAATCAATAAATCTTGAATAAGGGAGAATATATAGGAAAAGAACTTGATTTTAAACAGTGTTACTAGTGACAGGCTTAAGCCAGAAAAATCAACAAATCCCATTTCTTAAAAGAAAAAGAAAAAACACATGAAAAATATTCAACAAACTAGTTAATTTGTCCAAGAACCATAGCTAGCCCATAAAAACACCAATAGTAAGAATAAGAAAAAGGGAACAAGTATTATGTGTTTTGTAACTTTAACCTAATCTTCCATGCATACAAAAGAATCATACAATGCAAACCCTAACCCACAAACACAAATGAACATTTTTCTTCATCAACTTCATATTAAGAATCAAAGGCAAAGAACTGGAATGAACAACATATAGCATATGATGATATACCTCTTGTGGGGGAGAATGGAGCTTGCTCTTTGTCTTGTGAGGGTTTCAGCCATTTTTTGGCTTGTAAATAGGCAAGGTGAGCCATGAAAGGGGGGAAGAGGCGTGCCGGAAAAATCTCTCCGATATAAAAAAAATATCACTTTTTTTCCTTTTATAGACCTATGCCACGTCAAAATGAGGTCAATACTTTGGAACATTTATCCTTTCATGCTATTGGTTTTGACTAATGTGACATGTTGTACACCTGGTCCAAGGTCTCATGTGGGCCAAAGATCTATAGAATATCATTTGCTGGATGTTTCATTACATACCTTCTAAATGAGACCTTTATATTGAGGATGCTTAGGGATGCTTAATCAACAATTAAACCCACGAAAATGGGGATCCGAACCGCGCGGTGTGGGAATTCCCCGATTTAAGCCGGGACGGGGATTAAAAAAATTCCCCGAAGCAGGAACAGGGCGAGGATGAGGATGGCTTTGGCCCCGCCCCACCCCGTCCCACACCTCCCCGATTCAATATCTAATGTTCTGTTTAAAGAGGTGCTCCCCTATGAACATGGCATGAGGAAAGAAAGATAGAGTGAATAAATTTATTTTTAGGATATCTTTTGTGAAGAGCATTGGCTTGTTCACGTGGGTGAAAGAGCTTCGCTCATGTCATCTCTTATATTGGAGCTTTTCTCCAAACCGTAGCATGGTTTTTCAAATTCCCACGAGATTATTTTAGTTGCTTCTTGTGTTGATCTCCATCTTGGTGTTGCCGCTCTCACGCTCCCTACGTCACTATTATAGTATGGCGGGGATGGGGTGGGGATTTTTCCCCATAGTGTGCGGGGCGGGACTAGGACCCACGATGGACATAAATCATACTTTAAAATAGGCATGAAATTTAGAATTTGGCTCTGTTTCCGTCTAAGTAAAATGGGCATAAATCATAGTTTAAAATAGGCATAAAATTTATTTTATGCCCACTTTATGTGAAACGGAGCCTTTAGAATACATATTTTTTGGGAAATGGTCTACGAACCCTCACATACAATTTCGTATTCCTCTTTCTTATTCAACTCGTACAGCCGTACAGGTGTGGCTCTTTGGCTTAAGTCTTGGGTATGCTACCCAGAGACGAGAGTTCGAATCCCCCTGGGCTTGCCGGATGCGCGTGGTTTACGGGTGATTGCGCGCGGTTTATGGGTGATTTAGTCCCACTCTACAAAGTGGGGTGGGGACACCCTACGCCATAAAAAAAATGTTAGGCTGAAGGGATCCCTTGCAATAAGGGGACCCCATTGGATCCGTGTCAACCAACTGCATTTATATCATCTTTCATTTGTAGGTTTGACACCTCTTACATGAAGAAGGGAAGACAAAAACAAGACAAGAAGAGGAGGAATGCTAAATTGAAGAGCCCACTAGCAAAAACTAAGTGCACCACATTGGATACGTGTCAACCAACTGCAGTTATATGACTTTTAATTTTGATTTTTTCGTTGTCGTCATAAATATAATTGGGTGATGTGGATATGATGGGATGCCCTTTCGCCTTGGATTTTGCTATGGCTCCCTTCAGTTTAGTATTCTTCTTCTCTTCATCTCGTTTCCCTTTGAAAGGCAAAAAACAAATTAAGTCGCACTCGATAATTAGTCATTGTGAGGTCAGAACTCTCTCTCTCTCTCTCTCTCTCTCTCTCTCTCTCCAGAAAGAGAATGAATATTTATTTGATCTTGATCCTTAGGAGCGAAAAATGTATTATACCATACGGACCCTAATAATATCCATAAATGACTTATTTTGGGAAACAGATAAACATTAATTACCATATGTATATTAAGGTGCATAGTAGACATTAGTACTCTAATGCATATCTTATTCTCAACACCTTCCCAAATTTTCATGTTTATAATTGTAGGCAAATGTCGGCAATCCAAAAGCATAGGTTGATTAACCTTGAAACTATTGGGATTTCCATCTAGGATAATGGCCTAAGACCTTATGATGACTATGACCATGGCTTACATTCCCAAAGGATTGGATACGTTGCCCAATTAAGAGGGTGGAAGGTGTTAGGCACTATCCTCCTTGCTCGGAAATTTTAAGCCTATAATTTCTACCGATTTTGGAAAATTCTATGCAAAGACTGATCATATCCAAAAACCCTATTTTCTTATTTCATTCCTTCACCCTATGATAATAGAATATATTTTTCAGATCAAGCATGTTCAAAATGGAGCATATTTTGGTCATTTTTCACGACTTATGGGTAATCTGGTCATTTTACTTGATATAAGGGTATTTCAGTTATTTTATGACTCAGGGGTATTCTAGTCATTTCCCCTTATTTGAGGTATTTTGATCACTTTTTAGTCATAAAGGTGTTTTAGTCATTTTGTACGACTTAGGGGTATTTTGGTTATTTTCATGACTGTGGTATTCTGGTCATTTTTTACTCTATTAGGGGTATTTCAGTTATTTACTTGACTCGAGTATTCTAGTCATTTTACCCTACATGGGGATATTTTGATCATTGTTTATGTCATTAGGGTAGTTTAGTCATTTTCCTTGACTTACGCTTATTTTGGTCATTTTCACCCTACATTAGAGTATTCTAGTCATTTTCACCCTACATTAGGGTATTCTAGTCAATTTTACGACACAGAGATATTCTAGTCATTTTTACCCGATATACATATTTTCATATTTTTATGTCGTATGAGTCTTTTAGTAATTTTTTTCATGATTTAGGGGTACTCTGGTCATTTTCACTCCTTCTAGGTCTGACTTAGATTTATAAATAATTTCTTACAAAATTTACAGATAAATTTTTTTATATTAAATACACTAACTTGAATAATTTGGAATTAATGTGGATTTGGCTCAAATCCAAATCCAATCCAAACGTTAAAAAAACGCTTGCCATTGCCAGATTTGAATTTAAAAATCCAAAATAAACTCCAAATCCAAGGTGTAGCCCAATGGGTCCTTAATTCCTGCAATAAATTTATAAAAAATGAAGAAAGGAAATGGAAAATCTAGCAGCCTCACTTGCATGAAATCATGTATCCATTCTGTGACCGCTCATATTAGGTTTGAATTCTATCCATTTTATTATTGTTTATTCAATGCTTTTGTTGTGTTTCCCATGGGCTGGTGCTGGTGTTGACAGCATTTACCTGTAAAGCTTAAAAAATCCCAAAACCAAAAAATATAGTAGATGAGAGAGAGAGAGAGAGAGAGAGAGAGAGAGAGAGCTTGCCATGAATTAGGCACACACACAGCTATTCCATGCATTATGTCCACACTCCACACATCATAATGCATATAATATATATGATTGTGCATGAACCATGCTTCTTTAGTGATTGTATAACCACAAAAGCATTCATTTAGCGTGACCAGCAGGTTCAATGTGTTTCCGCCTCGCAAAGTTATACATATAGCATAACAAAGAGATTAGAAAGTTCATATTAGGCTACACCAAGTAAGTGACTCCAAAGGAAAATACTGTCTCAGAGCTATCAACTTATTGTTGTTGATCCTTGAGGTTGCAGGTTTGAATGCATAATAAATTTTGCTGATGGGCTGTATAGACACAGTATAGACACCAAATAACGAATATTTATTAGAAAATTCATTGCGGCCCACGTTATTCCAATATCTAAACCGTTCATTTGATGGGCATCAATGAAAATAGGCCTTTCGCCAAAAATCATATCCAAATGATGATCTGATCCTAACACTCGATCTATAGAGGTTGATTGAAGGGTTTGGATCATCCTATGGAGATGATTTTATGGGCAAGGGCTATTTACGTTGAGGCCCAGCAAATGAACGGTCTGGATCTTCAAACCAGGTGGATCCAAGTGATTTTTTTTATATGCACTTTGGGGTGTCCACCTTCAAAGTTCTAAATCATTCATTGCTGGACTGCCATAAAGGGCCTGTTTGGTTTGATGAAAAGGTCTTTCCACCCTAGAAAGGCTTTTCAAGGAAAGCCTTTTCCTTTCCCTTCCTTTCCAATGAAATCCTTTCCGTTGTTTGGTACAACAAACCCAAAATAGAAAGCTTTTTTCCTGGAAATGTATTGAACTCGTTTGAACCATCACACATCCTTATTATTCGCCATCAATAATCGTCAAGCTTTAACATAAAATGAAGGCTCCACGTCATTCTCAATCTTTTGAAGCTCCTCCACGACCTTCTTTACTAATAAGCTTTCATCATTAGAGGAGTTTATCTTATCAAGGGTATTGGTCAGATCGACTAACGTTTCAGCCATAACATCATCAGTGTTCTTTTTCTTCTTCTTCTTTACTTGTGTCGAGGGAACTGTCAATATATCACGCGCTCTTCTCTCCCTAGACGATCGACAACAACCCCTCAGTGAAGATTATATATCTTCCATCTCACCATCATCTTCTAAAACATCATTTCCTTCGTTCATAAAATACATATTAGTGTCGATGTCTTCTAAACCTTGCATATTTTCCTTTGTATTCGCTTCCCCAGCAGTTCTAGCCCTTCTACCTTCAGCTAAATCATCACCAACAATTATACACATCTCGTCAAAATTAGGGACACTAATTCTCCTGAAAATTTTGCCTCTGGATGAGCTTGCAAAAAATATGAAATTATATAAATATCAACTATACTGTCATTATGTATATCATAAAAAAATACTTCTAAGTTTTACAGTAAGGATATTATACCGTCACATAGTCGTCCCATACGTGCCTATCAGCTGTTAATACTTTTCCAAGTTTTACTTAGTGGATAATCTTAAATTTGGTTGTGCATTTAGTATATATTTTCGATTTGAAGCTGAAAATTCCAAACTCTCAGCATATAATTAAGCAACTAACCAAATTGTCCTCTAGATCTAGATTATTACTATGTGTATTCATAGCTATTCATCATAAGTGCTTGCAATTGGCTGAAGCTAGTGTGCATTCACAAACAGACAACTAGACAAGGTTATTAAATTGTTCCACTCCACATGGGGTCCACTTCACATAGAAAACAACCAAATGGTTCCTTAAGCTCCGTTTGGATAAACGTAATATAAAAGTAGGAGGAAAGGAAAACAAATTCCCATTTTTTTACTTTCCTTTTCCTCTTGATTTGGGAGGAAACTCAAATGATTGAAATTGGCTTTTATTTGGAAATTATACAGTTAAGAAGGAGTGTCATGTGAATAGTAAATGGAAACCAGACACCAAACAATATTAGGAAAAGGAAAATATGTCCTTTTACTTTGATTTTCCCTATTTTGGTACAACCAAGCATTCCCTAATACTCTGTGGGGGGCTTCTAGGCAACACATCCGTGCCTACGCCGGGGACCACATCCGTTCCATAGGCGGCGTCCCGGCATCTACATCTGCCCCCATGGGAAAGCTTTCTTCAGCGGTTGGCCCATCCGATTTAACGCTCGGTGAAAGAGACATGTTAGAAATGCTACCAAGAAAAGAGTTGCCTTTGATGTCCATCTCCAAGAATTTCAAGAAGCCTAACAATTGGAGAGAATCAATCAGATGAAGGCAAGATGGAACCATGCCTAAATGAAGGAGCTCGGGAAGGAAAGAAGTCATCTGAGAAAGGGGCTATGAAAGGAAAATCATGGTAGGGAAATTTTGGATTTCGGTCGAAATTTAAAACCATGGTAAGGACTACATGATTTTAGTCCCACATCCCATCTCAGATCAAAATATCAATCTTTTGGTTGGCTTCTAAAGATTCACCTTTAGTCAAGGTTTCTATTTATATTCATAAGGTTTTAAAGAACCTTGACGCTTGTTCATGGCCACGGGCCACCCACGTTTCCTATTATGCATAGTACAGACTAGGGAGTGCCAACATCATTTTAAAAAATATATATAGGTCTCTCTTTTGATAGAGACTTAAAACCAGTTATCTCTATTCAATCAAATTAAGAAAGCCTCAAAACAAATTGGTTGTGGTTGGCCTATTATCTTGCTCTAAGTGTTGCATGCACGTTTAAATGGAGGTCTGCATCTCTTGCTTTCTTCTGGTAATATGCATCTCTAATTTGAGGTCTGACATTGACTGCTCAAACCACAATGCTGTGAAGACAGAAATATCAATATAAATTCCCTACTCCAACAATGCTACTACACTAGGCCTATTCTAATAATAAATACTTAAGGGCTCAGTTTGTTTTGGATATTGAGAACCAACACATTGTGAGTCCAAAATTGATTTTTGGACTCAAATTTACATTTAATAAAATCTCCTTGACTTAATTAGCAAGAGATTTTATACAATAACTAACTAATTTTGTTATGTAATAAGAAATTATGGACTTGCTAGGCAATTTCGCGGCTGGCTTTTGTGAATAAGACAAAATCTGCCAAAAAGTCAATCCTGGCTGTTCTCACATCTAAAAGCCAGCCGCGAAATTGTTTTCCAAGAAATAGCCTAGCAAATCCCAAGAAATCATTATTGATCATAAGCTACTAATTCCTTGAAAAGTGGTTTGAAGACACTAGGTTGGGACAGCCTCTGGTTGTGCGCATGTGGGTGTTAAATGTTACGGTCTTGAGTTGGGGCCTGCATATTTATGGGACTAGGTGGGTCCCAACATGGTATGGGACAGGTTGAAAGAGCCTAGCCTAATGCGTTTTGTTAGAGTGTGAGAGATCTCACTGTTGGATTGAGTTGAGATTCATCGTTGGATTATCTTGTTGGTAGACTCAATAAGTTGGTTAGATGTACCAACTAGATAGATTACGCAAGTGGATTAGAAGAGGTAACCAAGAAAGGTTAGGAAAGTATTTTTTATCATGTCTGTGCTCTATATAAGCACACCTTGAGATTGATTGTAATCATTCAAAATTAGTGAAAATCCTAATTCAATCTACTATCCTAATCACTCTTGGTTACCTCTTATAATCCACTTGCCTAATCTATCTAGTTGCCCCATCTAACCAATTAACCTACCACGAAGATGATCCAACAGTGAATCTCAACTAATTCCAACGGTGTGATCTCTCTCACTCTAACATGTTCCATCAGCTTTGAAGCTTTTGGCGTATTGGTTAGGTGCCTAACATTTGGTATCAGATGTAACGACCCGGATTTTCGGAGGTCCCAAAGACCGGCCCGTTAACTCAGCAGAGTGGAACATGCAAACTCCCATGTTTTTTACTGATAAAGACACTCCTTCCATGAAAATATCATGTTGTTTTAATCGTGACACTCCAAGTTCACGCTACTTTCCTTTGATTTTTTATGACCAAAGTCTCATTTTTCCAAACCAGTCCGTCCACGTGGGATCCACTTCACTTCAACTCCTAAGAAAACAACCTAATAGTTCCTTAATGGTGTGTTTGGATGTAAGTAATATTAAAGAAGAAGGAAAGGAGAACAAATTCCAATTTTTTTTACTTTCCTTTTCCTCTTGATCTGAGAGGAATCTCAAACGGTTAAAAATGGCTTGCATTTGGAAATACCACCACATGTGAATAGTAAATGGAAACCAAACCCTATTAGGAAAAGGAAAATATGTCCTATTACTTTGATTTTCCTGATTTTCCCTATTTTGGTACAACCAAGCATGTCCTAAGGCGCTGTTTAGTTGCACTTAGTTGGCTTGGGGAGCACTGGTGAAGTAGAACTGAAGTAGTCAACGTGTGTAATAGTAGTGAAGTAGTCTCCTTGTAGAGTAGTGACACGTACTTAGTTTCCTAATGCCGAATATCAATTCTAAAATGAGGGACAACAAAGGGTGTTATTACAAATATATAGAAAGAAGAGAGAGAAAAGAAGAAAGAGAGAATAGATTTAAATTGCGTACCAGACACTATTCTTGTAATAGGATCGCCTTTGGTAGAGTTATTAGGTGAAAGTGCTAGTGTGGGTCAATCTGCTCTTACCCCTTTTTATAGTTTACACAACAACGTATGGATCCATATGTAAACATAGTATCTATTTACATACATTCGAATGACCCCTTCTCATAATGAGAATGTACATAACCCTATTCCGGTCAGGTCCGGTAAGGAATGAACTTGAGACTCTAATAGCGAACTTCTTTTATAAAGTGGAATGATGGGGGACAAAAGTCATGCCACATGAGAAGACAAGGAAGAAACATGGAACGTTGTCTCCTGGAAGTTTGAGTCAAAACATTCAACCAACACCACTAATAGATGAGGTGGAACCACAAAGCCAACCAAAACACCTAGTAAACCCAAGAAATTGTGCAACCAAAGGGAAAAATCTCACATAAAATTAAATTCCACAGCTCTAGTAGGGTGGACATTTCCATTGGAATCAAGGCCATCGATTTGGTGAGGTGACCTACACGATCTTAGTCCCACGTCCCATGTCTGTCCTATCTGTCAGATAAAAAAAAATCAATCGATCCTAAAGATGCCCTTTCAGTCAAGGCTTCTCTTTATTTTAAGATTTTAAATTAAGGCTTCTCTTTATTTTAAGATTTTAAATTATCTTGAGGCTTGTTCATGGCCACCCAAGTTTCCTATTGTGCATAGTATAGATTAGAGAGTGCATAGTATATATATAGGTCTCTATCATGATGACATGGTTTTTGTGTTGATAGACTTAAATCCAGTTTTCTCTGTTCAATCAAATTAAGAAAGCCACAAAACAAATTTGGTTGTGGTTGGTCTATTATCTTGCACTAAGTGTTGTTTGTGTAGACGTTAAAATGGAGGCCTGCATCTCTTGCTTTCTTATGGTATTATGCATCTCTAATTTGAGGTCTGACATTGACTCCTCAAACCACAATGCTGTGTAACTACAGTGTAAGCATAGATATCAATATCTTCCCTACAAAGGGTGTCAATTTTGGCTCGGGCTTGGAAGCTCACTCGAGCTCGGCTCGGTAAAAGCTCAGCTCGAATCCTTAACGAGCAGAGCCGAGCCGGCTTGCCAGGCTCGTTAAGCTTAACGAGCTGAGCCCAAGCTCGGCTCGTTAAGGATTTAATATATTTAAATATATATCTATTATATTAATATACACTAAAAGGGTTGTCCATAGAGTGAAAGGGGGAGGCAAAATATGTCACTTCTTTTTTGGAACCCCATTTGTTACTTGGACCACCCCCCGTGGTGTAAAAAGAGTAGTCAAATTACACTAGATAGGTTGTCCAGGGAAGATGAGGGGTGTGAATATATCATTGCCCTTAATAGTTAATATAACCTGAGCTCGGTAAGGCTTGCGAGCCTGGCCGAGCCGAGCCGAGCTCGAGCCTGCTTCGAGCCCGAGCCGAGCTCTTGAGCTTAACTAGCCAAGCCGAGCTAGGCCAAGCTCGGCTCGGCTCAGCTCGTTTACACCCCTAATCCCTACTCCAACAATGCTAGTACACTAGGCCTATTCTAGTAATAAATGCTTAAGGGCTCAGTTTGTTTAGGATATTGAGAACCAACCCATTGTGAGTCCAAAATTTATTTTTGGACTCAAATTTACATTTAATAAAATCTCCTTGACTTAATTAGCAAGAGATTTTATACATTAAATAACTAATTTTTTATTTAATAAGAAATTAAGAACTTCCTAGGCAATTTTGCGGAAAGCCATTTCGCGGCTGGCTTTTGTGAATAAGACAAAATCGGCCAAAACCAACCTGTGTGGCATTTCTCACATGCAAAAGCCAGCCGCGAAATTGTTTTCCAAGAAATGGCCTAGCAAATCCCAAGAAATTATTATTGATTACTAGCTATTAATTCCTTGAAAAGTGGTTTGAAGGCACCAGGTTGGGACAGCCTCTTGTTGCATGCATGTGGGTGTTAAGTGTCATGGTCTTGAGTAGGGCCTGAATAGTTATGGGACTAGGTGGAACCCAACATGATATGGGACAGGTTAAAAGTGCCTAGCCTAATGCGTTTTGTTAGAGTGTGAGAGATCTCACCATTGGATTCAGTTGAGATTCACGGTTGGATCATCTTGGTGGAAGATTTAGTAAGTTGGTTAGATGGGGCAACTAGATAGATTTGGCAAGTGGACTAGAACAGGTAACCAAGGGAGATTAGGAAAGTATTTTTTTTATCATGTATGTGCTCTATATAAGCAGACCTTGAGACTAATTATAATCATCCAAAATGAGTGAAAATCCTAATTCAATCTACTTTTCTAATTTCTCTTGGTTACCTCTTCTCCACTTGCCTAATCCATCTAGTTGCCCCATCTAACCAACTTAATCTACCACCAAGATGATCCAACGGTGAGATCTCTCACACTCTAACACGTTCCATTAGCCCTTCCATTAGCTCTGGAGCTTTTGGCGTGTTGGTTAGGTGCCTAACATTTGGTATCAAAGCAGCCATCACGTCCTATGTTCAAGTCACGAAAGGGGTCAGCTGTGGGAGAGGACTACCTATAAAGGGTTACTTGGTAAAAAGCCAGAGTGAAAGTCGTTAGAGTGAAGTTGCCACAGAGTAGCCTGCCACGGAAGGGGCTACCTGTGAAAAAAGGCAAGAGTGGAAGCCGTCACAGAGTGGGCTGCCGAGGATGGCAAATGCAGAAGCGTGGTGAAATGTTACGGTCTTGAGTGGGGCCCTACCTAGGTAGGGGACAAGGTGGGACCCAGCCTGGTATGGGATGGGTTTAACATGCTAGCCTAATACATTCCATCAACTCTAGTGCTTTTGGCGTATTGGTTAGGTACCTAATAATGGGCACCCTCACCCCTCTCATATTTACCTACACCCATGCTCACCCTCACTCTCCCATGGTTAAGTCAATGAGAAAAACAAAGAAAGGAGAGGGAGAGAGAGAGAGAGAGAGAGAGAGAGAGAGAGAGAGAGAGGCAAACAAATGGAGGGTTGTAGACAACGACATTAAGGCAAAGAAAAAAAATATACAGAGAAAGAGAGAGGAACAGGTAGGGAATTTTTAAAGGGACTATCGTCTTTTTCAGGTACAATGACCTCAAATGGTAATATTTTAAAAAATCATTGTTTAGTCATTTGAATAACTCGCTCTAATTAACTATTAAAAAACCCATGAAAATAATATAGAAGCTCATGGAAAGAAAATAAAACTATGCCCATTTTTGTCTTAGGGGAGGAGAATTCAAACACTTACTCTAATGACAATGATCTCTACATCAACGATAAATGCTAAGCATAGCAAAAAGTGCCAAAGTTGTTCTACAATGACAATGATCTCTATCTCAACGATAAATGGTGAAGCATAGCTAAAAGTGTACACACCGGTGGTAGAAAAAAAATATCTAAAATTCTTACCTATTTGTTTGTAAACTTTTCTCTTCATTTTCTTTATCATTATTGCGCATTGATATAAACGGATGGATTCATCAGCCCGAACCATTCCGTATCCATATCAAGATTTGATTGATCCAATTGTAGACAATTTTTGTCAACCGTTGAATTGATAGAAAATTATTATTTTTGTTTAAGCACACGTCGGAAACAGAAGAGGAATGATAGACTGAAAGGTGCCCACAAGGGCACCCCCACTGGCCTATCTCATGAAAGTTACTCTAATTGTATATGAGTCAATGCCATTTTCCGTAGATAGACCAATGGGAACGCCCTTGTAACTTGTTTTTTGCAAGGATGCCCTTCAGTCTTATCATTCTCCAAACTTCAACATCCTCCCTAAGATTCACTACATGGCTACTGTTCATGTGGTTCTTTTGATTGGGAAAAGAAATGGAAATGATGTGGTAAATAGATAGGA
Organism: Tasmannia lanceolata; assembly: GCF_043159265.1. Taxonomy (NCBI): domain Eukaryota; kingdom Viridiplantae; phylum Streptophyta; class Magnoliopsida; order Canellales; family Winteraceae; genus Tasmannia; species Tasmannia lanceolata. Next base: position 30,612,455 of record NW_027518679.1, read on the forward strand.
AATGGAAACGTTATCAGGAACATGGTTTTAAATTTCGTCTGAGATTGAAACCGAAACTGAAACTTATGTAATCCGAGATTTCGGATTTACCAAATTTCGGTCTAAATTTCAGGTTTTTTTTCTATTACGGGATTTCGGCCAAGGCCGAAATTGAGACCGAAACCGAAATTTAAAACCATGATCAGGAAACCATAGAGAAATTATCCGTGTTTAGTTCCCAGGAAACTGTAGAGAAAATAATAGAGAAATTAAACAGAAAATAGATAATGATAGGGAAATGATAGCAGCACAACCGTGTTTTAATAATTGCACAAAATGGGAGCATTTTACTCATCAGCTTCTTTCTAGCAGAACTCAAAGAAAAAACAATACATTGATAATACAAGGAAGAGGGCAATTTAGTCATTTCACATTATACGAGTTGATAATTAAGGATCTGTTATAAAATTTCGCTGAAACTCATTTCACGAACGACTTTGCATCGAAAAAAGCCACCTCAGATAAAACAATTCAATAAGACAAAACCTACTGCAAATTAAGCCATTCTGGCTTTCAGCCGCGAAATTCCCTAGCAAATCCCTTACAAAGAGGAAGAAATAATTAAAAAATTAATGTGGGTCACGAGATGAAATGAGAAAAAGGCAAAATCAAAACCCCTCAAATCCCTCTTCAATCCCTTTCTCTACTTTCATTCATAAAAATCAGATGAATTTTATTTTCTCGAATCTTCTTTTCCTTGTTTTCTACCCCTTGAACCCTAATTCCATTAAATTCGAAATTTCATTACTCAGTTTTTATCTGATCTGAGACTGATTTGGGAACAGACGATCGTACGGCAAAGGAGGAGGTGAGAAATTTTCTTAAAATTCCGTGTTTTTAATTGTCTGAAATTTAGATTTCTTCTTCTTTTTCTTTTTTTTTTAACCTATGAGTGTTTGATTTTTCGTTTTTTATGGCTCAATTTGTGTTCGGATGCGTTTGGATTTAAACGAATCTGAAAGATTTTTAGGTTGTTTCTCTTCATACTAGATCTAAGGATACAAGGATTTTATAATCCAGAATTGCAAAATTCTGGATTTTACATGCTAAAACCTGAATTATATATGCTAAAATCTGGATTTTATAAGCTAAAACCTGGATTTTACATTTCCAGGATTGTAAAATCTAGGTTTTAGCTTATAGAATCTTATAATCCAGAACTGCAAAATTCTGGATTTTACTGGCTAAAACCTGAATTTTATAAGCTCAAATCTGAATTTTATAAGGTAAACCTGGATTTTACATTTTCAGGATTGTAAAATCTAGGTTTTAGCTTATAGAATCTTATAATCCAGAACTGCAAAATTCTGGATTTTACTGGCTAAAACCTGAATTTTATAAGCTCAAATCTGAATTTTGTAAGGTAAACCTGGATTTTACATTTTCAGGATTGTAAAATCTAGGTTTTAGCTTATAGAATTTTATAATCCAGAACTGCAAAATCGTGGATTTTACATTCTAAAACCGGAATTTTAAACGCTCAAATCTGAATTTTATCAGCTAAAACCTAGATTGTGCATTTTCAGGATTGTAAAATCTAGGTTTTAGCTTATAGAATCTTATAATCCGGAACTGCAAAATCCTGGATTTTACTGGCTAAAATCTGAATTTTATACGCTCAAATCTGAATTTTATAAGCTAAAACCTGGATTTTACATTTTCAGGATTGTAAAATCTCGGTTTTAGCTTATAGAATTTTATAATCCAGAACTGCAAAATCCTGGATTTTACATTCTAAAACCGGAATTTTATACGCTCAAATCTGAATTTTATCAGCTAAAACCTAGATTGTGCATTTTCAGGGTTGTAAAATCTAGGTTTTAGCATATAGAATCCAGATTTTAGCTTAAAAATTCAGGATTTTACAATCCGGGATTATAAAATCCATGTATCCAAACTGTCCAGTAGATTCCTGCAATTTGCTTTCAAATGAGTCTTGAAAGAAGTTTTTGTAAAATTGCTGACTGTTCCGGCTCGATTACGAACACCTTTGACTTCAAATAATGTTTGCAAATTATCTGCTCACACACACTTTGAATTCTCAAGAGCCTTAATTTGTAACTTCCTATTCTCGCAATAGAAGACGGTATCTGGAATAAGGTTTAAAATTTCGGTCCGAAATTTGGTAATTTGGTTCCAAATTCCGGACTTAAATTTCGAAATTTCGGACCGAATGGTTGAAATACATATAAAGAAAATAAAGGCTATTTTAATGAAATTTCGGACCGAATGGTTGAAATTTCGGATTTCGGTCGAAATTTTAAACCATGATCTGGAATGGTTGCTGCTTGACCATTAGGGTAGCATCGATGTATTATATACAGGCTATTTTACAATTTACAGATATAACCCTTTGGGTATGTAGATAGAAATACAAATATTTTCATGTAATTATCCCTCTCAAACTGATGACATTAACTATTTACATCTCCTAATAATCCCCCTCAACTATGTTAACGGCAAAAGTTTGCAATGAAGACTGAATTTTAGAGTTGGCAATTCCTTTGTGAAGATGTCAGCAAACCAATCATGAATCAAGACATATTGTATGTGAATATCACCCGCACCAACATGTTCTCGCACAAAGTGGAAATCAATGGCACTGTGTTTTGTATGGGCATGATAGATTGGATTTACCTTGAGGTACATGGAATTGATATTGTCTAGACTCTAGTTCCGTGATGGCCGAGTGTAAGTGATGCCAACATCTTTAAGAAGATATGTGACCAAGAAATGAGATTGGGACCAAGGTAGGTACAAAAGCTGTTTGTTGAGCCGTGGCCGGTGGGCATCCCTTGCAAACGACATTTAAAAATGTTGAGAGATCATGAATGGAGTTAGGAGTGAATCGAATGCCCACTCCCAATGTGCCTTTGAGATAACGAAGAATTTGCATTACAGAAACAAGATGGATAAAAGTCAGGGCATGCATATGCTGGAGCACCTGATTGACGACATTGACAATATCTAGTTGTGTCATTTGAGATATTGAATAGCCCCCACAATGGTACAATATTCGGTGGGGTCCGAGAGTAAAGCTCCATCCTTGGCATTGACCTTGGAACCATAATCAACTGGTTTAGAGCAAGGCTCAGCTCTGGTAATAAGTGTGATATAATAAATCTAGCGTATGCTTGGACTGAGTGAGAGAAAGACCTGTTGAATTCCTTGAAGCTTCAATCTCGAGGAAATAATGGAGTCGAGATCATTCATAACAAAACGCAGAATGCGGCCAAGGTAAAAGGGAGTCGACTCGGGAGAGTCCATAATGACGCGTGGGAGTTTTTATAATTATAGAAATTACCACTTTTGATGTACTTAAAGTTTGAAAGATATATATGAAGAATGAAGATGGTTGGAAATTACTATTTTTTTCATTTACTTTAATTTTGAAAGACATATAAAGAAATATTCCATAAATGCTCCCATGGCGCTCCCAACTTTAGTCTCTTCTAGACCCCCCCGACCCGACGCTCCTGCACCCTCTTGGTGCTTCTAAGCATTCAACCACGAGTAATTACCCCATTGCAATTATGCATGATGGAAACCACGTCGACTCCAATTGGTATCCAAATATAGGAGCAACCAGTCATATGACATATGATCCATTAGTTTTGCATCAAACATTTGAGTATCGTGGTTGTGACCATAGTAGCAAACTTCTTGGGCAGGTGGGAAACTTGTTTCCCCTAAACCGCTTTTTGGATACGTTTCCAAAATATGATATAAAAAATTGGAGAAACATTTTCAAAACGAATGGGAAACACATGAGAAACATGTGTAAAACCTTGAGAAACGTATAGAAAACTCGTAGAAAATGTATGTGAAACATGTGGGAAACTTACAAAAATTGTTTTGGAAAAAACATACCAAATCATAAATCGCGATTCCCAAAAGTGGGAATCGGGTTTCCGGCGAATCCGAACCGGGAGATTCGAGAAGATTCTCGCTTCGGATTCGCGAACCGGGGAATCACGGTTCCCACTCCCAGGTAAGAATCTTGCTTCCTTGAACAATAGCATATATTGTCATAAAAAATAAAAATACGAAATATTCAGATAGAAATTTGAAATTAACAAATTTTAAATATACAAAACCATATATTTCGTGTTTTCCGAGTGTTTCATGTGATTTCATTTGCTTTTTTCTATTGTTTCTGAACTGTTTCTAATGTGTTTCTTTAGACATTTCTCAATGCATTTCTCATGCGACTTTCTATCGTTTTCCCGCTTCTCGTTTCCCCTCTATTTTTTCTCGGCGTTTCCCATTTCCGTTTTACGTTTCGCTTCCCGAATTCATTTCCCACCCTGGTAACTATGGTTGTGACCAAGTTATGGTTGGAAATGATAATAATACCCCCATCTCCCAAGTTGGAAACTCCCTATCATGCACTCCTATTTTTAAACAACAATGGTTTTGCATGTTCCAATTATCCAGAAGAATATACTATCGGTTGGGAATTTCAAACGTGATAACAATTGCATGTTTCAATTCTCTCCATGGGGTTTAAAGTGAAGGATCTACGAAGGGGAAGGGTGCTCTTCGGTGAACCAATTAAAGGAGCTATCTACCCCATCTCGACGGAAAATGTGAATGAGAATAAGGTGCAAAATTTCTTTGGATAGCGGGCCCCTGCGAGCATTTGTCACAAACATCTTGGTCATCAATAAACTCATATATTTTCTCTTATGAATAGATATTTCTTTGATATTTCAGATAAGTAGAATAACCTCTCTATTTGTGAGGCATGTCAGTCAGGAAAGAGTAAGAAATTGCTTTTTAATCGATTTTAGTTCACCACGTCAACTACAGTTGATTCATACTGATTTACAAGGACCTTCACCTATTGCATTTTTTTTGTGTCTATTGACACTACATCTTGTTTGTGGATGATTTCAGTAGATACTCGTGGATTTATCTAGTGAAGAACAAAATTTGAAAGTTTAACTTGTTTTATTTCACTTCAAAAACATGGTTGAACACCAATTTGGTCACACTATTATGTTCGTGCAGAGAAATGGTGGTGAATTCTCTACTCCATTCCAAACTTATCTCGGGTTCATCAATACTGTTCATCGCATCACTACTTTTAAAAAAAAAAAACGCATCGCTCCTCATGTGTTATGTATGCATACTCCTTAGCAAAACAGAGTTCCCAAGCGTAAGCACCATCATATTCGAGAGACTTGCATGGCACTTCTTTTACTAGCAGTACCCCACGGTGATACTAGATGGATGCCTTTCTGGCTGTCATTTTTCTCATTAACCGGTTGCTGGTCTTGAATAATGTCTCACCACATGAAATATTGTTTGGGGAAAAACTGGATTACATTTGTCTTACAGACCTTGGCTGTGCTTGCTATCCTCACTTGGGCACCTACACGAAAGATAAGTTGATGATGTGGACAGCAAAGGTGATGATGTGGATGCAATCTAGATCTCAACCCCTAAACTAGACTCTGAAGGCATCGAAGTAAGGGGGTCCATTAAAAAGTAGAGGTTGCCATTTACAGTATACCTCTAGCGAGTTGCTTCCTTGTTCACACTCCACAATTCCCTCACAAGAACAAAAGTAAGTGTAAAGATAAAATACACTGAACTGATAAACCAATTCTAATTTACACTGAATACTTGGTACACCATAGACGTTAGGTAATATGAAACGAGCCAATAGATACAAGATATAAACCCTACCAATGAGTAGTGGGAAAGGAGGATCCATCATCCATGATAATGTGAGAAGAATCACAATATGAAATCGAAGAACTCATGTTACCTGTATCATCTATAGTGAGTGGCACTCATATCCCCAGCTAGCGAAGCTTTGGATGGTGAGTTGAGTGCTAAGTCTTCCACGTGATGTGTCGAGGCAGAATGAGAGACATTAGAAGACCATTATAGTAGCAGTCCACAGATGTATGGTTGCGGTTGCCATTTTCCATAGATCTAGCAACCATAAGATGAGGTTGGGGATGTGCAGCGTGGTAGGAGGCAATGGACCCAGCGACACACGAATAATGTTGTGCGTGAGCAATAGATGACTGAGGTGTCGGGGAAGACCACTCCAAGCTTGTGGATGTGCACCATGTCCTAGACAAGGACTCTAATTATCGCCATGAGGTGTTTGTGGATAATAAAAGTACTGCTACTGGTGATAAGGGGGATAACCTTGTTTTACGCCATTACTACGACCATGACCTCGACCACATACCTATCCATTATTGTGAGATGAATAAAGAATTTTTTTTCGAAGGGTTGTGGGGAGACGTGGGAGGCTTCGATGAACTCCTAGATGTTTAGTCACAGACAACATGCTATCATGCTGAAACAGTAAATGCTCGAAGCTTGGCAAATATTTGAAAGGGAGTCTAATCTATACTATAAAAAATGGATCCTTTGCATAACATGAATCATATGCTCGGTTGCGCTCCCACATATCATCATTAGACTTTGTAAGTTTATAGACTCCCCCAGTCTTTCCTTCAAATGCCCACCTTTATGAATTTATCGGGAGAAAAATCTAAACCTTCTAGACAATCGAGGAGTCGTTAATGTTCTTATTGCATACACAACTACAATCTGAAAAAAAGGGCGATAAAAAATCTCCCTCGCTAAGGCGTCGGCCTAGGGAGGGAGGCGGTTTCTCCCTCTCGTCTTCTTCTCTCTCGTCCCCTCTCTCTCCCACATCTTCATCTCTCTCGTCTCGCTCTCTCTTCCTTTCTCTCTCGCTCTCTCTCCCTCTGTCTCTTGCTCGTTCTCCCTCTCTCTCGCTCGTTTGCCCCCTCTCTCCTCATTGCTAACCCTCTTTTTACCGTCTCTCCCATGGTTGGCAAAAGATAGCCGCGGAGGCCGAATCGGGAACCGTGGAGGCCAGATCTGGAACATAGCTTTTTCGTGGTGGCTAGATCTAGGGCCGTGGAGGCCGGATCTGAAGCCATGGAGGCCGTGAAGCTGGACCTGGAGCCGGGAAAAACCGCGAAGGTTGCCGGTGGCCGTGAAAGACCGTGGGGTGCTAGATCTGGAGCAGTGGAAGGCCAGCTATAGGCGGTGTGAGGCCGTAGCAGCCATGGATTATCGGATCCGGGGGTCATGGAAAGCCGGGGGCCATATATAGGGCGGAATGGTCGGAGCTAGGCTCGAGAAGGCCGTATTTAATGGTGAAAGGGCCGGATCTAGTTAGGGTTGATGGAGAAAATGGATGGGGGAGTTGTTGGGAGGCTGTGGAAGGGGCCGATGTAAGGAAAATGGTGTTTGAATTCAGGGGAAAATGAGGAGGTTGGATATGGAGGTGAGGGAGGTTGTGGATAGCGGCAATGAACCTTGTAGGGTTAACGTTTGAAGGAGGAGGAAGATGAGGGGAGTTTTAGGGTTGTTAGGGTTAGGGTTGATTGGGGAAGGAGGTGGGGGAGTAGTATAGTCTTTAGGGTTACGGTTTAGGATTAGGGTTATGAGTATACTTTTGGATGGGATGATTTTTGGGCTAGTGGAAGTAGGTTTTAGAGAAGATGGTGGAAGAACTTGATATATTTTTAATGGGGAAGTAGGTTTTTAGAGAAGATGGTAGAAGAATTTGATATATTTTTAATGGGGAGCCGTCGGTGTTTGGTGGTGGTTCGAGGTGGAGGCTGCCGGAGATTGGATGATGATGCTGGGTGGTTGGCTACCGTGCACGGTTAGTGGCGCACAATAGCTCTGAGCCTTCGAGCGGGATTTTTGAAAATTGAGTTTGCCAGCAGATTGCAGTGGAGAAATCGGTGTGACGTGGCAGGTCACGATCTTGACTTGGGGGTCCCACAAATTTGGCACTTTTTGCTGGATTCGATTAAATTGAGGCTATTGGGTAATGTAAGGGGTAATGGGTTTTTCTTTTGGGCCAAGGAGAATGCTCCTGGGCAATTCATACTATGTAAATCTAGTGGGACTACTGGTCCCCATTGTAATTTTGCTGGTATGAATATATTTGTCAATTTAAAAAAAATAAAATCAAGGAGTCGTTGGGCATGGACGAGAGAGATTTGACCCCATTCCACAAGAGGAAGTTGTAATGGAAAAGTTCAATGGCGACGAGATTAGAAAACATAGGAAACGAAGAGGATGAGCTAGGAGAGGAATCGAAAGAAAAGGGCACACAAGGTTAAAATAGAGTGATTTGATCACAAGAGAAGATTTGGGTTTTGAAAATGGGTTTGACATCATTGGCTTTCACCTTTTTAAAAAAATAATAATAAATTTCCACCATTCAAAAACAAATTGTGGGTTTGAGAGGTTTTTCCAGGATTTTGTTGTTTGAAAGGGAAAAGTGATTACATATTACAATAAGGTTTTTCTGTTCCCATCTTTGATAGTGCGATCATCTTCTTAGGTTCCTTTATTCTCCTGTTTATTCACTCCATCTTGGATCTCTCCCTGATAAATCATTTTGGCAGCCTGAGACCACTCAAGATGATTTGATCATCCAATTTGACCGTTGTGATATGGACTCCAAGGTGGTCCATCTGAAGTTTGACTACTTTCTTGGGTCTAGTATGTATTTTGTGTTGTCATGGAGCTGTTGGATGACGTTTCTTCAGACATTAACCTCCACACACACACCAAAAAAAAAAAATCTCAAACACAAATTCGAAGTTAAATTAGCTTCCATATGCGTGCGCTTAAAATGCATCACAACACTCCAAAAAGGACTCAACATTCTAGAACATCCTTATGTCACTACTTAAGAAATTACTGCAAAAATAGGCAAACTTGACGGCAGAAAGAAGGGCTTTGAGCTCTCAATCCCATCTACATGATGTAAAGCCACATCCAATACTTCCCTCATAGAAAACAACCAAGCATAACCTTATTCCCTTGTGAAAAAACTCCATGATGAGAATAGGAAAGAAATGTCAAGATCTAGACTCGAGTTTCAGATTTTCAAATCTTAAAAAGCCTTTGTGAATGCCTTTCGAATGATCCCTAAAAATTATGCAAAAATTGATGATAAATATTCACGAATCAAGATCTTTTTAATGGCATGTTTCCCTTTGATTGAGGAAGAATCTACCATACACTGCTAATTTCAGTCTTATGACCTTCTTGCGTAATCAAGATCTTTCTTCAATCAGTATCCTCTATTGATAGTCTTGACAAGGAGAATGCTGGTCTTGATCTTATGGATTTCGAAGAACAACGAGCAGATCTTGGATCAAATCTCTGACACCAAGTAATAGAAAAAGCTTGATTTGTGGACACGGGCACGAGTGTCGCGTGTCGACACGGACACGGAGTGTCAGACACGGTGAACTCCCAAAATTTAGAAACAGGGACACATCTAAATAGAAAGTACATATGATCATGATATGTGGACATGGATTCATGCTCCGAGTTTCGACACGGATATGAGGTCTCTAACATGGCAAACCCTAAAAATCTAGAAATAGTGTCACACCCATACACATACATACATATAAAGTTACTGACACTTCTAGCAGTACACTTAAAGTGTCTAAAGGAGTGTGGGCACGGGTGTCGTGTCGGACACGACACGATACGTGTGTCGGCAATCACTTCAAAGTGTCGCCCAAATCATAGGGAAAAAGAAAAAAGAAGAAACAAATTTATTGATAATGGGATGCGTTCACAGTCAACTTCCCCTTTTATCCAATTAAAAAAATATGCATGAAATGACAGTTCTACATTTTCTACAGAAGTAAATGCCTAAAGACCATAGAACACATAAAATTTGATGTTATGTCATCTCTACCGCTCATCAGTCTTGAGTAGATTCGGGAGTTTAAAACCTCTTTATGGTTTTGATGTGGCCCAAAGGAGGAGAAAGAGGGGAAAAGAGAAGAATAAGAGGATGAGAAGAAGAATAGAAAAAGGGGAGGGGAAGAGATTCGAAGAAAGAAGAGGGAAGACAAGAAATTAGAGGGGAGAATTATGAGAAGAAGAATAAGAGAAGAAGAGAAAGGGAAGAAGAAGAGGGATAGGGGAGAAACTCTATCTCAATTCATTAATTCATCATCAAAACCTGAAAATCTTTAATACATGTGGCCTATATATAAGCAATGAAAGTAAAAATTTCATGGAAAATAAAAGCCTTGAAAACTAAACTATGTAAATAATAATCCTAGAAACTAAATGACATGGAAATAAAATCCTAAAACTTTTAATGGGCAAATATGCCGCTTATTGGGCCTACAATCTGCATCAGGTTTAGACTTAAGCTGTTTATTGTGAATAAAATTCTCCCAAGAGAATAAACTAAGAACTTAAGAAGCATACAAACTGATTACAAAAGAAATTCCAGTATCAAACATAACCAGATTCCATGGTCCAATAGCTAAGATCATTTACTCCCTAATGTCTTAACATGTCAGATAAACATGGAAGTAAATGCTCTGTTGTGCTAAACATTAATGGTGTGATTTATTGTACCAAAAAATAGCCCAGCAACTCCCATAGAGAATCCTTGATAATTCTCAGTAAGTACATATTCCTAGTCTTCAGTTTCTGAGATTTATTTAGAGAAAATCTCTCTAGTGATTTTCAAAGTAGATGTTCTTCAATTTGACATATTTACCAGAACTAATGGATCTACTATCCATAGCCACTGGTTTCTTAGGCCCTGTTCGTTTAAGATTATGACAACCTATTGTGAGTCCAAAACCAATTAATGGACTGAAAATCAAACGTAATTTTGAGTCCAACAATTGGTTTTGGGCTCACAATCGGTTGTAATAATCTTAAACGAACAGGGCCTTAATGTTAACTGATTTCGTGTTTTGAATTCCGTGATTTGGTGTTCTATTGATGACCAGAGGCCCATGGCAATGTCAGTGGCACATGTGGAGAGGATGACATCATTGAGCAGCGACATCTTCTATGATATATTAGGGCGTCTCGATGGCTCAACTCTGGCTAGTGCTGGATGTGCTTGTGCCGATTTTTGTTCTATATCAAGAGAAGAGAGAATATGGGAAAATGTTTGCCATTCTTTATGGCCTTCAACCAATAGGGAAGATGTTAACAACTTGATCTCGTCGATCGGCGGGTTTCGGAAGTTCTATGCAGACTGCTTTCCACTTATTGTAAACAAGGATGTTCCGATAGTTCAATGGGACTCGGATCTTGAATACTGCGAAGAATGGGCCGAGGCAGAATACTATGGCGACATTGGTGAATTTGACAGTGTTTCTCCTTCGGATTTTGTTTCTATCGTGGATGTAAGGTACAATGATAAAGCAATTTACTCAAAAGTCATTTGGGGCATTCCTTGTTCAGATGGCTTTCATGGGTGGTTCTACAACTGCCCATTTCGAATTGATCTACTAGGCTATTCAGAGAGGGACGATGAACATGAAGCCAACGTTACCCTCTCAGTCGCCGATGGGCTACCACCAATCATGTCTATAGAGAGGGAAAGGAAAGATGGGAAACTTTGGAGGGAGCTTCGCGAAGGCATTAGGCTTAGTTGGATTGTAGTGAACAGAAAAATGAAACAAGCGGCTAATCTTGCTAGTTGGAGTCCTCTTGGAGGCCAAAGGCATTGGCCAACTGATAAGGATTTCTTGATACGATTTGGGTCTGTTCTTCCCGCGAAAGATATCCTTCCATGTCAAGTAGTAGAATGCATCATTGTTATGAAGTTTAGAGTCATCCATACTGGTACTCAGACAAGTCTAAAGTTAACAGAGCTAAGCATGCAATTGGAAGATATGGGAGGTGCTCATGTTAATGGGAGAAACAGTTTGCTTGTTCTGAAAGAAGCTCTGAGCTGCCATAGGAGCAAAAATTACAGTAAGGTTTTAGAGTGTTGTCATTTGTATTCAAAAGCCCAGAGTGAATTGAAGGAGGAGAAGATGAGAAATGAAACCCGTTTGGACAGACTATGTATCTTAAGTGGCATTGCCGCGTTTATCACGTTCTGCTATTATGTTTTATGATAAGAATCAGCTTCTTCTCTAATGCTGTGGTCTGATAATTTTGTTTTGGTTAGTAAAAGTCTTCTTATGTATATAGAGAGAACATGGTATATGTTCCCTTGTATGTGATCACTTTCTGATAGAGTTTGTTTTTGACAGTGAAACTAATCAAATTATCCCAATTCCTGTGCTGTAACAACGTTTAAATAGCTAACCGGGGAAGTGTAAGATAACATAGACTTGTCATTATTGAAAAGGAAACCATATGACGACATGCTTATCTGAGGGTAGTCCCAAACAGCCCTCCTAATATTGTCATGTGTACATAAATAAGGGTATATTTAGAGGTAAAAACTGGGCTTACTCGATGAGAGTTAGATCCTTCTTAATAAACATTACATTGTGTATTTCTCCTATCCGACTAGAGGATATAGCAACATTGGTTTTAAATTTCGACCGAAATCTGAAATTTCGGTGGAGACCGACACCGAAATCGACCAAAACCGAAACGGTCATTTATTTCGGCCGAAATTTCGGAATTTCAGTCGAAATTTCGGTAAAAAAAACTGTTTTTTTATATTAATTTAATATTTTACCGAAATTTCGAACGAAATTTAATATTAAATAAAATATTGGTTTCGGGTTGTGTACCGGATTTCGACCGAAATTTCAAAATTTCTGTCGAAATTTTGAAATTCTAGGGCCCGAAACTGGCACCGAAACCGAAATTTTAAACCTTGATAGCAATTACCCTTGGATTTATCTGTCTATGCAAGAGACAATATACCTAAATACTATTGATCATTCTTTGATTCAAAGAATTGTCCCGTCTCAATTGAAAAGGTAAATATCTTTTCAAGAAGAACTTTACTTGTCCTTCTTTATTGATCATAATCGAAGAATCATCCAATCTCAATTGAAAAAGCAAATATCTTTACAAGAAGAACTCTACTTCCTTGCTTCCTTGTTGCTCTTGTTGTCTTTTCTTTATCCCACAAACACAATAGTAGGCTGAAGCTTCCACCCAAACCCATATTTATAAATCATTTAGGTATCCAACCCAACCCAAGAAAAGAACATAATCAGGTACCCTCGTTAAACCCATGTTCAAGAGTATCAAATTAAATGGAGCTGGTTATTCATGTACTCATATTTAGCCCATTCAATTACCAAAATGCCAGTGAAACTGAGCATGAATATAAAAGAATGAATAAAATCTTGAAAATATTCAATTTTAAGTTGTGGGCTCAAGCCAATGTGTAGGGTGCACAGCTAGAGGCTTCCCTACCTACACCAGTGGCCATTCAATCACCCATAAATCTTTTCTTATTGGCTTCTAAGAACATCTTGGTAATTGTGAGATTGAGGAACACTTCCAAAACAGAACCCGTTCTGAAAATAAAGAAGAAAATGAAATGGCCAAGCAAATCTCTATGGGATTTGCTAAAGGCCATCGCAGAAACGCATTTTGCGGCTGGCTGTTGCATGTGAGAGCAGCCATCTCAGATGAATTAAATAAGACAAAATCTGCTGAAAAGTGAGCCCGTGTGGCTTCTCTCACATGCAACAGCCAGCTGCAAATTGTCTTTCTGTGATGGTCCTTAGCAAATCCGTAATCAATTAATTATTATTATTATTATTACTACTACTATTAATAATTGGGGTTGGGCCTATAGCTCAATTAATTGAAGCTTTGTATCTCAACCTTGAGGTATGTAGGTTCAAAATCTGCTGAAAATTGAGCCTGTGTGGCTGCTCTCACATGCAACAGCCGGGTGCGAAATGCCTTTCTGCGATGGTCCCTAGTAAATCCCAAATAACAATTATTACTTTTGCGAGGAAAAGGAAGGAGAAAGTTAAATGAAGGTTGCATCCACATGTGGCATATGCAACTGTTACCTTATTTTCTGCTTAGCCCTTTACTGTTTTGTGGGGTGGAAAAGGAGGAACAACCTTTTATCTTTTAGCCACACAAGTTTAGAATATATGAATTGAGTGTGAAAGGGTATTCGTCCAAGTGGTGGGATTCTACACATAGCATTCTTTTTTCAGACAATGATGAAAACTTATCTACACACTAGCTTAAAATATAGTGGGGGCCACATTATTTGGGTGATCCAAACCATTCATTTTTAAGGCCCTCACATAGATAGGGTGTCCACAAAAAATCAGATCCATAGGATCATCCTAACCATTCGAACCGTGGAGGCAAAAAATGGACTAATTTGTAAAGGTTTAAAGACATCCATTTTACCTCCACAAATCGTAGGGTTGGGATGATCCTATGGATCTGATTTTTTGTAGACACCCTATCTATGTGAGGGCCTTTAAAATGGATGGCTTGGATCACCCAAACAATGTGGGCCCCCACTGTATTTTAAGCTAGTGTAGGAACCGTTTTCTCATATATTATAGGAAGTTTATATTTCCACTCCCTCCTGTTTGGTCATGAAGTGTTGCTTTTTTTTTATATCATCTCACTTTGATGAGAGAGAGAGAGAGAGAGAGAGAGAGAGAGAGACCTTTTGCTTTACATGGTGGAGTGGGTTGTATGAAATTATGTTGCTTTACATGGTGGAGAGTGGGTTGTATGCAATTATGACCATTGACTGTTGACAAGCTTGACAAGTAAGATTAGATGATTTAAAAGGCAACAGGGATAGGGATGACATGGGCCATCCTTAAATTAGGTTTCCACAATCCCCATTTTTAGAATGCAGGTGACCGGTGAAATGGACTGCTCTGTTTGATTGCCGGGTTTTTTTTTCTTCCTGGGAGTTATGTGGGAGAAAAAAAATACCCTGGGAGATAGGTGGGAAAAAAAAGTCCTAGAAGTATCCTGGTAAAATAAAAATCCCATGTTTGGTTGACCGGATTATGGTGGGAAAAAAAAAACCTTTGTTTGGTTGCTTGAACTGCTGGGTAGAAAAAAAATTCTTCTCAAGCTTATTTTTGGTTCCTGAGTTTATTTTTGTTCCTGGGGTTATATTGGGATGGGATGAAAATGCAATCATTACAAAAGTGGGATTAAAAAATTCACCCTACAAGTAATCATTACAAGAGTGGGATTAAAATAAACCTAGTGCTAAAAGGCAACCAAACATGGGATGGGACCAAAATTTAACTAACTCTCCCACATAACTCCCAGGGTAGGACATAGTTAAAGGATATGAGTCCGTTGGAGTGTCTCATGTGGGACCTAGACATAAGCTTTGATTAGTCAGAAGGGACCCAAACAATGTTGAAGAAGTTTGACAAAGTGTCCCAGATCCCACTATATTTTGCTATAGTAAAAAATTACCTTCATATTTATATATATTTTTACTTATTTGCTAAACTTGAGAGGTATTTTTGGTTTGTAATATCTAGAGGTATGATACACTGAAGGGCACCTTTTCAAAAAACAGCTAGAAGTGCATTTATAAAGTCCAAGAAAAATATAAAAAAGGCCCAGAAAAAAGATAGAAATTTTAAGGAATGGTAAATGCACTTTGTTAAGGACCAATGGGGCACCCTTTTAGATGGTGGTTTTTTTTTTTTTTTTTGCACGGGTGCCCTTCAATTCAAACTTTGTACAAAATCTTTAATGGTGTAAAAGAATTGTAGAATTTAGGATACTTAGATGGATGCTCTCGTACTTAATGGGACAGGAGCATAAACACAGAAAATATATATGGATCCAACCGAGTAAGACCCAACCATGGTTTAAAATTTTGGTTTCGGAACCGGTTTCGGACTCGGAATTTGGTAATAATTAAAAAAGCTTATTTAATTCATTTCGAAATTTCGGCCGAAATTCTGAAATTTTGTAACATTTCTTTTCTTTTTTTTAAAAAAAAAATTGCATTTTCTCGAAATTTAGGACCGAAATTCTCAAAATTCCAAAATTTCAGGCGAAATTCGAAATTTTGCCAAATTTCGATTTCGGTTGAAATTTAAAACCATGGACCAATCAAGTTTGGATTCAAATGGATCGTGACATAGACATAGGTAGATCCAATCCGAATTGGGTTTGTTGAAAACACTACCAGTAAAAAAAAAAGGGATCAACTATACTACAATTGGGCATTGCAATTGTTTAAAAGCCAATCATTTTATTTTTTAGGTTATAACGGGGATAATTCCACATCTCTAGACTGAAGGGGCATGAAACATGAGGCCACCCATTTCTAGTGTAAAAAGAGTAGTAAAAAATACAGCTGAGGTAGAAAAAGGAGGTGGCCCGGGTAAGGGAAAAGGGGTGAATGTATCACTTCCTAAGCACGAAATATCATATCACTAGATTGAAAGGATATCAATCATGGGACCACCACAAACACCATGATTTGGTATGTAAGCTAGGAATTTTGTTTTGGACTCTTCGAAAAAGCACTTTGAGAATGTAAGATATCAATGAAAGATTGAGCAATTAAATATTCAATTACTCCATGCAATGCGTGGAAAGTGGAGTCACACTAACACTAACCAATAATTCAAAAGGCCCCATCACTCTCAAGCTTGACTTTCAAATGTCCATTTTAATAATTTTCAATCCAATTTATCACTTCCCCTCTTGAGTGTTCAGGTCTATCTGGTTGCCCAAAAGTCAGGATGGCTTAAGGGCTTTTATTGGTATTTGGGTGCCAAGTCGGGAAACCCTTTGTTTGGTTTCCAATATAGCATTGAAATAACTGGATTCTACCATGGATGTTTCCTGGTTAATCATAGCTTGTTTGCTAATGTGTCACCCTCATCTCCTTCCAATGACGAGCGGTCTATCAACCTTGAGAGTCATTTGCATTCTATGTGCATTGACGACGTCGTTTGCATTTTGCGCACATCGGTATTTCCCTTGCGCGTCGTTCACATTCTATGTGTGTCAATGTCTCCACATTTGGCGTTACATCGTTCTGCAAAAGGCCCTTTTCATCCCATCTATATAAAGGCAGAGGAGCCCAAAGAAGAAGTATTGTTCCCCTCTTCTTCTTAATCACCTGAAATCAAATCCTAGGGTATGACAATGTTTCGGTTGTCGACTCCCATTGAATTGAGTTTCGATCCTGCCTTCCAGAAAGCTGGCACTCGTGTGCATTTACCACACACTCACACACCCACACCCGGTGCACAAACCAACCGTGTCAGAGCATTTTAGACTGAACATAACTAAAGCCAAATCAACAAAAGGTGTTTTTTTGCTTGAATTTCTTGGGAACAATGCTTTTTCTCGCTTTATCTTTTTCCCTCTCTATATTGGTAATGACACTCCTTACCACTAGTCTACAAGTTGACAACCAAACACTATTTACCACCATTCTACCAGGTAAGTTCCAAGAGTATCCAACTCTTGTCTCCTCCATGTTGACCACTTACTTTCAGTCTTGACCGGTCACTTTTGTACTCACAATCAGTAAAACTTCTATCTGCTAGTCTCTTCTTTTGTCTAGAAGTGCTATCGAACTCAAAAAATAATTTTTGACTCACTTTTGTAATCACAATCAATTCTCAAAATCCAAAAACAAAATTACTTTCTACCCCACTTACCCACGATTAGCACAAATCCAAAAAACAGTAGTCCCCACTTTCTCCACGTTTAGACAACCATTCTTTCTGTAACTTCCAGATTTCGGTGGATTTGGTTATGGACTTATAGCTAAGTTGCTTATAATCACATAACTTCACCCATAAAAATACCAATTTTGTTTTGGTGTTAAAAGTTAAAACCAGTAATTACTGTTCTTTCCTTCCTTTCTGAACGGCTATAAAGACAAGAAAAACACAAACAAAAGTTAAAACCTCTTTCTCTTTTGGCCAATGAATGCTACAATATAAAAGAGGATTTTGCCATTAATACTATAATTGTTGCAGGCCATCATTCTCTTCCATTTTTGCTTTTTCTTTTCTCTTCCCCAAACCCTCTCTCTCTAAAAAAAAAAAAAACCCATCTCTTTCAAACTCTCGTATCCTTCTCAGACCCATTTCAAGACAAACCCATCTCTCTTCTTCTATGTTCTAAAAAACCGATAATTTCAAACCCTAAAAATCTTCTCTTCCAAAACCCATTTCTCAAAAACTCCTTTCAATACCTATTTCCAAACACCTTATCTCCCTTTCTGTAATGACCCAAAACCCATTAACACCTCAAGAAAAAACCCTTCCCAAAACCTCTTTTATGGAGCTTTTGAAGAAGCTCAAGAGACTAAAACCCCTTGAACCTTTAGGGGTTTTAGGGTTTTTCTGCTTCACAGTTTTCTGCTTCTTTTACTTGGACTATCGGGTTGTTAACAGAGGGCTCAGGCTTAGAACTCAGTCTCAGAGGTTATTGCGTTTTGGATTCAGAGAATCTGATTCTGGTGAGAATCGATTATTTGGAGGGGAAAGGGAAAGGGAAGGATGTAATTTGTTTGAAGGGGAATGGGTTTGGGATGAAAGGTATTGTTAAACTCTTAATTACTCTCTTTTTTGGGTTGGTGTTATTTAATCATTTATACTTGAACAGGTATCCTTTGTATCAATCAAAGGATTGTAGGTTTTTGGATGAAGGATTTAGGTGTTCAGAGAATGGAAGGCCTGATAATTTCTATAGTAAATGGCGTTGGCAACCAAAGCATTGCAATCTGCCCAGGTTCTTCTTTTTCTTGAAATTTCTTTAGTTTCTATTAATTTTTTATCGATATGATAGTTACATGTTATGTTGTATATGATTTAGTTACAAAGTAATTATTGTAGGATTATGGATTTTAGTTTTGTTGGTAGGATTATGCATTTTAGATTTGTTGGGATTCGTTACTGTGTGTAAGTGGGCTAATGGGTCGGTGATGTGTAACTACCTTTGTTCTTGTGTTTAAATAGTTGTATTTTTATAAAAATGAAGAGAATTTAGCAACCAAAGAAGAAACTTTTGTTTTGTTCTTGTATTTAAATAGTTGTATTACAACGGAAATGAAGAGGATTTAGCAGCCAAAGAAGGAACTTATGTTTATAGAGAGTCAAATTGAATCTTTAGGAGGTCTAGTTGCCTTGAATCATCATTCCCCCATCTTTTTCATAGTTTATTTGTGTTAGGGCCAATTGGCTGGGGAATTTTTTTGGGTATTGTCATCTGATTGATTTCTTTTATATAGAAATATAAACTTTCTATCTTTTTTTTAATCTAATAGCATTTCGTTTTCAGTTTCAATTGAGAAATTCAGTGGCCAGGCTTCCATTGTTGTTATTTTGACGAATTTTTCTTTTGGGTATTTTGAGTTTTTTACTTGATTTTTTTGTTTTTTGTGATTTGATCAGAACAGTAATCTTGTTATTCTGTCTTTTTTAACAATATCAACAGGTTAAATGCAACATTATTGTCAGCAGTAGCGGTTCTTCTGTTTTGTTTTCATTGCAACTAAGTTCCAAATATTTAGACAGTTCTCAAACAGAGTGACCATAAATTTCCCCTGTTTTCTTTCTTCCTTTCAAAGATTAAATGCAAATACAATGCTAGAGAAGGGACAATTTTCTTTTATTTGTGATTTTATCTTAATTCTGCCAAATTTGATGAATATTCTTAGTTTCACTGCAACCAAGTTCCAAATATTTAGACGGCATTCAAACAGAGTGTTTCCCCTGTTTTCTTTATTCCTTCTAAAGATTCAATGCAAATACAATGCTAGAGAGGGGACAATTTTCTTTTATTTGTGATATTATCTTAATTGCGCCAAAATTGATGAATATTCTTTTTTTCCCCTGGGGGCAAACTGGGGTTTGGAAAATTGTTGAATATTCTTAGTTTCTTTGCAACTCAGTCCCAAACATTTAGACATTTCTCAAACAGAGTGACCATAGATTTCTCGTGTTTTCTTTGTTCCTTTCAATGATTCAATGGAAATGCAATGCTAGAGAAGGGGCATTTTTCTTTTATTTGTGATTTTATCTTAATTCCGCCAAAATTGATGAATTTTCTTAGTTCCACTGCATCTAAGTTCCAAATATTTAGACATTTCTTAAACAGAGTAGCCTTAGATTTCCCCTGTTTTCTTTCCTTTCAAAGATTCATTGCAAATACAATGCTAGAGAAGGTTCAAATGTTCAATTTTCTTTTATTTGTGATTTTATCTAAATACCACCAAAATTGATGAATATTCTTAGTTTCATTGCAACTAAGTCCCAGATATTTAGACACTTCTCAAACAGAGTGATCTTAGATTTCCCCTGTTTTCTTTCTTTCCAAGATTCTATCCAAATACAATGCTGGAGAAGGGACAATTTTCAAAAACAAAAAGGGACAATTTTCTTTTGGTGAGTGATAAATCGACCCCAATATATCTTAAATCGACCCCTTTAACGGAAAACGTAGGGCATGTGAGTTGTACACTTGTACGGTGTTTAACGGCAGATGAAAAGTTTATTCACTCGCCCTAAAGTTTTACGTTCAAAGGGGTTGATTTATCACTGCCCTTTTCTTTTATTCACGATTTTATCTTAATTCTGCGAAGATTGATGAATATTCTCAGTTTCACTGCAACTAAGTTTCCAAATATTTAGACAGCTCTCTCTCTACCTCTGAAGTAGAATATTTAGGTTTAGACAGTTCTCAAACAAAGTGACCATAGATTTCCCCTGTATTCTTTCCTCTTTTCAAACATTCAATGCAAATACAATGCTATAAAAGGGATATATTTGTGATTTTATCTTAATTCTGCCAAAATTGATTAATATTATCATTTCCATTTCAACTAATTTCCAAATATTAAGACATTTCTCAAACTGAGCGACCTTAAATTTCCCCTCTTTTCTTTCTCTCTTTCAAAGATTCAATGCAAATACAATGCTCGAAAAGCTGCGAAACCGGAGAATGGTATTCGTGGGCGATTCAATCGGAAGAAACCAGTGGGAGTCACTGCTCTGCATGCTCTCCTCGGCGGTGGCTGACAAGGATTCGATTTTCGAAGTGAATGGGAGTCCAATCACAAAGCATAATGGGTTCTTGGCATTCAAATTCAAGGATTTTAATTGTACTGTGGAGTACTACAGAGCTCCATTTCTGGTGCTTCAGAGCCGGGCACCCGCCGGAGCTCCGGCCAAGGCGACAATGACACTGAAATTGGATGTCATGGATTGGAGCTCTCCACAATGGAAGGATGCAGATGTTCTGGTTTTCAATACAGGGCATTGGTGGAACTATGAGAAGACCATTAGAGGGTAATTCCTAGTAGCCTTTCAGAAAGGATACTGATATTGGCACTACCATGTTTTAATAATTGCACAAACTCAGCTTGTCTTTTTCCTTTTAAATTGGCTAATAACCTTTGACAGCTCTTTAAATAATAAAAGACAAGATGAGTTTAGTGTAGTTATCAAAATATGGTTGTGCTGATATCATTTCCCTTGGGAAATTCTTGCCTGTGTTTGTAATTTGCTTGCTGGTTTCTGGTCGTTGGATTACCCATCACCACCTACATTTGGCCGTATATTCAGAGGATCTGGGCCGTCCGTGATAGTGGGTCCTACTTCTTATATGTGTGCCTATGAGCCATTCATAGTGGGCCCCATCATATGGATAGCCCAGATCCTCCAACCTTACAGCCATGAGACATGAGATCAGAGATGGGTAAAATTTGGTAATATTCTTTGCTTTGGTAAGGGGAAGGGTCATTTGGTAATTCCATGAGTTGGGGTCATGGGGATGGGGGGATGTATGAAGGGTGGGCCCTCTCATGTCATGTATTTTCCCCTTTTTTTAAATCTTTTTAAACGATGTGAAGACAGGCCTGCATCAGGGATGCCCCAAACAGCCCTCCTAACATTGCCAAGTACCCCAACATAGGGCTATGTTGGTCCTTTATCAAAAGATAAGGGTATTTAAATATATCTTATAAGTACATTGTCGTGTAGGTGGCTTATTGGGAGAGCGCTATTAGAAGTTTTCTGACACAGGCGTGTCTTCCTAGGCATTCCTTTTATGTTCTTTTAAAATGCTCTCTGTTAAGTGTCAATTGGTTTTGAAACGGCCGTTTCTTAGTAGAATTGATTTATTAAAGAAACGGAAAAAAGAACGGCTTATGGTCCGAAGTAAATGTTAGGGGAATGATAGAATGAAGGGCGCCCTTGCAAAAATCAGCTTCAAGGGTGCCTCTATTGGTTCATTTATGCAAAGTCAACACGGTTTCCACTTTTTTAGGGGCATTTCACTTTTTTAGGCCCTAACTTTCTTATCTCAAAATGAGCTCAGGATAATAATAGGCCATTCATATTGGCACTACCATGTTTTGATAATTGCACTAAATCACCTTGTGTGTTACTATTTAACCAGCTGTCAAAGGTTATCACAAATTACAATCCCTAAAAAAGCTCTCAGAAGCTTGTTAAATAGTAAAAGACAAGGTCTGCTAGTGCAATTATCAAAACATGGTAGTTCCAATATCAGTGGCGTAATAATAATAGAGAAAGATCTTGCAAGACACAAAATGGTTAGGTAGAATGTGTGGGGGATTTGGGGGAGATTTGTAGGAGTTTTTTAATGTGGGTATTGTTAGAGGAATTAAATGACCCTGCAGCCCTTATCCACAGTACAATGTGGCCATGTTTTAGTTAGTCTTGACAGTTCTACCAATGGGTCCTACCATCAATATCCCACTGCCTGGAAATTTCACCAACTGGAAGATTTGGCCTTCAAATTGACAGTTAATAATCCACATTCATTAAATATGATCCAATTGTGTTGTTGCCACTTTTGGGTCATGATCTGTCCACAGTAGAATGTGGCTGGAAAGCATTTTTCTTCTTATTTTACTTAGCCAATTATTGGAACAGTGTTTCAAGAAACCAAGAAATCTTTTTTGAGTTTGAGAAATGCAGAGGGTTCTTTCTTCTCTTAATTTGAATGTTGATACCAAGGTGCCTGTTCTGAAATTGTATTTTTTTGGGCAGAGGGTGCTATTTCCAAATTGGAGAGGATGTGAGGATGGACATGAGCGTCGAAAGCGCATATCGGAGATCGATTGAGACGCTGGTCGACTGGATTGCTAAAGAAGTGAATCTGAGCAAGACCCATATCATCTTTCGCACCTATGCTCCTGTTCATTTCAGGTTTGTCTGCTTAGTTTATTGATTTTACTTAAACTTTAATGTTGTTACTTGCCCATTTTTTATTCATTTAATTTGTTAATGCTTGGATGGATTCTTTCTAGTTGTTTCATTTAATTTGTATATTCTGACTTTTTATTCTGACATATCATTATGTCTTGGTGTTCTTAATGGGTTCAAAATCCACTGTATTTTTGTGGTGAAGGTGTAATGCAAATGTGTAGTTATTTATATTATCTAATCTCATTGCATTTGAAATTAGATATAAAAGATGCTAAAAGAGAAAATAAGTCAGTGGTCATATGATCATCCTGTTCAATAAGGCAGCCAACAAATGATGTTTCATTTAACTAAAGTTATGCTAAAAAAACAATAAGTCATTAGTCTTATGAAATGGCAAAAAGTATTTCTAATTAAATAGCATATACCAATGATTATTCGATCATATTGAAACTATGTCATTGCTAGCATACAATTAGTTGGAACTAAAGTCAAAGGTAACCCCTGACGGTGTAAACCTGGCGGTGTACCGGAGAGAACATAGAGGACTGCCTCGCTAGAATCTGCCGTGCCAATTGGCCCTGAGAAAGCCCATAGGGTATTCCCTAGGGCGTCTTTTAAGACACCCCGCATTCCTGCAGACCCAGGTTGCCCATGCCTCCCCCACGAAACACCTTGATACATCGATTGAACCCTTAGATAGCCTTTGAATTTCAAAACTTAACACATCAGTCTCTTAACTTGGTCTATGGAAGATCCAATATGACTGCTAAACACTGCAAACTGACCCCTGTTATCTCATACCAGCCCCAACCCTTTAATAGTCCACCGATCCACCTTTTTAACTATTGCTAGAACTCTTGTCCAAAATTTGTTACTGCAAACTCTTGTCCATCTTAGTAGACCTAAGTCTTAGCCCAATACCTTTCCGTCCCCTTAGCTGTGATAAATATTAACCCCATTTCCCTTTCCCTTATTAGTCCTACATCAATTGGTATTAGAGCCTAGGTTTCCACCATTGCAATTCGAGGTAGAAGGACTTACCAAGGGAGGCTCCCTGAACGAGAGAAAGATGAAATACTTCTCAGGTTGGTCAAAAAACTTATGGAAGTCAGAAATTTCATTAAGGAATGAAACTGAGGAGGCCTTTGGAGATTTCAACAGGCAAAAGAGGAGAGGATCCCATTGAACTTCCAGCTGATCATGATGACGAACAATCAACTGCTCCCAATCCGAGGGCAATTCCTAGTGTTGCCCCAACGATGAGTCTGCTACCCACAAGGGCAATTCCTAGAGTTTCCCGAGCGATGAATCTGATACCCACAATGGCAATAGAGTTATCTTGAGCCCTTTTTCGGTAAAGGTCCTTAAGAGCCATAGCATAAGAAAAGCGTATGGCTCTTGTGCCAACTAAGATGGTTTTGAACTTACTCAGCATGAAGCAATTGCAGGTTGAGAGTGAGACCAGGGTTCTTTACGCAGTTGTAATAAAAGACGCCACAAAGCCAGATGGCGAACAGCCTCCAGGCGTGTACGACATGAAACCAAGGAGCTATTATTTGACTTCTCAGATGTATCCTTAGAGGAACTGCCAGATGGTTTGCCTCCCTTGAGAGACATGCAACATGGAGTCAACCTTGTATCCGGGTCGCAATTGCCAAAACTCACTATCTATCACATGAACCAGATGGAGCATGCTGAATTGAATCGACAAGTGGACCAGCTCTGAAGAAAAGGCTTCATTTGTGAGTGCTTGTGTTCTTGTGCTGTTCCGATTTAACTCATAAGATGGGATTTGGAGAATGTGCTTCTACCGCAGAGCGATCAACAAAATTGCCATCAAATTCCGCTTTCCCATTCCACAGATGATATGCTCGACATGACGGTGAGATATTCTATCTTCTCCAAAATTGATCATCGAAGTGGTTGCCACCAAATCTGGATCAGAGCGGTTGATGAATGGAATACGATATTCAAAATCAAATAAGGACCCTACGAGTGGTTGGTCTTGCCATACAACGTCTCCAATGCTCCAAGAACAATTGTGAGGGTGTCGACTCATGTATTCAAACCTTACATTGGAAATTTTGTTGTTTACTACTTTGATGATATTCTTAGATGACTGGTATTTGCACTACCATGTTTTGATAATGGGACAAACTCACCGTCTTTTCTATTTTAAATGGTTGTTGAGAGCTTTTTTGGAAATCGTAATAGACTTTGACCGGTTGCCATTCCAAAAAAATATATAGCCTTTGACTGCCATTTAAATAATAAAAGACAAGGTGAGTTTGTCCCATTATCAAAACATGGTAGTGGCAATATCAGTAGCCTATCCTTGTTGATAGCAAATGTAAGAACACCTCTCCAATTGTCAGCAAGTATTGAGGGTTCTTTATCTGGAGAAACCCCATGCTAATATGAAGAAGTGCTCTTTCATGACCTCTAGTGTCATTTTTTTGGGTTTAGTTCTATGATTTGTGGACGCGGACATGAGTGTCGCGTGTCGACACGGACACGGAGTGTCGGACACGGCAAACCCCCAAAATTTAGAAACGGGGACACGGCTAAAATAGAAAGTATATGTAATTATGATTTGTGGATATAGATTCGTGTGATCAGTTTCGATATGGATACGAGTTGTCTAAATGAGGTAAATACAATATTCAATAAAAAAACAGAATGTCACTCCTGACATGGTACAAAAACAAGTCCACACACACCACATTAAGTTTAACACTTCCAGCAATACAAGTAAAAGTGTCCAAAGGAGTGTCGACACGTGTGGACACGGGTGTTGTCTCGGACACGGTAGGACACGTGAGTCGGCAATAAATTCGAAGTGTCGGCCAAATCATAGGTTTAGTTGCATTATATGAGGGTGTAAATGCTGATCCTAAAAGGGTGAAAGGTATACTCGAATGGCATATTCCTACTAATCTGTGCCAAGTTCATCGGTTAGCTACCTTCTACATGAGTTTCATCAGAATCATCAGTGAAATCATGGAAAACATGATGAAGAAAGGACAGTTCTTGTAGTCAAAGGCCGCTACTAAGGCCAGTCTGTCAAACAATTAAAAAGGAGACTCTTGTCCTTCAATTGCCAGACCTTTTCTAGGTTTTATAAGTCCATTGCAACACGTCAGAAGTTGGGCTCGGAGTCGTCCTCATGCAACCATAGGTGCAAACATAATGAAGCCTAGAAGAAATACTCCACACATGATAAATAATTGTACATGATGATCCAGACACTGCATGAAAACATTAATATGCGTCTTCATACACTGACTTGTAACATCTACAAAGCAGCGTTCTTATGCAACATCTTGAGATTCACATGCTTCTTGATGCAACTGCAAAGGTGGAGCTTATATTAAATTATTACAATTTTAGTAAAATTATATTTGGTACAATACACCCCCCATCCCCTCCTCTAAGTCACATTACTTGTTTTTTATCTCTAGAATACCCTTCCCATTGAGGCTCTTCTTGGCATGACCGGAGGATAACAAGCCTATTAAGGATAAAATAAATCCCCAGCTGGCTATCCCCATGGAGAACAGCCCTATTATAGAAGTTCTTGGTTGTAGACAATCATGTACTTGTAATCTTCATATATAGTGGAAGCTCTTGGATCGATTTGGTCTGTCTACCTAGTCCCATAATGAGACTCTCTCTCTCTCTCTCTGTCTCAATTCAACTCAACTAAGGCTTTGTCCCAAACTAGTTGGGGTTGGCTAATGAGTCCTTTAGAAAATTTTCATGGATCATTTTCTTCCATTCTATCCTATCCAGGGCCATGTTCTCTGTTATGTTCCTATAGTCGCAGAATGTGACAAACAACGTAAATCTCGTGTTCTTGATTAGTTTTTTTTGTTTATTTTCTCCATTGATCTGCACTTCCATAAAATCCCAGAGCAATGTTTCACAGTATAAATGGGTTTCGTTTGTGGTAGCCTATTACTCTCTTTACTCAGAGATATTGATTGACAGCATTTTGCTTCATTGTTGAAGCAGTCATTATGTATGATAAATCTTTAATAACTAGCACGTAGTAAGCATACATTAAATAAATGAGACATCATTGATTATCATGAAATCTTGTGAAACAAAGTGAATATAAACTTTTCTTAATACTATGTGCTCTTTGTATATTTCACGTGCCAAAAGATTTAGTAGATCTTAAAGAATTAAATCCTTCTATACAGAGGTGGGGATTGGAAGACTGGAGGCAACTGTCATCTAGAGACAATGCCAGAGCTAAGTTCATCTCAACTGCCACCCCGATCATGGGCTCCGCTGTTGAACACAGTAGGAGACGTTCTGTCTACCAAAGCTTCATTGCTCGAATTGGACGTGTTGAATGTGACCCACATGACAGCACTAAGGAAAGACGGCCACTCGTCATTGTACTATATGGGGCCCAAATCTGGTCCTGCTCCTCTCCACAGGCAGGATTGCAGCCATTGGTGCCTGCCCGGGGTTCCCGATGCATGGAATGAGCTCCTCTACGCACTCTTACACAGGCGGGACTGGTCTCAGCATCAAAATTCAACTGGGTCTTCTCTTGCTCAAGGGTAGAGGATGGTTCAAAGGATCATGTATAGATTGAAGTGCGAAGAAGGCTTCTTTTTGCCCATTTTTTGAGGTTAGGCATGTTAACATGCTGTCCTTGAAAGTAATTGAGTGTTAATTTTGATGGGTTGATGGGAAAGTAACCATTCAAGTAAATGGTCAGGTACATCCTCGCCATCGTCAGGGAAATGGTGCTGGAGAGTTTGAAATGAAATCTTGGAGGTGCAATTTTCATTGGAAGATATTCATAGAAAAGCAGTGGGTGATTGGGTGTATAGATTGGAATTGGATGTCATGAAATTTGTGACAAGGTTGGCTTCCATAATTATGGAATCACTGTGTTTCTTTTCTTGTTAAATTTATACAAAGAGATTTCATATAGAGATACATTATCTTTCCTCTAGTCTTCTTTCTTGTGTAGAAATACTCTTGTGCATTTCATTCCAGTCTTCTCCCCATCACCTTCTTTTTCATTGGACAAAATTAGCTAAACAAGACAAGCAGGAACAAAGGAGTACATGGCATCTGTATCAACAATTTTTTTCAAGTAAAAAAAGAGAGGAAACAAGTGGAAAATAAATAGGGTCTGGTTTGAGGCAGAATTGGACCTTCTTTTTTAAGAGAGAAGTTTGCCTGGGGTGTTTGGATGTGCTGATTTGCTTGTGTTTCAAGTTTTAAATTTCATTGAAACTTGAAGCAGCGAAAAGTTTTTCTTCTAATTATGTTGTTTAATTGAAATCCTATATTTTATAAGGATGCAATTTTATGATGCAAGGAAAACATATTTGTTTTTTTTTTTTTTCTAAAATATTGTGTATTGTTTGGTTGAGAAGCGTATCCTATCCAACAATAGAGGGTTGAGACAAAAATGGTGCAAGAGCGGAGACAAGACTGCCTTGGCCAGTTACTAAGTGAAAAAATACAACAAAAAATGTTAGAAAAGTGCAAAGAAAAAGGTGAGTGCCTATTATTTATTTATTTTTATCTCGTAATATATATATGAGAATAGAGTTCCTAAGGTGTCACCTCATATAGCTTATATGAGGTGGCGCTCACAAAACATAAGGGGCCCACATTTTTGGGGTGATCAAAACCACTCATTTGAAAGGCCCTTAGATGGATATGGTGCCTACAAAAAATCAGGTCCACAGGATCATCCTAACCCTTCCATTTGTGGAGGTTAAAAATAGGCAAATTTATGGAGGTTTATACCCATCCATTTCAACCTCCACAAATGGACGGGTTAGGATGATCCTATGAAGTTCATTTTTTGGGCACACCCTATCTATGTGAGGGCCTATCAAATGAATGCTTTGGATCATCCAAACAAAGTAGGCCCCTTATGTTTTTAAGCGCCACCTCATATAAGCTATATGAGGTGACACCTTAGGAACTCTATTCTCTCTCTCTCTATATATATATATATATATATATATATATATATATATATATATATATATATATATATATATATAGAGGAAAGTGTTGGTGAGCTTATGGTGAGCTTAAGCGCCCCAATCACATGGGTCCCACATTTTCTGTGGTGATCCAAACCATTCATTTGCAAGGCCCTATCTATTGGTGTGTACCAAAAATCAGCTCCATATGATCATCTTAACCCCTCCATTTGTGGAGGACAAAAATGGGCACATTTGTGGACAAATAATGTC
The DNA here is from genome assembly GCF_043159265.1 of Tasmannia lanceolata. Taxonomy (NCBI): domain Eukaryota; kingdom Viridiplantae; phylum Streptophyta; class Magnoliopsida; order Canellales; family Winteraceae; genus Tasmannia; species Tasmannia lanceolata. The sequence continues at coordinate 30,641,688 of NW_027518679.1, forward strand.
TGTCCATTTTGACTTCTACAAATGGATGGGTTAGGATGATCCTATGGAGCTGATTTTTGGTACACACCCCATCTATGTAAGGGCCTTTCAAATGAATGCTTTGGATCATCCTAACAAAGTAGGCCCTAATGTGATTGGGCGCTTAAGCTCACCATAAGTTTGGGGTGCTTAAGCTCACCAAAAGTTTGGTGAGCTTAAGTTTGTGTGTGTGTATATCTTTTACTTTTTATTTTTGTTATTATTTAATGGGAAAATGTTTCTACTCAGTTGAGTAGATAACATATCTACTCCATTGGCCAGAAACACAGTGGACCCACATTGTTTGGGTGATGTAAACCCTTCCATTTTAACCTCCACAAATCGAAGGGTTGGAATGATCCTATGGAGCTGATTTTTTGGGCACACCCTATCTATGTCAGGGCCCATCCATTTGATTTACATCACCCAAACAATGTGGGCCCCCACTGTATTTGTGGCCAAGAGAGTAGATAACATATCCACTCTGTTGATATTTTCCTTATTTATTTATTAATATTTTCCTTTTCTCTGGCCTGCAGAGAGAGAGAGAGAGAGAGAGAGAGAGAGAGAGAGAGAGCATTTTTATTTTTATTTCTTTGTCCAAAGAGGTTTTTAAGCCAATGAAGGATAGCCCAATTCTAATTTTTCTTTCATGGCAAATAAAATCATAGAAGAGAGGGTTGATGATATTTTCATAAAAAATCAGCACTATATACTCCAAAGAAAATGTGCTATCCAAACTATATTTTATTTTCTGAATGATATGCTATCCAAATTATATAAATTAATTATTTCAAACGAATAATAATTGAAGAAAAGAAGATGTGATATCCAAACACTGAAATGATTCTTTGGATTAAAAAAAAATCTTAGAAGGAAAATTCTAATCTCAATGTTCCTTCAAATTTTATGTCCATGATTTTTCCATAATATTTAGATCTAGCCTTTGCTGTTGTACCAACCAAAAGGGGAGGAGATTTGACTCTGCACAACCTAACACTACACCTAATACCAATGATCTCTTAAGTCAGCATAACTTTCCAAGTAAAAGAGATGGTGACAAGTACTACAAAGGTTGGTTGTAATACCATTTCCAATTTCTTAATTTTTTTCTAGAGGATTCATTAGCCGACCCCAACTAGTTTGGGACAGAGGCTTATATATTGGGGTAGCAAATATCCCACACAGGAAAAGTCCCACCAAGGAAAAGTGAGACTAATGTGGATGGGCTTATAAGGACTTGAGCGACCTCTCCTCATTGGCTAGCTTTTAAGGGTGAGTTCTACCCAGGTCCTAACATTACATTGACAACCAACCATTATCCACTTCGGATAAGATTCACGTATGTGTTAGTCACTATCCATTTAGATCTCTTCTCCGGTGGATCCTTTTCGGTTTGCTTTTCCAATCATATATATTGAGTCTGGGTCATGATCCATTTCAAATCGGACTGTCCATCGGAGTGTCCTAGGTCCTACTTAGGGAAAAAAAACCCAGGAGATGAGAATTGTGATAAAAATGAAAAGCGAGAACATGAAATCTTGTTTGCTGTTTTGAGGAGGATTTTGAATGAATATGAAGGGTATTTTCATACATTGGCACCCCCAGGTAGGATCTGGTATGCTCTATCAGGTTTTGTAGCTAGCTGTGGCTCATGTTTTGAAGAACCACGAACCTTAGGATATGAATCCAATGGACACATCTCGGATCTAGCTATTGTGTGCAAATCCTACCCATTAACGTTCGGATCTTTTGAATCTATCAGACCATCCAGCTATGTCCGGCAACACCTCCAATTAAACACTAGTTCCACCTGAAGACTCAAGCCATTACTCTTGGAATAAGTTTGATGGGTTTTGGCATCTTAAAGGAATCATTCACCTTTCCTAAGTTACATCAACTAAGTTAGGATTAGAAGAAATCATTAAGTTTCATTAAGTTAGAATTAGACGAAATCATTCACCTTTTCTAAGTTTCATTAACTTATCATTAGTAGAGTTGTTGTATGAAGTATAATTTTTTATTTTTTTTGAAAGATCATTTTTAACCTGTCTTTTCAGATTGGCATTTGTTTTGCCAGACATAAGTTTGGCTAAGAACAAAGGTTACAGAAACTTGCAAGGAATTGACAAACTAGTCATTTTTATAAATCTCAAGACTTTTAACAGACTCTTATTGAAGGTAGAGCATATTAATATGTACATTCATACCCGAAGGAAGCAAAGAAGTTAAAAACTCAAAGAAAAGGAGGTTCCATCTCACAGCATTCCAACCAAACTTGCAGCCCAAGGGCATGTATCATGTCGCATTCGCTAGCTCGCCCGTAACCGACGCTCAGTTCATAGATATGCCAATGACTGCAACCCTCATGTTGACAACCATTATCAACAAGTGCCAAAGTTTCTATTGCATCGCCGTGAAAACAGGAGCTGGTTCCACCTGATAATCACAAGCCATTACTTTTGGAATTAGTTTTTCGAGTTTGGACATTTTCAACGAAGAATCTCTGCCATACTATAATATACTGTATTGATCATTTGTATCATGAAACATTGCGATTGATACTGCTGTCCATACAATGGGATAATAGATTGAGAATTACAGAGACTGGATGATTTAGACTTCTAGTCATTGAAGAATTCAATTGGTTGAGATCATGGTTTTAAATTTCGACCGAAATCTTAGGACTGAAACGAAATCGAACCGAAACCGAAATTTCGGCTTAAGAAAACGATATTTCGAGAGCTTTTACCAAATTTCGAATTCAATTGGTTGAGATCATGGTTTTAAATTTCGACCGAAATCTTAGGACTGAAACGAAATCGAACCGAAACCGAAATTTCGGCTTAAAAAAACGATATTTCGAGAGCTTTTACCAAATTTCGGCCGAAATTTCTTGATTTTGGTCGAAATTTCAGTTTCGGGAAGGACTGAAATTTCGCCTGAAACCGAAATTTAAAACCTTGGTTGAGATCAGTATCTAAAAACTCAAACTAAATCCGAAAACTCAATTGGCCAAGGTAAATATCAGAGAGGAATTCAACCGAGGTAAATAGGAGTCGATCTTGGCCAGTGAAGGATTGATGCGGTCAACTTTACATTACCGCTGGCAAGTAAAAAGAAGTTTTTAATTGATTTGGTAGGGCAGAGACCAACGGAGCAGTAGAAGCAACCAATAAAAATCTCAAAGCCATCATCAGCAAAATGACAAATACTGAGTCCACTTGAGAAAGTTGTTGATTGACAAGGGGGGTTTTTAAACAATGGTTAAGATCATCTGAATAATGTCAATTTTGAGCAGTGAGTAATCCAGTGCAAAGTCGGTGGGTCTTGGTCAATGGGCTTGAGACACATAGAGTGAAAGTAAGGATGAATGGGACCACTATAATGTTGTGAGGATAGAGATCATGCAATAATTAAACTTTTCTAAGTGCCATAAACTACACTTGGTTTAGTAGAATTATGGTAGGAAGCACAATTAATTACCATGAAAGTTGCACCGCATATTTCTTCATCATCTGTTGGAATGGCAGTGACTTTGTTCTTAGGGTTCTCATAGCACTTCAGCTCCCCCAGGACTGTTGAGAAAAAGCATCCTGCAATCCAAAGATAAACCCATCCATCCATCCATTCATTCATTCATCACAATAAAAAGGAGAAAATTACAAGGAAAATATATCTTCTATTTATCTAAGAAATGATAATGAATGAAATCACCCATAGCAAAAGATAGAGCCTTATCAGTGTCAGAACATGATCAAATGGTGATGGGAAGTGTACCCCAGTTGGGCCTCAATTGATCTAGTAGATCCTCACTATCCCAACACTTTTTTCAAGAAGGGTTTCTGAATTGCCAAGGAAATTTACCTTGGGGGAAAGAAGCAAGTGACTTGCCACAGGCTCCTTTGAGAGATTCTGCACTATCGGCGAAGGCCACAAATCCATCAGCTGTGACTCCCCAGAACAATGGGACCTTTCCATGTTGATCCTGTTGCACACCAAATCATATATTGAACTACTTGTTATAGCTCAAACACATTGAACTAGTTCAACAATTTCAAAAAAAATAAAAATTAAACTAGTTAAAACATGGTCACTTACAGAAGCCACGAATAATGTTGAGGTGGAATTGTCAAAGACAACAAAGGCGAAATCACCAATGAGGTGGCCTACGACATGGCTGGGAGGGTAGGGCGCCCTATCACGGAGGGCCTTGTAGGCCTCAATCACCAACACCACCTCATTAGCTGTCTTGGAGAGACCATATTGCTGCCTCAGACTGCCTAAATTGTCGAGTGCCCCTTCGAACAAGCAAAATATTTCATCCTTAACGGCGAATGACCTACATACAAACACCCATCCATCATTCACAAATGTAACACTTCACTGACACTTGACCTCTTGAATTCGCCAAAAATCTCGTAAAAATGAGAAATTAGATGATGCCCGACCGTGAAAATGAAGGGCGGAGGGAGAGAAAACCTCTCTCCCTTGATTTTTAATCCAAGGGAAAGCCCCATTTTTTCACTTTTCTTTGGTTCAAAAACCAAGGCAGCAGGTTTTGTCTCCTTCCGCCCTTTACATTTTCAGGGTCGGGCATCATATAATTTCTTCGTAAAAATATATACATGGGAATTGATATCTTCACTCAAACATTTTGATAATTGACACTTCTCATTATATTAAGGAAAACACTTTTATATTGATTGCTATTAACTCTTTTGGGGTTATACCAACCATTAACGACTAGTTTAAACTACTAGATGTCTTGTAGATTAGTGATGACTTTCGATATTTGTATCATATATAGACTTGGCGAATGGGTAGGCCTGGCCGGGTTTCAACCAACCTGTACAGGTCTGGGTCTTATTGACACATAATTTTACGTGTCACAATTTGGTGAACCCGGACCCCACCATACGGGCCGAGCGGGTCACCCGTTTATTATTATTTTTTTGTTGTTTTTATTTCCCACACTAAAATAGGATGATCCAGACCATCCATGTGATAGGCCATAACGCAAATAGGTTGTGACCAAAAAATCATTTCCATAGGATGATCCTAGCCCTCTGATTATGGAGAAATTGCATATTATTATTTATGGAAACCTCTATAGATCGGAGGGCTGGATCATCCTATTGAAATGATTTTTGGGGCACAACCTATTTAAGTTGTGTTCCATCACATGGACGGTTTGGTACAGTACTTTCTGAAAAATACGAGACTATAAGGGCTTAAACCATACAAAATCTAAATCATTTGAGTTTTTTCTGGCACCCACAGGTCCATCCAGCCCGGCCCAGTTTTGACGTGACCCGTACGGGCTGGGTCAAATTCAATCGGGCCACTATAGAGTGACCCAGACCCCGTAAATTATAGGTGGGCTGGGTGGACCTGCGGGTCCGGGTCACTTTTTGCCAGGTCTAATAATGTAACTATATTTTCAGGGGCTTTATTTAACCCAATTGTGTCTTGGGTTGCACAAAAGCCAAGGATTTGGCTTGGCATTTGAGTGCCACGTCAGCAAAACTCCTCTTCTGGTGTGTCACCCTTGTTCCTTCCTTAGAAAATCCAAGCCCAAACCCACAGAAGGTAAAATTTTGCTTGGATTTATTGGTAATGATACCTCTCTCTCTCTCTCATTAGTGATCTAGAAAGATTTTTACCTGATTTTTTTTTCAACTCGATACCCTTCCGACTCAACTCCGTGTGGTCACCACTACACCTATACGTGTCCTTTAGAAAGAGACAGGTGTCCTTTAGAAAGAGACAGGTGTCCTAATGGATAGAATAAATTCACAAAAAGGACTGACAAAATTCATAGAGAATCTGAAGTCTATCCCTTCTTTAGGGCACCCGTGAAATGGGCATGAATGCATGATACTTACTTACTTACCTTACTTTGTTTCATATGCAACTACAGTAAAAGAAAATAAAAAACACAAGATGATGTGATGGATAATGCCTAAATTAACGGAGTTAAAAGTGATTCCATTCTTCTTTTACCAAAAAAGTAATAATTCCTTTTCTTCTTTCTTTGGATTAAAGGGCGTAAAAAATTTCAGGGTCTAATGGATTTGCAAGTTTTTTTTTTTCCCGGAAAAACGGATACCGTTTGGATGCCAGAATTATTTTGGTTCTTGGGACTTTTGTAGAACAAAAAAACTTCCTGCGAGATTGGTGGAAAAAAAAAAAAAAAAAATCCCTGGAAGTATTCCGGTAAAATAAAAATCCCATGTTTGGTTGACCGGACTATGGTGGGAAAAAAAATCCCGATAAAATAAAAATCCGTTGCTTGAACTGTTGGGAAGAAAAAAGTTCTTTTGGTTATTTTGGTTCCTCAGATTTCATGAGTGATTATTTTGGTTCCTGGGATTTTTTTTTCCAGCTTTGGGTTTCGTGCGGGGTTATTTTGGTTTGTGCGATTCTTTTTTGCCCACTATATAACTAGCAACCAAACGTGGGTTTCTTGCGGAAATTCCACAAAAGTCCAAGAGCCAAAAAAAATTTTTGGCATCCAAACCGTATTTTGATGAGGGCACTCTTCACTTTATTAAAAGTACAGTATGGCCTGCACCATAGGATGATTCAAACCGTCCATTAGATGGGCCACAGCCTAAATAGATTGTACCCCAAAAATCATTTCCATAGGTTGATCCAAACCCTCCGATCTATAGAGGGTTAGGATCAACACTAACAATCATATCGGAGGGTTAGGATCAACCTGTGATCCTAACCCTCTATAGATCGGAGGGTTTGGATCAACCTATGGAAGTGATTTTTTGGGCACAACCTATTATCATCGTATAATTAAATGGAATTATTTATAAGAATAGATCCCAATTCAACAAATCTTAGATTCCTAAAGACCTCATTGTTTGATATTACATAAAAAAAAATTAAACATTTAGAGGGATTTTTCCGATGAAAAAAAAATGATAACAATAAAAAGATCTGGATGATAGAAACCATCCGATCGGAAGGCTTAATCGATTGGCCAATAATAAATTCCCACCCTTGTAGGATAATTCAAACCCCTTAAACGTGAATCGGCTTTAAAAAGCGTTCAAATCTACCACTATCCCCCCCTCCTTTAAAGGGGTGCGAATTGGGGTGTGAATTTATCATGGCCTAATTCATTTAGCTATTAATTTTCAGCTTTATTTCAAATTTTTTTTAATAAATTAACCATAACTGACGGAACTCCGTTAAATTTGACGGAGCGGTTGGTTTTACTCTTACCTAGGTTGTAACGCGGACTCGTTGTGGTGAGTGTATGCCACGTGTCCATGTTTCCCGATCTGTGTAGAAACTGCTGAGTCGTTGTTCTCAAGAAAACGTTCTACTAACGCCGATGACATCATTTTCGGTGACGGAGTCCGATTGCCGGCGGCGATCAGCTCCTCCGGCGGCGTCACCACAGCGCCGCTAAAAACTGCCAACATCTCTCTCCTCTCTCTCTCTCTCTAAAAAACGAATGGAAATATGGAAGGGATTAGAGAGGGGATGGGGCAATTTGTAGGGAAAGGAGTGAGGGTAATATTGGTAATTCAAAATTGGAAAATTTGGATTTATTGAGTATTTTAATGTTATAGGATAAGATAATGGAGACAGGAGAGCACGTGATGTGGGCCCGGACGGTGGGGCCATTATATTCTTCTAACCACTTCTGGCTCGGCTTCCTTTTGGCTCATCAGCTATCCCACCGGCTTCGAATTTTCTACCCAAGCTATTTTTGATAACTGCACCCCTCTCTTCATTTTTACTTTTTTTTTGGCTGCCCACATTCTTGGTTTTGGTTTTGTATCGCGATAGTAATTCAACCTAGTAGGAGAGAAATGGTTGGTTCACACAATTGGTCATCACAATTGTCGAACAACCGGTGGTACAAAGTTACCTTGTTTTGAATTATGACTGAATTCCTCTAAGTCAGAATTTAAGCTAAAAAATTGGTGCTTGTGCCTGTAGTTTGTTTGCTGACTTGTAGGAAGGCTTTGGCTAACGTGGGCTTGTGTTGTTGGTGAAGCCTCGGAGACAAAGAGACGCGGGAAGAGTGAGAGAGGGAGAGGCTTTCCCCATTTCCTCTGAGATTACACAAATTCATTTTTGGGATTTGCTCAACTGTAATTCATTCTCAATTTCTTGAGACAAGTAGATTTTTTATTTTATGAAATTTTTTCCTACAAATCGACCCAAGTTTCATTCCCAAAACTAACAACAAACAATACACATTATTTGGATGTGGGAGTTACAAAGAATTGGCAAGCAAATGAATGCTTTGGTTGTGTTGCATCGGGCGTACCACGTTACATCAAATAATGCCTCTCAATGGGTGCCATTATAATAACGAAGTGGGTCACATAAGTTAAGAATGAGGGAGATGATTTTTACCCCCAAGGATGATGCGCCCCACTTTTAAGTGAATTGTGGGCAGACTTTAACGCTTTTTGACGTCACATCACGTTGAGGGGGGAGAGGGATTTACACTTGATGGGGCCGGACTAATTTACACTTGCCTGAATTGATTATTGGGGGCCATGGCCACTAAAGCATGCATGTTACATGTAGAGCCACTAAACTAGCTAAGCATGCATGCAGGGCATAAACCATAAAAGGGATTTTGCAATTCATTGGGAGGCCATAGCCCGCTCATGCTATTTGTGTCTCCGCCCCTTTACGTGAAAAAATCATCGCCCAAGAATGAGAACGCCCAACAGTAAAACAGAAACAATACCTCAAGGGACAAAATTATATTAGTGAAAGAAATGGATTGTTGTGCCCTCTGTTTGGATTGAAAGAAAAACTTTTCTGTTGGAAAATTATTCTCTAGAATTTTTTTTTCTTCCCACAATTTAGAGGGAAATAATATGGTTATGGTTAATTTAGAGGAATATCATCATAAATTGAAGGTATCTCTAAATAAAGATTGAACAAGGTGGGTTCAAGTTATTCTTTCCATGAGTAAAAAGTAGGCAATTTTACATTTTGTTTTCCTTTCCAAACTTTTCCACAAGATTCCAGAAATCCAAAGGAGGGGTGGGAAGATCATAATGCCACCCATAGGGCATACTACTCTTTAAATAAAGGGTATTCTTGTCTTTTTCTAACTTAATTTATCTGCCGTTTCAATTCCCTGAAGTGAGAGTAGAATTTACTTCATTTGCAAAGCATGACCAAATGCCACGACTCGTTTTGCAAAATATCAAACTACGCGACTCTATTTGCAAATAATCCATAGTGGAAGACTCATTTTACAAATAGTACATAGTGAAAGACTCTTTTTGCAAAAACTCCTTCATTTAATTAAGTGTGGGATCAAGGCCATGTCAACCGCATCATGTGCACCGCTAGATCAATAGTAACTATCATACGGATGCGACATGTGGGAGTCACGATTGATCATTGGGATTGAATGGTTACCATTTGCAACCAAGAACATGTGAGCCTGTAAAATATTGAAGATTTTCACTAATCTTTGCTTATCTTACAATCAAGCCTAATGAGTGTTTATATAGAACACTCAAGAGGATAAACATAGAAACTAGTATCACAAGATTTATGGAAAGAGATTTGAAAAGATAATCTTAATACCTAATCTAGCCTCCCTGCGTAATGTTCCCCAATTAATCCAAATCAAATCTTTGAAGATGTGATATTATTCTACCTAATCAAACCATAGTTGCCTAATCTAACCTATTGGTGAGATCGCACATATTCTAACAGAGCCGCCTCATATATGATGACACTTGCGTAGCACAAGGGACCCAGGGTTGATCATTATGATCGAATCTTTAACATGCGACATGTGCGACCCACAAGCAATTATCGATTTCAGGAACTGATATATTGATATGTGCCTATTTCTCAAAGATCAAATATGGGATGAAGTTGGCTAAGTTCGAGGATAGCCTTGCCTCCTTCTGGCTAAATTCGAGGTTAGCCTTGCCTCCTTAACATTCCTTTTGGGATTAAACTTCTTGGATTCTTCATCCAAGATATAATTCGAGGTTAGGCTTGCCTCCTTAACATTCCTTTTGGGATTAAACTTCTTGGATTCTCCATCCAAGATATCTCTTTCATTAAAACACTTAAAATCTAGTTATAAGTTACAATAACCTCTCTCCTCTCCACCACACAAGTAAGGCACATCACACAATAACTACATTGTAGTTGCTCTCTACAATAACTACTCCCCTTTCAACCACATAAGTAAGACACCTAGGGCTGCAACTCGGGTCGGGCGGGTCGGGTTTTGGAGAACCCAACCCTACCCGAGAAATATCTCGGGTCGGGTTTTTTTCGGAAAACCCACGATTCCCAAACCCGGCCCTACCCATGATAAATCTCGGGTCGGTTCGGGTCGGGTCGGGTTTTTTCACGTTGACGCAAATTTTTAAGGAAAATTCTTGTTTGGCAAGGCAACTCAACTCATAGAAGCAGAAATTACACTCACATTACACTTGAATCAAACAATGATGTAATTATACTCACATCACACTTGAATCAAACAATGCTGTAATCAAACAATGTTGTAATTACAATCAAACAATGCTGAATCAAACACTTGAATCAACTCAACTCATAGAAGTAGAAATTACACTCACATACAGTTACAGTGGGTGTGTGGGTTTTCACTTTTAACTTTGGAATAATTACATTTACACCCCCTCTAGTTTCTGACACATCCACTTCCACCCCTATAGTTTAAAACGTGACAAATACACCCCTGTAGTTTCAATTTGTTTAAGGTTTGCCCCCTCAGCTGAAGGTTCGTCCATAGATTGAAGGGTTAGGATGATCCGATGGAGCTGATTTTTTGGGCACACCATATCTATGTCAGGACCCATCAAATGAACGCTTTGGATCATCCAAATAATGTGGGCCCCTACCCGAATCCAAACACTACCAAAAAATCATCCAAATAATGTGGGCCCACATTGTTTGGATGATCCAAAGCGTTCATTTGATGGGTCCTGACATAGATAGGGTGTGCCCAAAAAATCAGCTCCATCAGATCATCCTAACCCTTCAATCTATGGACGAACCTTCAGCTGAGGGGGCCTACCTTAAACAAATTGAAACTACAAGGGTGTATTTGTCATGTTTTAAACTATAGGGGTGGAAGTGGATGTGTCAGAGACTAGAGGGGGTGTAAATGTAATTATCCCTTTAACTTTTGACTAACAATAGAAAAAAATGTACATACTATAACTTATGTAACTCGGGTCGGGTCGGGTCGGGCCCCTTCAAACCCGGCTCGACCCGAGATTCATGCGGGTTTTTGAATGCTGAACCCGGCTCGACCCGAAACCCATGAAACCTGAACCCGACCCAGGCTATTTTTGGGTCGGGTCGATGCGGGTCGGGTAAAACCCGGCTCGAGTTGCAGCCCTAAAGACACCCCATATCAGTAGTTATTCTCTATAGTAACTACTCTCCTTTAAACAACACAACAACTACTTAACTTACAATGACACATCATATAATTAACGACACATCATATAATTAACTATCTATTTAATAAAATACTAACACATGATGCCATATGTGTCCTATGCATGCACGTATCATATATTTGCCTCCTTTTCTTCCTCCGGACGCAGCTTCTAGTGCACTAATATAGGGGTGGCAACTGGGCAGGGTAGGGCCGGATGTTGTATTCCCCATCCCTCAATCCAAAAAAATTCCCCGCCCCCGCCTTGCGGGGAAAATCTAATCCCCATTCCCGTCCTGCACACTACAGGGAAATGTGTTTAATGTATTTTTTTAATTAAAAATTTATTCGACAAAGATATTAGGAAAATTTTAGAAATATCAAATGAAATTTGTTCAATGGTAATTGTGGCTACCCAAATTAAAAGTTGCAAACCTAAATTTAATAGTTAAAAAATTCAATTTTGTACGTAGATTGTAGTGCGGGGCGGGGCTAGGCAATCCCCATCCCCGCCCAGTCCCCGCTTCGGGGAATTTTTCCAATCCCCTTCCCCTTTTAAATCCGGGAATCCCCTACCCTAAGCGGGGTGGGGCAGATCCCTTTTTCGTGGGTCTAATTGCGAGCCCTACACTAATGACTATTTTTTTTTCAGTAAAGGGGTTGGCCCGGGAAGAAAAGGGGGTGAATATATCATTTCCCTTAATTTCCCTTTTTTTTGCATTTTTTCCCCTTGAAAGAGAAAGAGAGATGTTAGGAAGACACGTCTGTCTCAGGGAGCGTTCTAAAAGTCCTTCATATTACGCCACCTAATACAATAATATATCAGTGATATTTTTATTGACGAAAATATCCCTCATTCACTGGCAATGACAGAGTCGATCTTTCTCAGGTATACGTGGCAGTACTATGATGGCTGTTTAGGAACCCTTAACACAAGTGTTTCTTCAAATCATTTTCCAAAGAGAGAAAACACTTTCCCTGTTTTGTTTCTAGAGCTGGCGTGAGCTGGTCTTCGGCTTCATTAGTTGTAGCTTTCGTGCTTTTGTAATTTTGTTTTTAAAAAAGAGGGCTCCAAAGATTCCAACCATCAATTTGGCTGACTTTTGCAGGACAGAACAGCCAGCTAATACGAATTAAATGAATGAAGACAAAATAGTATGAAAAGTGTAGCTTTCTGCGAAATTGACTAACAATCCCTCAAAACTATGGATGGAAGTTGGAACCTTGTTTTCCAACTTTGAATTTTATAATGGGAAATGTTATCAGCACTACTGTATTTTGATGAGGGCACTCCTCACTTTGTTTCAAAGTACGGTATGACCCGCACCATAGGATGATCCAAATCGTCCATTGGATGGGCCACAGCCTAAATAGGTTGTGACAAAAAAAAAAAAAATTTCCATAGGTTGATCCTAACCCTCCGATCTATAGAAGGTTAGGATCAACCCTCTAACATTCAGATCGGAGGATTAGGAGCAACCTATGGTAATGATTTTTGGGGCACAACCTATTTAGGCTGTAGCCCATCCAATGGACAGTTTGGATCATCATATGGTGCTGGCCATACCGTACTTTGAATAAAGTGAGGAGTGCCGTCATCAAAATACAGTAGTGCTGATAACATTTCCCTTTATAATATCAATCAAGGGACTTGCTAGGAAATTTTGCCCAAAGCCATTTCGCTAGGACCCACCCCATCAAAACATGAGAAAAGACGATGGTTCCCGGATGGAAAGAAACATCTTAGTAGCATATATTACTAGCATTCTTGGGCCCATGTTGTGCATGGTTGTAAAATAATGGGCCCCACCCCATCAAAACATGATCGAGGTGTAAAATGGTGGGCTCCACCCTATGCATGAGTGGAGTTAGTGGGGCCCACCCCATAAAAAACATAGTATAAAATTGGTGGGCCCCACCCTATGCATGGATTTTAGTGGAGATGATGGACCCACTCATGGGTATAAAATGGCCCACCATTTGCATGGGTTGATTATTTGATATTAAAAACATAGCAGAATAGACCCCAACAGCTCGATGAAGCACCAGGGAGAAGACTACAAATCAACTTGACAACCCTTTCTTTTCTATATAAGTGAAGTTTTCAAAGTTACGTTGGTTTTAGACCATTAGAAAACAATTTTGTAACAATACATTATCGGTATACAGAGTCTACCTTGAACCTACCAGTCTCTCTTCATGATTCCTCTCCCAGATTGTGACGTTCATGACAAAAGCAAAGCTTTCCTTCCATAGTTTTCTATCCAGATTCCAACTTATCTCCTTGAGTTTACCGGGCATTGTAGTTCATACATGAATTTAGAAACTAGTCAAGTATGCATCCATGGGACCAGTTAAAGAGGCTGTGAGACAAGGGATTGAGATTACAAAGCTGAAAAAGAAGGATATGAGTATGGCTGCAACTCGGGTCGGGCGGGTCGGGTTTTGGAGAACCCAACCCTACCCGAGAAATATCTCGGGTCGGGTTTTTTTTCGGAAAACCCACGATTCCCAAACCCGGCCCTACCCATGATAAATCTCGGGTCGGGTCAGGTTTTTTCATGTTGACGCAATTTTTTAAGGAAAATTCTTGTTTGGTAAGGCAACTCAACTCATAGAAGTAGAAATTACACTCACAGTACACTTGAATCAAACAATGATTTAATTACACTCACATTACACTTGAATCAAACAATGTTGTAATCAAACAATGTTGTAATTACAATCAAACACTTGAATCAACTTAACTCATAGAAGCAGAAATTACACTCACATACAATAACAGTGGGTGCGTGGGTTTTCACTTTTAACTTTTAACTAACAATAGAAAAAAATGTACATACTATAACTTATGTAACTCGGGTCGGGTCGGGTCGGGCCCCTTCAAACCCGGCTCGACCTGAGATTCATGCGGGCTTTTGAATGCTCAACCAGGCTCGACCCGAAACCCATGAAACCTGAACCCAACCCAGGCTATTTTCGGGTCGGGTCGGGTAAAACCCGGCTCGAGTTGCAGCCCTAGATATGAGACCTGTGTGACTCATCAGGTAACATTACATGATCTTGAATTTACACATGAATTCATACCTACATGCAGGGGCGGAGCCAGGAATTTTCGCCAAGGGGGCAAAAAATAGTTGTTATAAATAATCAAAAAATTAATATACAGTAAAAAATTAAATTGACACAAATTTCAATTCAAATTACTTTCAATGTAAAAAAAACAGTTATATTTTTTTGCCTACAGAAAATTTGCTCAATTTTATTTGGCCATTTTTCATGTTTTGATGTATTATAGCTGTGAAGATCAGATTTGCGAATTATTAGGTGAGATGAATGCTCTAGAACATATTTATGAAGTTGTTTGAAGGGTATTAAGAAAAGGCCAGTGATAAATTCACCCCCTGCTAGGATGAATTCACCCTGTATTTTTCAAAATGGACTATACAACCAACACCAAAGGATGATCCAAACCGCCCATTTGATGGGCCACAACATAAATAAGTTGTGCCCCAAAAATCATTTCCATAGGATGATTCTAACCCTCCAGTCTAAAGAGGGACTCACATTATGGAAACTTATATAGATCAGACGGTTGGGATCATCCTATGGAAATGATTTTTGGGGCACAACCTATTTACGTTGTGGCCCGTCAAATGAACGGTTTGGATCATCCTTTGGTGTGGGGCTGTGGGCTGTACAGTCCATTTTGAAAAATACGGGGTAAATTCATCCTAGAATATATGGGGTGAATTTATCACCGCCCTTAAGTAAATTGCACGTATTTCTCTATTTAACATGGATATCTATTCTTAGTACAATGTACTAATTTTTCTTAATAAATTGTAACTAAATAGTGGGCCCCACTACATACATGGGTTTGGGTGGAGATGGTGGGCCTGGGCCACAGGCCCACACACGATGAAAACATGGTATGAAATGATGGGCCCATCCAAGCTATACATAAGGTGGAAAAATATTCTACAATAGGAAAAATTCCAAACCTAAGGCCAAAAATCAGTTTTAGACTCGAATCAAATTTCGAAATTTGTTGGGTATCCATTTAGGATGGTACCAAGACCATGTGGGCCACCGGATGATGTTTTTACAAGATCAATGGTCTTGATTTCATGTACATATCTATCTCTCTTTAAAACCCTTCTTTTTTCTACTGTTGATTATAATAAGGGAAATGTTATTAGCACTACTGTATTTTGATGATCGCACAATTTTATAGTTACTGTTGCAAAATAATGGCAATGGCCTTCTCTTATCTTATGCGCCTAACTTTTCGTCCCACAAAACCTTCCTACAATTACATGTAGCTCCGACCCTGCTCCTCCGATCTATAGAGGTTTCTATAACGTGCAGTCCCTGAGGGTTAGGGTCATCCTATGGAGATGATATACGGGGTATAACCTCTTTATGTTGTGGACCAACAAATGAACGGTTTGGATCATCCTATGAAGTGTGGTATGATGTCTTGTTTGATTGTGAGTCCCCCTACCTTATGTTCTTTCTCATCATTTGTTCATTTGAATTACCTTTTATTAATCAAATCTTTTATTATAATGGCCGTAAAAATCAAAGCAAGTAGTGATTTATTTTAAAAATGACAATGAATTTCTTGTCTAGTGGGCCTAGTTATGT
This sequence comes from Tasmannia lanceolata, assembly GCF_043159265.1. NCBI lineage: Eukaryota > Viridiplantae > Streptophyta > Magnoliopsida > Canellales > Winteraceae > Tasmannia > Tasmannia lanceolata. Next base: position 30,657,790 of record NW_027518679.1, read on the forward strand.
GACAATCAGACCAATCAAACAATCCAAACCATTCAATCAATGGACTTCTTGGCTTGGAATGCGAAAGATTAGACACAAGTTATGGACTTCTGGATTGATAAGGCTTTATATAATCACGTGTGGGACCAAGGCCATGTGAACCGTGTCATCATGGCCACTAGATGAACGGTCACTATCACACGCATGTGCCAAATGGGACTCACGGTCGATCATTAGGATAATATGATGGAACCCATAGCATTTCAGACCAAGACCATGTGAACCGATCATTAGAATAATAGGGTCGAATCCATAGCATTTCAGGACAAGACCATATGAACCGTCTCGTAATGGACTACAAGATCAACGGTCACAAACTCACAATCACAGACAGACGTACCATAAGGGACCTACGGTTGATCATTACTATCGAATCGTTAATATGAGCCATGTGGGAACCCCGAAGAATTATTGATTTTGGTAAAGTGATGATATATTTGCCCCTTTTTCTTCTTCCGGCCACCTCCTTCTAGTGCATTTATGGGCAAGGATTTCGGCCAAGACTGAAACCGAAACCGAAATGTGCCCAATTTTGGCGGTGGAAATTTCATTAAAATATTATTTTTTATTATTTTACCAAATTTTGGTTGAAATTACCGAAATTTCGGCTGAATTTTTTTTCTGGACCGGACTTCGTATCTTTTTACTGGACGGATTTGGGTCGAAATTTTGGTTTCGGCCGGGGCCGAAATTTGTACCGAAACCGAAATTTAAAACCATGTTTATGACTACTTTTTTTACACTGCAGGGGGCGGCCCACGAATAAATGTGGCGAATATGTCATTTCACTTTATTTCCCTTTATGCTTGAAAAGAAGAAAGAGAGCTGTTAGGAAGACACACACCTGTCACGGAGCTTTCTAAAAGCCCTTCCTATTATGCCTTTAACACCACAATACATAAATGACATTTTTTATGGACAAAAAAAATCCCTATCTGATCAACAATGACAAAATGAAGCTTTGTCAGGTACACGTGGCAATATTCGGTTGGCTGTTTGGGAACCTTTCACACGTGTGTCTTCAAATCGGTTCCCAAAAAAAGAAAGAGAAAACATAGAGAAAACATTAGCAAGCAGCTTTCATGCTTTTGTACTTTACTTTATTATAGGTGTTGAAAAAAAGGGCTCCAAAGATTCCAGATTTCCAACCATCAAAACTATGGATGGAAGAATGTTTTCAAACTTTGAAATTTATAATTTCAATTTAATATAGTGTATTGGGCAAATGATTAGAAAAATGCAAAGTTTATGCTAAATTGTGAATAAAGGGTAGTGATTTGAAATTTATAAAAAAGGTGTTGTCAAGTGAGAGAAGAAGGCTTTTAGGACAAATATACCCCTCCTACCTCTTTTTTCTCTCCACCTTTTTGCACTTATCCCTATGCACTTATTACCTTCTCACCTACCACCTTCTTCTTCCTCAAGACTTTTCTAACGTAGAAAACTTCATGGAAGAGTTTTGAAGGTTGTCATTTACAACAGGGTTTGGTAATCATGAGGGTTTATTCATGATAAACTTATCGAAGGAGTGTTACAAAATGCAAAGAAAATGAATTTTGAGCTTAAAACTGAATTTTGTTGTTTTCCCCATTTTCAAGATAAATCCATTTTCTTTGCATTTTTTAATTCTAAAACTTCAAAATCAAGTTTCAATTTGTGGTTGCCTGCATGACACTATGTTCACAATGTATCCCTATTATCCTTCGATTTTTTACTCAATTTGAATATAAAAATATTTGGAATTATCCCTATTCTACTGGCTTCTGTCAGAAGTCCGAACAAAACTTTGGACTTCCGAATGGAAGCCAGTATACATAACCAAAATATTGGTTCCATTCGGAAGTCCGAAGGTTTGTTCGGACTTCCGAATAAACGTTCGGACTTCCGACGGAAAACAGTCAAACTTTGTAGTTCGGTAGTTGTCATATGTTAGTGCATCCTTTTGTTATTTTTTTCGTAATTTTAATACTTTGCTTCCATTTTTTCGTAATTTTTCATTTAAAACTAAGCACTTCAGCCACAAATCCGTAATGATTACTATTTTTTGCAAGTAATGATTACTATTTTTTGCAATTATGCTTTTGCTAGCCACCTTTGCACCTATATTACTTCTGCCAATCTTTGCATCAAAGGATGGGCCACAAGCCGAGAAGTTGCCTCCGCAAAGGTGGCTAGCAAATTCCCATACAAAAAAGGGAAATGTTATGCACACTACTGTATTTTGATGAGAGTACTCCTCATTTAATTAAAAGTACGGCATGGCCCCCCAAAGGATGATCCAAAGCGTCAATTAGATGGGCCACAGCCTAAATTGGTTATGTCCCAAAAATCATTTCCATAGGTTGATCCTAACCTTCCGATCTATAGAGGGTTAGGACCAACCCTCTAACATTCTAATAAGAGGGTTAGGATAAAACTACGGAAATGCTTTTTGGGGCACAACCTATTTAGGCTGTGGCCCATCTAATTTACGGTTTGGATCATCCTATGGTACGGGCCATACCGTACTTTCAATAAAGTGAGGAGTGTCCTCATCAAAATACAGCAGTGCGGATAACATTTCCTAAAAACATCTTAAAAAATACGGCAAAAATCCGGGTGACACGCGGGTCGACCCGGTCCGTACGGGCCCGGCGTGAAAACCACATTTTTTACCCCGGAACCACTAGGAACCAAATTTTATACATCGGAACCACTAGGGAACCACATTTTATACCTCAGAACCACTAGGGAACCACATTTTATACCCCGGAACCACTAGAGAACCACATTTTATACGTCGGAACGACTAGGGAACCACATTTTATACCTCGGAACCACTACGAAACCACATTTTATACCCCAAAACCATTACGGAACCACATTTTATACCTCGAAACCACTATGAAACCACATTTTATACCTCGGAACCACTAGGGAACCACATTTTATACCCTCGAACCACTACCGAACCACATTTTATGCCTTGGAACCACTAGGGAACCACATTTTCTACCCCGGAACCACTAGGGAAACATATTTTATACCCCGGAACCACTAAGGAACCACATTTTCTACTCCGGAACCACTAGGGAACCACATTTTCTACTACGGAACCACTAGGGAACCACATTTTCTACTCCAGGACCACTAGGGAACCACATTTTCTACCCCGGAACCACATTTTCTACTCCAGGACCACTAGGGAACCACATTTTCTACCCTGGAACCACTAAGGAACCACATTTTATACCCCGGAACCGCTAGGGAACCACATTTTATACCTCGGAACTACTACGAAATCACATTCTATACTCCGGAATCACTACGGAACCACATTTTATACCCCGGAACCACTACGGAACCACATTTTATACCCCGGAACTACTAGGGAACCATATTTTATACCCCGGAATCATTACGGAACCACATTTTATACGCCGGAAACACTAGGGAACCACATTTTCTACCCCAGAACCACTACGGAACCACATTTTATACATCGGAACCACATTTTATACCTCAGAATCACTAGGGAACCACATTTTATACCCTAAAACACTAGGGAAACACATTTTCTACTCTGAAACCACTAGGGAACCACATTTTATACCCCGGAACCACTAAGGAACCACATTTTATACCCCGGAACCACTAGGGAACCACATTTTCTACCCCGGAACCACTAGGGAACCACATTTTATACCCCGCAACCACTATGGAACCACATTTTATACCTCGTAACCACTAGGGAACCACATTTTATACCCCGGAACCACTAGGAAACCACATTTTCTACCCCCGAACCACTAGGGAACCACATTTTATACCCCACAACCACTATGGAACCACATTGTATACCTCGTAACCACTATGGAACCACATTTTATACCCTGAAACCACTAGGGAACCACATTTTCAACCCCGGAACCACTTGGGAACCACATTTTATACGCCGGAACCACTAGGGAACCACATTTCATACCTCAAAACCACTAGGGAACCACATTTTATACCCTTCAACCTAGTACGGAACCAAATTTTATTCCTCAGAACCACTGGGGAACCACATTTTATACGCTGGAACCAGTACGGAGTGACATTTTCTACCCCGGAACCAGTACGAACCAAATTGGGTAGAAACAAGTAATGACTTTTTTCCAACAGAGAAAATGGTGGTTCTAACTCTCTTTTAAAACCTAAGAAAACAATGAAAACAATTATACAACCTAGAACAACTTGGGTAATTTCTCTGTTTTTTTCAACACAAAACAATGAAAACCTTGATAAAATGTTAAAACCCAACAAAACTGAAAAGCTTCATAAAATGTTTAAACCCAACAAAATATGAAAACCTTCATAAACTGTTAAACCCTATTCAAGTAGAGGAGCATAGACCTACTTGGAGCTATTTTTATCACCGAAGTTCAAATTTCTCACAAGTAATGCTGTTTTTTTTTTAACAAAATACAATGGGATTGGAGCTTCCAAACGATACCAATGGCTGCACTGGGTGTTTTTCACGTTGGATGGGTGAGGAAGAAGAAAGAAAAACGTGAACATAGGGAATAGAGAATAAAAAATGGTGGGAAAATGAAAGTGGGGGTATATTTGTCCTAAAACTCATTCTCTCTCACCTGACAGCCCTTATTTTACAAAATTAAAATATCTACCTTTTATTCACAATTTAGCATAAACTTTGCATTTTCTTAATCATTTGCCCTATAGTATTTAGTACTATTGAATTTTAAAATTATATTTATTTATGCTTTGGATTTTAGTTATATAATGTATAGCAGGCCTAGGGCTGCAACTTGGGTCCACATCGACCCGCCCGATCCGAAAATAACATGGGTCGGGTTTCAAAATCATGGGTCTTGGGTAGGGTCGGGTTTTAAATTGGAAAACTAGACTCAATCTTGAGCAGGGACGGATTTAAAGGAAAAAATCCCGAAACCCGACCTAATTCATATGGTTGTACTGTTACTTTCTTAAATATCTCTTGAATAACATAGCAAATTATTTTCCGATATATCGATACAATTGTTTTCATTGATGTGATCATGTCTGTTATGTGAAAATATAGTGTCCTTAAATTTAGAGAAGTGATATTTACGCACCTTTTGATTACCAGGGACACCCAACTATCAATGACAAACGGGGGGCTAATGTACTTGACGTAAGAAACATCTAATGTTCTTGATGCTAGAAAAATCCATTGGGTTTGATTGTCACGTACATTGGCGCTGGGTGTCCCTAGTAATCAAACTGGGCGTAAATATCAATTCCCTAAATTTATACACTTGATGAGATAAATTTAGAGATTTTTTGTGTGAAGATTTGTTTTTTCCTACAATCTTTAAGATTAGTCACTATCCGACACTAAAAAATGAAATCCCGACCTGACCCAACCCAAGAAACTATGTTGCGTAGGGTTTACGAATCTCGGGTATTACTGTAAAAAATTAGACCTTCTTGGGTAGGTTAGGGGTTTCGGAAAACCTGACCTGCCCGACCCAAGTTGCACCCCTACTAGAAGCCATTCCATAATTATATCGAAGAAAATTGATCCCGACACCCATAAATTTAGAATTTTTTCACTATGGTACATTGTTGCTTTGGCTTATTTGATTTAATTTGCTGACAAATCTGCAAAATCGTGGTGCTGAATTTTAAGGGTGCGTATACCATCCCCGGGTATATATAGAGAAGCATTAGCAGCACTTGTTTTCTATAATGGCACTCTTCACTTGGTTAAGTATCTTTCTATTTTGTTGTTAGTAGTCTTTTCCTTTTCACAGGTAATTAGAGTAGTGTAATACAAAGCAAGGATGGTTTCAATGATAGTACTCTACTTTTTATAGGTTTTTTTTGTTGTTGGTAGTCTTTTCCTTTTCACAGGTAATTAGAGTAGTGCTATACAAAGCAAGGAGTGCCATTATTAGAATGAGGCTCTGCAAATTATCATTTTCATATATTACATATGATGAGGGTGAAATCTTATCTGCACCATACATCTATAAAAATAAACAAAGGATTTCACTACATGGTTCAATGATAGTACTCTACATTTTAAAATTTTAAGTTAGTTGTCTGTGGTTGTTACTTTATCTATCAATAGCTAATATATTAAAAGGGCTGACCGGGAGTGAAAGAAACAAATCCCTACACGCCACATGACATCCCTCTCCCATTATAAGATTTCTAAAACTTGGAAACATGGGACAATCTCCTGCTCTCTTGCTATCGGAAAGAAGGGCGAGAAAACAGAAAACGACGGCTGGTGTCATTCTTCTCTGGGCTCCCATCTACAATTTTGAGGAAATCTAAGATTCTAAAATCCGCGTATCCAAACAGAAAACAACGGCTGGTGTCATTCTTCTCTCCTCTGTTTGGTTGCTTGTAGATGGCTGGGAGAATAGGAGAAAAGTAAGTCAAAGAGAATTAAACAAGAATGGAAGAGAATGGAAGATGAGGAGAATATTAGGAGGGAGTTTTGCGAGTAGTGTTTGGTTGCGCGAGGAAATTAGCGGAAGATGTAGGGTGTCATTATCAAAATATAGGTGGAACGGAGAGAAAAGTAAGAGAGAGAAAGAGAGTAAAAGAATAAGACAAGAATTTCTCCTAATTTCCCCAACAAAATTTTCCATTTTGGTGAAAAAGGAGAGAAGATTATGGGGGGAACAACTCCGCCTCGTAGGCGCCACCTAGGATAAAAACCAATAATGATGTCTAGAAGTTGTCTAAGTGGGCAAAGGTGTAAATAACAACCAAACATGCTTTGGGGAGATCTCATGCATTTGAAACTCCTACAATCCTCCAAAACAAGCAACCAAACAGTAAATGATTTTGTTTTTCACCTGATGGGTGTGGGGATTTGCGTCATCTATCACTCTTGCTCTATTCTGCCATAGGAGTTGGGTTTCTTTTCGCCCTCACCGTGATGCTCATGTAGGATGTAATCATTAAATCACTCTAATTCACTGAAATAAGAGCACTGTTACAACCAATTCACCTTAATTAGATTATTTTCCTTATAAATTCGTTTCTATATTGCAATAGGTTTCCATCTTTATATTTCCTATTCTGCCGATTTCTTTTCCTATATAGCTCTTCTCCATTTCTATATAGTGTACCGTATGGCTATCGAAAGGAAGGACACGATCACATACAGTGTTATCAGCACATTGGAAGCCTGAGTTCCAATTAACTCATTGAATTCTCAATTCTCCTTTCTCTTTCATCTTTTTCTTTATTTTCTGTTATGATAGAACTATGTTTTATCAGGCACAAAGTACGATTTCTCTAAATTTGACCAGAGTCGCCACTAAGGGCCCAATCTTTGCTTTCTTGAAGGGAAGTGATATATATTTGCCCCCTTTTCTTCCGCGGACCACCCCATCAAGTGTAATTATGACTACCTTTTACACTTTAAGTGGATAGCCCAAGTAAGAAAATGGGGCGAATATATCATGTCCCTTCTTTAATTTCTTAAAGATTAGGATGGTATCACTATCATAGAATTTGCTTTCTGTTCAACAAAGTGGAGTGGGCACACCCTATAATCATGAACATGCATATCCATTTTTTTAAAGAAAGATCGGCAAGTTTTCTTAGTGAAAGAGACAACACTTGAACATCATCATTTCATTTTCACTTGCTAACCCCCCCTCTCCACCTCTCCCCGTGTATGTGTGTGTATTCTATTGAGAGTCCCTACGATGTACTGTACAACAATCATAGAACTTACATATACAACCAATTGTGTGAATACGTTCTTCATATCAAGCTTCTTGATATGCCGTAACCCAAGTAAATCTTCCTGAATGACTTAATATTGGCAAGAACACCATTTCTTGTATAAAATTGCTTCTTGATCTTGCCTACTTAGAACATGTACATAGAGTAACCAAAGAAACTTGATATAATCAACAGAATAATATGGTATTTGCTAGGGACTTCACAGAAAGGCATTTCGTGGCTCGCTGTTGTTGGTACACATTGTTCAAAGATCTAAACCATTCAGATGTTGGGCCCACCAAGGTTTATCTTGAGAGAGAGAAAGAGAGTTAGAGAGATCCTTTATATTAGTTTTTAGACAATTTTTTTGGGGGAGTGATAAATCGACTCCCAAATATCTTAAATAGACTCCCCATGTGTCTATCTCACTGCCTTTTTTTGAGGCACGGGATCTTCTATTGTGACACATGCCAAAGATGGCCAAGTGTTTTCCTTTTTGTAATTGCCATTTTTACTGGGTTTTTTCCTTGGCATATCTCTTCTATTAATATATAGATATACTATTGGATTTTTAATATTGCACGGGTGGGCGACACTCTTAAATGAAAACAAAATTACATTGCAATCAATTACATTCATATGCAGGGCAATCTAAGAAGAAATCTTGGGGATTTGTTACAGAAAAGAAATCAATAAAATCAAAATCAGGAATCTTTGGGAGTGTTTGGGTGCGCAGCCACCGTTTGAAACGCAGTTTGAAACACCGTTTTGAACCCTCAAAATGACGTTTTGCAAACCGAGTGGGGAGGTCCGTTTGCAAAACGCCGTTTTGAACGGAGTTTTTGGGCTGTAGGTTTTTACATGTTTGCCCTCGCCAAAACCCATTTTTACGTATATGCGTGCGATTTTATGCGTTACGTCAAATACCAAAAAAGTTGGAGTGTTAATATCATTCTTGAGGACACAAATTTGTTAAATTGTTAATATTTAATTCAAAACAAGGGGCTGCTGATATCATTATATGATCTCTTAATTTTGATTTTTTTTAAAGACAAAAGGATTAAAAGAAACCCTAGTTTCGTACTTTCTTCATCTACTTTGCAAAGTTGCAAACCCTCTCACGCCTCACTTCCTCAGCGCCTCTACTCGTCCGTCAAATCTGGCAAATCTGGCCGTTGAGAAGAACCCCAAAGGTATCGCCTTTTTTTATTTGGCAATGATATTTAATTTTAATAGTGTTTGAATGAGATCCTAATGACCTTTTAATATTGGGCCTAATGAGAGAGTAATTGAGTTACATTGAGGCCAACCAAACAATGCCCTTTCTGGTCATTTTACAACTAAAACTCCGTTTTGAGGCATTTACAACCAAACACACAATACCTCTGTTTGCCGTTTAAAACGCCGTTTTGATCTGGCCAACCAAACATGAAAACGCCGTTTTGCAAAACGATGTTTTAAATGCTTATTTCAAACGGTACGCCAAACACACCCTTAGTTAGGGCCACAGAACACGTTTTAGATTATTTTAAAGAGTTTCTATAATTGAAATACCACTCTTACAAACAAACGTGGGACTACTTTGTTTCCTAGTGAGAGAGAGAGACCCACTCCTAGTTCTCGCCACAAAACACTTTTCAGATTATTTTAAAGAGTTTCTATAATTGAACTACCCTCTTAAAAACAAACTATTAGCATTCATGGCTCACGTTATGCATGGGCGTAAAATAATTGGGCACAGCCAATCAAAACATGAGATCAAAATGGTAGTACCCACGCCATGCATGGCTTTGGTAGCGATTGTGGGCCACCCATCAAAACATGAGATTAAAATGAGTACTCACCCCATGCATGGCTCGGTAGCTATTGTGGGACCCACGCCATCAAATCATGAGGTAAACTGGTGGGCCCCACCTGATGCTTGGGTTTGGGTGGTGTTGATGGGATCCACCCTACCAAAACATGATGTAGAATGGTGGGCCCACCCGTGCTGTGCATGTGTATGTAATAAAAAATAGAGGCACAATCTTAAAAATATAGGACTTCATTATTTTTGCATTCAATCATTTCCAGAGTTCTCATCAGACAGCTCAAATTCTCAATTTACTGATGCTAGTTCTGACTTAAGCATTGGAGAGTCTTCTCCGGAGTCTAAACTCTAGGTGATTTTCTAAACATTTACTTGTGAGCACAACTTACCTCCTTAGGCGTGCTTCCAACCAGATGCATTCAACCTTAGGTCAAATTTTAGCATCAATACAATCAATTTCATTCCTCATATTAATCTAAGAAGAAATCGTCGAGATTTGTTATAGAAAATAAATCAATAAAATCAGGAATCGGCCCCGGAATTTCAAAATCCGAAATTGACAAAGGAGAAGAAGAAACAATCCTCCGCTTTGTTGTTCGTCTACTCCTCTTCTTTTTAGGAATTTCACATTGCATGAACTTCAAATCATCTCTTAAAGGAGAATAAGAAGAAGCAATCCTTGGCTTTGTTCTTCTACTCCTTTTCTTTTTAGGAAATTTATATTGCATGAACTTCAAATTGCCTCTTTCTACTCTCTTTGTTTTAGCTGATCCCATTCTATTGATATCTTTATAAACACCACGTTTGCTATTGCAGCCATTGTCTTCATCTTTGCTCAAAGACTCTATAGCATATGGGTCTAATCTTCTATCTGCAGCTTTAAGTCCAAGCTCTCTATTTTTGGGTGGTTTTTCATGAAGTATTCTCATTGAGGCAAAAAGTTGGTGCAAGAAACCAAAAAGAGAACTCAAGTAGGAAAGCATTAATAGAAAATAGTTAGACTAAAACCTTATTTATGTGCTTAGGTGGAGTGGACGAATTTGACTATAAGTGGGTTTCCTATTCACGTGTACTAATTGGAATAGGATAGAGAGGAAGTAGGAGAGTCTTTTTAATTGGACTAGACGAGTTTGACTATAACTCGTTTTTATATCAACAAAACTGAGTTGACTCAGTTGACTAGAAGTGGGTTTCCAAAAAAAATACTGTATTGCTCACACCATAAGACGATCCAAACTGTCCGTTTGATGGGCCAGAATGTAAATAAGTTGTGCCCCAAAAATCAATTTCTTAGAATAATCTCAACCCTCCGATCTATAGAGGTTTCTATAATATAATGTGCATTTCCTCTATAGATTGAAGGGCTAGGATCATCCTATAAAAATGATTTTTTGGGTACAACTTATTTACGTTGTGGCTCATCAAATGCGCGGTTTGGATCATCTTATGGTGTGGGCCGAACTATACTTCTTCAAAAATGCTGCACTACATGGGCTTACAGTTACAGCATATAAAAACTCGAGTTATGTTCTCATGAGGACATCTCTATGGTTGTGATTTTATTGGCTATGTAAGTGAAGTCCAGTATTTTTTTCAGATGTACAGTGGGGCCCACTTTTGAGAACCGATTGTGAGTTGAGTGTGGACTCACAATCGCTTCTCAAAATCCAAAACAAGCAGGGCCTAATTTTTTGTCCAAAAATTAGTTTTGGACTCAAATATTGATTCTCGAAATCCAAAATGAAGATGGTCTTAGCTATATATATATATATATATATATATATATATATATATAGAGAGAGAGAGAGAGAGAGAGAGAGAGAGAGAGAGAAAACGGTTCCTACACGTGTAGATAAGTTATCTACACACTAGCTTAAAATACAGTGGGGGCCACATTATATGAGTGATCCAAACCATTCATTTTTAAGGCCCTCACATAGATAGGGTGTCCACAAAAAATCAGATCCATAGGATCATCCTAACCATTTGAACTATGGAGGCAAAAAATGGACTAATTTGTGAAGGTTTAAAGACATCCATTTTACCTCCACAAATCGTAGGGTTGGGATGATCCTATGGATCTGATTTTTTGTAGATACCCTATCTATATGAGGGCCTTTAAAATGGATGGCTTGGATCACCCAAACAATGTGGGCCCCAACTGTATTTTAAGCTAGTGTGTAGAGAACTCTCTACACATATGTGTAGGAACCGTTTTCTCATATATATATATATATAAAGAGATTTCTTTTTGTATGAATTCATAATTTCAAATTGAGTAATGCTATGGAAACCGAGAGTAGAACCTAAAAGAGGATGGGACTAATAATTTCACGCCACAACATCACAAGTGATGTAAGCCAGCCCTTAAATTTAAGGAAATCATCAAGAAGTAAAAAAAATTGAATTGAAATGGTAAGTAACCACAGCTATATATAGCCGATTTGCAAGGGTCCAAAAAATTGGATGACCTTAGAACCTTGATCAAATAGGCTATCTTTTGGATCCTGCCAAAAGGGAGTTAGGCTGCGTTCTTTAACCCTTCACCACCAGCCCAAGGATGATCAGTGTCCATTTGGGTTGTTAACTCATAAATTTAGGGCTTCTTTGGATGCGACCAAAATACCGCTTATTTGAAAATGAGATTAATTTAAGTTAATATTATGGGGAGTGATAAATCGACCCCATATATCGTAAATCGACCCCCTATATCTATCTCTCTCTCTCTCTCTCTAACCCAGAGGAGAGAGAAAGAGACATAGGGGGTCGAATTATCACTGCCCTAATATCATTTGCAATTATTTGAATATATAATTATATGCAAATAATTTTGACTATTTTCACCTCATAAGAACTTAGTCACAAAATCACAATTTTCTTGCGTCTTTAAAATGATTTGAAAAGAATTGAAACTAAATTGGTAATGCTAAGAGAATTCATACGGCGACATAAAATTTCGTCACAAAACTACAAAAATGCGGTCGTATATATAGTTGTCGCTAAAATGCCGTTACATCAAACAGAACCCAACAAGGAAAGATGATTAGGTCTTGTTTTATTTTGATTTGTCTCAATAATTCTCACTTGGCTGGATCGACGATCTGGATCGTCGGATTGTTGATCAAAGGGTCCTGGACAGCCCGATTGAGGATCTGACACTATTGGCCGTTGATTTGTGCGATCTGGAGGGATCGATGCACCTGCATCAGTAGGCAGTGAGCTGGTGTCTGAAGAGGAAGTAGCAGAGCAAGTTCGACGCAAAATTTCGAGCAACCGGAAAAGAAGGGCGCCCGATACAGCTCCGATGGTGGGGGCCAGAAGATACACCCATATGTCATCGAATTTCCAAGAGATAATTGCGGGCCCCAATGATCTAGCAGGATTCAACGATCCACCTGACACGGGCCTACCATGGAAACCAACACATTATTAGACTCCCGGTCTGTGGCATGGGAAATAAGTTCTAAACTACATGCTTAGGCCCGGTTTGTTTTGGATTTTAAGAACCGATTGTGAGTCTAGGACTGATTATTGGACTGAAATTTATGTTTAGGACTGTTCGTTTTGGATTTTGAAGATCGAGATCAAAACTTATTATTGGACTCAATTTGTTTTGGGCTCAAAAAAGATTCTTAAAATCCAAAAAGAAAAGGGCCTAAACATAAATTTGAGTCCAATAATCAGTTTTGGACTCACAATTGCTTCTCAAAATCTAAAACAAATAGGGCCTTAGTGAACATTTGAATCCAAAGCAGTACCTACCCTGTAATCAAGACTCCGAGTGCAATTGCTGCTCCAACTGCAAAACAAGAGGATGGCCCAACCTGCAAACATAGCAAAATTACACTATAGATGGTGATCCACGCAAGCACGCTATTGGGTGTCGAGTGTGAGTCCCACTCAATTGACACACATTTGATCATATGATCATATCACCAAATGGTTTAATTTCTCCCACATATTAAGAATGAGAAAACGGTTCCTACACATATGTGTAGAGAGTTCTCTACACACTAGCTTAAAATACAGTGGGGGCCCACATTGTTTGGGTGATCCAAGCCATCCATTTTAAAGGCCCTCTCACATAGATAGGGTGTCTACAAAAAATCAGATCCATAGGATCATCCCAACCCTACGATTTGTGGAGGTAAAATGGATGTCTTTAAACCTTTACAAATTAGTCCATTTTTTGCCTCCACAGTTCGAATGGTTAGGATGATCCTATGGATCTGATTTTTTGTGGACACCCTATCTATGTGAAGGCCTTAAAAATGAATGGTTTGGATCACCCAAATAATGTGGCCCCCACTGTATTTTAAGCTAGTGTGTAGATAACTTATCTGCACATGTGTAGGAACCGTTTTCTCATTAAGAATATTCAAATTTTGAATTTAAATTTAAGATTAGTTGTACTATTCAAATTTAGAGATTGATACAATCAATATATCCCAAATTTATAGGAATTGATTGATATAGTACAGGGGATTTTACAGGCAGTGCGCGCGTGAACTCGAGTATTTTTCATAAAATATAGGGGGGGGGGGGGGGCACTTTCTAGGATGTTCCAGAGTCCAGACCGTTCATTTGTTAGGCCACACTGCAAATAGGTTGTACCCCGTTGATTATTTCCATAGGATGATCCTAATCCCCCGATCTGTAGAGGGGCTGAACATTATAGAAAGCTCTATAGATCAAGGGTTAGGATCATCATATGGATATCATCTACTGGGTATGTTAGGGGTAAAAATCAACCGTCCCGTAAGATCTTGACATGTGGCTCCAAGCCTATTTTGGAGGCTAGACTTGCCGTTATGAAACAATGGCAAGCTAGGCATCTTGCCGACTCTCCAAAGATAGTCACTCCAAAAGCTAAGAGAGGGCACTAGCGGGGAAATCCACTCTAGCATGGCAACCTTCCTAAAATATTGAAATTCAAATAAGCAACCTTCCCATGAGGAATCCGGGAAGATCTCCTAGATAAAAATGGAAACTTCTTAAGAAAGATTGGCTAATGGCTGGGAAAGTTTCCAAGAATGGCAAGCTTCCTATGCTGCCAAGGACTCCTCTCCTATAGATAGACCCACACGCTAATAGGTACACAACTTGAATTAACTTCTCTAATTCACAAGCACCACTATTTTGTTCTCCTATATTGCTTGTTTTTCCTGCTTGTGTGCCAATTTCTAACTTGAGTGTCGGAGTGGTCTCCCGGAGTCCACACTCCGGGACTCCTAACCTGTGTCCTTTGAGCATAGGACATGTGCAAATTGGAGCTCTATCGTTCATTCATCAACCCTCGAAGCAGATTTTGGCACCAACATATTGGCACTGACCATGGGAATCGAACCCAATACCTCATGCGTATTTACAGGTAGAACCTATTTACGTTGTGGCCCAACAAATGAATGGTTGGATCATCCTATAAAGTGGGCCTCACCGTACTTTTTGAAAAAATAGTGGACTTCACGCGCACATAGCATATAAAAGCAAACTTGATTAGTACAACTAATCTTAAATTTAAAATTAAAATTTGAATATTCCTAATAAACCAAATTAAAATTCAAACTAGGCATTTCATAGTAGATCAAGAGGGGTGATTAGAATTTGAGTCTGTATCTTACAGCTTGAACATTGTTCGACAATACGGATGCTAAGAACATGATGAAGAAGGTGGCTACGAGCTCCGCCCAGAAGGCAGCCTTGCACCCATGGAGGGGTCGGGTGTTGGCGAAATCTGCTTCCATTTCGTAAACAAGTTTCCCCATGTAACAGGCCAATATGGACCCCAACATCTGTGCAAACACATATATCGGAACCTAGACATGGAAATTACTAATTATTAATGATTTACAATTTTAACAGATGTATTAGCTACTTGTAGACAAAATCATTGAATGAGCATTCCATTGAGAGACATTTTGTTATACTAATTAGTAATATTATTCTATCCATTGAGTATCTCAACCTACTCCAATGGTGAAATCTCACATATTTTATCATTTTGCTGCATGGTCTATATCCAAAGTAATGCCAGATAGATAAATAGTTTGGATTATTCAACTAGTCTGCTCATATTTTTCCAAAGCAAAATCACCATTTCTATCTTATGTTTGATGAAAAGGGGAGTGAAAATAATACCTGGGACCATGGAAATTGTCCTATGGTGGCAAAAGCTATGGTAACAGAGGGGTTAACATGTGCACCCGAGATGCATCCCACAGCAAAAAGCACGACGATTATTGCAAGGCCTCCCGTAGAAGCATACTCCAATAGGCCAATTTTGCCTTCTGTTAGCCTTGTGATCGCTATTATTCCACACACTGAAAACATCACTATGAACATCCCCACCATCTCTGCTACCACCTGAAAGTATTCCCCACAATCCTGTTCAACATCCTTACTTAAAAGTGGACTATAATCAAATGATCCTGCCCATCCATATCATACACTCCACTGTAGATGGATCATGGTAGAAAAATAGATAGATCGGTGAGTGTTGATTCGTTGAATGGTCTGGATCGTTTGAGGTGTCATGATTGTCACGCGGGTCGTCTCCTGATGTGTGAAACAAGAACTTACTCCAAAGCATAAGCTCTTAGAGTTGGTGTTATTTATTCATTTATTCTTAACAACACCCCGCGCCCCCCCTCCCCCCCTCCCCCCCCCCCCCCCTCTCTCTCTCTCTCTCTCTCTCTTCCGTGGCCCCCTTCATTTATTATTATTATTATTTTTTTGGGGGGTGGGGGGTGGGTTTGGGGTCTTGGTTGCATGTGGATTTTTTTAATATATTGTTGAGTTTTGAACCTCTGAGGCAATAATAGCTCTGATACCATGCGAAACAACCAATTACTCCAAAAGCTTAAGTGGTTAGACTTTAGAGTTCAAGTTATTTAACTATTTATATTTCAGCAATATGCCCCACCACATGAATGGTCTTCATTAGAACATCTATGGGGTCGAAGGTCGACCTACCCTTGGGAGCTAGTACAACCAAAGACCCCTACTTTAGGGGTTCTCAATGGATCCATTTAGGATCGGATCCTCCTATGTCTTGGTCGCTATCCATTTGGATCTATTGTCGGCCGGATCCATTTTGGATCCTACTTTCTGAGTCTGGGTCCATCTCAAATCACTCATTGACAACGTGTCCTAGATCCTACTTTGTACCCACTTAGGAATTACGGATTAGGGGAGGGAAGAGGTTACGAGAGGAAAATCATCATCAAAACGGCATAAAAAGGAAATGTTATTTGTCATTTTGAATAGGGTTTTTAAATGTTACGAAAATATCCCTTGTGAACAGCCATAAATATTCAAAAACATGAAGAGTATTTTCATACGTTGGCAAGTACACTCCATTTGAATCTAGGATGCTCTATCGGATTTTGTGGCCATGCCTCAGTCACAATCCGAAATAATTTTAGACCTTAGGATATGGATCCATGGATACCGTTCGGATCCAGCTGATAAGTCTTAATCCTGTTCCATATGGACCGGATCCTTTTGATCCAACAGAAAATGTGGATCCATTGACACCCCTACCCCTCTTTAAGAGACATGCTTGGAAAACTAGAAATTATTTGCATCCACAATTTAGAGCTTATAAATGATCCTACCCGTAAAATACTTTTTGAACTTTCTCAGAAGACCCACAATTTCTCTTGTATGTTGCCATTTATTAGAAGGTAAATGATATTTCCTTCCCCCTTAGCAATGACTGCTGAAAAAGTGGGATATATAAAATCAATGAATTATTACCTTAGGAATGAGATGTGAAACCCACCATCGTGGAAAGCAAAGAATTTTTCCTGCCCTCCCCACTGCAACACCATTTCTATCCCTTAAGATGGTGTTGCCTCCCATCTTTTGATCCCCTCTACTCGTACACCCCTTGCTTACATCCATATAGAGTGATTCTTTTGTTTCCAAAAAGATAGCTTCCTATGGAATTTAGCTGCCAAAACACCCACCTTCAAGCCTCATAAGTTTGGGATTTTGTCTCTTGTACACAACTTTGCTGGTGTGGGGAGTTCCTCCATGAAGGGACAAAGAACATTTGTAGCCAAAACAAATGAGTTTGCTTCTTACATGGTGAAATATTCAAGAGTTAGTTTGTTCATACATTTGACACTTCAATCGAAAAATGGGAAGATCATGAAAGTCGAAGTTAATACTTTTGTGTTCCTCCAACTGGAGGAATGAGAAAGCAATTCATGCACTTCTTGTGTTCGTATATGGGAACTATTTTTTTCCAACAATATTTAGAATCATGGGTTGGTTAGCATGTTTCAATGTGTGTTAGCAACATACGTGTAAGCAATTCTATTTTCTTTTATCTTCTCCTATGGGCTTCTAACTTTATCACCTCCCTCGATTAATGAAATAGTTAGTACATAAAATCACACTGAAGATTTTGGGAAATGATTTTAGCACAAAGATTTTTTGATACATACGCTCATCTAGATTGTCTTTTAGTATTTAAAGAGCTGTAAAAAGGTTATTACGATGCCCAAAAAGCACTTACAAGCCAATTAAATACTAAACGGCCAGCAAGAGTGCTCATGTATCAAAACAAGCTAGGTTGTGCTAAAATCATTTCCCAAGATTTTTTATTTTCATTAGTGAAAATTGAAATTCGCCTATTTAAATTTAGTTAGAATATTATGATGCTACTTTTGTAACTAGGGATGGCAATGGACTCAGACAGTCCCACGGATCCCAAGAATCCAAACCTTAATGGGCAATACTTAGACACAACAGTTGGATACTAACCATACCCATTGGATCCATATCCTATGGTCTGAAATTTTTTTGGATCATGACATGGACATAGCAACAAAATCAGCTGGAGCGTCCTATATCCGAATGGAGGGTACCAATTGACAAAATTACTCTTCATACCTTGATTTATTAATGTCTATTCAAGAGGGGTATTTTCATAACATTCAGAAATCATACTCAAAATGACGCACACCGTTTCATATTTTAGTTTTCCGTTCAAAGATGAAGACCCTCCTCTCTCAAGTTTCAATTTTTTTTTTTTTTTTAAAACCGGAAAGATAACGACCCCGAGGCGGATCGGCAAATTTATATATAAAAAGTTGGGACCATACAAGAGGAGGGGAAACCTCCTAGCTATTAATACAGGAAGCCGTAGCCTTAGAAAGAGAGTAAGGAGGATGAGAAGCCTCTAACTCGACAAAATAGCAATCAAAAGCCATAGGAAAAAGACAACAATCAATGCTTATAAGGGAGAGTGCCCTTAGTTGATCTTGCTTCTGATGTTGGGAAGGCCAAGTGCATCACATCTTGCTGCCCCTCTTGCCAGGCGAGGCATGGAGGCCCAGGAGGGATAGAACAAATTGGATCTTGATGAGCAGCCGAAATTTGCAAGGCATCTGCAACTGAGTTTCCCTCTCTGAATTGGTGATTGCAAGTGGGAGACAAAATGCAAAGGAGTGGTTGAATCTCTTTCCAGAGATATTGGATTGCCCAAGGGATTTGCCCTTTCCCGTCGATGAGATCGATTAGAACTTTGCTATCTGATTCCACAATCATCTTGCTCATATTAAAGGCCTTGCAACAACGGAGCCCGTCCAAGAGCGTACAAGTTTCCGCAACCATGTTAGTGCCTTTCTCACAGTAAAGAGAGAAAGCTAAGATAATCGTTGATTTTTCATTTCGAATAACTCCTCCTCCACCTGCTTCTCCAGGGTTCCCCTTCGAAGCTCCATCTATGTTGAGCTTAAGAGTTCCTTTAAGGGGTCTCTTCCATAGAATCCAACAATCCTTTTGAATCCTTGGACGGCAAGGAGAAATGCCAAGCTGGGACAGAGAAAGAACCTCTAACAAGTTTGGTTCCTTGAGAGGAGAATGACTACAATCCAGGTTTCTTATCCCTTTGAAATGGTGCTAATGATTCTATTGGTGGAATTAGATTTTCCTTCCATTCGTATGCTACACCGCTCTTTCCAAATTTCCCAAGCTATGATGGGCGCTGTGAGGCTGAATAGATGGGTTGCTTGAGTTTTTCTTTTAGTTCCTGCTTTCCACCAACTTATAATTCTAGTCTTGATAGACTGAAATTGGATCAGATTGAAGTTCCAAAGGTTGGCAAACTCTGACCAAATAGATCGAGCTAACTCCCCTTCTATGAATAGGTGGTTCATGGTTTCCTCTTTATGGATCGAGCAACAAACGCATTTGGATGGCGCCTGAATGTGCTTGCTTTTTATTCTTTCATCTGTGGCAATGGCTTCCTGGAAAACTTTCCAGAGGAAACAACTGATTTTTGGAGGAATAGATCCCCAGGTTGGTGCGGCCCAGTTCACATTACTATTTCTAGACCTGTTGACGATCCATGCTAAATTGGTGCTAAAGGTGCCTGATGGGGTGGGACACCAAATCAGAATATTTGGAGAGTCATTCAATTGGAGCCTGGTGTTGAACAACACCTCAATCCAGACTGTCGAGAGGTGTGGTTCAATGATCTCCATGTTCCAGCCCCCTGATGGAAGAAGCTTGTCTTTGATGGTAGCAGTGATGTTTATGTCTTCTCTATTTTCAACCAAGAAGAATAATGGGGTGCTACCCATCCAGAGATCAGCCTAAAAAGAGATGGATCCATTTCCAACAATCCATCTCGAATTTTGAATCCAAGTAGCTCGAATAAATAAGATTTCTTTCCACATTTTTGAACAACCACGACTTGGTTGAATTAAATTCAAGTGATGTTTTTTGCAGTATATCGATCCGATAAGGGAGCTCCATAACGAGTTGTTAGCGTAAAGGTGGTGAAGAGACTTTAATTAGAATGCTGAGCTTAGTTCCGAAAGGGATTTAGTTGCCAGGCCACCCTCAACTTTGTGCTTGGATATGCGACTCCATGATACCCAGTGCATTTTGGGTCCTTGATCACTGCTGCCCCACCAAAAACTGGACAACAAGTTCTCTATTCTCTTTAGGACCGCTTTGGGAGGAGACATTGCTGATAATGTGTGAATAGGAGTGCTTGACAAGACATGATTGATGAGAACTAATCTCCCAGCTTGGGAAAGTAGTTTACCTTTCCAGCCCTCTATCTTTCTTCTTATCTTCTGAATTAAATCATCGAAGAAGCTGTATTTCACTCGCCCTACATAGAGAGGTACTCCCAAGTAAGTGATTGGTGGAATTTTATTAGTGAATCCAGTTGTGCTTGCGATAATTTTTCTTCTAGATGGGGAGGTCTTCTCAGTTGGCCTGATGCTTGCTCATATCTACCGAGGAAGGACATGACTTGCTTGAGGCTATTTTTACTCCCATTTGAAAAAATTATGGTGTCGTCCTCGAAAAAGCAGTGGGTGATCGGGATGCTGCCTCTGCTCCTTTGAAAATATGTTGATTGGCCTTCTCTAAAAACAGAGGAGAGCCCTCTGCTAGAATAAATAGGCATGGCGACAGGGGGTCTCCTTGTCTCAATCCTCGCGAAGATCTAAAGAATCCATTGGGCTCATCATTCAGGATGACTGAGAACCAGCAACTTTGGGTAGCCTCCTCGATAAGCTTTCTCCATTGGTTAGAGAATCCAAACCTTGCTAACACATCTTGCATAAATTTCCAGTTGAGTCTGTCAAATGCTTTGGCCATATCTATTTTTAGCATCACATTGCTTCCTCTTACTTTTTTCTTCAACCCTGTCATCATTTCTTGAGCGATTGCTATGTTGTCCGAAATGAACCTACCTTTGACAAAAGCTCCTTGTTCTAGGGAGATTAGATTTGGCAATACTTTTGCAAGTCTTGATACAGTAACTTTGGAGAAAATCTTATAACAAAAGTTACAAAGGCTGATGGGTCTGAAGTCTGAAAAATCTTTTGGGTTTTCCAACTTTGGGATCAATGAAATGAATGTAGATGAGTAGTGTTCAGATAATTTACCTCCCGCCAGGAAAGCTTTGGAAGCAGCCACTAGATCAGATTTGATAGTGTCCCAGCAAGTGGAATAAAAGGGCCCACTGAACCCATTGGGTCCTGAAGAGCTTTCCTGAGGCATGCTGAAAGTGGCGACTTTGATTTCCTCCTCTGAGGGAGGGGCCAGTAACATTTGGTTGTCCTCGGTAGAGACCATAATGGGGATGTGATTAAGCAATTCTTGATTCGGCCTTGAACCTTCTTCTGATAGGGGCTTTTCTAAGTGTTTTCTTGCTAGCTCTTTGATTTTGCATTTGTCTGTAATCCATTCTCCCGAGTGTCTGATTTCGGTGATTCCTACTCCCCTTCTTTGGTGTTGCATTGAAGCATGTAAAAATTTGGTATTTTGATCACCCTCTTTGAGCCATTTCTCCTTTGATTTTTGTCTCAAGAAGATTTCCTCGTGGAGAACAGCTTCATTCAAGTTTGATCTAGCCCTGCTTAGAGCCTCAATATTTTCTTGGTTTGGATTGCAATGGTGAGCAACTTCTGCTTTCAGGACCTCATCCTCCTAGCTTTTGATGTTTTGAAACATTACCAAATATCTCCTTGTTCCAGGTTTTTAGGACTCTTTTGGTATTTTCAGTTTTACGGATAGTGCCTCCAGTGGGTTTCCATCCACTTGGATAGACCAAGCCTCGGCTACAATTGCTTGGAATTGGGGGTGCCTAGTCCACATGGCTTGGAATTTAAATGGTCTGATGATTGGTGAAGATGGAGCATGGATGCTTATTAGGAGTGGACAATGGTCAGAGCATGTGCGAGATAAGTGGGTAACTGAGGTAGCTTGAAAGTTATTCAGGGAGTTGAGGAGCGCTCTATCAAGCCTAGTCCAAACACAACTTCCATTTCTTTGATTGTTACACCTACTGAATCTCAATCCTGTGAAGCCTGCATCAATTAGACCCGCATCATCAATGGCTCCTTGAAATTCCTTGCAGCAAACAGGGTTAGGAGGCCTCCCACCTAATTTTTCTCTAGCATTAAGAAGGGCATTAAAGTCCCCCCCCCCACCAACCAGGCCGTGTGAAATACCTGACTGCAATCACAAAGATAGGACCAGAGCTCTCTCCTCTCTACCATAGAGCAGCTGGCGTAGACGAGAGAGAGAAAGGCCACACTTCCAGATTGGAGGTGAGTTAGCTCAACTGACATGGCTTGAGACATGGTAGATACCAGTCTCATACTAAGAGATTTGTTCCAAAGAAGCTAAATTTTAGAATAACCAGTGAGGTTAGTCAAAGTATGCTCGAATTTCAGCATTTTGGCAAGGTTTTGAATTTCCTGATCATTTACAAATGGTTCCATCAAAGCTATATAGCTAAGGTTGTACATCTTTGATATCACTTTCAGTCTCCTCCGAGTGAGGCTATTTCTAACCCCCTGTGGACCCCGATCCGAGAGAGAGGCGGTGCGCGGGCCCCACACTCTAAGGTCTCTATGGATCATCCACGTGAATGGAGAGCTCTACCAAGGAACTCTCGAAAGAAGAATGCCCCTCACAGCATGAGTGGCGATAAAAAGGTGAGATACCTCTCGATTCGGGGACTAGCCCAGATTCGAGGTGTACCTTAAACAAAGAAGAGTCGCCATCCAAGGAAAAAAGCAAATGGGCCCTGGATCCCATACTATGCTCTGTTGCAACGGATAACCAGAGATATAAAATAAGGTTCGTGCCTGGTTACGAATTCAGAAGGTCTAAAGAGCACCTCATCCGCCCAAGTGCAAACACCTGGTCTCTTATGCCATTTACTTAATAATTTTGAAGAGTTTTGGGCGAAAATCATATGAAATGGGAGCACAAATCTCCGAGAAGACGTCTATCTAATCATGCATGTCTCGGAGGAATAATAAACACACATAAAAGAAATAAAAGTGTCACCTGAGAATAACTAGGTTATGAATGTCAAACCTAAATTGGTGTCTAAGTTCTGGTGTGCAAACACATGCATGCTACAGCTAAAAGCATAAGGTCTGCGCAATAAAGTAAGAAAACACTGCAAAACATAGAAAATGACTCGATACCATACAACCCTAAGACTCTAATCTATACCTAGGCCCGAGTCTTTAGATGATCTGAGGTTCATCCAAAGAAGCCTACGTATCCCCGCCTCCACGAGAATCAAGGCAACGTAGTTCTTCGCACCTATTCTAAGCTATGATGCCTAAGACATCTAGACCTCTATCCTAGACTCGATCTAAAAGACCGGACTAGTTCTTAAAGCTTCTTGTGTGATTATTTAAATTCCAATGGATTGTAGATTTTAGGACACCCTATATGCCCTAACTAAATGCAGGTTAGCCTTAAGCTAATGCAGGTGGTTCCTATAATCTATGTGTAGCTAGGCTGTATATCCTAAGAAAAATAGTAGGATCTATCGCATCTTAGACCTAGTCATCAATTGGCGATGTGGATCGCCAACTGACCGGATGGAGGCGTAAAACTCCTAGCTAGGACTCACTCCTAACTCTAACACAAACAAATAAAACACACAACAAACAAACAACGAACGAGGGAGCAACTCCCGACTCAAAAACTCTCTAACTAGGACAACCTCCTAACTCTAGAGGAAGATCCTTTCGAAAAAACAATATTTTGAAAGATTTTTGTAATTTTGAAAGATTTAAAATGCTTATTTTTAAAGGTTTGGCTGGACTTGGGATGTGGATCCCAAGCTGCACTACGTACCCTGTTGAAAGGGATCAAGCCAACGTAGTTCGGAATTGATTTTTCTAACTACTCTGAAAGACTCAAAATTTTTGAGATTTTTGGATTTTAAGATATTTTTGAATTTTGAAGTGTTTTTGAAATGTTTTTTTTTTGTTATTTTTAAGTGTTTTTGACTCAAGGGGGACAAATCCTATCATCATAAGGGGAGGACAGACTCCGGATATCCCGCAAAGGTTGGACAGCATCCTATGCTTTGCGGGGGAATGAACAGAATAACAACTCTGCAAGGGTTGGACAGCATCCTATACCTTGCAGGAGCGGATAGAAAAACACATGATTTGATGAGAGGTAGGATAGAATCCTAACCCCTATGATGATAGAATTTGATTCTTGAACAAGAAGACTGACTCTCTAGACTAAGGACGGATTCCTATGCTAGTGGACTATCAAACTAAGATAAAGCTCACAAGTAATAAGGAAAAAGAGACCTTGTGCATATTTGGCAAAGGTAAAACACCCAGCCGGGCCGGACAGCTACCTAGCCCTAGGGTGCAACAAATGTGCAACCCAATACCCATAAGGATAGGGGTATGATGCCAAGCCGAGTAGGGTGTTCTCCCAAAACCAAAAGACGCACAAAGAGGAGGTTTAGTAAGAGAATGAGACTGGGTAAGTCTCTTAGACACAGAGGTAGGATAAAAAAAATGCTAGCAAGACTGGGCAAGTCTCCTAAACGCAAGGATAAAAAAATGCCTAAACAATGATAAGAAAATGAGATAACTGACAGACCAAGTTGGTCTTCGACTAGAAGAGGGTTTAAGACCTGTGAGACTAGAGGTAGTCTCCTAGGGGTTGACTCAGGTTGATTCATTAATGAGACAATGCCTGTCTCCAAAGATTTGGATCTAAAAGACTAGGCAAGTCTTTTGAGAAAATGGAATGCTATTTGGACTGTGCAAGTCCCCCTAGAGATGGGCTTGAAATAACAAAGGAAAGAAACCTGAAAGACTTAAACAGTCTCATAAAATGAAGAAAAGATTAGAAGGGAAAACACTACTAGGACTATGCAAGTCCTTTAAAATAATGGGCTCGGGATGACTCCTTCATAGCCCTTGCAATGAGAGGGGATTCTAGTATCTAAAGAAATTTAATAAAAATCTATAAGACTGTGTTAGTCTATCAAAGAGAGAAGAAAAGGCTACCAGATAATCGCAAATTCCATTCCATTCTTATAAAAATAAATCAAGTGTTAAGCAAAGAAGAATTTTCAATAAAAAAATACACAATCTATAGCAATCATAAAATGATAAACAACATTAATTAGTCCAGACCACCTAATAAAGTAGAAGAAAACAATATCAAACACTTCTATGCCCAACCACAAACATTACCCCAATATGGGGATGAAATCAGATGATGCTAAAGTAATCATCTGATATCATATACACATGATAATATTTCTATATCCCGCCTTGAAATCAGACAGTACTCATGTCGATAATATCGAATAGAGTAGTCATCTGATCTCCTTCTTCCTATTAAACAATTTATTTAAATAAAAAGGAATGAATATAATAAGCTTTGAGATAATCTCACCTGAACAATCCATTTATTACCGTCTTCGAACCCCAACTCAAAGCTTAATATGAAAGAGAAGTATTAAATTTCCAACAGATTATAGAAACATATTAAATGATATTTTCAATTTGTACAAATTTTAATACATAACAGGGCATCAACTTGTGCAGATTCAAATGTAAAAACTGTGAGAGTGAAATATAAGCAGATTTGTGAGAGTGAGAGTTTTGAATTATACAGCCTGGTCTGAGAATATGGTTATCTTGACACAACACTATCCACTGAATTAAAATGAATTAACACTGACCTTACCCTATATAGTGGGACATTATATTGAGTAAAAATGATGAACTTAAAATCTATATAGTTGTACAAACTGACTTAACAAAAATAAAAGAATCAATTAGAATAGTGTGACCACCAGCTTACTTCTAATCTAAAGAAAATGATTTTAACCATATAACATAAACACTAATCCACTCTGTTTTTTATTCTTCTCCATAGAAATATATTCTCATATCAAGATACTCTACCTACAGTATAAGAGTATACATAGCCAATGATAATAAAAACAGGCATTAGTAAATAACATCTTGAAAAAGTATGAACACAGAATCATGCAACAAATAGGGACATATAGCAATTCACACAGACTGAATGGAAAAATCATGATATAGCAAGGCAACTGTCGTGATATGACAAGGCTTAATAGAGGAAATCACTTGCCAAATCATATCAAAACCTGCAAAGGATGGAAGATGGTGAAGTAAAATGAGGACTCAGAGCACATGATCAGTTGAGAATTGTATTCTATCACTCAATCACCAAATAGAACCATTACAGATCATTAACCTTAAAGTTCTATCAACTCCTCTAAAAAAAATGACTAATCCAATACCCACACCCTTATTGATAGCAACCCTATCTGGCCATTTAAAGGATAATCAAAGGGAAGGATGAACTTAACCATTCACAGAATAAACCAAATGAGGCAAAATTCCCAGGTTCCTAGCAGGGTGAAACAAAGGCTGTAGAAAACTGAAGCTGGAACAAAGAGTTGACTCAAACAGGGGTTGGAATTGTAATTGATTTACAAGAGAAGAGTAAAATGATGCTTACCTCTTCGATAGAATCAGTCTTCAACGGGATGATGAGTACAGTTGAAGGAATTGACCAAATTCTCCGAGAATTGCCGGAATCCGAGAGAATCTACTGATGGCAGATCTGGCCTGAGCTCGCCGGAGCTCAATCAGAGCTTGACCGGAGGGATAAAGCTTGAGAAAAACCAGGGATTCTAGTTTAAAAATCTAGAATATTAAGGCTTCCAAAGTAGATCATATCAGAAACGATTGATTGGAGAAGAGAGATCAAGGATTAGGGTTTAGAACCAGATCTGTTTTCTCTTTTCTAAAACCAAGAATTTCTCTTTCTAAAATCAATTTACAACACTAAGATTCTCTTAAAAAGAAATCTTCAGATCTGATGAGGATCGATCGTAGAAGATGACCGAAGCTTGAGTTCGCCGGAGCTCCGGTGAGTCAACAGATAGAAATGATCGATCGGAGCTCCGTCGGAATCCGGCCGAAGAAGATGACCAAAGGAGCAGAGGCTAACGAACTAGGGTTTGGGTTAGGGTTTGAAATGATGACTGATGATGATGGATTGGATTTAGGGTTTTAGATCTATAAGAGGTGGACTATGAGTAGTATTGAAGGAGTTGTTGAAATCTCACCGGAGATTGATGGCCGGAGCAGAGAAAAACCACCAGAGAAGATGACCGGAAATTTTTCTCTCTCTCTCTCTCTTTCTATGTTTTTTTATCGGAAAAAATCAACTCCTCAAATGAGCAACTCGATCTCCCTTTTATAGGTGGAGATGGTGGGTAATGGTGGAGAAAATGGGGTGTATCTGGTTGGGGAAGATGGAAATGGTTGCCGCGGCTCTCTCCCTCCTTGCAAAAAAATTCTTCCCGATCTCCTTTTCTAGAAAATGAAATCCTTTTTTTTTTGTAAAATGGATTTTTCGATTTTATAAGTAAAAAATGGGTGGTGATATTGGCACTCCAAGCTTGATGA
This sequence comes from Tasmannia lanceolata, assembly GCF_043159265.1. NCBI lineage: Eukaryota > Viridiplantae > Streptophyta > Magnoliopsida > Canellales > Winteraceae > Tasmannia > Tasmannia lanceolata. The sequence continues at coordinate 30,685,633 of NW_027518679.1, forward strand.
GCGCGCGGTTCACGCGGATTTTGATAAGGCGTGCGAAGAAATTATGTCCTTTCTGGAATAAAATCGCCCCCCCTTAGGATAAACTCACCCCCTTTTTCGAACTTGCACTACGACTTTGCTCGACTCGTTCGCTAGGCAAACGAACTCGGATTTCGACGAAATTTTGCAGGGAGCTAGATGGGATCCTACCCTAGCTTAGGGTGAAATTTGGGACCCTAATTCATTCATTTGATGGGGATTTGCTCAAACTCAAAAGGTTTAGGGTACGGTCAAAATGGGGTGTCTACACCCCCCCCCCCTAATATTCCATATAATGCCGCTAATCATGGAGAATACCTTCCTAAGGGCCTTCCTGACTGCCTTCCTGATCGGGTTGAGGTACTTGTTTTTTTTTTTTCCTGATGTTTATTTTTCTGCACTCTTGGAGTCTCTTGAAGATTTTTGAACCGCTAGGACAATGTCTGATGAGGGTTCTAGGGGAACATGGTCTTGCAAAGGATCTTTAGTTGGAAGAGCTGCAAGTGAAGGGTCTGATGAGGGATTAGTTAGAGCTGTGCCATAAGATGGATCTTCAGAAGGCAGAGTAGCCAAGCTACCGGTTGGACAACTGAACAATAGAGATTCTATTGGAGTAAGGCTTTGCATAGGTTTTTCTGAGGGTTGCAAAGTGATGTCTTTATCTAAAAGGATAGCAATTCGGATGTTGTCCTCTCTTACTTTTTCAGAAAGCTCTTGTATTCGAACATCAAAAAAATCTTTTCCTGCTATTAGTTCTAAATACGAAGGTTTTTTTTATGGGATTGAACCTACTGAAGCTGGACCAAGGTTGAGGAGGCTTTTTGACGATTTAACGGGAACAGATACAGGCAAGGTAGAGGGTTTTTGTCCTTTGTCCTGTTTTGGCTTTAGGTTTTGCTTGGGTCTGGAAGAGTTAGCTGAGCATGTTGGTAGGGGGGGTATGGGCTTCTGAGTCTAATTCTAAGGTAGATAGATTTGTGGGTGATGCTAAGGATTGATGGATAATATCCATTGACTGGGTGAGGGCAGTAGGTTGGTCCGCTTCAGGGGGTTGGTCTGGTTCCGGCAAGGCACAGAGAGGGTCTGCTTGGAAATCATTCTGTAGGCCGGACTGGTCTATGATCGGGTTGTCTTGGACATGGTCAGATATTTGCATATCAGAGCTCTCCAAATTACCTGGACTATCTGCATCACTATCTATTGTAGCTGGTTTAGGTTGAGGGACATCATTAGTTGTGACATTGTCTGCTAAAGTTATTGGTTCCATAATCTTTCTTTGGAATGAGGTTTCTACCCAGGCCTTGGTTGTTCCTTCTTTGGTACTTCTCTGTGCATTAGCATCTTTTCTATCTCCTAACTCTTTTCCATTTTCAGTAGCTGCTTGGGTCACTTGGATCAGAGGAGAGAATTTGCGAATTGTGTCATTGTGACCGAATTTGTGGCAGCGGGTGCAATAGAATGGAATTCTTTCATAAACGACCTTTTGTCATCTGCCTTCCTGCCCAGGGAATCCCAGCCAGATTCTTTCGGGGTGGGGTGCATTGATTCTAAGTTCAATACACAGTCTAGCAGCTTCTGTTCTAGTTCCTATAGATGTTGGACCGTGAATCTTTAAGACCCTTCCAACTAACCCTCCAACAGAGACCAAAAAGTCTTCATTGTAGCAAAATAAGGGTAGGCCTGGGAGGGTTATCCAAACTGGAGCAACAGGGGGTTCTTCTCCCGGGGAGAAATCGGGAGTCCACCTTAGGAATCTCATAAGAAGACCTTGAATTTTGATGTTATCTGCTAGCCAAACTGCCATAAAGTCCTTGTCTGTTCCTAGCCTGATTAGTAAGTGCCTCTGATCCATTATTGTCACAACAGGCTCTTCTTCAAGGTAGAGTTTCTTTTTCAAGGTTTCTCTAACTATTGCTAAGGATGGCCTACCGTAAGAACATTTAGTAATCAGCGCGAGACGGAAAGGGGCCGATCCTTTTTTAACATCTTCATCGTTGAAAAAGATTGCTGGCTCACCATTGGGGGTTTCCTCAGGAAGCTTCACTCCCAGGCGCAATTTCGGGAGGAAGATTCGTTTTGTAACTGTAGCAGCAAATGACTTGCTTAGGTCCTTCTGGAAAACTATGGGAGGAGGGATGATGAGTGTTTTTCAGGCGGAGGGGGGTGATGAACCCCCACGATGGGGGGTTCTGGAGGGGGTTTCATTCTGGGCTGTCCCTATGGCAATCCAACGAACAGTTGGTGCCCACGATATTTTCCACCCAACAAAGGGAGTCGGGTCCTTTTTTTCTAAACAAGACTTCCAACGGACAGTCTGATTTGAAATGGATCACGACCCAAATTCGTAAGGTTTGGATTGAAAGAACCAAACTGATGAATGAAGATCCCTAGCGAACCAAACTCATGAATGAAAATCCCAACAAAACTCCGAAAAAGATCCCAATGATGAGATCTTACCGCTGAAGTGGTGTGTATGTATGGGGGGGGGGGGGGGTGGTTTGGTTGTTGAATATCATTTCCCATACTCTGTCTGAAACAGTGAAAACTGGAAAATCTTTAGGTCCCACTGAAAGAGATGGCCTGTAAATGTATTACACCACCAAGAACAGAAATTGCATTCACCATAAAGACCAGCATAAACATAAATGAGCATGGCCCTTTATTCTAATGATAGCAACATAACAACTGCTATTTCTATCTATATAAAGACAAGATCGACTAGTAAAATACAATGGCCCTCTAGGCATTGGATGTGAAGTTGAAGTTGGCACATGTAGTTTGCCTGTACAAGAGAGATGAGGTAAACCCTAACCTTGATGCAGCGAGATCGAACTGTAGAAGATTATTTTCCAACTGATAGCCACCGATAACAATCGAAGTTCTAGGGTTCAAACCACCATCCACAAATGCCAGGCAAACCACATTGTCATCGTTCACATATACCATGGAATTTGCCCCGAAAATTGTCCAAACTCTCCCATTCGGTAATATAAGATCAATGTAGGGTACCGCTGCACCAACTCGGGTAACGCCAGCGGTCTTGGAGTTAAAACAGGCGCCGAAAGGTGCCACGGACGCCACTTGAGTGATGTTCCTAGAATTGGCTTCTCTAATAAAAGCTTTAGTAATGGCCTCATAGATTGAAGTCTCAAGAGTAGTGTAAGGATTTACTGCGCTAATCTTCGTTCCTCCATATCCTTCATTGTTGATAGATAGTAAGGAAGTGTCTAGACTCACAGTCTTGTCAATGATTTTTATTGATTTTACTCCTATGAAGTACTCGTCGGAAGGTTCACCTTGTGAATAAACTCCTGCGGTGCTTACTGGGTTGATAAAGAGGGGAGTATAGGCAAGTAAGTTGGAGATAACATTATTTGGGAATAAGGTATAGGGTCCATCGCCGAAAAACATGACACCAGTAGAGGAAGATAGACACAATGCGAATTTACGATGGAAGCTAAATGCGGCCGCAAATTGGGAGGGTAACGAAATTCGGATGCGGCTGAGGCCCGCCATTCCTTTAACGCCTATGGCAAGGCCTTGTAAGAGGAAAGTGGGAGCACAAGTGAAGATGAACTGTGGAACAGTGACAACCGGACCGGGATTCGATCCATCGGTGGCTTGGAGGGAGATGATATCGGCCCCGAGATCGCCATATGAGCCCGTACGGGTTATGGTGTTATCTGGGAAGAGACCACATGTGTTTGTGCCCGTGCTACAGGCGCCAGACTTGGCGAGTTGCATTGGGCTGAGCGGCAATGAGATGGGCGGTAAGAGGAAGAAACATAGCCTTTGTCACAATCGACCCATAGAAATTGGCCGCCTAGATCAACGACGAATTTTAATGGGACTAGAGGGGTTCTTTGTTCCAAAGTTGTTATGTATTGGAGAGTAGAGGGATCTTTGAGTACTGGAAGGACTAGTGCTTTTGGTCGGACAGAGGTTTGGGCGTGGGAGAGGGAAATGAGAAGGAGAAGGAGAGGGGAAAAGAGAAGGTAAAGAAGGGAAGAAGCCATGAAGGATGCTAAAGGAGGAGATGATAATGAACAAAAGATGTGTCTATCATTGCTTTTATAGTGATATTCTTCACTGTTTTGGATTTGTGTTTGTGGGATTGCCGCCAGGGAAAGCATAGATCAACCATGGGAACTATTTGGCAGCCTCCCATTGGGTGTTCATCTTTGACTTGGTCGGTTTTTGTAGTGTTAGCCTTTTCTGTACTTGGGATAGCCCCTTTATTGTAAAAGATTAGAATAAACATGGTTTCAAATAGATTAGAATAAACATGGTTTCAAATTTCCTTCCGGAATGCGTTTCGGTCCTCACCGTGACCGAATTTTGGCTGAATCCAACGAAATCAATTAAGAAAATATTTTATATCGTACAAAATTTCAGCCAAAATTTCAGCTGAATTTCGGGATAATATTAAATAATAGATAAAATCCATATTTTTTGGGATATTCTATAAATTTCTGACTGAAATTTGAAATTTCGGTCGAAATTTATACCGTTTTGGGTTTACCCCATTTCGATTTCGGCCTCGACCGAAACCTGAAATTTCATATTTCGGTTGAAATTTGAAACCAAGGTCATAAATACACTTGGGTACTGTCCCAAGTAAAACAAGGGCGCATAATATCACTTCCCTTTTATAATAGGGAAGTAATATAGTGGACCTATCATGAAGGAAAATTATATATTATCCCCTTTTCTTACTTGGGCCAACCCACTATTGTATTTATGACTCCTCTTTTTACACTACAAGGGGTGGCTTGGGGAAGAAAGGAGGGAAATAAATCAGTTCCCTTTATACAAAGGGCATTATTTTAGTCTCTTTTGTACTTTTGTTGTATTTCCTTTTGTTGTACCCCGGCCATCTTGGTGGTAGATGAGATCTAGAACCTTAATTGTATGGGATCTTGATTGTTGCATTGTCTTGGTGGTAGATTAGGCAAGTAGATTAGAAGAAGTAACCTGGAGTGATTAGGAAAGTAGTTTAGAATAGGAAGATTATATCTTTATCTCTTTCTATAATTACTTCATGACTTTCTATGTTAATCCCTTTGAGTATTTTATATAAACACACATTATGGCTATTTGTAACTCATCCAAGAAATCAAAGACTAGTTTTGTTTTCCACAATTACTATAATTTCTATAATTCAACCATGGAGTGTATTATTAGGAATTGGAAGTTGCTCTTATAGAAGAAAATATCAACTTTGTGGAAACCTCCTCCTCCAAATATTCTTAAACTCTATATTGAGGGTTGAGTTTTTGCACTTGTTTTTGCTTTAAGTGTTCTGGCCTGCAGTCTACAATAGATGACTGTAATGCAATCCAATTTCAGGTCCAAAAATCCTAAATTGGATTATAGTACACATCCCCACACGAACCAAAGTCTGATGGGGAATCATATAGAGTCACCACCTAGTATAAGGGCGTAGGACCCTATGATGACTCTGTGTCTATGGCCTAATCCTCAGATGGTGGGTCCGTTGCTTGGTTACAAATTGGGAAGGTGTTAAGCTCCCCACTCGCCCGGAAGATTTCTGGTCTGTATGCCGATTTTTATAGAATTTAGAAAATTTAAAGGATAATGTTTTAAAATGGAAAAAATTGACAATCGTTGGATCAAATACTGATATCAAATATCTCTGGCCATCAACATGGTCCTCTGAATAAACTTTTCCCAATCGGTCGGTCATCAGGACCCCGATCTGCTATAATACAAAATGAACGGCCGATTGGGGCAAGGTGGGTCAAATGCCCATTAAAATCATAACCAAACCACATTCGATCATCTATATATTAAGGGTTTTCAGGCATTCTCACAAAGAGACAGAAAAATGTTTTATAAAGAGACAAATAGGAGCATGCCGACGTGAACATCATATGAATAAAAACATTATAAAAGAGACAAATAAATAAAAATATCATATGCCGACGTGACCCATCCGACACCCCTTTTGTAACGAGTGACTAAATAAATAATAAAGGGAAATGTTATCAGCACTACTGTATTTTGATGAGGGCATCCCTTACTTTCTATAAAAGTACGGTATGGCCCGCACCATAAGATGATCCAAACCGTCTATTAGATGGGCCACAGCATAAATAGGTTGTGCCTTCCGTTGATCTAACCCTCCGATCTATAGAGGCTTAGGATCAACCTTAGGATCAACCCTCTAAAAGGCAGATAGGAGGGTAAGGATCAACATATGGAAATGATTTTTTGGGCACATCCTATTTAGGCTGCGGCCCATCTAATGGACGGTTTGGATCATCCTATGGTACGGGCCATGCCGTAGTTACAAGAAAATGAGGAGTGCCCTCAGCAAAATACAGTTGTGCTGATAAAATTTCCCATAATAAATTGCCTTTCTTTAGCTACCATATCCCAAAAGATTATTACACTTGCAAATTGTCTGAACCACTGAAAACTAGAAAATCTTTAGGTCCCACTGAAAGAGATGACTCTGTAAATGTATTACACCACCATGGCAATTCTTTAGCTACCATATCCCAAAAGATTATTACATTTGCAAATTGTCAGAACCAGTGAAAACTAGAACATCTTTAGGTCGCACTGAAAGAGATGACTCTGTAAATGTATTACACCACCAAGAACAAAAATTTCACTCACAACTAAGACCAGCATAAATGAGCCAGGCCTTGTTATTCTAATGATAGCAACAGAACAACACAACAGCTATTAATATATCTATATAAAGAAAGGACTATTAAAATACAATTGCCCTCTTGGCATTGGATGTAAAGTTGAAGTTGGCACATGTGGTTTGCCTGGTCAAGAGAGAGTAGCTAAATCCTAACCTCGAAGCAGCCAAATCGAATTGTAGAAGAATATCTTCCAACTGATAGCCACCGATAACAATCGAAGTTCTAGGGTTCGAACCGCCATCGACGAACGCCAGGCAAAGCACATCATCATTGTTCACATATACCATGGAATTCGCCCCGTAAATCGTCCAAACACTCTCATTCTGTAAGATAAGATCGATGAACGGTACCGCCGCTCCGAGTCTGGTAACACCAACGGTCTTGGAGCTAAAACAGGCCCCGAAAGGTGCCACGGATGCCACTTGAGTGATGTTCCTAGACTTGGCTTCTCTAATAAAAGCTTTAGTAATGGCCTTATAGATTGAGGTCTCAAGAGTTGTGTAAGGATTCACTGTGCTGATCTTTGTTCCTCCATATCCGTCATTGTTGATAGATAGTAAGGAAGTGTTTAGAGTAACACTCTTGTCAGTGATTTTTATTGATTTTACTCCAATGAAGTACTCATCGGAAGGTTCGCCTTGTGAGGAAACTCCGGCGGTGCTTAAGGGGTTGATGAAGAGGGGGGTGTAGGTAAGTGAGTCGGAGATAACTTTATTTGGGAGTAAGGTATAGGGTCCATCTCCGAAAAATATGACACCATTGAATCTAGCAGAGGAAGATAAACACAATGCGAATTTCCGATGGAAGCTAAATGCGGCCGCGAACTGTGATGGCAATGCAATTCGGGTGCGGCCTAGGCCCGCCATTCCTTTAACACCAGTGGCAAGGCCTTGTAAGAGGAAAGTGGGAGCACAGTTGAAGGTGAACTGTGGAACGGTGACAACACGGCCAGGATTCGATCCATCGGTAGATTGGAGGGCAACGACATCGGCCCCAAGATCACCACTTGTGCTCGTGTGGGTTATGGTGTTTTCGGGGAAGAGACCACATGTGTTGTTGTGGCACCCTGGCCTAGGGGTAGAGTTGCAAGTGGCACAAGCAGTAGATTTAGCAAGATTGCATTGGGCTGAGCCACAGCGAGATTGGCGGAAAGAGGAAGATACATAGCCTTCATCGCAATCGACCCATAGAAATCGGCCGCCTAGATCGACGACGAGCTTTAATGGGACTAGAGGGGTTCTTTGTTCCAAAGTTGTTACATATTGGAGAGTGGTGGGATCTTTGAGTACTGGAAGGACTAGTGCTTTTGGTCGAAAAGAGGTTTGGGCGTGGGAGAGAGAGATGAGAAGGAGAAGAGAAAAGATAAGCGAAGGAAGAGAAGAAGCCATGAAGTATGGTAGAAGGAGATAGTAATGAACAAAACATGTGGGTAGCATTGCTTTTATAGTGATGTATTTTCACTGTTTTGGATTTCTGTTTGAATGCAAACGTCAAGCATGGCAACTATTGTCAGCATTCCAATTAGGATTTTATCTTTGACTTTGAAATTTTACAGCTGGGTTGGTTTTTGTATTCTAGAGAGATGGAATAGCAAGACAATCCGATCTTGACTAATGAAAATTAACAACAGTTACGTGGGGTATATGTGGCATATGTGCTTGATGATCTTGACCGTTCATCTGATGGATGATCTAGATTGAGTTGTTCAAAAATTAATGACTTATGAAAGTGTCAGTAAACTAAGGTTGAACCCAATAAATTATATTTTATTACAAGAAATGAACATCTCTTTCATAGATTGTAAAACAACCGACTTCTCCAGAAGCTTACGCTGTTAGAATTGTTGTTATTTAATTATGTAAGCGCATGGTTTTTTTTTAAAAAAAACCACTCTTTAAAACAAGAATTAGAATTGTTGTTATTTAATTATGTAAGCACATGGTTTTTTTTTTTAAAAAAACCACACTTTAAAACAAAGCAAAATACCCATGATTTTTCCAATATTTACAACCCATGCCCCATTCTCTTTTAAGTATGTAAAAGTCCAAAAACACCTTCGAATTTACGTTTCCATGCCATCGAGCACTTAAAAACGAGATTTCCATCTTCTTCTCCCCCAAAATGGAAAACCAGCCCTCAACTATCCCATTTCTCCACCCAAATCTCCCATAAATGGCCGAATCCACTCGAGAATCCCAGAATTGTGCCCTAGACATCCTATTCCAACAAAGAAAGCCGATTTCCCTCTTTAAAAACTTTCCCTAAACACCCAAATCTCTTTCAAATCCCTAATTTATACCCAAATCTTCCAATCACCCTACCAAATGTCCTTTAAACAACCCATTTAACGCTGATTTGGTTCAAAATTTAGCCCAAAATCCAATCAAATCAGATTTCGAAAGCCCTAATTGATACCCTAAAAATAGCATTTTTTATCCCCTTTTCACATATAAATAGACCCCTGTACAACCCAAAAGAAAAAAAAAAATCACAAGGCACAAGCCTCACACTACAAGCTTCCAAATTCTCTCTCTCTCAAGCTCTCTCTTTCTATATTATCTGCAATTTTCTTCTCTTAGCCTTTTACATTTTTTCCAATTTTCTCTATATTTTCATTGTCCTTCCACCATTTATCACCGGGGCAGCAGCTTGACGCTGTCTAAAAGGCCTTCAAACATCCCCTTACGACCCTCCGCTCCAACCTCTCCTCCTCTGCCCGGCTCGTGCATAGTTCGGCATCCATCTCTCAAACAGGGAAGGCCTGAACTCTTTATACTCTTATTCATAATCTGTCCATGCTAATTTGTTGTTCTGTTTATGTTTTGCTTAATTTATTTATGATCATCTCCTAAACAACATCATTTGCACTTTCAACTGATCTACAGAAGTAGACCTTTGCTTTGTCTGACTTTGTCATTTATTCAAGTTCAAATTTTATATAGAAACCAGTCTTTCTTACCATACTGCTACACTTCATACATCTCCCTTTGTTTTAGAGCATTTCAGCATAGGACATTCACGTCCTCTTGTTCGATCTCCATTCGCGCACGCTAAAACTCATCAAAACAGCCAACAGGTCCTTTCGTGCCGCACGCACTCCAGCGAACAGATCTTAAACTTCAGTTTCGCCTCTCGTCACGAATTTTAAAGTGCACTAAGACGGCCCAAAAATAAAAATAAAAATAAAAATCAGTTCACTATTGTACATCAGCATTGTAATTAATTGATCAAGCAAAGCTCACCACAACAGGTTAGTACTCCGAACCTTAAAACTCGCAGAAAGTTACTCAAGCCTCAAGCCTCAAAATTATCCCAACTCCTAAGGTCAGATTGAACTTAAATCAAATCCTGAAATTGCAAATTTAGTAGTTTTCATTTGGCACGCCCGAATTCCCCCCTTCGCCTATTCATTACGATTCCCATACACTTAATCAACTACACAAAGATCCTTCATTCCGTGTATGCCCAAAGCAACCCTTATAAAACGTAAACCCAAATACAAAAGCATAAACAAAATTACTATGTCTAACCAATTCATTATACCTGACATCCCAGCTGAAATTTCTACCGTCCACAACTTGGCACCAAACACTTCGCTTGTTAACATCAATGAGTCCCCTCCACCCACGCGTGAACAAAACTTAGAAGAGGCCATCGCGACATTAAACCAACGCCTTGCTGCTCTTGCCGCCGAAAACATTGAACTTCGTAACCACATTAAAACAATTACCCAGGTAGCACCGACTCAATCCCAACATAACTCCCCTCAATCACCCCCTTACCCACTTCCCTCTACAAACATTTCACCACAAACCCTTCCTACTCAAAACTCCAATCCTCCAAACTTGCCTCAACCTCAAACCATACACTCACCACCTATCCAAACCCCTCCGCAAGACAACCTAAGACAAACTATACAAGCAATTTTGGTCGAACAATTCGCTAGCCAAAACAATCACTCAATCACCCTACCGTAGACACCTCATTTTGACCGAACCCCAATTAGGTGTATTTGAATAAAACACTTCCAAATTAATGATTTAGTGTCTCCAAATTTCACCCCAAGGTAGGTTAGGGTCCCGGCAAGGTCCCTACAAAATTTCATCAAAATCCGAGTTGCCTAGCGAACAAGCCGAGGTAGGTGTCGTAGTATAAGCTGGAAAGGGGGGGTGAGTTTATCCTGAGAGGGGGGCGAATTTATCCTGGAACGGTGCGATTCAAATCCGAGTAGGACACGATTGTGTCGTGCGCCTATCAAAATTCGCGCAACCGCGTGCCAAATCCACTTGGAGTGCCTTTATCAACATCTTACTTTATCTGTAAATACGGATTTAAACTCAGATAAAAAAAAAGATAAAAAAAAAAGAGAAATCATCGTTTTCCCCTTTTAGAGAGAGAAAGAGAGAAAGCTAGAGAGAGAGAGGGTAGATCTGAGCACTAGAACCCTAATTCTCCGATCATCTTCTTCGCTGATCTCCGGCCAAGCTCCGGCCATGTTCCGATCGTTTTCTTCGATCATTTCTGTTGAAGATCTGGCAATTTTATCACTTTAAATCCGTATTTCTCGAGCTCCGACCATATTTTGCAAATCTAGTTCAACTTCTCTGAGAAATTTCACTAGAAACCTCCTCTGCAATATATTCTGGAATATCTTCATCATCCTCGGGTTTATCCTCTGCAAATCTTCTTCGTTCTCACCTTAAATCCAATTTCAGGTCCAAAAATCCTAAATCGGATTATAGTACACATCCCCACACGAACCAAAGTCTGATGGGGAATCATATAGAGTCACACCTAGTATAAGGGCCTAGGACCCTATGATGACTCTGTGTCTATGGCCTAATCCTCAGATGGTGGGTCCGTTGCTTGGTTACAAATTGCGAAGGTGTTAGGTTCCCCACTCGCCCGGAAGATTTCTGGTCTCTATGCCCGATTTTTATAGAATTTAGAAAATTTAAAGGATAATGTTTTAAAATGGAAAAAATTGACAATCGTTGGATCAAATACTGATATCAAACATCTCTGGCCATCAACATGGTCCTCTGAATAAACTTTTCCCACCCGGTCGGTCATCAGGACCCCTATCTGCTATAATACAAAATGAAGGGCCGATTGGGGCAAGGTGGGTCAAATGCCCATTAAAATCATAACCAAACCACAGTCGATCAGACATCCTCACAAAGAGACAGAAAAATGTTTTATAAAGAGACAAATAGGAACATCATATGAATAAAAACACTATAAAAGAGACAAAAAACAGCTACTCATCCGAAATAAAATTAAAGTGAATTTCAAGGGTTGCTTCTCCCAACTCACCAATTTCAACAATATTAATTTGCTCTTTCTTCAGATTTTTTTCTATTTTCTTCTATCTTCTCTTCTGGGCTTTTAATTTTATGGTTTCCCTGCCTTATTGAAATAGTTAGTAAATAGAATCACACCAAAGAATCTGTTAATAGACAGGACTTAGGCACAACAGTTGGATATGAACCACACCCAATGGATCCATATATCATAAGGTCTGAAATGTTTTTGGACCATGACCCGAACATACCAATAAAATCTGATGGAGGGTCCTCTATATCCGAATGGAGGGCTCCATACTTTCATTTATTAATGTCTATTCAAGATTGACATTTACATGACATTTAGAAATCATACTCAAAATGAGAAACAATGTTTCATATTTTCGCTTTTGGTTCAAAGATGATGACCCTCGCCTCTCAAGTTTCCATTTATTAACTCCCTACTGCCTACAATGTAATTAGTATGGCCTAGGATACTCCAATGGACGATCTGATTTGAAATGGATGGTGACCCAAGATTGCCTAACATAAAATAAAAGGCATGACACAAGGCCCTTGATTTGGCCAATCGCATCCCTCAAAAACCAAACTGAACTTCAAAAAGGATCCGAATGAGGAGAGATCCCAACGGATCGTGACCCAGATATAGGTGGATCCCATCTGACACTCCTTTCTGTAATGAGTGACTAAATAAATAATAAAGGGAAATGTTATCAGCACTACTTTGTTTTGATTATGGAACCCCTCACTTTATTAAAAGTACGGTATGGCCCGCACCATAAGATGATCCAAACCATCTATTAGATGGGCCACAGCCTAAATAGGTTGTTCCTTCCGTTGATCCTAACCCTCCGATCTATAGAGGGTTAGGATCAACCCTAGGATCAACCTTCTAAAAGCCAGATCGGAGGGTAAGGATCAACCTATGAAAATGATTTTTGGGGCACAACCTATTTAGGCTGCGGCCCATCTAATGGACGGTTTGGATCATCCTATGGTACGGGCCATGCCGTAGTTACAATAAAATGAGGAGTGCCCTCAGCAAAATACAGTTGTGCTGATAACATTTCCCATAATAAATTGCCTTTCTTTAGCTACCATATCCCAAAAGATTATTACACTTGCAAATTGTCTGAACCAGTGAAAACTAGAACATCTTTAGGTCGCACTGAAAGAGATGACTCTGTAAATGTATTACACCACCAAGAACAAAAATTTCACTCACAACTAAGACCAGCATAAATGAGCCAGGCCTTGTTATTCTAATGATAGCAACAGAACAACACAACAGCTATTAATATATCTATATAAAGAAAGGACTATTAAAATACAATTGCCCTCTAGGCATTGGATGTAAAGTTGAAGTTGGCACATGTGGTTTGCCTGGTCGAGAGAGAATAGCTAAACCCTAACCTTGAAGCAGCCAAATCGAATTGTAGAAGAATATCTTCCAACTGATAGCCACCGATAACAATCGAAGTTCTAGGGTTCGAACCGCCATCCACGAACGCCAGGCAAAGCACATCATCATTGTTCACATATACCATGGAATTCACCCCGTAAATCGTCCAAACACTCTCATTCTGTAAGATAAGATCGATGAACGGTACCGCTGCTCCGAGTCGGGTAACACCAACGGTCTTGGAGCTAAAACAGGCCCCGAAAGGTGCCACGGATGCCACTTGAGTGATGTTCCTAGACTTGGCTTCTCTAATAAAAGCTTTAGTAATGGCCTTATAGATTGAGGTCTCAAGAGTTGTGTAAGGATTCACTGTGCTGATCTTTGTTCCTCCATATCCGTCATTGTTGATAGATAGTAAGGAAGTGTTTAGAGTAACACTCTTGTCAGTGATTTTTATTGATTTTACTCCAATGAAGTACTCATCGGAAGGTTCGCCTTGTGAGGAAACTCCGGCGGTGCTTAAGGGGTTGATGAAGAGGGGGGTGTAGGTAAGTGAGTCGGAGATAACTTTATTTGGGAGTAAGGTATAGGGTCCATCTCCGAAAAATATGACACCATTGAATCTAGCAGAGGAAGATAAACACAATGCGAATTTCCGATGGAAGCTAAATGCGGCCGCGAACTGTGATGGCAATGCAATTCGGGTGCGGCCTAGGCCCGCCATTCCTTTAACACCAGTGGCAAGGCCTTGTAAGAGGAAAGTGGGAGCACAGTTGAAGGTGAACTGTGGAACGGTGACAACACGGCCAGGATTCGATCCATCGGTAGAATGGAGGGCAACGACATCGGCCCCAAGATCACCACTTGTGCTCGTGTGGGTTATGGTGTTTTCGGGGAAGAGACCACATGTGTTGTTGTGGCACCCTGGCCTAGGGGTAGAGTTGCAAGTGGCACAAGCAGTAGATTTAGCAAGATTGCATTGGGCTGAGCCACAGCGAGATTGGCGGAAAGAGGAAGATACATAGCCTTCATCGCAATCGACCCATAGAAATCGGCCGCCTAGATCGACGACGAGCTTTAATGGGACTAGAGGGGTTCTTTGTTCCAAAGTTGTTACATATTGGAGAGTGGTGGGATCTTTGAGTACTGGAAGGACTAGTGCTTTTGGTCGAAAAGAGGTTTGGGCGTGGGAGAGAGAGATGAGAAGGAGAAGAGAAAAGATAAGCGAAGGAAGAGAAGGAGCCATGAAGTATGGTAGAAGGAGATAGTAATGAACAAAACATGTGGGTAGCATTGCTTTTATAGTGATGTATTTTCACTGTTTTGGATTTCTGTTTGAATGCAAACGTCAAGCATGGCAACTATTGTCAGCATTCCAATTGGGATTTTATCTTTGACTTTGAAATTTGACAGCTGGGTTGGTTTTTGTATTCTAGAGAGATGGAATAGCAAGACAATCCGATCTTGACTAATGAAAATTAACAACAGTTACGTGGGGTACGTATATGTGGCATATGTGCTTGATGATCTTGACCGTTCATCTGATGGATGATCTAGATTGAGTTGTTCAAAAATTAATGACTTATGAAAGTGTTAGTAAACTAAGCTTGAACCCAATAAATTATATTTTATAATGGGGCCATTACAAGAAATGAACATCTCTTTCATAGATTGTAAAACAACCGACTTCTCCATAAGCTTACGCTGTTAGAATTGGTGTTATTTAATTATTTATACTTCAACACTCTCCCTCACGTTCATGTGTGGCCCCTCTTAACCAGTTTGCACATTAGTCTGCCCACCCAAGTGAAATACAAGACATCTTCACAACAATTTATTACAGTCCAAATTAAACTCTCAAAATTACATTTAATTAGATTTTAAATTTTTTTTATTAGACTGATTTTTAGGCTATTGATCCAAGGGCCTATCATATGGATGGTCTAGCTTATAACCAGAGGTTGGCCACTCTATGTAATTGTGAGCATGTCTCATTGTTTTGCATGTCCTTAGCTACGACACCTTCTACAAGAAAGACAAAGGAAGAAAAGGCTATGACAGCTTAAGGGATAAGATGAAGATAATGAAAGGTACGGGCGGCTGGAGATATTACAGATTCAAACTCTGACTTTGGTTCTTATTCGAACTCTGACTTTGTTCTCTACGGGGCAATGAATAAAGATCATTCTCAGATCATTTTGTTTTCTTTAACTTATCCGATTTTCGTTACACTACACGGTTTGCCTAATTTTCAAAGTTAGCCTTGAATAAGATGCGATCTTATTTTGGGATAAGGAGACTTAAATGCGGTCTATTTTTAAGCTTTGATAGAGACTTAGAGGAACTCTATCGCAAAATAAAAATATGTTTTTAGAATTTTTTTTATGTAACCTTTTTATTGAATACATTGTGACGCCAGGATAAATTCTATTCGATCGTGCACAAATAGCATGAAAAGTAAAACAAGAAGCAAACCAAAAGATACACACTGGTTCAGCTAAAATGCCTATGTCCATAGGTGAGAAGACGATCTTCCACTATGAGAAAAAATTATATAAATATTACTAGGGCTGCAACAGGGTCGGGTTTTTCAAAACCCTAGCCCAACCCTGGATCCCATTATCTTGACCCTAACCCCCCCGACCCTGGTCAGGGCCAAAGAAACCTCAACCCAATGCCCACCCTACATGGCTCAACGCAACCCTGGCCCACCCTGATTGCCCTGATTGAGTCGGGCCGAGCCAAGCTGGTCCTGATTGACCCTAGTGCAAATACCTATTAAGAGTGCCAAAAATAAAACAACCACATATCATATAGAATGAAATGATCAATAAACAAAGAAAGTAAACAAAATAAAACAATATGAATTCAACAACATGACAGGCATCAGAGACAATAATAATAATCTAAAGAAACATCAATCCAAGATAATATAAAATATTAAGAAAAGAAACATGCATAGATGGTTCAATTCTATAATAGAAAACTTAGGATCTGGTCGACCAGAGGTATCAACCTTGAACCAGACCCGACCCTGAGTCAGGGCCTAAAAAGTGAACCCTGACCCACCCTCAGGGTTGGAAAATCCATCCCAGACCCTGTTCAGGCTCAAGGTGGGTTAGGGCTCACAGGGCCAAACTTGCACGTACCCCTAAATATTACAGTGGAAAACCCGCAAACAACAAGAGAGTAACCGGAGAAAAGCCCAAGAGTAATCCCCAAAAAACCCAAGAATGTAACCTAGCATGATATCCTGAAGCAATGAAAGGTTGAGTATTTTACTCTTAATGAGTTCTACAGCTCATATGAGTAGGATGTCTAGGCTACAGGAGTATCATTGATAGACTCACCTACATGTTTGCTAGGAAGTGAGGCCGCTTCCAAAGAGAATATGTGCTTAATTTTCTTATGCTTACATGGATACTGAGATTTGGCACATGACCATAATGTACAAGCTTGGAGAACCACTTGAACACTTTAACTTCATACGTATGGTGTACGTCTTTCTATACACAAGGGTTGTAGTTCAAGATATAGTCACTATCAATTCCTTAAAGTTAGAATATACTAACACCAAGTAAAGGTTTAGCACATAGTCACCTTATTGTGCGTGTTGCTTCGCTGATTGCACCAGCACAAGTTATATTTTTATTCTTTTTCTATTAAAATAAGTGGGTGATTGTTGATATTCTAATAATAAAAGTGGCATTCTTTTGTATTTCTAAAAATTTGTGTTATTTACAAATCTGCCACTTTGGTTTAAAAATGAGTTTTCACTCTTCCTTCACAAAAGTAAATAGTCCCGTATTGGAAAGTGGAGGAAAGGTTCATGGATTTTTATAGCTATTCGATCTCTTGCAATGTGAATGAGAAGAGAAGAAAGAGGGCCTAAACGCATGAGCCACCAAGTGGGCCCAGTGGGCTTTTGGCTATACCACACACGCGCGCTGCCCGGCGTGGCTCAGCCGGCCGCACGTGTGACCTGAAACTTTTTCACTTCCTTCTAAATTTTATTTTTGTTTTTGGTACTAGCCATATAAATGCTCGTGGATCTTCGATGTTAGTGGCGAATAACTTCGCCGTTCTTGGTAAAAACTTCGTTGTTCTTGAGAATAACTTTGAAGTTCTCGGTGAATAACTTCAACTTCCTTGCGCGTAGTGACTTTTGGGTTGCGATATTTCGCATTTGTAACTCCATTTAAACAGTTCTATTGTTGAAGGGTGTCATTACTATATTAAAGGGTGCATTGAACGAATACTTTTAGCTTATAAAAACATAGACCAATATGTATTTTTGATAACACAGAAAAACCTAATAGAGACCTTTTTGTTTTCTATCTGTTCTCTGTTTTTTTTCTCTGCAAACAGTGTTCTTTCACATTCTTCTTTCTCTTTCTACTTTATGTATTTTTGTTGGGCAATCAGACTGTTCGTGTGGTTCGAATATCTTCGAACGTGCATTTCTTGGAGATCGCTGGGTGCGTTGGGCTGTTGTATCATGAGGGTGATTATGGCTAGAAATCTGTAGCATTGGAATAAGTTTCCGCAGAGGCTCAAATTCACCTTAAAGAGAGCGACATAATATGTGCCTCATCTTGCCGCATCGAGAAGGTTTATCTAACTCATCTATTTCCTGTTTTTCACAGAAATCAAGTACACCATATTTCATTTTGAGGAAAAAATCACCAGAAGGTGTATTGGAAACTTCATTATTGGCAATCATTTTACACATGTTTGGACAAAAATACATATGTTTTGAGACATTTTTATTAGGGATGCCCATGTTTTGAGGCATCTTTATTAGGGATGCACTCGGGCTGGGTCGGGTTGGGTCGGGTCGGGCTGGGCCGAACCCAACTCTAACACAACCCGAGGAACCATTAACTCAACTCAAATCCGATCTCGACTCAAGTTCCAACCCGATGAGGTTCAACATGACCCAGTCAGAGGAACCATTTTTTCCAACCTGAACCCAACTCGGCCCGAGTTCCAACCCGACCCAACTCGAGTTTTTAAGCTTTAAATGTACAAATTAAAAACTAAAAAAATGTCGGGTTTCACTCGTGTCCATTTGCCCAAGCCCTCAACTCGAACCCGAACTCAACCTGGGTTAGTGAAACTCAACCCGAACCCAACCCGAAAGAAACCCGATCCAACCTAACTTTTTTCTGGTTGAGCACGACCCGAGTTGCACCCCTATTTTTTATCAAAACATGTGTAAGGCCAGGGCACTCTCTAAGATGCACTGGAGATTTCATTTTTCAATCATTTTACACATGTTTGGGTAAACATATAAATGTTTTGAGACTTTTTTCTGGGAAGTGATATATCCGCCCCTTTCGATTACTAGGGACACCTAGCTCCAGCGTACGTGGCAATCTGGCCCATTGAATTCTTCTGACGTCAAGTACATCAGCCCCACTTTAGTCATTGATACATGGGCTCTGGGTGTCCCTGGTAATAAAAATGGCGGATATATCACTTCCTTTGTTTTTTTATCAAAGAATGTTTAATGAACCAATCATATTTCATATAAGGGATTAATATGCTAGGGACTTTGGCATAAAGGCATTTCACGGCTCTCTATGAAATAAGAGAAAATCTACTGAAATGTGAGCTTGTGTGGCTGCTTTGTCATGCAAGCCGTGAAACGCATTTCTGGGAAAGTCCCTAACAAATCCCATTTTATAATAAGGTCATTTGGACCCTAGCAAATCCCTCATAAAAAATGAACATACTTTTCATCAAGCTCTATTAATGATCTAGAATCATGTGACGATGATGTACATGTGGCAATGGGTACATGCTATACAGCGAGGCCTGTTCAAAAGGATTTCTCGATTTTAAAAGTCTACAATTCCAACGGATATGTGATCGGTCTTGATTAAGATGGGAAACCCCTCTCTAATGTGGAGCCTAGTTGAAGCTGTCATTAAAATCATTAGTATGAAAAGTCCAAAATAACTCCTGAGCTCGCTGTAATGCAACGAGGCATGATGACTTTTACATAGTGGCTCTCACCTTTGAACATAGCAGCAGTTGAAATATAACTGATTAAATAACACTAACTTTAATAGCTTAAGCTTTTGGAATGATTGGGC
Organism: Tasmannia lanceolata; assembly: GCF_043159265.1. Classification (NCBI taxonomy): domain Eukaryota; kingdom Viridiplantae; phylum Streptophyta; class Magnoliopsida; order Canellales; family Winteraceae; genus Tasmannia; species Tasmannia lanceolata. Next base: position 30,705,140 of record NW_027518679.1, read on the forward strand.
GTTTCACATGGTATCAAAGTTATCGCCTCTAGGGTGCAACTCAGGTCGGGTTGGGTCAGGTTGAGTCCAACCCAAACCTGACCTGAGAAACCCTTTTTTCCAACCCGAACCTGACCCGACCTGAGTTCAATCTAACCCGACCTGACTTTTTCGGGTTGAACCCAAGTTACACCCCTAAATTTGCCTCACGGCCTGGGTTCAAAGCCCAACAACTCCATGATATTAAAAATTACATGTGTACGACCAACCCAAAAAGAGAATGGTCACGCATGGAAAGGGTTGAAGTATAAAATGATTAAATAACACCAACTCTAATCGCTTAAGCTTTTGGAGTAATTTGTCGTTTCACAGCAACAAAAATCTGTGAGAGCATCCTATATCCGAATCGAGGGTGCCAATGTACAACAATACCTTTCACACTTTCATTTATAAAGCTTATGTATGAGGAGCATTTTTGTACCATTAAAAGTTCAACTAAAAATGACAAACAATGTTGCAGTTTTACGCTTTTCGTTTAAATCTCCTCTAGCTCGAGTTTCTTCCCTCTTCCTTCCTTTGATCCTAGGTATTAACTGTGTAAAACATAAGTAGGACGTGTAAGACTCCAATGGACCTTAAGTCATAACTGTTAAAAGTGTAAAAGATAAATAAAGCCTTTCTCCAACAGCTTAAGCTATTGGAGAAGTTGGTTAGTTAACATGGTATCAGAGCCAAAGGTTTCGAGTTCAAACCTCCCGGATAGCAAAAATCCACATGCGATGGTTAGCCCAAAGTGGGACCACATGTGCCACGTGTTTGCCAAGTAGGCCACACGTGCGGGGGAGTGTTAAAGTAAAAAAATAAGAAAGGCGTTATTTATCTTTTATACTTTAACCCACTATCTTGCAAGTCAGCCTTCCTCTGTTTTTAATCAAAATAGAATCCTATCTAGATCTCTACGTATGCTTTCTATTCCATTTTCCCTTTGGATTAGATCATCTATTCTAAACCTACATTCCTGATTTTATCCTTTGACGTTGGTTAGTTAACAATAACTGAGTACAATGTAAGTAGGATTTAGGACACTCCAATGGACTGCCGAATTTGAAATGGATAGGATCCCCAAAGAACTCTGAAAATGGATCGGACTGACAAGATATCAGAACCCATCGTGACCAGACATAGACATAGGTGGATCCCATCTGTCACCTAATTAAATAATCAATTGCCTTTCTTTAGCTACAATATCACAAAAGTTTATTACACTTCATTGAAACAGTGAAAACTTGAAAATCTTTAGGTCCCACTGAAAGAGATACCTCTTTAACTGTATTACACTAACAAAAACAGAAATTTCATTCACCATTAAGACCACTATAAATGAGCCTAGCCCTTTTTATTCTAAAAATAACAATAGAACACAACCCAAATCGGTTTGCAACATCTTTGATCTTCTTAGAGGGAAGATCAGCATCTTGACTAGTCGAGAGAAAATACAAGAAAAAATAAACTAATTTATTCCACCATGGGACCCATCTAGGCACTCAACAGAAGACAGATTATTAAAGGCATTCATTAAGAAAAGACAGAATATTAAAATAAAATGGCTCTCTAGGCATTGGATGTGAAGTTGAAGTTGGCACATGTGGTTTGCCTGGACAAGAGAGACGAGCTAAACCCTAACTTTGAAGTAGCCAGATCAAACTGTAGAAGATTATCTTCCAACTGATAGCCACCAATAACAATCGAAGTTCTAGGGTTCAAACCGCCATCCACGAATGCCAGGCAAACCACATCATTGTTCACATACACCATGGAATTCGCCCCGTAAATCGTCCAAACACTCTCATTCTGTAAGCTAAGATCAATGAACGGTACCGCCGGCCCCAGTCGGGTAACCCCAACAGTCTTGGAACTAAAACAAGCTCCGAAAGGCGCTATCGACGCCACTTGAGTGATTTTCCTAGACTTGGCTTCTCTAATAAAAGCTTTAGTAATGGCCTCATAGATTGAAGTCTCAAGAGTAGTGTAATGATTCACCGTGCTGATCTTTGTTCCGCCGAAGCCATCATTGTTGATAGATAGTAAGGAAGTGTTTAGAATCACATTCTTCTCATTTATTTTTATTGATTTTACTCCTATGAAGTACTCGTCGGAAGGTTCGCCTTGGGAAGAAACTCCGGATGTGCTTACCGGGTTGATGAAGAGGGAGGTGTAAGTAAGTAACTTGGAGATATCATTATTTGGGAGTAAGATATAAGGTCCATCTCCGAAAAACATGACACCATTGGATGTAGTAGAGGAAGATAGACACAATGCGAATTTCCGATGGAAGCTAAATGCGGCCGCGAATTGTGACGGCAACGCAATTCTGGTGCGACCCAGGCCTGCCATTCCTTTAACGCCGGTGGCAAGGCCTCGTAAGAGGAAAGTGGGAGCACAATTGAAGAGGAAGTGTGGAACGGTGACTACACGGCCAGGATTCGATCCATCGGTGGATTGGAGGGCGATTGCATCCGCCCCAAGATCCCCGAATGTGCTTGTGCTGGTTATGGTGTTTTCCGGGAAGTTTCCGCATGTGTTTGTGCCAGTGCACGCGCCGGACTTGGCGAGAGAGCATTGAGCCGAGCGGCAGCGAGATGGGCGGTAAGAGGAAGATACGTAGCCTTCATCACAATCGACCCATAGAAATTGACCGCCTAGATCAACTACTAGCTTTAATGGGACTAGAGGGGTTCTTTGTTCCAAAGTTGTTATGTATTGGAGAGTAGAGGGATCTTTCAATACTGGAAGGACTAGTGCATGTGGTCGGAAAGAGGTTTGGGCATGTGAGAGACAGATGAGGAGGAGGAGAGGAGAAAAGAGAAAGACATGAAAAGAAGAAGCCATGAAGGAAGGTAGAAGGAGATAATGTTGAACAAAAGATGTGTGTAGCTTTGCTTTTATAGTGATATATTTTCACTGTTTTGGATTTGTGTGTGGGGAATTGCCGCCGGGGAAAAGAGACATCAACCATGGCTGCTTGCCAATTGGGTCTTTATCTTTGACTTTGAACATTGACTGGGTCGGTTTTTGTATGCCGGCAAATGACTATCATGAACTCACTAAATTATGTAGATATCCAAATTGATTCCGGCACTCCTTGGTTTTGGTAAAGCAATTCACTGTATTGATAGGTGGGGAAAGCTAGGGGTGCAACTTGGGCCGGGTTTTACCCGACCCGCATCGACCCGACCTAAAAGTAACCTGGGTCGGGTTTAGAAATCATGGGTCTTGGGTGGGGTCGGTTTTTAGCTTGAACAATCTGGCTCAATCTTGCGTAGGGTCGGGTTTAAAGAAAAAAAAACCCGGAATCCAAAACCCAACCTGACCCATGTAGTTGTGCAATGACTTTCTTAAATATCTCTTGAATAACACAGGAAATTATTTTTCAATATATTGATATAATTGTTTTCATTGAGGTGATCATCTTTGTGGTGTGGAAATATAGTTTCCTTCTTAAATTTATACACTTGATTAGAGATTTTTAGCCATAACTAGTTGCATAATATTCTCACTGTGCATATGTGGAAATTACAAGTAATGAACATCTTTTTCATGGAGCTCGATCAATGATCAAGAATCATCCGATTATGATGGGACCCATGACAATAGGCCACACTTGTGTTTGCAACAATATATATGGACCTGATCACTGTGCATATGTGGCGAAGGGTCAATTCTGTTCAGTGATTATTTTCCTGTTCAAAGAATCAATCCTCATTTAAAATGAGCCACACTCATTATTACATTATGGATCCCACCTTTAGTTTATATAGATTGTGTATTTGATAGGCCATTGATAGGATCTCCGGAGGCCAAAAAATTAAAAATTACACTAATCGAATGCCCCCAATATGCAAAAATTACAGAAAGATCTCAATTCTCCCCAAAACAAGATCAAACTCGGTGTGCAACCAATGACAATATGAGGTACAAGAAATACAAAAACACATAGCAAAAATATAAGAATTGCATGGTGCCTACATTCACCGGGGAGAGTTTTGCTATTTGGATATTCACATTACATAAGTCACATTTTTACCTTGGGAAATGTTATCAGCACTATTGTATTTTGATGAGCGCAGTCCTCACTTCATTAAAAGTACGGTATGGCCTGCACTATAAGATGATCCAAACTATCCATCAGATGGGCCACATGCCTAAATAGGTTGTGCCCCAAAAATTATTTCCATAGGTTGATCGTAACCCTCCGATCTACATAGGGTTAGGATTAACCCTCTAGCATTTAAATCGGAGGGTTAGGATCAACCTATGGCAATGATGTTTGAGGCACAACATATTTATGCTGTGGCCCAACTAATGGACGGTTTAGATCAACCTATAGTACGGGCCATACTGTACTTCTAATAAAGTGAGGAGTGCGCTCATCAAAATACAATAGTGCTGATAACATTTCCCTTTCACCTTTTTTCTTTGTTGAGAAAAGCCAAAACTCTACAATATTACATAACCCTAAAACTCAATATCCGGCATATTTATATAGATGATCAAATGTCCAAGAGAAGCAATCCAACATTAAAAAATTCCCTTTTGGGCAGTGTTTAAAAATGCGGATGTGATGTGGAACGCGGCCAAGAAATATCCTTGTCGAGTCAGCGCGAACGCGGCCAAGAATGCGGTTGACTCGCTGATAACTCGGGAGAGTCAAAGGAGTTTTTATTGACTTCTTAAGGCAAAACACAGAACGGGGCCAAGAAAAATTCTTCTCAATTCGGCCGAGTTCCTTGTCGTGTCAACGAGTTTTTAAACATTGCTTTTGGGCACTGCCCCAAAAATTTCGAAAAGGTGCGTGTTGCCCACTGCACCACCCCTAATGAGAAGACCACTGATTGACTAGTGTTTGCACGCCTCACACATCACTGGCAAAATACAAAACATCTTCACAACAGTTTCTTACCGTCCAAATTCAACAATCAAAGTTACATTTAATTAGATTTTAAATTGTTCAGATAAATGGCTACGATGGGGCCTACCAGATGGAGGTCCAGCTCAACCAAAGCTGGGTCGTTCTATGTAATTATGAGCGCTTCTCATTGTTTTGCATTGCTTTAACTACAGAAAATATGTAAAATTGTTCCCAAAACTGTGATTTGCTTGTCATGTTTCATTTTACACAAACAGGCTAAGGGCTTCTATCAAAAATAGAAATGACGAAGAAGAAAGTAAGGAGAAGCTGACAATTCTACTCGAAAGAGAAAGCAAGAAAATCTATGACAACACAAGAGGATAAGATATCGTTTTGTTTTCTTTAGTTATGCAAATTTCCTTACATTACATGTTTGTGGAATTTTCATAGTTAAGTCTTGAATAAGATATGATCTTATTTTGGGATAAGGAGACTAAAATGTTGTCTATTTTGATAGAAACATAGAGGAACTCTATCTGAATATAGAAATATGTTTTTATATTATGATGTAACCTTTTTATTGAATGTAGGTTTGAGGTTTAGAAGAAGGGGTGAAATTGTGTGTACATGATTGTGGTAGGAGTAGGACGCACTTACCACGGTGCGTTTGGTTGCACAAAAGCTGGGATGGCTTAGGAGTTGAGCTTGGCATTTGGGTGCCATGTCAGCAAAACAAACTCCTTGTTTGGTTGCCAATATAACATTGATGTCTCTAGTTAACCATTGCATGTATGTTGATGTGTCACTCTTGTCCCCTCCCTTCAAAGCCCAAGACCACAAAAGGTAGAATTTTGCTTGGATTTCTTGGGAATGATGCTTTTTCTCTCTTTCTCTTTCCTCCTCTTCCCCCTTCTTTCTTCTCTCTCTATATTTTGGTAATGAAACCCCCTAACACTACTCTAAGACGTTGACAACCAAACACTACTTACCACTGTTCTCCAAGGTAAGTTCGAGGCAGATCCAATGCTTGTCTCCTCTTTATTGACTAGTTATTCCACTACTCTCCGAGTATATACTGGGCAACCAAATATACCCTTTGTGTTTGATCCAACTGTTACCTCTTATAAAGCTATTGTTGGATCAAATATCAAGGGCGGCACCCTGATTACACGCCGACGGACACTGTATTATTGGGTTTTCTCATCCCTTTTTATAAACGAAGATAAAAAGCAAAGGCTAACTAAGACTTAAACTCCACTTACCAAATTGTAACTAAATTCCACTTCAATTAAAATCCAATTCTAGAATCACTTCCATTTACATTTGTAATTCAGCCAATAGACACATTTCTGTTAGACCGATCAGTATTCAACACAGTTTATAGAGCAGCTAAACTTTAAAACCTAGGTTGTGAGTCTTGTGACCACCACAAAAATGTTTCCTACATACCTACAAAAAGTATGTACTTTTAACAGCAATATTGTCTAGATGTATTTACTTTGAACAACATTTTCTAAGAAGGTACTCTTATATCTTATATCACTAAAGTTTTGTATAAAGTAATAAAAATAAGAGATTATAAATTATCAGCAAAGGAACAATATTGGTTCCTAGTCTAGGTAATTATTAGAGATTATAAATTTACTAGTATTATGACATGGGTGTAAAATTGTTGGCCCCGCCCTATAACATAGGTTTGGATAGAGATGGTAGCCCCACCCATCAATAACATTAAGGGTAAATGGTAGGCCCCACCTTATGCAGGGGTTTGCGTAGAGATGGTGGCCCCCACCTCATTAAAACGTGAGATGTAAAATGGTAGGCCCGCCCCATTAAATATATGAGGTGTAAAGCGGTGGCACCATCCCAAGAATAATATGAGGTGTAAAATGGTGGGCCCCACACTAACGCATGGGTTTGGTGGAGATGCTGAGCCCACCACATCAAAACAAGAGGTGTAAGATGATAGGCCCCACATATGCTAGGCATGGTTAGAAATTATTGGATTCCACCCATTATAGGGTGGGGCCCACCCATATTAGGCACGGCTATACATTATTGGGCCTACCTATCGTAGCATGTGTAAAAAAGTATGCCCTACCATGTGCTGAGTTGCATAAATTAGCAATGAGAGAGAGAGAGAGAATATCTTTCCAAAAAGAAAGTTACATTGAAAAGAAAGCGAATAACAGTAGAAGAAACATGGTTAGTATAGACTGCAGATAGATGGATCATTAATTATTAGAGTCCTAATTGTACTTCCATGCATCTTCAACCAATGTAATAGGTAGTATAATTGTAGTTCCATACATCTTAGACTTGGATAGGCTTTCAATATTGCTCTCCATCCCAAGGAACGTACCCTTAAGTCTCTAGACGGATTGATGAGTGTGTAGGTAGTTCGCAGTGACATTTTGGATCAGATGTCGTTGGGTTTTTTAGGAGTTTTCAAACCCAATTTGGCTTCCAAGGATTGGTCCATTTGGCATATATTTCTTATCCTTAATTTGCAATCCTAAGAAGTTACAAATTGTTTTCCTTCCAATAAGGATAAGCGAGCCCTTGGAATCTGCTGTATTTCCCAAAAGAAGTTTCTTTGTAGTTTCTCAAAATTTTCCAACAAGTATGTAGGGATGAGAACGATTGATATGGAGTAGTTAGAATGCCTGCAATTACAGTCATGAGGAGGGATCTGCCAGCATTGGAAAGAGTGCTTCTTGTCCATCCATGGAGTTTGTTCACCATTTTCTAAAGAATGGTGCCAAATTCTCGTGGTACCTAAGGGAGAGGGAGCTTTGGATGATTTGTTTTATTGTTAGTAATGTTATTGTCCATACAGCTGCTGGAGATGAGGATATATATCATAGAAAAAGCAAGTGGGAGATCTTTGGGACACTTATAGATGTGGAAATGGGAATGATTTTACTGTTGTGAAGCACTATATCAAGGGCAACTTGAGGGTTTTCACAAAAATGATGAGCAAGGGCAGAGCCAGGAATTTACACTTAGGGGGGCGGACTAATTTACACTTGCCTGCATTGGTCATTGGGGGCCGTGTCCACTAAACTACCTAAGCATGTATGTACATCCATGAAATATATAAGAGATTTGCAAGTCACCCCCCTTATGCTATATGTACCTCCGCCCCTGACGATGAGGATATATGGGCAAAGAGGATCGAGTTCTAGAATGTAAGTGTTGAGCATATGTCTTGTATTCTGGTAGTGATTCATCATCCAGGTGGATTAGACGTTGATTGAATTTTTCTAGTCAGTTTGGGTTAATTGTGACTAGATTCATCAATGTTTCCAAGTCCTCCAATCATTCTTTATGTTCCTTGTGCACACAATGATGGAAGAACCTAATGTTCTAATCTTCAATATTTAGCATGAGACACAAGTTTTTGTCTATAGTACAGAGATCAGTGTTCATATTACTTGATGTGATTTTTTCTTGTTCTCCAAGGGTTGGGTCTTGGGGGCTGTTGGTTAGTTTGTTTCAGACAAGTTTAAGTTCATTGGAGAGAGTCTTCACATGGGTATGCATAAAGTCTCCTTGTTCCAATTCTTGAGAGATATAGCGTAGTTACTCTCACATGGGTATGTAACTATGTAGAACGCCTAGTTGAAGCTGTCATTAAAATCATTAGTATGAAAAGTCCAAAATAACTCCTGAACTCGTTGTAATACAACGAGGCATGATGACTTTTACATAGTGGCTCTCACCTTTGAACATAGCAGCAGTTGAAATATAAATGATTAAATAACACCAACTTTAATAGCTTAAGCTTTTGGAATGATTGGGCGTTTCACATGGTATCAAAGTTATCGCCTTTAGGAGTGCAACTCGGGTCGGGTTGGATCAGGTTGAGTCCAACCCGAACCCGGCCCAGCCTGAGGAACCTTTTTTTCCAACCCGAAGCTAACCCGACCTGACTTTTTCGGGTTGAACCCAAGTTACACCGCTAAATTTGCCTCACGGCCTGGGTTCAAACCCTTTTTTCCAACCCGAACCTAACCCGACCTGACTTTTTCAGGTTGAACCCAAGTTACACTACTAAATTTGCCTCACGGCCTGGGTTCAAAGCCCAACAACTCCATAATATTAAAAATTACAAGTGTACGACCAACCCAAAAGGAGAATGGTCACGCGTGGAGAGGGATTAAATAACACCAACTCTAATCGCTTAAGCTTTTGGAGTAATTTGTCGTTTCACAGCAACAAAAATCTGCAAGAGCATCCTATATCCGAATCGAGGGTGCCAATGTAAAACAATACCTTTCACACTTTCATTTATTAAGCTTATGTATGAGGAGCATTTTTGAACCATTTAAAAATTCAAATAAAAATGACAAACAATGTTGCAGTTTTACGCTTTTTGTTTAAATCTCCTCTAGCTCGAGTTTCTTCCCTCTTCCTTCCCTTGATCCTAGGTATTAACTGTAAATGTACAACCTAAGTAGGACTTAGGACACTCCAATGGACTGCCCAATTTGAAATGGATAGGATCCCCAAAGAACTCTGTAAATGGATAGGACTGACAAGATATCTGAACCCATCGTGACCCAGACATAGACATAGGTGGATCCCATCTGTCACCTAATTAAATAATCAATTGCCTTTCTTTAGCTACAATATCACAATAGTTTATTACACTTCATTGAAACAAAGAAAACTTGAAAATCTTTACGTCCCACTGAAAGAGATGCCTCTATAAATGCATTACACTGACAAAAACAGAAATTTCACTCACCATTAAGACCACTATAAATGAGCCTAGCCCATTTTATTCTAAATATAACAATAGAACACAACCCAAATCGGTTTGCAACATCTTTATCTTTCTCAGAGGGAAGATCAGCCTCTTCACCTGTCGAGAGAAAATACAAGAAAAAATAAACTAATTTATTCTACCATGGGACCCATCTAGGCGAAGACAGATTATTAAAGGCATTCATTAAGAAAAGACAGAATATTAAAATAAAATGGCTCTCTAGGCATTGGATGTGAAGTTGAAGTTGGCACATGTGGTTTGCCTGGACAAGAGAGACGAGCTAAACCCTAACTTTGAAGTAGCCAGATCAAACTGTAGAAGATTATCTTCCAACTGATAGCCACCAATAACAATCGAAGTTCTAGGGTTCAAACCGCCATCCACGAATGCCAGGCAAACCACATCATTGTTCACATACACCATGGAATTCGCCCCGTAAATCGTCCAAACACTCTCATTCTGTAAGATAAGATCAATGAACGGTACCGCCGGCCCAAGTCTGGTAACCCCAACAGTCTTGGAACTAAAACAAGCTCTGAAAGGCGCTATCGACGCCACTTGAGTGATTTTCCTAGACTTGGCTTCTCTAATAAAAGCTTTAGTAATGGCCTCATAGATTGAAGTCTCAAGAGTAGTGTAATGATTCACCGTGCTGATCTTTGTTCCGCCGAAGCCATCATTGTTGATAGATAGTAAGGAAGTGTTTAGAATCACATTCTTCTCATTTATTTTTATTGATTTTACTCCTATGAAGTACTCGTCGGAAGGTTCGCCTTGTGAAGAAACTCCGGATGTGCTTACCGGGTTGATGAAGAGGGGCGTGTAGGTAAGTAACTTGGAGATATCATTATTTGGGAGTAAGATATAAGGTCCATCTCCGAAAAACATGACACCATTGGATGTAGTAGAGGAAGATAAACACAGTGCGAATTTCCGATGGAAGCTAAATGCGGCCGCGAATTGTGATGGCAACGCAATTCGGGTGCGACCGAGGCCTGCCATTCCTTTAACGCCGGTGGCAAGGCCTTGTAAGAGGAAAGTGGGAGCACAATTGAAGAGGAAGTGTGGAACGGTGACTACACGGCCAGGATTCGATCCATCGGTGGATTGGAGGGCGATTGCATCTGCCCCAAGATCCCCGAATGTGCTTGTGCTGGTTATGGTGTTTTCCGGGAAGTTTCCGCATGTGTTTGTGCCAGTGCACGCGCCGGACTTGGCGAGAGAACATTGAGCCGAGCGGCAGCGAGATGGGCGGTAAGAGGAAGATACGTAGCCTTCATCACAATCGACCCATAGAAATTGACCGCCTAGATCAACTACTAGCTTTAATGGGACTAGAGGGGTTCTTTGTTCCAAAGTTGTTATGTATTGGAGAGTAGAGGGATCTTTCAATACTGGAAGGACTAGTGCATGTGGTCGGAAAGAGGTTTGGGCACGTGAGACACAGATGAGGAGGAGGAGAGGAGAAAAGAGAAAGACATGAAAAGAAGAAGCCATGAAGGAGGGTAGAAGGAGATAATGTTGAACAAAAGATGTGTGTAGCTATGCTTTTATAGTGATATATTTTCACTGTTTTGGATTTGTGTGTAGGGAATTGCCGCCGGGGAAAAGAGACATCAACCATGGCTGCTTGCCAATTGGGTCTTTATCTTTGACTTTGAACATTGACTGGGTCGGTTTTTGTATGCTGGCAAATGACTATCATGAACTCACTAAATTATGTAGATATCCAAATTGATTCCGGCACTCCTTGGTTTTGGTAAAGCACTTCACTGTATTGATACGTGGGGAAAGCTAGGGGTGCAACTTGGGCCGGGTTTTACCCGACCAGCATCGACCCAACTTGAAAATAGCATAGGTCGGGTTTAGAAATCATGGGTATTGGGTGGGGATTGGGTTTAAGCTTGAACAATCTGGCTCAATCTTGCGTAGGGTCGGGTTTGGTTTAAAGAACCGACTTACATAGGTCTACTATGACTTCCTTAAATATCTCTTGAATAACATAGGAAATTATTTTTCAATATATTGATATAATTGTTGTCATTGAGATGGTCATGATGTGGAAATATTGGTTCTTTCTTAAATTTATACACTTGATTAGAGATTTTTAGCGATACCTTGTTGCATAATATCCGCACTGGTCACTACTAGTGGCATATACCAACTCCTAGATTCCATTTGCAAAATGCGATTGATTATATACTTGAAGTCATTCAAAATCAGTAGTCATTTCCTCTTAGAAGTTATCCCAATGTATCAAAAATAGAATTGTCACAATCATATATCGAGAATATGAAAAAACCCGACCTGACCCAACCCGATCCTACCCGAGAAACTACCTCGGGTAGGGCACCCAACCCGATCCTACCCGAGAAACTACCTCGGGTAGGGCCGGGCTTATGAATCTTGGACCTGACCCAACCCGAAATAGTTTCACTGGCAGGTTAGTGTTTTAGAGAACCCGACCCGAGTTGCAGCCCTAGCGAAAGCTTCTTGTCTTTTAGTGTTTAAAGGGCTGTTAAAAGGTTATTTAAAGTTCCCAAAAAGCTCTGACAATCCCCTTTAAATGTTAGATGCAAAACCTCTTCGTCTTTTTTACCGAGAAATTCTCCAGGAACTCGAGGCCAACAACTCAAGTTTTATTGATAATAGGGAAAAATACAAGAGGAGAACATGCCGCCTAGTCTCATTTCGAGGATGGTGCCCATGAATATTGATATTGTCACTAAGGCCCTCTTTGAATTTCAGGAATTTCCTGGAGAAGTTGGGGAAGGAAAAACTTGTCCGAAATTTCTTTGGTTTCCATTGTTTGAATACAAATGGAAAAAACTAACCTGCACCCCTGTAGTTCAAGTTTTTCCAGAGGGACCTTCAATTTATAAAAACATCCCTCTAATAAGCCATCACTATATCATTTCCCTCTAAATCGTGGAGGCGAAGAAAAAATTCTAGGAAATTTTTTCCACAAGAAATATTTTTCCTGCAATCCTAACAGGGCAAAGGGCTTGACCAAATGGGAAATTTTTTCCACAGGAAATATTTTTCCTGCAATCCTAAAAAATAGGATTCTACTAAGTGATAAATAATAATCGTTTCTAAAATTTCTCATCACTCCGATTCTCGCCCGTTTAGTCGGGTGAGAATGAGAAGCCTTGCCGAACGTGCCTAAATTATCAGCAAAGGAACAATGTCAGTTCCTAGTCTGGGTAACAAGATATAAGAGATTATAAATTTATTAGTATTATGGCATGGGTGTAAAATTGCCCTACCCTATAACATAGGTTTGGATAGAGATGGTGGCCCCACCCATCAATAACATTAAGGGTAAATAGTACGCCCTACCTTATGCAGGGGTTGGGGTAGAGGCGGTGGCCCCCACCTCATATATAAAAACATGAGATGTAAAATGGTAGGCCCCACCCCATAAAATACATGAGATGAAAGCTGTGGCACCATCTGAAGAATAATATGAGGTGAAAAATGGTGGGGCCCACACTATGCATGGGTTTTGTGGAGATGGTGAGCCCACCACATCAAAACACGAGGTGTAAAATGATATGCCCCACCTATGCTAGGCATGGTTAGAAATTATTGGACTCCACCCATCATATGGTGGGGCCCACCCATGTTAGGCATAGTAATACCTATCATAGCATGAGGGGTAAAAAAGTATGCCCTAGCATGTGCTGAGTTTCATAAATTATTGAAAAGATACTGAATAATAGTAGAAAGAAACATGGTTAGTATTTTGCAGATGGATGGATCATTAATTATTAGTCCTAATTGTACTTCCATACATCTTCAACCAATGTAATAGGTAGTATAAGTGCAGTTCTATACATCTAAGATTTGGATAGGCTTTCAAGATTTGGAACTCTTAGTCTCTAGACGGGTGTATATGCAGTAGGGGATTGATGAGTGTGTAGGTAGTTCGCAGTGACATTTTGGATCAGATATCTTGGGTTTTGTAGGAGTTTTCAAACCCAGTTTACAAATTGTTTTCCTTCCAATAAGGTTAAGCTAGCCCTTTGGGGTCTGCTGTATTTTCCAAAAGAAGTTTCTTTGTAGTTTCTCACAATTTTTCAACAAGTATGTAGGGATGAAAACGATTGACATGGAGTAATTAGAATGCCTGCAATTACAGTCTTGAGGAGGGATCTGCCAGCATTGGAAATAGTGCTTCTTTTCCATCCATGGAGTTTGTTCACGATTTTCTAAAGAATGGTGCCAAATTCTCGTGGGACCTAAGGCAGAGGGAGCTTTGGATGATTTGTTTTATTAATGGTAATGCCATTGTCAATGCTGAAGGATTCAATTATTGTGTGAATGAATGTTCCTACAGCTGCTGGAGATGAGGATATCATAGAAAAAGCAAGCGAGAGATCTTTGGGACACTTATAGATGTGGAAATGGGAATGATTTTACTGTTGTGAAGCACTATATCAAAGGCAACTTGAGGATTTTCACAAAAATGATGAGCAGGGGCAGAGCCAGGAATTTACACTTAGGGGGCCGGACTAATTTACACTTGCCTGCATTGGTCATTGGGGGCCGTGTCCACTAAACTACCTAAGCATGTATGTACATCCATGAAATATATAAGAGATTTTGCAAGTCATTGGGGGGCCATGGCCCCCCTTATGCTATATGTACCTCCGCCCCTGACGATGAGGATATATTGGCAAAGAGGATCGACTTCAAGAATGTAAGTGTTGAGCATATGTCTTGTATTCTGGTAGTGATTCATCATCCAGGTGGATTAGATGTTGATTGAATTGAGCGGTTAGGATCATGCTAATTTTTTTAGTCAGTTTGGGTTAATTGTGACTAGATCCATCAATGTTTCCAAGTCCAATCATTCTTTATGTTCTTTGTGCACACAATGATAGTGTGGAAGAACTTAATGTTCTAATCTTCAATATTTAGCATGAGAGACAAGTTTTTGTCTATAGTGAATCTTACAGAGATCAGTGTTCATATTACTTGATGTGATTTTTTCTTGTTCTCCAAGGGTTGGGTCTTGGGGGCTGTTGGTTAGTTTGTTTCAGACAAGTTTAAGTTCATTGGAGACAGTCTTTACATGGGTCTGTATAAAGTCTCCTTGTTCCAATTCTTGAGAGATATAGCGTAGTTACTCTCACTTCCTAGTTTAATTAGTTGCAAGGCTTTTGAACCAATTAATTTATGTCTTCATTTTCTCCAAGTTGAGCATCGTATTTTTTCACTACCTTAGGCTGCCTGGGAGTCTTCGGGCTATCTTTAACCTCCAGCTTTCTCCATTTGTGCATGTCAAGGTGATGAGAATACATCTGAATATGTTATTTAATGGGGGAATGATATTCACGCTACCATTGAATGTGGATAACATTTTGATTATATTTGAACTGGTATTATGAGTTTATGACTAGGCAGGAAACGAGCAAAACAGTTATTGGCATCACAGAGGGCTGAGAACCGATTCCCTCTGTTTAAAATAACAGGAAACTCACCCAAAAAAGATAGAGAGTGGAACCGAACAAATCCCCCACATGCCACAATGCATTGGAGTAGTTTTGCCATTTTAAGGGAAGAAAGGCCAAAAAAAAGAGGAACAAGATTGCTAACATGTGAAGAGACTATTTGTCTGATTTAACTCTTAGTCCCCAACTCGGTTAGTGTCACGGGACAACTCACCAAAAATCAAAATTCCTTTGATAAAAGGGTTACCCATGATGGCCTAGCACTACACTAGTCAGCCACTCAAGTTTGCACACACAAAGATCACATAACAAAACAAGAACACGCACAATCCAACACAAGAGACTTTTTTAACGTGGGTATACCAAACAATGCCTACTCCATGGGCAACTCCATTGCCATCCTCTTTCTCAAACTCTTAAGGCAAAAGCTATTACAAAGGAAACTCACAACAGTTACCTAACTGTTGCCTATCTGTTGCCTATCAACAGCGTATCTGTTGCTGTAGACACCCCATTTTGACCGGGCCCTATCCCCCCTTGTTTGAGTACAAACCCCATCAAATCATTGAATTGGAACCCCAAATTCCACCCTAGGCTAGCTTAGGGTCCCACCAAGATCCCTGTAAAATTTTGTTCGGAATCCGAGTACGTTTGCCCAGCGAACGAGCCGAGCAATGTCGTAGTGCAATTACAGAAGGGGGGTGAATTATCCCACTCTAATTTTTTGACCTAATTTCTTCCCGAAACCACCCATTTTCAGCAAAATCAAATATAAAATACATAGGAGGGATGTCTTAGGATAATAGAAGAGGATAAGATTATGTTAATTTTTTACTTAAATTTTTCTCTTTAGACCACCCTTTTGCAACCAAAATCAAAATAAAATTTTGAAAAAGAGGTTGTCCTATAGACTAAAAGGGGACAAAAATTAAGGAAAAACTCTATAAATAGAGCATTTGGGCTCACATTTGAAAAAATAGGGTTCTTAATCTAATTTTAGAGAGTGGAAGAGAGAGAGCTTTCTAGATAGAGGGAGAAGATTATAGAGAGAAAGAAGATTCTAGAGAGAGAGCTTTCTAGAGAGAGAGAATTCTAGAGACAGAAGAAGATCTAGAAAGATAAAGAAGGAGATCTAAAGAGATAAAGAAGGAGATCTAAAGAGAAAAAGAATGAGGAGAAGACTATTTCAAGGAGAGATACAAGAGAAGAGCACAAGGTTAGTAGATTTTGAGTTTTCTTTGAAAATCTAACCTAAAATGGGAAATCTAAGTGGAAAATGCTTAAAAATGATTAGATCGACTAACGTAGGGCAAAAATCTACCAAAATATGTTTAAAAACATGTCTCATATAAAGATCTAAAGCAATTCACCTTAAATTTTGAATTCTAGTTGAATTTCGATGTGAAAATGACAAAATAAAGTGCTGTTCAGGTTCATTTTTGCCATTTTTATCAATTTTCGGTTGGAATTTGTGAAAATTTCTCAGGCATAGGTGTAGAGCTCGATTTGGCGTATAATGGCCCAAAATTGGTAAAGAAACGAAGAAGTTATGCCAATTTTAAGATTTCAGCTGAAAATTATGGTTAAAATGCTGAATTCTTTGATGATTTTTGTGAAAATTTTTAGATCTGATGTATTAGGCTTTGGAATTCAAAATTTTATATGTTAATATGTGTGTGATGTGAATATCTAGTGAAATCAATGATAGATCTAGGGTTTTGATGTGAAATGCTCTTGTAAGATGTTGAAAAATTTCAAATATATATGCTGTCCAGATTTATTTTTTGAGTTTTTCACTAAAATTCGATTAGAATTGAGTATTGTACTTCCATAAGAGTTGTAGAGCTTGTTGAGATCTTCGCTTTGGCATATAAAGGCCTAAACTTGGCCAAGAAGCGAAGAAGTTGTGCCAATTTCAATATTTCAGCTGAAAATTTAGGTTAAAATGGTGAATCTATGCATTTTTTGTGAGAATTCCTTAAATATCTTGAAAATTGGAACTAACATGGTTAGATCTAAGCCTAATCAGCATGTATTATCATATATTTGTGTCAAATTTCCATAAATCTTGTGTTTGAATGAAGTTTTGATGTGAAATGTCATGAAATTGTGTTGAATTACATGCTGTCCAAATTTTATTTTTAATTTTTCACTAAAATCTGATTAGATCAAGCAAAAGTGATATACACAGAAGTTTTAGATCTTTCTGAGATCTTCGATTTGGCATCTGACGAGGCACTTAATGATGAAAAATGAAAACGTTATGCTACTTTTAAGATGTCAGCCAAAAAACACTATATTTCCAGATTTGAATTTGCCCAGAGATGGTCGTATTTTGGCCACTTCCGGCAAGATCCAGCCAAAATTGTCAACGGAGAAAAGTTTCTTTGATAAATTTTCTAAAACTTTATAGTTGAACACTTTTCTTGAAAATGTATTTTTGATCCTTTGTTTTGCAAAACCAAATCAGAAGTTTTGAAAAATAAAACTGCATAAATGAAATCAGAAATCAGCCCAAAGATGACAATTTTCCAGCTACTTCCGGCGAGAACCGGCTGAAATGCATAACCAATCAAATGTTCCATAATGTGTCTCCTACAACTTTTATGTGTATCACTATTGCTAGTTTTGCAATTTGGAGAGTATAATTTTAAATACAAATTTTCAGCTTACATGTAGAATGCAAATGCGTATTTTTGATGCTTGATTCATGCTTAGTCTAGTGGGCGATGAAGGCGTTAGCCCAAGCCCATCCTTAGTAGAATTGTTTAGTCCGAGTAGCTCGCCCCTCTCTCATTTAGAAGACTTGTTAACTCTTTAGACGTGTTTAAACCATAGAATCCTTCCTTCATTGCAAAGGTGATGAAGGTGATAGCCCATCCTTAGCGGACTTGTTTAGTCCGAGTAGCACTCCCCTCATTTATAAGACTTGCCCAGTTTTTTAGTTATGCATACTTTCAGACATTAAACCATTCATTGCAAGGCAATGAAAGAGTCATCTTGAGCCCACCCTTTTAGGAGACGGGCTATGTCTCATGTAGAAAAAGTCAAACCCTTGGAAGACAGGCTTTGTCTCATTAGTGAGTCAACCCATAGGAGACTACCTCAAGTCTCATAAGCTGCACCTCATTAAAAGACTGACTTAGTCTTTTATTTGCCTAACCTCTATTCTATCATTGCAAGGGCGATGATAAGGATACTTGGAGCCCTCCATAAGAGACATTCAGTGTCTCATTAGATCTAGTTGTTTCTGCCATTGGAGACAGGCTTTGTCTCATTTGCCCCAGTTATCTCTTTGTTTTAGGAAATTAGCCTAGTCTTATTAGCACTCCCCTCTTAGAGTCACCAGTTTAGGAGTCAGTCTATTAGCATATGAGCATGTCCTTAGTTAGAGAGTCGGTCTTTCAAGAGTCTATCCTACCGTCATAGGGAGCTAGGATTCTGTCCAACCTTTCATAAGTCATGTGATTCTGCTCAATCCTTGCAAGGCATAGGATTCTATCCAACCCTTGCAGAGTCGGGATTCTGTCTCCCCTGCAAAATATTGGATTATGTCCAACCTTTGCGGGATATTAGAAGTTTTTCCTACCCTTATGATGATAGGAATCTGTCCTCTTGAGTCAAAAACAA
The DNA here is from genome assembly GCF_043159265.1 of Tasmannia lanceolata. Lineage (NCBI taxonomy): Eukaryota > Viridiplantae > Streptophyta > Magnoliopsida > Canellales > Winteraceae > Tasmannia > Tasmannia lanceolata. The sequence continues at coordinate 30,723,891 of NW_027518679.1, forward strand.
CAAAAACACTTCAAAACACTTCAAAACATCTAAAACACTTGAAAATATGAAAACTAAAAAATATTCAAAACTTTCAAAACATCAAAACATCTGAAAAATTCAAATCATCTGAAAAGTTATAAGTCATTAGGAGTGTAGTAGAAGAGTCTGTTTCCGAACTACGTTGACTTGATCCCCTTCCACGGGATACATAGGCAGCTTAGGACTCACATCTCAAGTCTAGTCAAACATTTCAAAATAAATATTTTAAAACCCTAAAAAAGTGAAAAACTCTTAAAAATCAACTATTTTTGAAAAGATCTTCCCATAGATATGGAGTCTATCCTAAATGTTTGGGGTGTTTTAGAGTTAGGAGTCTGTCCTAGTTATGTTGATGCTTTGTGTGTTTCGAGTGAGTGTCCCTAGAGTTAGGAGGCCTCAAGTCGTGGTCGGTTAGACACTTAGTCGAGCCGATGACTAGATTAGGATGCACTTAGTTAACACATTATTTTCCTTATGACATACAGCCTAGTTACACATAGGATGTAGGGCCCACCTGCATTAGTTTAGGACCATATAGGCGTGTCTAAAATACTTAAACATGAGTCGAGTCGTGTCGTGTTGAATCTAGTGTGGTCTAGGCACATTTAGGGATCGTAGCTTAGAATAGGCCACCGAACTACGTTGACTCTGATTCTTCCTGAGGCCGGGATACGTGGAGCAGCCGGGATGGTTATCCTGGTCCGAGTCAAGCTTCACATTAGAGTCTAAGGTTTGTCGTGTCGTATCGTATGTAGTGTCGAGTCATGTTGTGTGTTTTGTTGTGTTTTCTTACTTTCATGTACAAACTTTATACATTTAGCTGTAGTATGCATGTGTTTGCCCATAAGAACTTAGACACCAACTAGGCATGACACTCATAACCTAGTTATGCTTAGGTGACACCTATTTCACTTAATTTTGTGTGTGCTTATTATTTTCATCCCCCGGTCATGCCTGATTAGGTAGACGTCTTCTCGGGGATATTCGTTCCCATTTCATATGATTTCGCCCCAAAAATCTTCAAAGTTAATAAATAAGTAGCATAAGAGACCGGGTGTTTACACTCAGGCGAATTGGGGGCGCCTAACACCTTTTTCATTCGTCATCAGGCGAAAACTTTTGTATCTCTGGTTATCCGTTGTGATAGAGTATAGTATGGGATCCAGGGCCTACTTCCTTGGATGACGACTCTTCTTTGTTTCAAGTACGTTTCGGTTCCGGGCTAGTCCCCAAATCAAGAGGTATCTCATTTTACATCGACACTCAAGCTGTCAGGGCACTCTTTCGAGAGTTCCTTGGTAGAGCTCTCCTTCACGTGTGGAGATCTCAGAGGATCGACGGGGATCTCGTATCTTCGCCACCGTCCTCGGGATCGAGGTCTACACATAGTCACCTTTATTATGCGTGTTGCTTCGTTGATTGCCCAGCACAAGTTATATTTTTATTCTTTTTCAATTAAAATAAGTCGAAAATTGTTGATATTTTAATAATAAAATTGCATTCTTTTGTATTTCTAAAAATTTGTGTCATTTACAAATCTGCCACATTAGTTTGAAAAATGAGTTTTCACTCTTCCTTCACAAAAGTAAATAGTCCCGTATTAGAAAGTGGAGGAAAGGTTCATGAATTTGTATAGCTGTTCACTTCTCTTGCATTGTGAATGAGAAGAGAAGAAAGAGGCCTACGCACATAAGCCACCAAGTAGACCCGGTGGGCTTTTGGCTATACCACACATGCGCGCCACCTAGCGCGGGTCGGCCAGCCACGCGTGTGACTTGAAACTTTTTCACTTCCTTGTAAATTTAATTTTTGTTTTTGTTACTGGCCATATAAATTATCGTTGAACTTCAACGTTATTGGCGAATAACTTTGCCGTTCTTGGTAAAAACTTTGTCGTTGTTGATGAATAACTTCAAAGTTCTCGGCGAATAACTTCGACATTCTTGCGCACAGTGACTTTTGGGATGCGATCTTTCGCATCTGTAACGTCATTTAAACTATTCTATTATTAAAGGGTGTCATTACTATATTAAAGGGTGTATTGAACGGAAACTTTTAGCTTATAAAAACAGAGACCAACCTGTATTTTTTATAGCACAGAAAAACCTAATAGAGACCTTTCTGTTTTCTATCCGTTTTCTGTTTTTTCTTCTCTGCAAACAATGTTCTTTCACATTCTTCTTTCTCTTTCTACTTTATGTATTTTTGTTGGGCAATTAGAGTGTTCTAATGGTTCGAATCTCTTCGAACGTGCATTTCTTAGAGATCGCCGGTGAATCGGGTTGTTGTATCCTTGGGGTGATTGTGGCTAGATCTGTTGCAACGGAGTAAGTTTTCGCAGAGGCTCAAATTCACCTTAAAGAGAGCGACATAGTCTGTACCTCATCTCGTCGCATCGAGAAGGTTTATCTAACTCATCTATTTTCTATTTTTCACAGAAATCAAGTACGCCATATTTCATTTTGGGGGGAAAATCACCAGCAGGTGTATTGGAAACTTCATAATTTATAATCATTTTACACATGTTTTGATAAAAATACACATGTTTTGAGACATTTTTTATTAGGGATGCACATTAGGGGTGTCAACGGATCCCCTTCGAATCGGATCCACCTATGTCACGGTCACGATCCATTCAAATTTCTTATCGGTCGGGTTGGATTTGGATTGTTCTTCGGATCCTACTTTCCACATCACGATCACGATCGATTTTAAATCGGACCGTCCATCGGAGTGTCCTAGTATGTCCTACTAAGATTAGTACACAAATTAATATAGGCCTTTGTACGGTGGAGGTCCCACCCTTGATATTTGATCCAATAGCAGCTTCTCAAAAAGTGAGCTCCTGTTGGATCAAATATCAATGGTGGTACCTCCACCGTATAGTTGTAAGGCCTTACACCATATAAAAAATCCAAAAGGAAAACTCTGTGATAAAAACCGGGCAGTGATAAATTCACCCTGCTCTATTACAATATTAACCCCCCTATATTTCAAAATTCATTGTAAAGCCCACACCATAGGATGATCCAAACTGTCCATTTGATGGGCCATAATGTATATAGGTTGTGCCCCAAAAATCATTTCCATAGGATGATCCTTGCCGTCCGATCTATCGAGGTTTGATTATATTTAGTTTCTCTATAGATCAGAGGGCTCGGATCATACTATGGAAATGATTTTTGGGGCACAACATATTTACACTGTGGCCCATCAAATGGACAGTTTGGATCATCCTACGGTGTGGAATGTACAGTCCATTTTGAAATATAGGGGTGAATTTATCACCACCCTAAAAACCCGTTGAGTTGCTTACATCCAAATAATTGATAATATAGTTTTCCCCATTACTCAGGCTGAAATCCTTGCTTAGATAAATTATCAGGCGTATAGATTTTTTTTTTACAGTACCTTAGACCCTCTAAAAGTCCAAGAACTGGATCATTCCATCATAACCACTAGAAAAAATTGGTGATAGACTTCAAAAATGTGACTAAAAACATATCCAGATTCTAGAATACTAAGAATATAATAGAAACCAAAAATATAACAAGGGTTTTTTGTGCTTACTGGTCGGGGGAAAGTGGGAAGGCAAGGTTGCGGCAATGGCGAGGGTGAGGGCAATGGGTAGCGAGTTAAAGTGATAGTGTCATTGGAGTAGCTGGTTAGGGTTACCAAAAAGAAGATGAGATGAGATGTTTGTTCGGCAAATGGGCAAGGGTTACTTACAAGGGAAGGAAGAGGAGATTTATTTCGAAAAGCAAGGAGGAGATTTCTACGTTCAATAATGATGGAAAGTTGGAAACCAATAACTATGAGAAAGATTTGGGCTATTCTGACGAGAATTCCCCCACTTATTAACATTGATGTTATAATGATTTTGACTTTTGAGGATATTTTTGTAAGATGATTTCGGATCGTGACTGTCCCTATGGACTTTTGAAGCATGCCCGGATCCGATCCAAAATTTTCGGATCGTATGATTGGGAATCGGGACCCTCTTGGTATGCTTATATCCCGTTCACTAAAGTTTGGATTCGGATGGTCCATCGGATCGTCTGGATCCATTGACACCCCTAATGCCCATGTTTTGAGACATTTTTATTAGGGAATGCAACTCGGGTTGGGTTGGGTCGGGCCGAACCCACTCGAACACAACCCGAGGAACCATTAACTCAACTCGAATCCGATCCTGACTCGAGTTCCAACCCGATGAGGTTCAACCTGACACAGCTAGAGGAACCATTTTTTCCAACCTGAACCCAACTCAGCCCGAGTTCCAACCCGACCCAACCAACTGGAGTTTTTAAGCTTTAAATGTACAAATTAGAAACTAAAAAAATGTCGGGTTTCACTCGTGTCGGGTTGGCCAAGCCCTCAACTCGAACCCAAACCCGAACCCGAAGTCAACCCGAGTTAGTAAAACCCAACCCAAAAGAAACCTGATCCAACCTGACTTTTTTTTGGTTGAGCACGACCCGAGTTGCACCCCTAATTTTTATCAAAACATGTGTAAAGGGCACTATCTTAGATGCATTGGAGATTTCATTTTTCCTTCATTTTACACATGTTTGGGTAAAAATATAAATGTTTTGAGACTTTTTTCTGGGAAGTGATATATCCGCCCCTTTTGATTACTAGGGACACTAGCTCCAGTGTACGTGGCAATCTGGTCCATTGAATTCTTCTTACGTCAAGTACATCAGCCCCACTTTAGTCATTGATACACGGGCTCTGGGTGTCCCCGGTAATAAAAAGGGCGGATATAAGGGATTAATTTGCTAGGGACTTTCGCATAAAGGTATTTTGTGGCTCTTTATGAAATGAATAAGACAAAATCTACTGAAATGTGAGCTTGTGTGGCTGCTTTGTCATGCAAGCCGTGAAACGCATTTCTGCTAATGTCCCTAACAAATCCCATTTTATAATAAGGGCATTTGGACCCTAGCAAATCCCTTATAAAAAATGAACACACTTTTCATCAAGCTCTATTAATGATCTAGAATCATGTGACGATGATGTACATGTGGCAATGGGTACATGCTATACAGCGAGGACTGTTTTCCTTTTCATGAAAACAACGCCTGTTCAAAAGGATTTCTCTATTTTAAAAGTCTACAATTCCAACGGATATGTGATCTGTCTTGATTAAGATGGGAAACCCCTCTCTAATGTGGAGCCTACTTGAAGCTGTCATTAAAATCATTAGTATGAAAAGTCCAAAATAACTCCTGAGCTCGTTGTAATGCAACGAGGCATGATGACTTTTACACAGTGGCTCTCACCTTTGAACATAGCAGCAGTTGAAATATAAATGATTAAATAACACTGTTAGGCCTAAAATCGGTAACAGGTTATGGTAGGGCTGGGTGGTCCGAGCTAACGAGCCACGACTGAGGGGCTGGTTGAGTCCTGCGCTGCACAGAGTACAGACAAGAAAGAAAAGGGTCAGAGGACCAACCCGGAGTGATACTCCGGACGGGCGCTTCGACACTCAAGTCAGTATGAGCAGGAGTGCAGAGCAATGTCAGAGCAAAAAGCTTAGAGTTTTGGTTCTCAGATTTTCAGGACCCTCACCTTAGCACAAGTGAAGGCTATTTATAGTGATTCTGAGCCACCTGTCTAGGACAGGTGGTAGTTCTGAGCCAGGTGGTGGCCTCTGTATGGACCAGGTCTCATACCTAAGAAGGGCAGGTGGAGGTCCCTGATTGGTCCAGGTGCCACACCTAGTGGAGACAGGTGTTGGCCTTCCAACGGTCCTTGTGAGGGCCACGTGCCAGCAGTTAATTGGATGCTGAGTTCGGACCCCTCAGTGCTGAGTCCGGATTCCCTCAGTGCTGAGTCCGGACCCCATCAAACACTAACTTTAATAGCTTAAGCTTTTGGAATGATTGGGCGTTTCACATGGTATCAAAGTTATCGCCTCTAGGGGTGCTACTCAGGTCGGGTTGGGTCAGGTTGAGTCCAACCCAGCCTGAGGAACCCTTTTTTCCAACCCGAACCCGACCCAATTTCCAACCCGACGAGGTTCATGAGGAACCCTTCTTTCCAACCCAAACCTGACCTGACCTGAGTTCAACCTGACCCGACCTGATTTTTTTCAGGTTGAGCCCAAGTTACACCTCTAAATTTGCCTCATGGCCTGGGTTCGAAGCCCAACAACTCAATGATATTAAAAATTACATGTGTATGACCAACCCAAAAAGAGAATGGTCACGCGTGGAGAGGGTTGAAGTATAAAATGATTAAATAACACCAACTCTAATCGCTTAAGCTTTAGGAGTAATTTGTCGTTCCACAGCAACAAAAATCTGCATGAGCATCCTATATCCGAATCATGGGTGCCAATGTACAACAATACCTTTCACACTTTCATTTATAAAGCTTATATATGAGGAGCATTTTTGTACCATTTAAAAATTCAACTAAAAATGACAAACAATGTTGCAGTTTTACGCTTTTCGTTTAAATCTCCTCTGGCTCGAGTTTCTTCCCTCTTCCATCCCTTGATCCTAGGTATTAACTGTGTAAAATATAAGCAGGATGTGTAAGACTCCAATGGACCTTAAGTCATAACCGTGTACAATGTAAGTAGGACTTAGGACACTCCAATGGACTGCGCAATTTGAAATGGATAGGATCACCAAAGAACTCTCTAAATGGATCGGACTGACAAGATATCTGAACCCATCGTGACCCAGACATAGACATAGGTGGATCCCATCTGTCACCTAATTAAATAATCAATTGCCTTTCTTTAGCTACAATATCACAAAAGTTTATTACACTTCATTGAAACAAAGAAAACTTGAAAATCTTTACGTCCCACTGAAAGAGATGCCTCTTTAAATGCAATACACTGACAAAAACAGAAATTTCACTCACCATTAAGACCACTATAAATGAGCCTAGCCCATTTTATTCTAAATATAACAATAGAACAGAACCCAAATCGGTTTGCAACATCTTTGATCTTCTTAGAGGGAAGATCAGCCTCTTCACCTCGAGAGAAAATACAAGAAAAAATAAACTAATTTATTCTACCATGGGACCCATCTAGGCGAAGACAGATTATTAAAGGCATTCATTAAGAAAAGACAGAATATTAAAATAAAATGGCTCTCTAGGCATTGGATGTGAAGTTGAAGTTGGCACATGTGGTTTGCCTGGACAAGAGAGACGAGCTAAACCCTAACTTTGAAGTAGCCAGATCAAACTGTAGAAGATTATCTTCCAACTGATAGCCACCAATAACAATCGAAGTTCTAGGGTTCAAACCGCCATCCACGAATGCCAGGCAAACCACATCATTGTTCACATACACCATGGAATTCGCCCCGTAAATCGTCCAAACACTCTCATTCTGTAAGATAAGATCAATGAACGGTACCGCCGGCCCGAGTCGGGTAACCCCAACAGTCTTGGAACTAAAACAAGCTCCGAAAGGCGCTATCGACGCCACTTGAGAGATTTTCCTAGACTTGGCTTCTCTAATAAAAGCTTTAGTAATGGCCTCATAGATTGAAGTCTCAAGAGTAGTGTAATGATTCACCGTGCTGATCTTTGTTCCGCCGAAGCCATCATTGTTGATAGATAGTAAGGAAGTGTTTAGAATCACATTCTTCTCATTTATTTTTATTGATTTTACTCCTATGAAGTACTCGTCGGAAGGTTCGCCTTGTGAAGAAACTCCGGATGTGCTTACCGGGTTGATGAAGAGGGGGGTGTAAGTAAGTAACTTGGAGATATCATTATTTGGGAGTAAGATATAAGGTCCATCTCCGAAAAACATGACACCATTGGATGTAGTAGAGGAAGATAGACACAGTGCGAATTTCCGATGGAAGCTAAATGCAGCCGCAAATTGTGAAGGCAACGCAATTCGGGTGCGACCGAGGCCTGCCATTCCTTTAACGCCGGTGGCAAGGCCTTGTAAGAGGAAAGTGGGAGCACAATTGAAGAGGAAGTGTGGAACGGTGACTACACGGCCAGGATTCGATCCATCGGTGGATTGGAGGGCGATTGCATCTGTCCCAAGATCCCCGAATGAGCTTGTGCTGGTTATGGTGTTTTCCGGGAAGTTTCCGCATGTGTTTGTGCCAGTGCACGCGCCGGACTTGGCGAGAGAGCATTGAGCCGAGCGGCAGCGAGATGGGCGGTAAGAGGAAGATACGTAGCCTTCATCACAATCGACCCATAGAAATTGACCGCCTAGATCAACTACTAGCTTTAATGGGACTAGAGGGGTTCTTTGTTCCAAAGTTGTTATGTATTGGAGAGTAGAGGGATCTTTCAATACTGGAAGGACTAGTGCATGTGGTCGGAAAGAGGTTTGGGCATGTGAGAGACAGATGAGGAGGAGGAGAGGAGAAAAGAGAAAGACATGAAAACAAGAAGCCATGAAGGAAGGTAGAAGGAGATAATGTTGAACAAAAGATGTGTGTAGCTATTCTTTTATAGTGATATATTTTCACTGTTTTGGATTTGTGTGTGGGGAATTGCCGCCGGGGAAAAGAGAAATCAACCATGGCTGCTTGCCAATTGGGTCTTTATCTTTGACTTTGAACATTGACTGGGTCGGTTTTTGTATGCTGGCAAATGACTATCATTAACTCACTAAATTATGTAGATATCCAAATTGATTCCGGCACTCCTTGGTTTTGGTAAAGCAATTTACTGTATTGATAGGTGGGGAAAGCTAGGGGTGCAACTTGGGCCGGGTTTTACCCGACCCGCATCGACCCAACCTGAAAATAACATAGGTCGGGTTTAGAAATCATGGGTCTTGGCTGGGGGTTGGGTTTAAGCTTGAACAATCTGGCTCAATCTTGCGTAGGGTCGGGTTTGGCTTAAAGAACCGACTTACTTAGGTGTACTATGACTTCCTTAAATATCTCTTGAATAACATAGCAAATTATTTTTCTATATATTGATATAATTGTTGTCATTGAAATGGTCATGATGTGGAAATATTGGTTCTTTGATTCTTTCTTAAATTCATACACTTGATTATAGATTTTTAGCGATACCTTGTTGCATAATATCCGCACTGGTCACTACTAGTGGCATAGACCAACTCCTAGATTCATTTGCAAAATGTGATTGATTATATACTTGAAATCATTCAAAATCAGTAGTCATTTCCTCTTAGAAGTTATCCCAATGTATCAAAAATAGAATTGTCACAATCATATATCGAGAATATGAAAAAACCCGACCTGACCCAACCCGATCCTACCCGAGACACTACCTCGGGTAAGGCCGGGTTTATGAATCTTGGGTTTTCTCAAGAAAAACCCGACCTGACCCGATCCAAAATAGTTTCTCTGGCAGGGTAGTGTTTTAGAGAACCTGACCCGAGAGTTGCAGCCCTAGGGAAAGCTTCTTGTCTTTTAGTGTTTAAAGGGCTGTCAAAAGGTTATTTAAAGTTCCCAAAAAGCTCTGACAATCCCATTTAAATGTTAGATGCAAAACCTCTTCGTCTTTTTTACCGAGAAATTCTCCAAGAACTCGAGGCCAACAACTCAAGTTTTATTGATTATAGGGAAAAATACAAGAGGAGAACATGCCGCCTAGTCTCATTCGAGGATGGTGCCCATCAATATTGATATTGTCACTAAGGCCCTCTTTGAATTTCAGGAATTTCCTGGAGAAGTTGGGGAAGGAAAAACTTGTCCGAAATTTCTTTGGTTTCCATTGTTTGAATACAAATGGAAAAAAGTAACCTGCACCCATGTAGTTCAAGTTTTTCCAGAGGGACCTTCAATTTATAAAAGCATCCCTCTAATAAGCCATCACTATATCATTTCCCTCTAAATCGTGGAGGCGAAGAAAAAATTCTAGGAAATTTTTTCCACAAGAAATATTTTTCCTGCAATCAGGATTCTACTAAGTGATAAATAACCATTTCTAAAATTTCTCATCACTCCGTTTCTCGCCCGTTTAATCGGGTGAGAATGAAAAGCCTTGCCGAACGTGCCTAAATTATCAGCAAAGGAACAATGTTGTTCCTAGTCTGGGTAACAAGATATAAGAGATTATAAATTTATTAGCATTATGGCATGGGTGTAAAATTGCCCTACCCTATAACATAGGTTTGGATTGAGATGGTGGCCCCACCCATCAATAACATTAAGGTTAAATAGTAGACCCTACCTTATGCAGGGGTTGGGGTAGAGGCGGTGGCCCCCACCTCATATATAAAAACATGAGATGTAAAATGGTAGGCCCCACCCCATAAAATACATGAGATGAAAGCTGTGGCACCATCTGAAGAATAATATGAGGTGCAAAATGGTGGGCCCACACTATGCATGGGTTTTGTGGAGATGGTGAGCCCACCACATCAAAACACGAGGTGTAAAATGATATGCCCCACCTATGCTAGGCATGGTTAGAAATTATTGGACTCCACCCATCATATGGTGGGGCCCACCCATGTTAGGCATAGTTATACATTATTGGGCGTACCTATCATAGCATGAGGGGTAAAAAAGTATGCCCTAGCATGTGCTGAGTTTCATAAATTATTGAAAAGATAGTGAATAATAGTAGAAAGAAACATGGTTAGTATATTTTGCAGATAGATGGATCATTAATTATTAGTCCTAATTGTACTTCCATACATCTTCAACCAATGTAAGAGGTAGTATAAGTGCAGTTCTATACATCTAAGAATTGGATAGGCTTTCAATATTTCTCTCCATGCAAAGGAACTCTTAGTCTCTAGACGGGTGTATATGCAGTAGGGGATTGATGAGTGTGTAGGTAGTTCGCAGTGACATTTTGGATCAGATATCTTGGGTTTTGTAGGAGTTTTCAAACCCAGTTTACAAATTGTTTTCCTTCCAATAAGGTTAAGCTAGCCCTTTGGGGTCTGCTGTATTTTCGAAAAGAAGTTTCTTTGTAGTTTCTCACAATTTTCCAACAAGTATGTAGGGATGAAAACGATTGACATGGAGTAATTAGAATGCCTGCAATTACAGTCTTGAGGAGGGATCTGCCAGCATTGGAAATAGTGCTTCTTTTCCATCCATGGAGTTTGTTCACGATTCTCTAAAGAATGGTGCCAAATTCTCGTGGGACCTAAGGGAGAGGGAGCTTTGGATGATTTGTTTTATTAATAGTAATGTCATTGTCCATGCTGAAGGATTCAATTTTTGTGTGAATGTTCCTACAGCTGCTGGAGATGAGGATATCATAGAAAAAGCAAGTGGGAGATCTTTGGGACCATTATAGATGTGGAAATGGGAATGATTTTACTGTTGTGAAGCACTATATCTAGGGTAACTTGAGGATTTTCACAAAAATGATGGGCAGAGCCGCAGAGGCAGAGCCATGAATTTACACTTAGGGGGCCGGGCTAATTTACACTTTGTCTGTATTGGTTATTGGGGAGCCGTGTCCACTAAACTACCTAAGCATGTATGTACATCCATGAAATATAAAAGAGATTTTGCGAGTCATTGGGGGGCCATGGCCCCCCTTAGGCCATATGTACCTCCGCCCCTGATGATGAGGATATATGGGCAAAGAGGATCGACTTCTAGAATGTAAGTGTTAAGCATATGTCTTGTATTCTGGTAGTGATTCATCATCCAGGTGGATTAGATATTGATCGAATTGAGCAGTTAGGATCATGCTAATTTTTCTAGTCAATTTGGGTTAATTGTGACTAGATCCATCAATGTTTCCAAGTCCAATCATTCTTTATGTTCCTTGTGCACACAATGATAGTGTGGAAGAACCTAATGTTCTAATCTTCAATATTTAGCATGAGACACAAGTTTTTGTCTATAGTGAATCTTACAGAGATCAATGTTCATATTACTTGATGTGTTTTTTTCTTGTTCACCAAAGGGTTGGGTCTTGGGGGCTGTTGGTTAGTTTGTTTCAGACAAGTTCATTGGAGAGAGTCTTTACATGGGTCGGTATAAAGTCTCCTTGTTCCTATTCTTGAGAGATATAGGGTAGTTACTCTCACTTCCTGGTTTAATTAGTTGCAAGGCTTTTGAACCAATTAATTTCTGTCTTCATTTTCTCCAAGTTGAGCATGGTATTTTTTTACTACCTTAGCTGCCTGGGAGTCTTTGGGCAATCTTTAACCTCCAGCTTTCTCCATTTGTGCATGTCAAGGTGATGAGAATACATCTGAATATGTTATTTAATGGGGGAATGATATTCACGCTACCATTGAATGTGGATAACATTTTGAATATATTTGAACTAGTATTATGACTAGGCAGGAAACGAGCAAATCAGTTATTGGCATCACAGAGGGCTGAGAACCGATTCCCTCTGTTTAACTTAACAGGAAACTCACCCAAAAAAGATAGAGAGTGGAACCGAACAAATCCCCCACATGCCACAATGCATTGGAGTAGTTTTGCCATTTTAAGGGAAGAAATGCCAAGAAAAAGAGGAACAAGATTGCTAACATGTGAAGAGACTATTTGTCTGATTTAACTCTCAGTCCCCAACTCGGTTATTGTCACGGGGCAACTCACCAAAAATCAAAATTCCTTTGATAAAAGGGCTGTCCGTGATGGCCTAGCACTACACTAGTCAGCCACTCAAATTTGCACACACAAATATCACACAATAAAACAAGAACATACACAATACAACACAAGAGACTTTTTTAATGTGGTTCGGCCAAACAATGCCTACTCCACGGGCAACTCCATTGTCATCCTATTTCTCAAACTCTTAAGGCAAAAGCTATTACAAAGGAAACTCACAACAGTTGCCTAACTGTTGCCTATCAACAGCGTATCTGTTGCCTATCAACAGCCTATCTTCCTTTATGTTGCCTATCTGTTGCCCATCAACAGACTTGGGCATTTTGCACATAAAACACCCATTACATACAAATTGCACAATCCGTGTGCCTAAGCACTTACAAATGATAAGCCAGCATGTGGCATAACAGTTGCCTAACCACCCAGCCATGATTGCCTTTGGAAGTCTTCACAATGTGCAAATGCATGCCTATGCCTTGCTGCCATGTGTGCAAGAACGCCCACCAGTTGCCTTTGCTTTCCCCTCCTTGTGCCCAAACCTTTGAACACGACCAAGCAATGCCTTAGTTTTGAATCATAACCGTTTACAACCGTTGCCTCCATGTGCCAACACACACAGGCGCTTGCCAATTGTCACATGCACACCTGTGCCCTGGTTTTGCCTATCTGTTGCCCACCAGTCAGTGCCCACCAATCAGTGCACACTATGCAATGCTCACTAGCCAGTGCCCATTAGCCAGTGCCCGCAAACCAGTGCTAACCATCCAGTGCCCAATGATCCAATGCACACTAATGATCCAGTGCCCACGAATCCAGTGTCCACCCAACCAGTGCCCAACCAGTCCATACTTGAGTTAGGTTAGGTTCCCACTAATGCTTGCCCGTGCAAGCTATGCATAGCCCACACCTATGCTCTAAGCCATACCAAAGCCTTGGTCCCATGGCCTTCTTCCCACCTTGATGTTCTAAGTGCACATTGGCAAGGGTGCAAGGTGCCACCACAAACCAATCTGTGTGCCAACATTTTAAGAGGGTGACAAACCTCCTCCACCTAAACCATCCAACGCCCTCGTTGGACCCATTGGTAGGTCCTTCTCATTGAGGTTCTCCTCTAACCCCAATTTTGTACTCTCTTCACAAAATGCCTTTGCCAATACTTGTTTCTTTTTGTGCCACATGTCCTTTGTCAATGTGGTTGAAATAGCCTCCTTCCTTAGCCCATCCTCCACCCGGATAACTAAGCACATTTCAATCTCCTCCATATTGACTACAACAGTCGGCACAAAACATGGACTTTGCACCTCCATTACAAAAATCCCCTCAAGTAAGGCAACAAGTATACATTGGCTTGCACAAAGAAATCTAAGCCAAGAATAACTCCAAAGTCACCCAACGGAATCACCAAGAAATCAGAAACTCATTTCCATTCCCCCACCCTTAGAGGAACCTCCCATGTTGTGATAAGAGGACGACCCTTGTCCTCCGATCTTGTGTGCAACCATAATTTTGCATCTCCCATAAGATACAAACATGTGAACTCCACCTTGTCCACATCCGGTGTGCGAACCGCCTTGAAATAGTGGTTCATGTCCCATAGAAAATTCTCCAACTGTTTGGCAGAACGAACTCCAGAAAAAGGTTTTGGTTCTGGAACTTTGGCCCTTTGGCTTCCGCTTTCACTCCCAACAACATGGCCCAACATTGCTTTGTTGCAACAACATCATGTTCGAGTCTCCATCCGGCAAACCCACCAATTCCTCTAACCTTTGACCCCTCTCCTCCAACTGCTCCATAGCAGATCCGCCCGCCATTTCCCTCGAATCTTCTGCTTTGATACCAAAATGTCACGAGGCATCTCACCAACAATCAAAATTCCTTTGATAAAAGGGCTGTCCGTGATGGCCTAGCACTACACTAGTCAGCCACTCAAGTTTGCACACACAAAGATCACACAACAAAATAAGAACACAAACAATACAACACATTAGACTTTTTTTAACGTGGTTCGGCCAAACAATGCCTACTCCACGGGCAACTCCATTGCCATCATCTTTCTCAAACTCTTTAGGCAAAAGCCATTACAAAGGAAACTCACAACAGTTGCCTATATGTTGCCTATCAACAACGTATCTGTTGCCTATCAACAGCGTATCTGTTGCCTATCAACAGCTTACCTGTTGCCTATCAACAGCCTATCTTCTTTTATGTTGCCTATCTGTTGCCCATCAACAGACTTGGGCATTTTGCACATAAAACGCCCATTACATACAAATTGCACAATCCGTGTGCCTAAGCACTTACAAATGAGAAGCCAGCATGTGGCATAACAGTTACCTAACCACCCAGCCATGATTGCCTTTGGAAGTCTTCACAATGTGCAAGTGCATGCCTATGCCTTGCTGCTATGTGTGCAAGAACGCCCACCAGTTGCCTTTGCTTTGCCCTCCTTGTGCCCAAACCTTTGAACACGACCAAGCAATGCCTTAGTTTGAATCATAACCGTTTACAACCGTTGCCTCCATGTGCCAACACACACGGGCGCTTGCCAATTGTCACATGCACACTGGTGCCCTGGTTTTGCCTATCTGTTGCCCACCAGTCAGTGCCCACCAACCAGTGCACACTATGCATAGCTCACTAGCCAGTGCCCATTAGCCAGTGCCCGCAAACCAGTGCCCACCATTGGTCCAGTGCCCACCATTGGTCCAGTGCCCATTAATGATCCAGTGCCCAAGAATCCAGTGTCCACCAATCCAGTGCCCAACCCAACCAGTGCCCAACCAGTCCAGTGCCCAACCAGTCCAGCGCCCACTGATCCAGTGCCCAACTAGTCCATACTTGAGTTAGGTTAGGTTTCCATTAATGCTTGCCCGTGCAAGCTATGCATAGCCCACACCTATGTTCTGGGCCATACCAAAGCCTTGGTCCCATGGCCTTCTTCCCACCTTGATGTTCCAAGTGCACATTGGCAAGGGTGCAAGGTGCCACCACAAACCAATCTGTGTGCCAACATTTTAAGGGGTGACAGTTACCATATCATTATTATTATTATTTGGCATACAAGACACCGAGCTGTTTATATACTTGTTTCTCATACCTTTTGTTTTTAGGGAAATGATTTCTGCGCTCTAGTGTTTTGATAAACATGCGCTCCACTTGTTTGTCGTGTAGTATTTAAAGGGATCTCAGAGGATATTACGGTTCTCATAAACATCTTAAAGCCCTTTAAATACTAGACGACAAACCAGGGAGCTCATGTTTATCAAAACATTGGAGCGCTGAAATCATTTCCCTTTTTCTTATTATAAATCATATTTTTGTAACGGTCAAAAAAGATAATTAAAGTAGTGTAAAACAAATGAGTAGTGCAATTATCAAAAAAATTTAGTGTGGATAACATTCTCCTATTTGATGTTCTAAAAGGGCGGCCCAGTGCACGAGGCTCCCGTCACTGCGGGGTCTGGAGAGGGCGCTTTTATTTTATTTTATACTCCATATTTTGGGGCCAAAATAGTTAGGTATTATCCTCCATAGGAATTATATAAGGAGGAATGTTAAACTGAAGAGCTCTGGTGCAGTCCGAAACCCGAAACTACCTTGTTTTGAAGCAACGGAAGCAAAATAAATAAAATAAACAAGAAAAGGGACCCTTTGATCACCGTCATAGGGAATATGATACTTTGATCGCCATCGAAGGAGATGAGATTTACTTTGATCACTGTCAGAGTCTAGATTCTTAGAGGGAAACTAGAAAATATGCAAAAGTTCTCGAGGAACTCAAAACTCCTAAAAGCAAACTTTTATTCAATAATCAAAGACGTCCATTACAGTATCTATTTTCAAGAAAATAAATCTTAAAAGTTAACCTAAGAACTAGTTTCTTATGGTGTTTTGCTTTATAACATCTAGTTTCTTGTGGTGTTATGCTTATAACACCATAAGAAACTCTCTCGTCCATGGATCATCTTATGAGAGATTTTATATGGTGCCCGATCCACTGTTGATATTTGATCCAACATCAGCCTACTTGGATTAAAAATCAAGGGAATTGGGCACCATATAATTTCTCCATCTTACGTGGTGGGCCCTATTGTTCTTTTTGAAAAAAAAAGAATACTAGACTTCTCTCCCACAGAGCCTATGAAATTCGTGATAAGAAGTAGGGTTGCAACTTGACCTGACCCGAAAATAACCCCTGGCCGGGTTTAGAAAACATGGGTCTTGGGTTGGGTTGGGTTGAGTAGGGTAGGGTTTTAGGTTGAAAAATCCTACTCAATCTTTGGATGGGGTAGGGTTTAAAGAAGAATAAAAAGAATGGTGGTACTTTCGTAATTTTAACTTCTTTCAGTGCCTTTATAATATTTAGATAAAGAGACGAATGCGGCGTGTAATATCGCTTTAATTTTTGTCTCTCTTTCTGAAACAAGAACCGAATCCGTTGACCTAAAACGAGAGAGGGGAGAGAGGATACTAATATTCCCACTACCTTGTTTTAATAATCCAACTAACTCACCTTGTCTTTACTGTTTCAATTAGCTTGTGATATCTTTTTGGGAATTAATAAAATGAAATGTTATCAACACTACAATATTTCAACGAGGGCACTCCTCATTATATTAAAAGTACGGTATGACCTGCACCATGCACCATAGGATGATCCAAACCGTTCATTAGTTGGGCTACAACCTAAATAAGTTGTGCCCCAAAAATTATTTCCATAGGTTGATCCTAACTCTCTGATCTGAATATTAGAGGGTTGATCTGACCCTCTATAGATTGGAGGGTTAGTATCAACCTATGGAAATTGGTTTTGGGGCACAACCTATTTAGGCTGTGGCCCATCTAATGGACGGTTTGGATCATTCTATGGCGCAAGCTATACCGTACTTTCAATAAAGTGAGAGTGCCCTCATCAAAATACAGTAGTGCTAATAACATTTCCCTTAATAAACTTTGACATTTGGTTAATAGAAAAGCTAGGGCTGCAACTCGAGCCGGGTTTTACCCGACCCGAAAATAACCTGGGTCGGGTTCAGGTTTCATGGGTTTCGGGTCGAGCCAGGTTGAGCACTCAAAAGCCCGCATGAATCTCGGGTCGAGCCGGGTTTGAAGGGGCCCGACCCGACCAGACCCGAGTTACATGAGTTATAGTATGTACATTTTTTTCTATTGTTAGTTACAAGTTAAAAGTGAAAACCCACGCACCCATTGTTATTGTATGTGAGTGTAATTGCTGCTTCTATAAGTTGAGTTGATTCAAGCGTTTGATTCAGCATTGTTTGATTGTAATTACAACATTGTTTGATTACGGCATTGTTTGATTCAAGTGTAACGTGAGTGTAATTACATCATTGTTTGATTCAAGTGTAATGTGAGTGTAATTTCTACTTCTATGAGTTGAGTTGCCTTGCCAAACAAGAATTTTTCTTAAAAAATTGCGTCAACGTGAAAAAACCCGACCCGACCCGACCCGACCCGACCCGAGATATTTCTCGGGTAAGGTTGGGTTCTCCAAAACCCGACCCGCCCTACCCGAGTTGCAGCCCTAAGAAAAGCCAAGATGAATTAGTGAAATTATAAAATCATGGTAGTGCCAATATCAGTCTCCTGTCAGAAATGCAGAGAGAGAGAGAGAGAGAGAGAGGGGGGGGGGGAATGTGTAACGCGGTAACGCCAACCCCGTGACAGAGAGAAGCTCATGACGTGAACACTGCGTAAGAAGTGTGAATATTTAGAATTACGAGCCAACGTACTGTAGCTACCTAGATGGTTGACACTTGTACGGTTGAAAATTGATATCATTCCCGCGGCGGGGTGTAATAATTAGGCGTGTGTGACGTGGGTCCCACCCGTACCTAAAAAAGATTCCCTCCGCGATTTTTTTTTACAGCGAGAAAGCGGTGGGGTCAGAGAGACAAAACACCGCCGTTAATGAGCTGAAGTCATCATCAGTTTTTTTTTACTTTTCCTTTTTTTAGTTTTCTCCCCAAAACTCTCTCTCAACTCGGCTCGGCTCGGCTCGGCTTCACGAACTCCTTGCTTTATTCTGTTTTAATTTTTACCTTTTTACCTTTCTAGATTTTATAGGATCTGTGCGCATGAAGTCCAGTATTTTCCAAAAAGTACGGTCGTTGTCGGTGTCTGAGGATGATCCAGATCGTTAATTTGATGGAGCACAACCTTGCTGTATTGAGTCCTGTAATTTTTCAAAAAGTACTGTACGGACCACACTATAGGATGATCCAAACCGTTCATGTGATGGGCCACAATGTAAATAGGTTGTGCCCCAAAAAATTAATTCTCTATAATGATCCCAACCCTCTGATCTATAGAAGAACGGCATATTATGGAAACCTCTATAGATCAGAGATCTCTTATCATCCTGTGGAAATGATTTTTGGGGCACAACCTATTTATGTTGTGGTCCATCACATGGACGGTTTCGATCATCCTATGATGGGTTCCGTACAGTACTTTTTGAAAAATACGGTACTATAAGGGCTTACACAGTATAAAATCTCGGTTGTACACTAAAAAATCGTCTCCATAGGATGATCCTAACCCTCCGATCTGCCGGGAGGTTGATATTGTACATTCCCCTACAAATTTGAGGGTTAAGATCATCCAATAGAGATATTTCATGGGTCCAGAACATTTAGGTTGTGAATGATCAAATGAACGGTTTGGATCAACTTAACAAGGAAAAATTATACAATGAATGGGCGTGTAAACACGTACTCAGCAACCAACAGTAGATGGGATGATGAGTACGCGTCTACACGCCCATTCATCGTATAAAACACTTCCTTAGGAAGTGGGTCCACTGTACTTTCTAAAAATACAGATCTTCACGCGCACTCGAAAAATAAGTACTTATGGACCCTTGCTGAAATAAAGAAACATCGTAACCGTACGCTTGGCATTAATCGAACGGCTGCAGAAGATTGTGGGTCCTACTTTTGGTAGAAGATATTTTCCTAACTGACCACAAAAAAACAATATCATATTCCTAGATTTCCCCTTTCTGCACTCTATCTCTTTTTCCATCTCAGTCAGTTGATTGTTGCCAACATAAATAGGCTGTACCCTGTAGATGATCCAAACCGTTCATTTTGTTGGGCCACAGCATAATAGGCTGTACCCTGTAGATCATCTCCATAGGATGATCCTAACCCTCCGATCTGTACTGGCTACTATAATGTACAGTCCACTACAGATTGGAGGGCTAGGATCATACTATGGAAATGATCTATGGAGTACGGCCTACTTTGGTTGCAGCCCAATAAATGAACGGTTTGGATCATCTTATAAAGTAGGCCCAATGTACTTTTCAAATAATACTGGACTTCACGAGCTGTATAAGATCTCATTTAATCAACTTAAGACGAATTCAAGTGGTAGAGAGTATAATGACGCACTCCAATAATACTCACCCTTGCTTGATCTTCATTGATCTGAACCGTACATTGGGTGGGCCTTGCTATGGATCCCATATAGCACAAAAATCATGCCATCATGTACTCTTAAAATTTAAAATGTATACACCGCACAATTGAATTTGAAAACAATATCAAGAATCAAAGGTAAATGTAAAGAGATGACTTATATCGAATCTGAATCCACTGTCTTAAGGCAAATGTCCCAACACATAAGAAGAATCGACGGTGCATATAGGGTTTTCCGAAAGTATGCCTCCGTGATACAACAACTCTGCTGTAAGTGTGTGCACTCACATAGCCTAATTGGATGCCTTGCGCCCTCCGAGTACTGGTGAAAGTATATTCTTAGGGTTTATCGTAAGATTGTTAGTTTGTTGGTCGAAAAATAAGTTCAAACATCATATATCACTGGCAAAAAACAAGATTTTTTGTTTGAAAACTAACCAATTTCAAAGCATATGTAGTATGCAACAATGGAGCAAGGTAAAATAGGAATCAGAAACATGTAGATCTCTACCACAAACAAGTAGATCTAAAGATTATGAATTAGACTCAAAGTTTGTAAAGAATAAGAGTGTAAGAAAAGGGGTTTTCTTAATGCACAAACAAGGAGTGGTCTCCTTCATATGTGGCTTCTTTGGGAAAGCCATAACGGGATTTTCTTAATGCACAGACAAGAAAGCTTGGTCTTTCATATGTGGTTTCTTTGGGAAAGCCATGAAAGATAACTCTCTCTTGTTTTTGTATCAAGAAAAACCCTTTTCCTCACACTACTTTCCTTGCTTAAGACCAAGCTCATTCTTTACATAGTTCCTAAGTTTTATTATTTAAATGAGCTTTCATTCTTAGGGAAACTAATCATTGTCACCCATATTTTGCCAAGTCCATGCCCGTTTGTGCACGCCATCAAAGATGTTGATTGTTAGTGGTGGTTGTATTATGGATTAATAAAAACGCATCATAAAAAAAAAAAACACTAGCAACATGCTTCTACCACATGGATATATTTGCCTCATTTTCTTCCCCGGGCATAGTTGTAAAAAGATTAGTCATAAATTAAGGGTGCAACTCGGGTTTGTTTTTTTAAATTCGGGTTGAGCTTTTACAAATAAAATCGGATGGGGTTTGGGTTGATTCCAATTCTTCTTCTTCTTTTTTTAAAGTTCAACCCGACCCAAGTTGCGCCCCTAAATATTGTTGGGTTCCACGCAGAAGCAAATAGTCCCACATTGGTTGAGTGAGATGGATGGGGATGGGTTAATTATAAGGGAATGGGAATCCTCCCTCTAACGGCTAGCTTTTAGGGGTGAGTGATTAAAATTCCCTAAAAAATGTATCAGAGCTCAGCAGGGGCGATGCCACATGAGAGGAAAGGGGGACAATTGCCCCCCTTAATTTTTTGGAAAAAAAAAATATTCCTTTATTTTTTAATATTTTTTTATACTTACCCCCTTTTTTAAAAATTGCGCCCCCCTTTCCAATAGTCCCTAAGATAGAAAATAAGTTTAAAATTTAAATTTTACCATTTTTATCTCCCTTTTTTGTGCAAAATTTACTATAATTTTTGCCCCCTTATGCAAGATAAAAAAAATTTCTATCTTAATTTTAAGATAGATAAAAAATTACTATAATTTTGCTCCCCTTGTGCAAAATTTCTGGCATCGCCCCTGGAGCTCAGGGTGTGGTAACCCTGGTTTGCATCCTGTTTCGAAAACCCCAGTACAGTATCTCCTGGTTCCCACGTTGCCACCGCGTAAAGAGGCGAGATTGTCCACATTGCTTCTGCGTGGAGGGGGAGACTGTTGGGATTCCACGCAAAAGCAAATAGTACCACATCGGATAAGTGAGATTGATGGGGATGAGTTATAAGGGAATGGGCACTCTCCCTCTAATGGCTAGCTTTTAGGGGTGAATTCCCTACCAATATCACATATGGGGTGGCCTGACAAAGAAATAGGTGAATATATATATGTCACTTCCTCTATTTTGTACCTCATATATTGATAGGGCCGACCCACCGTCCCTGCCCAAACCCATGCATAGGGTGCGTCCACACCACTTGAAGCCTCATGTTTTGATGGATGGCCCACCATAGTGGAGATTATCTTGTGAGTCCAGTATAATTTGGCTGTAGAGTGAAGTTTTTTGTCTGGCACAAGAAACAAAGTAATATTTGAAAGAGGAATGTTGAAAAGGGGTCTCTTTGTTTATTTGAAAGAGTTTTCCTTGGAAGAATGAGTAGAGAAAGTCAAAAAGTTGGTTTAACGAATTCTGGGCCATTCCATGTGAGATTCCCATCGGCATTTGTGCTCTCTCTTCCCTTGGGAATGCTGCCTGCCTTGACTTTCAACACCATATTGATTTGTTTTTTAATCTGAGAAACTCGTGTTTACTGCTTCTCCGTGAAGGACTGAAGCGGATCATAATCAGGCCACTTTTGTTCTGATTTGATAAGAATAGATTCTATATGATGTTGTGCTCGTGAAACATGAGGCCCACTTCATAGGATGAGAATTTATATGGTGTATACTCGTGAATCCGATTTTATTCAAAAAGTGCTGTGAGGCCCACTTCATAGGATGATCCAAACCGTTCATTTATAGGGCCACAATGCTATTCCCAAAAATCATTTCTATAGGATGATCAAAGTCTCTGATCTGTAAAGGGATTGCACATGTTAGGATCATCCTACAGAGATGATTTACGGGGTACATCTTATTTTAGATGACCCAACTCTCTAATCTGTGAGGGTACTGCATCGGAGAGTAAGGGGATATTTGTGAAGAAGAGAATCCAGAACTTGAGAAATCAAATGAATCATGACAGAAAGTTCACAAGAAAAATTAGCCAAGATGCTCACAAAGAGCTTAGCATACCACTACCAAATTAGCTCATTATGTAATTCACTAGTGTTGAACATATAGGCTTAGTGTTTGTCACTCATGTGTGCTAAACCTTCGTTTTCCCTCTCTCGTGTGTTGGTTTTGTGCCTATTATTGTTCCATCTTTCTCTTTATCAAAAAAGCCAGTAGGGGTCCCTGCCAAACCCAACTTACCCAACCAAAAAAAAAAAGTTAGTGCCATTATGATAAAATTGAGAATAAGCAAACAAACCCTCCCCTTTATGGTTTCTTATGATTCCTTCTTCACCTTGATAAGCCAGGATTACCTTTAGAGGCACCATCCATATTCAATTTGAACTCATATTTCTTGGGCTTAATCTATTTCACTTGAGCCACCCTCGAAATTTTCACGTGGTTAGACATCATATCAATAGACCCCAAGGGCACAAACTTCAATCGGCGACCAATTTAAAGAAGGTTTAAAAGATCTAGCAACAGTTTTTACACATACCTTCACCTTCTCAATAATAATATGGGATTTACTAGGGACCATCGCAGAAGGCATTTTGCGGACCAGTTGTTGCATGAGAGAGCAGCCACCTTGGAGAATAAGACAAAATCTGTTGAAAAGTTAGCCTATGTGGCTGCTCTCTTATGCAACGGACGGTCCGTGAAATGCCTTCTGCGATGGTCCCCAGCAAATCCCTAATAATATTTATAGGTTTGGCCTTATCTTTCATGTGCGTAGAGCGTCTTTCATTCCAAAGAAGCCCATCCGTACCTAGTGAAGTGATGAACCAGGTAACATAGTAGTAGATCATGAAAAGTTCTTTGTAATTCCAAGTACCGCCCCATGTTCCAATATAAACTCCGGGTGTTAGAACTTTCTATGTTTAAAATTAATAACCTTGTGAATGGCCTTGCATTACCTTTGGTTTTGGTAACTATTCACACTTGTTTGGAAAGGTTCTTGGGCTCTAAGTTAGCACTAATTAAAAGACTTACTAATATCGAGCCAAAGGTGCCAAACGAATTTGCTATGTTAGGAAAGCTTTATGGGAGCTTTCTTGGCCTATGACTAAAGCTCTTGGTCCCTCTTCCTCTCACCATCTAATTCCAACTCTTCCTAAAGAGAGCTCACGTCTAAGGAAAGCTAGGTTTCCCATAAACCGTGCGGTGAGGAGAAGGAAGAGAAGAACAAGGAGCGTTTCTGAGTCGACTCCGTGGTCAGAAAAGCGAAGAATGTCGTCAGATTACAAGCTTCAAAGGATCAGTTATGGTGCAAGGTATTTCTAACCTATCTTATAAGAAACTGAATTTTTATTTGATTTGAATGCCCAAGATCCAAAGGGATCGTTTTGTTAATCTTATTACAACACCGGATTGAAAAAATGAATAGTTCCTTGCAATGGAATACCCATGCGTCTATCATGTTTGGTAAATGAATATATATATGCTAAATCCGCTCTTATCCTAAATAAAAGAAACACAAAATAGAAAAAAGAGGAATGATAGATGCAAGGGAGCCCTTGCATAAAGAGCTAAAAAAGGGCCCTTGATTGGTTCCACGTCATTGAGTGTAACCATTTAAAATCAGTTGAAAACGTAAATTCGGTTACACTCAATGTCGTGGAACCAATCACGGGCCCTTTTACGGCTCTTTATGCAAGGGCTCCCTTGCATCTATCATTGCTCTAGAAAAAAAATATAATTATACAGCTTAATTACCCATAGATCCGATCTTAAATGTAGACTGCAAAATGGTTTAAATAAATTTCTAGAGAAATTAGTGTAATGGGTTGGTTGAATGAGCCAAAACCAGTTGTGAATTGAGTGAGGTTGGTCATGTGCATGATTGTCTTTCCATTTTAGTACTTATAATAAGATATCATTTTCCTCCACAACTTGTTTTGTAGATAACGTTATTAACAGCCTCTAGAATGTATTTGTCATAGCGACTAAAACCACTCATTCTATAACTCTTATCTCAACATATATTTTACGTAGAAACTTGTCTTCTCACCTCCCTCCCTACAATATTTTTCTTTATCACCATGTCTCCTTCAATCCAACCTAATCCTCTCTCTCTCTCTCTCTCTCTCTCTCTCTCTCTCTCTCTCTCTCAATTACATGTATTTTATATTTAGTATCTACTAGTTGCTTTATGGGTAGATTATTATTTAAAGGTGAATTATTGCCCACCAATACATGGCAGCATGGTAGGAAGGTCATCATGAGAAGATAAGGCCAAAAATACATCAATAATATTTTTTAAAATCAATGAGCCACTCAAAAGCAATTATGATATAATGGGTTGCACTGGTATTGCATAGGCGGGGCCCATCTTCTGATGAATTAAAACTATTTACATAGTGGGGCCTCAGTACCCTAAACAGCCAAAGAAACATGCATGAAGGTCAGAGTGAGGGCTGGAGGAGCCTTGGATAAGATTAGTGTGGAGGGTGACTCCCTTAGTGTAATCAGGTGGCTAGATAGGACGCACACACCCTCGTGGAGATTCGATCTTAGAGATGTTAGTGTGGAGGGTCCCTCGGTTCGGTTTCAGCATACTAGAATGGCGGCAAATATAGTAGATGTCCTTAACATGCGGCTAATTCAACATAGTTGATGTCTCCCTAACATATGATTCAACAGCCAGAAATGCGTTTAATCGAATTGATAGGATAGGGCCCACTAAATGGATGGTCCTGATTCATCATGATGCAGATAGTTCAACATGGTTGCATGATTCAATGGCCAAATATGAATTTGAAAGAATTGATACGATAGCCTAAAGTCTAGAAGATTTTGATAGGGCCCACTAAATGGATGGTCCTAATTCATCAAGATGTACCATAATTATGCAATAAACCCTCATATTTCATCATATTTTTTTGCTTTTTTCATGAACCCAGTCGAGATTATCCCAAGAACATTCTACGGCCTATTTTTCTAAGATGAAGATGATTCCATGCTTCTTCAGTGGGTCATACTCTCTTTCTTTTATGTTGTTTACTAAAAGTAAGCCTCGTTTTAAGTAAGTCCATCCCCTTCAATTCAACGACCCCCATGATCTTATCAACAAAAGTTCTTCTATCAACATCATTTGAATAGATCGTGAATGCCTTTTACCTTAAAAAAATCTGAGAGGAACAGAAAAAATGTGACTGAAAGTTTAAGTAGATATGACTAATGACACCCACCTTGTCAAATAGGAGTCAATACAGTAGCATCAGTGCATCACTATAGTTAAGAAATCCCTTTGAAAAGAGAAAAGTACGGAATGTGGGCCGATGTTTAGAGGAATTACGGATTGGGGGCACCTTTTAAAACAATAACAAAATACGCAGGCCAATCTTCAAAATCGGGTGGTCAAAAGACCCTGATACCCTTCTGACATGGACAGAGTCAACCTTTTTCATTACTGCTATTAAATTGGCGTGCTTCACGAGGCTTCTTTTGATTCGTTTGAATGCGTATTTGAACCGAAAAAACCTTTGGTTCATTTCTATTTTGGCCGTCGGAAATAACTAGAGAAGGATGGATGCTTGACATGTGTTGAAATTTTTTTTGGAACGTTGACAACCCAAAGTCAATCATAATCTTTTCTCACTTCTCTTTTGGCTTAAAATGGTAACGTTATTGAATACGTCTCTTTTGGCTTTAGGTTCGTTTCTATCTTTTCACTTCTCTTTTGGCTTATAACGGTAACGTTATTGAGTACGCCTCTTTTGGCTTAGAACGACGACTTTATTGAATATTTTATTATTTCTCACATCTCTTTTGGTTGAGTACACCTTCGGAATATTAAGGGGTGCGCCGCCGAAAATAGGGTGTAAGCGGAAATAGAGTGTACGCCAGCGGAATTCGTGGGTACGCAGGCAGAAATAAAGAGATACGTCAACGGAAAGCGTAAATAATAAGGTAAGCCGGCGTAAATAATGATGATCGACCAAAAGAGTAGGGAAAATATTCTAAGCCAAAAGATAAATAGGGTGTACGCCAGCGCAAATAATGGGTACGTCGGCGGAAAGCGGAAATAATGAGGACCAAAAGAGAAGGGAAAAGATTCTAAGCCAAAAGAGAAATAGGGTGTACGTCAGCGGAAATAATGGGTACACCGGCGGAAATAATGGGGTATGCCGGAGAAAAGCGTAAATAAGTAAGCCGGCGTAAATAATGAGGACTAAAAGAGAAGAGAAAATATTCTAAGCCAAAAGAGAAATAGGGTGTACGCCGGCGGAAATAATTGGTACGCCAATGAAAATAAAGGGGTACGCTGGCGGAAAGCGTAACTAATGGGGTAAGCATGCATAAATAATGATGATCAAAAGAGAAGGGAAAAGATTATAAGCCAAAAGAGAAATATAGTGTACGCTGGAAGAAATAATGGGGTACACCAGCGGAAAAAGTAAATAATGGGATAAGCCGGCGTAAATAATGATGACCAAAAGAGAAGAGAAAAGATTCTAAGCCATAAGAGAAATAATGGGTACACCGGCAGAAATATGATGTAAGCGGAAATAGGTTGTACGCCGGCGGAAATACGGTGTACGCCGGCAGAAATAATGGGTACACCAGCATAATTAATAGGTAAGCCGGCTTAAATAATGAGGACCAAAAGATAAGGGAAAGATTCTAAGCCAAAAGAGACGTATTCAATAACATTACTGTTCTAAGACAAAAGATAAGTGAGAAAAGACGACACTGCTCACTAAAGTACTTAATTACGTTAGCGTTCCAAAAAGTTTAAGTTTTCCAACACGTTTCAAACATCCATCCGTCTCTAGTTATTTCCGACGATTAAGATAGAAACGAACCAAAAGTTCTTTCGATTCAAATACTCATTCAAACGAACCAAAAGAATCCTCGTGAAGCGTGCCACTTTAATAGGCAGTAATGAAAAAGGAGGACTATGTCGATTTCAGAAGGGTACGAGGGTCTTTTGACCACCCGATTTTGAAGATTTGCCCGTGTTTCGTTCTTGTTTTAAAAGGTGCCTGTATTCCTTAATTTTCCCAAACATCAGCTCTCATTCGGTACTTTACTCCTTTGAAAAAGTGGTTTTGACAAACGACCATGAATATCAATATGGGGATATTTCCATAATGACAGAGGCACTCCCTTCTTTTGAATAATGGCACCCCATCACAGGCTTTTATATGAATGAATCCAATTATGATAAATGAAATGACAAGGCAACATTGGATAGGAAGAAAGGGACGCGCAATAATGAGAGGTCATGGTCTTAAATGTTGGAAAATGATTTCGCTCCTTTTTCTTCCTGGGCCACCCATCCAGGGTCAAAAAAGCATCATAAATACAGTAATGGGTAACCCATAAAAAAAAAATACAGTACTGGGTGATCCCTGAAATCACTTCCATTTACTTTTCCGTTGATGGCTGAGATTAAAAATGTAAGAATATGTGAGATGTCACTGTTGGATCAAATTAGTGGTAGATTGGACTAGTGTGTTGAAATATAAGTTTTTCTATCTATCTTGATTTCTTGGTTGAATTACAAAGAGCCTTAGGTAGACCTGGCAAACGGGTGGGTCGGGCCGGGTCAACCCGCGGGTGATGCGGGTGCAGGTCCACGGGTGGGGTGAGAAAATGACCCGCATTTTGGCGGGTCAAAATTTACGTGACCCGCGCGGCCCGCGGGTGGGCGGGGTCAACCCGCGGGTCACCCGCAAATATGCCGCAAATATGGGATTGTAATAATTATTTTGATTTGACAGACAATTTTTCCAGTAATTGTCATAACTTCCGATATGTGATTTGGTATTTTTTTCGTAATTTTAAAATTTTATAACCCTTTCTAGGTAATTTTTCATTCAAAACTTTATAATTTAGCTAATTTACTTTTTGTGGTGTAATGATTACTTTTTTACATTTTCTAGGAACATTTTAGCAACATTTGGATGCGCGCATCTTTGCATACACAAAGCCACTTGCCGAGAAATTGCCAAAGGAGAAGCTTGATAGCAAATTCTAATAAAATAAACACCACATTTAAATGTTATCAACACTACTAGGCACTCTCACTTTATGTATGGCCCACACCATAGGATGATCCAAACCGTCCATTAGTTGGGCCATAGCCTAAATAGGTTATGCTCCAAAAATCATTTCCATAGGATGATCATATCCCTCCAATCTGAATGTTAGAGGGTTGATCCTAACCCTCTATAGATCGGAGGGTTAGAATCAACCGATGGAAATAATTTTGGGGCATAACCTATTTAGGGTATGGCCCATCTAATGGACGGTTTGGAACTTTGGATAATCCTACGGTGCAGGACATACCGTACTTTTTATAAAGTGAGGAGTTACTCATAAAAAACAAACAGCAGTGATGATAACATTCTCAAAAAGATAAAAAAATACTGTAAAAATGCGGGTGCCCGCGGGTTGACCCGACCCGACCCATGTTTTTGCGGGTTGGGTCACCCGCGGGTTGGTTTTTGACGGGTCACGGAAACTTAGACCCGTGCCAGCAAATTTGCGGGTGGGCCGGGTCGACCCGCGGGCACGGGTCACTTTTGCCAGGTCTAGCCTTAGGGGCCGTTTGGATATGCGGATTTTGGAATTTTGGATTTCCTCAAAGTTGCAGATGCTAGGCGAGAGAAGAAAGAGACCAGACGCTGTTTTCTGATTTCTCGCCCTTCTTTCCTACAGCAAGAGAGGCGATCGTCCCATGTTTCTAGGTTTTAGAAATCTCAGGATGCATGAGAGATTTCTAAAACCTGGATTTCTTACTTAAAATTCAAGAAACATCGTCAGGACAGCATACCAGCAGCTTGATCATGACTCTTTTTTACACTATTTTCAAACTAAAACCTGAATTCTAAAATCCGCGTATCCAAACAGACCCTTAATGTGTGTTTATATAAAAATCGTTACTCAGAGAGTTAATATAGAAAGATGTTATGAAAAACATGGAAAAATATACGAATATAATACTCTAATATAATATAATTAGTAGCTACCTAATCTAAGCTAGGTTATCTCATTTAACCCATTTGCCATATACGACAAAGATCATCTAACGGTTTATTTCAACTCAATCCAACGGTGAGATCTCACATACTCAAACAAACAAAAAACCTCATTCCTTCCCCAAAGGCAGCATTTTTCAGCCTTTCTTGTCTGCTGTCTGTTAGTAAAAAATGGTTTCATTTTCACATCCTTTTTGTTAATCTTTTTCTTTATTTTTAGGAAAAAAGACAAATGAAAACGATGGAAATTATCATAAAGGGGTGGAAATATCGTTTTCTTCTAATTAAGGCAGGAAATGGGGGGAAATTGCACTAGTGTTTTCATGTAGTGGTTGAAATAAGACCCAAATAGATAAAGCACAAATCCAAAACAAAAGGTGTCTAGTAAAAACTGTAAAACCCACATCACAAAAGTGAGAGCACAGAACCACTCACCTTTCATTATAATGGGAATTGATATATCCACCCATTTTCCCGCTTGGACAGCCCCTTGTCTTACGAAAGAGTAGTTAGGGATGCAACTGGGGTTGGGTTGAGGCCAACCTGACCCAACCCGAGGAACCCTTTTTCCCAACCTGAACTCGACCAGACCCGATATCCAACCCAACTCACCCGAGTTTTTAAGCTTACAAAAAAAAATTATAAAAAATGTCCGGTTTCATTAGGGTTGGGTTACCCAGACCCTCAGCCCGAGTTGGGAAAACTCAACCCAAAGCCGAACCTGACCAGACCCGACTTTTTACCCGACCCGAGTTGCACCCCTAGTTATAAGGGACTGTCCAAAGTAAGAAAAGGGGGCGAATATTCCCTTCAATAATTTATCATGTAGGTGTTGATTTTTAGAAGGGCACTGAGGTGAGTGACAAGTCATGGTGGACCTTGGTATGTAGAACTTAGAAGGTACACGATGGTTTGGTCAATATGGTGGGACCTTTGATGCTTGAGTGGAGGGGGTGTGGAAATCAAAAAGGGGGGTTAGTTTTATTTCTTTTTCCTCAAATATAACGCCCCTTGCTCCTTATGGCGTTGATAATTAAAGCGGAGACACTTGGTGAGACCGTCCACATGCAGTTTCTGATGAGAATACCATAACAGAGATAGGTGGGGCCCACCTTGTCGTTATTGTGTCTTGGATCCTTGTGTGGATTGTTCATTACCAAATATGCCCTTGCCTTTTGTTCAAATTCTAAGACTAAGTAATAAGTATAATGTGAAAGATCAATGGGCCCGCCTGTTTAGATGGTCTAAACCATTCATTTGGTGGTCCCCGAATTAGATGGGTCTTACCCCAAAAATCTTCACCATAGGATGATCCTAACCCTTCGATTCGTAGAGGTTTTTAAATCATCAATCTTTTTCATCTTTCTAATCCATCCATTTTACACCAAATATTGAGGATTATGATCATCCTATGACGGAGAGGATCGATAAATGAACGGCTTAGATCACCTAGATAGGAGGTACCCATTTTACTTTTTTGGTGGTGGGTGTATTTTAACTGACCTACATGCCATGTATCATATAAAATCTCAAGAAAGGAGATTAAAATGGATTTGTGTACATTGTACATGTAAGTATTTTAAATAAAATACAGTGGGGCCCATATTATTTCACGATCCAAACCATTCATTTGTTGTGCTCCAACTTAAGTAGGCTGTGCCCCGATATCATATTTATAGTTTTCTTGAGAAAGGAAAAGAAAAGGTTTCTCGGGAATCTGACGTGGCATTAGGAAAAGAAATCCAGGAAAACTGTGTACGAAAAGGTTTCCCGTGCCTGTTCAAGTGTGCAGGAATAGGCTTGCCGAGAAACTAATTGCCCCCCTTTTTTCACTAGTTTTTCCGGGAAAGCAAATCCGACCAAAATAGTGGGATTTAGTTTCCCACACTTGTGAGAAAAGAGACATTTCCACATCATTTTTGGCAATTTTCATATCATTATTTGACATTTTCCACCTAGGCTTGTTACTTTCTCAAGAAAGCAAGTGAACACCAGAATTCTGTTTTGTCAAGGAAAAACAGAGGCTGTTTTCGGAATTTGCTTTCCTGGGAACACAAGTGAACAGAGCCTAAGAAGATAATTTTTTGGGCACGGCCTATTTAACTAATGGTTTGGGTTTAGATTATTGAGTAATATGGGCCCCACTATATTTGTTTTAAAAATACTTGCGTAAACAAGAGGATACCTTTTTGAGGACAAGATGGGGGTGGAAATATCATTTGTCCTGGTATGATGGAGTGAATGACACACTTCTTAGTTAGTCCATTGAAGGTGAATTGATGGGTATTTTTGTTTTAATGATTAGTTTGAAAGTCATGGATCACAGGATCAGACATTTCATTGTAGACCATCCATGTGGGACCCAGTAGATGAACGGTTCCTATTCAATAAAGACAAGCCACATGTAGCACAGGCATTTGGTGAACCATCAAATCAACCAAATAGGCCTTCAACTAAATTAAGAAAAGTGAAAGCATGTAAAAGATACATATTACATAGATGGGCAGAAGGGTATTCTTATAAATGAATAAAATTTCAGATGGCTGAGTAAAAAAGGGATGGATTTACCAAGTATGTTTAAGGGAAGAGGTATATTTGAACCCTTTTCTTACTTGGGACAGCTCCCTCTAGTGTATTTATGACTACTCTTTTACAGTAGAGGGGATTGTCCCAAGAAGAAAAAGACTCGAATATATCATTTCCCTATGTTTTAACATGAGTTAAATCCGGCCAAATAAGTGAGGAAAAGAGAATGAAAAAGTGAGGAGGTTGCATAGCTCATTGCCATGATTTCAAGCCACCTCTCTCTCTCTTCCATTCTAAATTAAAGAGCACTTTTTCTGCAATTCCCAGGATTTCCTCCTCAATATCAGCTTTGAATTATACAAAAGCAT
The DNA here is from genome assembly GCF_043159265.1 of Tasmannia lanceolata. Lineage (NCBI taxonomy): Eukaryota > Viridiplantae > Streptophyta > Magnoliopsida > Canellales > Winteraceae > Tasmannia > Tasmannia lanceolata. Next base: position 30,756,610 of record NW_027518679.1, read on the forward strand.
TCTCTTTTTGTAGCAAAAGAATAATGAAGTGAGAGCACTTATGTGGGTTTGAGCCCAAGACCCCAAAAAAACAAAGAGAGAGAGAGAGAGAGAGAGATCATTTCCAAGCAAAGCCCATGTGATTCCTCACCTGCTCGAGAAGGTCACACGTGGGGTCGCCTGAAATAGACACGTGTGGATGTGCATGTGCTTTTGTTTGGTTCTCATACGAGTTTTCAACTTTCGGAAATAGTGAAGTAACCAGTAGTCCAGTACAAATGGGAATTATAGATGTGAGAGAGCCTGCTACGTATAATAATAGGTATGCCTTAGGCTTAACACGTATATCAAACATGTGTGCGAATATCAATTGCCTAAATGGTGATATGCAGCAAATGGGAGTGCCCCTTAAGCTCATTTTTGAAAGGGTGCCCTTGAGCTTAGCATACCTCAATATGTAAAAGTGAAAGAACAAGGGAAGTGATATATTCTTCCCCTTTTCTTACTTGAGACAGCCCCATCTAGTGTATTTATATCTAGTGTATTTATGAGTTATGACTTATGACTACTGTCATACAACAAGGGGGCAGTTAAGAGAAATGCGAAAAGACAAGTTGTCTTAATAACAGAACATGGTGTCACAATATCAGTACCCTTTAGCAAAATCCATCTGAGATAGAAATGGCAATCTACTCTTTAGTTTATACTTACTTAATTCCTTATTTTTTTATAAAGAGGGTTAGATATACTTTTCCCATTAACGAGAGAGAGAGAGAGAAGGTTCCCATGTTTTGATAATTGCACTAAGTCAATTCGTCTTTTGATATTTAAACAGTTGTAAATGGTTATTACAGTTCCTAAAAAGCTCTGAGAAGCAAATTAAAAAGAAATGACGAGCTCAGTTTGTGCAAATATTAAAACATGGTTGTACCAATATCAGTACCCTTTAGAAAGGGTAATTAATAATCTACACAAATTTCTTTACATTTTCCAACCCAAAATTTTTTTTTAGAGCAAACATTTGTTCCCTTTCTCAAGTAAGGATATTTAAAAATTATGTAAAAAAGCAATGGCTTAAATTCAATTTCTACATTGAAGAGAATCCCATTACAATAATCAGGCCCACAAGAACTTCTAAAACAGTTTTTATTTATTCACTAACAGTTTGATTAAGGTCCCACCAAAGAAAGCTTACCCACCAAAAGAAAATTGAACTGAAATCATCCCTTGTCTTGATGTTGCCAACTGTTACTCATTTAATCATTTTGGATGCTTTAATTAGATGTTGACAGCTTGTCTGGAATTGTTAGAGCCAACAGTTTAAATATTAACAATGGAGTGTGAATATCAATTTATCATGTACTAACCATCTACTTTCCATGTTACTTTAGGCTTTGTTCACTTGTTTTCCCGGGAAAGGAAAAGAAATCCAGGGAAACTGCGTAGGAAAAGGTTTCCCGCGCCTGTTCATGTGCGCAGGAACTGTATAGGAAAAGGTTTCCCGAGAAACTGCTTGCCCCACCTTTTTTCACTAGTTTTCCCGGGAAAGCAAATCCGACCAAAATAGTGGGATTTGATTTTCCACACTTATGAGAAAAGAGAAATTTTCACATCATTTTTGGCAATTTCCATGTCATTATTTGACATTTTCTACCTAGGCTTGTTACTTTCTCAGAATTCTATCTTGTCAAGGTACCAAGAAAAAATAGACTGTTTTCCAGGGATTTACTTTCCCGGGAACGCAAGTGAACAGAGCCTTAGAGAACTAGTTTTTCAACAAACAGAGCCCCTTTAAATCTCAAAGCCCCATGGCTGTATCAACACATGTTATCATCCCAACAAAAGAGCTTAGCCTCATTTAAAATCCTCATTGCAAACACGATACAATGGAAAAGCCAAAAATTCCTTAGTTACTTCCCAAAACAAGATATTAATCAAATGTACCAAATAAAGGCAACAATGAAGAACAGAGCACTTGCAGTTGAAGTAGGCTTGCTGCCATTTCATTATTTTCCAACTTATAAACACATATTGACACATCTCATAACAGAACTAGAGAAAGCATCTAGCCTCATTACATTTTTCACTTCTTATAAAGAGTCACCATAACCCACCCTAATCTTTAACATCATATAATATTAAATATAATATCTATACTATATATTATGGCCTAAATATATAAATATGCCTAACTTCAACTTAGGGAAAATTAAAAAGTAGAAGCTAAATAACTCCTTTTTTTTCCATGTATAGACTGCCCTTTTTCCTTGAATTTCAACATTAGAACCAAACAAGAAGGGGATCTGACCCACACACCCAAACCCAACAAACCAAAACAAAACCACCGGAATCTGACCCACTCGCCGGAATATTCTCAATTCCCAATTATCAGATCACATCACTGAGCAGCTGTTAGTGTTCTCATCACTGAAGTAAGTGTACTGCTCCGGCACGTACTGCGGGGGCGGGTAGTACGCCACAGCCGGAGGCGGCCGGGCGTACACCATCGGCTGAAACCCGGCAGGCGGAATATTCCCATTTTGCCCATTTTGCCTTTGTTGCATCATCATAGCAGCTAGATACTGCTGTTGGTAAGGATTTCCGGCCATAATTTCCGGCCCGGCACCTTGGAAGTATCCACCGCCATTCATCGCCGGCAACCCTTGTACCGCCGGTATATTCCCCATCTGACCCGCCGTAATATTCCGCATCTGACCCGCCGGAATATTCCCCATCTGACCCGCATTCACAACACCACGGCTAAGATCCATCTCATGGAACCCAGGGCCCACATCATTCTTGCCTCCCCCACCTCCTTTCTTACCCACTGGAACATTATTGTTATTTCCACCCCCACCACTATTACCAACATTATTGCCTGCCATTTTGTTATTCCCACCCCCACCCCCATTGGCCCCATTCTTGTTATCTTGAAACCCACCATTTTTAGCTCCATTCTTAGCACCCCCAGCACCACCACCTTGATTTTGATTCCCCCCATTTTGGTTTCCTCCACCCTTCTTTCCACCATTGCCATTTTTACCATCATTATTTCCACCCATACCCTTATTATTTTGCATATTCACATCTCCACCACCTTTCTTACCACCATTTCCATTACCCTTTTTGTCATTCATGATTTGGGCATTCATGAGTGGATGATGACCATTACCCATGGGCATGCCTTGAACATTCATGGGTTTCATCTTAAGATCCTTGAAAGAATGACCCTTCAAGGCCGCCTCATGTTCATCATCATATTCATCATCAAACTCATCAAAATCATCATCATCATCATCAAACTCATCATCAAACCCATCATCACTAAAATCATCATCATCTTCAGGCAAGTTAAACTTGACTGATTTTTGGTCTTTGAAGGGTAACTTTAGGTCCTTGAATTGGGGTAGCTTTAGATCCTTGAACCCTTTCATTTGCTGCAGTTGTTTGAGTTGCTCTTGTTGTAATTGTTGTTGCTGTTGTTGTTGTTGTTGTTGACCCCCTCCTTTTTGGTCTTTTCCACCCTTTTGAGATTTCCCATCTTTCTGACCTTTACCATTCTCAATTTGCATTTTTTGAAACTGGTTGTTGAGCTGATTGTTACCACCCTTTGAACCCCATAACTCTGCATGTTTGCCTGATTTTGCCAACTTTTTTATAAGGGTGGATGGATCAACATCCCCTGAAACAGTCACCTTCCCCTGTTCTGCATCTACAGTGGTGGTATACACTCCTAAAAACACCCATAAAAAATGCATCAAAAACTAGTGAAAAGTAGACAGATAGGCCCCAAAAAATCCCAACTCAGAGAAATAACATGTAGACTATAGAATACACAAAATACTCATCTATTAAAAAAACCATTTTTAAAAAAATGAGTACATTGAAACTGAATGAGGAAAAAGAAATACCATCTATCTTTTGAAGCAGCTTCTTCACCTTTTGCTTGCATCCATCACAGTGTATGTTCACTTTAAGAACACAAGTCTGCAAATGCAAGCAAACCCAAGAAAAGAAAACAAAAGAAACAAAAGAAAACCAAAGGGGAAAAAAAGAATCAAACTTGTCATGGGAGGGTTCATACAAATAAAACTACAAACAAAATAAACAATGTAATGAGAAAGATCTTGAGGTTTGAAAAAAAAAAAAAAAAGAGACCCAAAAAAACACAAAAGAGTACCTGGATCTTCAAGAACTTGATCTCTCCTTCTTTACTCATTCTTAACACCAAAGAGCAGAAACAAAGATAAATGAGAGGAAACCCAGAAAGAAAAATAGATAAAACAAGTGGGGTTTGGTTTATCTTTGAGAAGAACAAGTGGGTTTGGTTTTTCTTTGAGAAAAACAAGTGGGTTTGGTTTATTGGGCTGAGAATTAGGAAGAAAAGTAGCTATAGAGGTGGTAGCTACACATGAAAATGTTCTTATCACTGTTTCTCTGCCATTTTTAGGTTGGGTTTTGGTGAAGAAAGAGAGAGTGAGGAGGAGAGTTCACAAAACAGAATCCACAGACAGACACAGCTCTAAAACTCCTATCTTTTGCCCTTTATTTATTCACTCTCTGTCTTGTTTTTAGCTTTGTTACTGTTCTTATTTTTAGGGTTTTAGCTTTTTCACTGTTGTAAATAATTTTGTTTTGTTGATGGCTTGGCTTGGGTATGGCTTAGCTCGGGTTGGAGCTGAAGCTCAGGTAAAAAAGATGAATCTGCTCAGGTAAGAAAGTGAGGTATGTTTAAATGAGATGACGAGGTGAAACTGAGACTTACTGACAAAAACCCCACCAAAAGAGACCCTAATAATAATTAATAAATGCCATTAATGTCCCTTTTGTGGTACATGGTTTTAAATTTCAACCGAAATCCGAAATTTCAGATACAGGTGAGGACCGAAACCGAAATTCCTAAAATTTACCATATTCTGAAAATGACGTCAAAATTTGTAATAAAATAATAATTTTTTATCCCATTAAAGAATTTCGTCCCAAAAAACCAACGTTTCGTCTGCTCGTAACAAATTTCGTCTGAAATTTCGGTTCCGGATTAGTCCGAAATTTTATCCGAAACTGAAATTTAAAACCATGGTGGGTAGACTGTATGAATGCCCCTCTCTTTCGGCCTATTTAGGAATCAGGCTTCTTCAATTTCTTCTCTCTTGAATGCGCCCTATTTATGAATCAGGCTTCCTCAATTACCTCTCTCTAGAACACTAGAACAGTGTTTCTAAACGAAGATGTATGTCAAAATGCGGCATCCTAGTTGACTCGGCATGACTCGGTTGAGTACTCGGCTGACACGGCTGAGTACTAGGTTGATGCAGTCATAACTTGGAAGAGTCAAACAAGCACAAGAACACAGCACAAGATAAAGAGGGAGTCAATGTGAGGGAGTCGACGATGACACAAGGGAGTTTTGAAACTATGCTCTAGAACTAAACCTCCACAAGGCCCGTTTTAGCTTTCCGGTCCAGGAAAAATCGGCAAGAGTTTCAACTATGCGGTTTGGTCCAAGCCAAGGATTGAAATTTCAATTTTGGTTTCGGTTTAGGCCTCACCGAAAATGAAATTTCGGTGGAAATTCCAGTGGCGATTTCAGTTTCGGCCGAAATTTTTAAATTTCAGTTTTGTTTTTAAATTTCGGTCCTGGTCAAAATTTTAGTACTTCGGCCGAAATTTAAAACCACAGTCCAGACTAGGCAAAAACAAAAAAAAACGAGTTTCGTACGTTAGCCGTTTAATACCAGGTTTAAAACTTTTACAGCAGAATAAGTTGCATTTTAAACCTATTAAATGCATGTTTTGACCAACTTTCTAACTTTACCCTTCTATATTTTGTACATGACAAAATTTAAAACTTAGTAAATGTGTTTTTGTTTTGTGTTTCCGTGTATTTGGCTATTTTTTACTATATAATAAGCCTAAATCTTGTTTTTTATTTTTGACTGAATCACGTTTTGCTAACTATGGTTTGAGTCGCTCGGGCGATTCTCTAATAAACCTACCTGTTTAACTCGTGTAGTGAGGTTTTTTTTTTGTTTCCATTTTATGAGATTATATGGACATAGTTTTTAGTCATCCAAAGAGGGCCAAAGTCTAGATTCATTATGATAGAGAGAAGGGATGGATTGGTAGTCAGTAGCATAGTTACCAGGGTGGGAAACAAATTCGAAAAACGAAACGTGAAACAGAAACGGGAAACATATAAAAAAAATATAGGGGAAACGAGAAACATACGAGAAACATCTTAGGAAATGAGGAGTTTTTTCCAAAATGATTTTCGTAAGTTCCACACATGTTTCCTAAACGTTTCAAATGCGTTTTCGACGAGTGTTGCATGCGTTTACACATTATTACATAAGTTTTCCATATGTTTTCCATGTGTTTTAAAAATATTTCTCCAATTTTGTATCATATTTTGGAAACGTTTCCGAAACGTGTTTCCCTCATTTTAGGGGAAACGAGTTTCCCAACCGCGAGAAACGTATTTTAGGGGAAACAGATTTCCCACCCGCCCAAGGAGTTTTCGGCAACTAGACTCAGTAGTGAGTGCTATTATCAATATACGGTAGTGTGCCCAAATAAACATCCAACTAGAAAAGTGTAAAACAAAGTGAGTTGTGCCATTATCAAAACGTGATAGTGCATATATCAGTACTGAATTGAGAGAGAGTATTTTTAAACAAAATTGAGGGGGAGTATTTTTATTATTCTATAGTATACAGGGATGGTTTACATAATCAGATAAACAGGAATGAAACTAAAGATGATCATAGCTTAATTTATTTACAATGGCATTGCAGAGAAACAGGAATGAAACGAGAGATGATCATAGCTTAATTTATTTACAATGGCATTGCAGAGAAAAGCATGAATCTTTCTTGACAAGAAAAGCCAACCCTGAGCCCGTTCTTTGCCAACTCAACTCAACAAAGCCTTTGTCCCAAACTAGTTGGGGTCAGCTAAATGAACCCGTTCTTTGCCATTTTTAGAAAATGGGTTATAGTGCTACTTTCTGGATCTCCCGAGAACCAGATTTCTTGTTCTTTATCTTCTTCAACTTCGATGACTTTGCCCCATTTTCCCTTGTAAGGGTTACAGAGAGCAGGTCATAGAACTGTAAAGAGACATTCATCAAAAGGGTTGGACAGGCAAGGAGTTATAAATGTACAGTTTTGTGGCTCCCAGGGTGATGAAAACATTCCAAAGTCTCTCCAAGTCTGTTTGGTTGCACGGCATAGACTCAGAGTAGTGGAATAAGTAATCAACAAGTAATCGACAGGGAGGAGACAAGCGTTGGATTTGCGTGGAACTTGCCACAGAGAATAGTGGCAAGTAGTGTTTGTCAACCTCCTAGAGTAGTAGTAGGGGTAGAAAGAGAGGAGAAAGGGGTAAGAAAGAGGAGGAGAAAAACAAGCATCATTCCCAAGAAATTCAATCAAAATTCCACCTTTTTGTGGATTCTGGCTTGGATATCATAGAGAGGGGACAAGGTAGAGAGGGGACGAGGGAGAGGGGACATGCAATTTTTAGCTAGGAGACATCCCTGAAGTCTCCTGGGATGTCAATGCCCATAATGGCAACCAAACAAGGGGTTTTGCTGGTGTGGCACCCAAATGCCAATCAAAACCCCTAGCAATCCCATCTTTTGTGCAAGGTTTTGGAAGAAAGTTTACCTCACAGACACCATGCAGCAATAACCAATGAAACAAGTCTTTGAACATGCAGGCACAAGGACGGCGCCATCTTCACTATCCTTGATGAACGCACATATAAATTCCTAAGATGATAAGGCCTTAATCAGATCATATTTGTATTCCAAAGTTTATAATCACTTCCCTTTCATGTATTATATGAAAGGGAAGTGATATCTTTGCCCCCTTTTCTTACTTGGGACAGCCCCTTCTAGTGTAATTTATGACTATACTTTTACACTAGAGGGCCGTCCCAAGTAAGAAAAAGGGGTGAATATATCATTTCCCTGTGTGAAATGATTACAAAAAGTGAAAGTTGCCTACCTGCAAATGTTTGCAACAGCTGATTTTTACCATGAAGCTAGGGTAGTAGAGCTAGTCTGAGCTATCATCTTCCTTTTTTGGCATTTTATGACCAAGTTATATCCTTCACACATCTATGAAGCTTTTACATGGTCCGCCAATTTTCTGCTAAAGTTTTGAGCTTGGAGTGCCTAATATCAACTCCGGCTGAAAAGATTAAAAACAAAACAAAAAAACAAGTCACCAAGCATTACAAAATGAGGAAACTCTACAATGTGGCATAAAATGAAGAAGGCAGAATAACCCTTCAAATATTTGCTAAAACGCTGAGAAGGAAACCACTTCAGGAATCTTTTTTTTTTTTTTAAATTGACAAATATATTCATACCAGCAAAATTTACAATGGGGACCAGTAGTCCCACCAGATTTACATAGTATGAATTGCCCAAGAGCATTCTCCTTGGCTTAAAAGAAAAACCCATTACCCTTTACATTACCCAATAGCCTCAATTGTATCGAATCCAGCAAAAAGTGTCATATTGTGGGGCCCACCAAGTCAAGATCGTGACCTGCCACGTCACACATACTTCTCCTCCACATTCCGAATTCAATTTTCAAAAATCTCGCTCGAAGGCCCAGAGCTATCGTGCGCCCCTGACCGTGCACGATAATCAACCACCAAACAACATTGTCGGATCTCCGGCAGCCTCCATCTCGTACCACCACCAAAACCGGCGGGTCATCCTCCCCGCCGTCGACCACCTCCTTCTTCACGGTCACCACCTCCAATCCCTCCTACATCTCCTTCACAAAAGTCATCTCCGCCAGGGTAGTCTCAGCCACCACCACCGTCATCAAGAATCCAGCAACCTCCATTGCCACTGGCCACCACGCCCGTCCTCAGGCCACCACCACGATCTTGATTTCGAAGACCACACCTCCTACGGCCAAACCCATAAACCTTATTGCTAAATCAGGCAATCCACAGCTTCCCAAGTCCTCCACGGCCTTCAGATCCGATAATCCACGGCCTCGCTCCACCTATAGCCAGCCTTCCACGGCTACAGGTCTAGCAACCCACGGCCTTTCACGGCCTCCGGCAACCTCCACAGATTTCCTCGGCTCCAGATCCAGCTTCATGGCCTCCATGACTCCAGATCCGGCCTCCACGGCTCCAGATACCACATCCACGGCCCCAGATCTAGCCACTACGGAAGAGCCACACTCCAGATCTAGCCTCCACGGTTCCAGATCCGGCCTCCATGGCTCATCTTTTGCCAACAATGGGGAGAGACGAGAAAGAGAGGGCGTGACTCAAAAAATACATAGGAAGGGAGGGAGACGAGAGAGAGCCAGCAATGGGGAGAGACGAGAAAGAGAGGGAGAAACTCAAAAACTACAAAGGAAGAGAGAGAGAGAGAGAGAGAGAGAGAGAGAGAGAGAGAGAGAGTGCCTCCCTCCCTAGGGCTTCCGTTGACCTAGGGAGGGAGCGCTTCAAATTGCCTTTTTTTGCCTTTTTTTCACCCCTCAGCAAAATCCATGAAGATAGGAGCCGTGATTTAATCAGTGACTTCAGGAATCTTTATTAAAAATTATAATAGAACGTGACACAAATATTCCAAACCTTGAAACCCCGAAAGTCGTATCAGATTAAATGAGTACAAGAGTCCAAGTCAATCCAAGATTTACTAATGTATCAACCAGGCTTAAGCAAGTTTTTAACTATTTGCACTAAGTTCCAAATCTAAAAACAAGAATATCAAAAAATTGTTATCTAGAGCAACAACAAGAATGTTAATCACAAAAATAATATCACGAGTTGAACAAGTAGAGCTGATATTGATGGTTATGCTTGCTAGAACCACGATCATAACTTAATAAATCATTTTGTAACTCACGATCCAAAATTCCAAAAGAATGATGTTTTTCACTTTCATTACAAGTTAGAGACAGAGTACTGCAAAATTACAAATCAAATTTACAAAAAGCAAACATGAAAAGAACAAATGGCTACAGTGACAAACTTAAAGGACAAATGTCATATATTATTAAACCAAATGTCACAGATAAAACGAAGCTACGGGTAGCTACCAACATGTTGGGCAATGCCAAGATTATGAAAGTAATATAGCTTAATGTACAGCAAATGAAACTCAAGTGCTGATACCATAGTAATAGACTTCCATGACTTGAAAAACAATGCATCTTTCAACTTTCCTCTACGCATCATCTAAATTTCTCATGTACTACCTTCGATAGTTGTAGACAAGAAATTAAACTTTCCATTAATTTGATAGTTTTACGCATTCTATTGCAATCCATGTTGCTAGTCCTGCCATTACAAAAGAATTCATGGTCGGTCTTTTTTTTTAATGGTGATGATTTATTAGGAAAATGACAGAGCCTTCCAAATGGCTTAGATGGCCGGAAACAAGCCAAACGCAAAGAGAAAAAAGGCATCAAGCTAAAAATACATCAAGGCGGGAAAAAATCAAAGGCCTCTAATGCTGATCTAGTCACCCCCAAACGAGCCAAGGGGTCAGCATCACTAATTGCCGATCTTGAACATGCTAAAACATCATGGAGTGCTCCCTATCCAACATCTCCACAATGGCATTGTCAAATCTCCACGGGTAACTTGCCCCTCATACATCCAACGAATGATGTTGAGAGAGTCGCCCTCTACTACATAAAAAATCTACGACATCCTCGAAAAAATCTGCTCATCAAGGCATTAAGTATAATCCAAGTGAAATTTTGAGCTCGCTCATTGTGGAAGGTGACTCAATGAATGTAATTAGATGGCTACGAGGTGCGCGAGTCCCGCCTTGGAGGTTTGCATCCTTGTTTGATGAAATAGAGGATCAGACAGGTGATTTTGCCATAGTATTCAATCACATTAGAAGATCGGCAAACCAGGAGGCAGATAGTTTAGCTCGAGGAGGGGTGAATAGGCTTAGTTTGGAGTTGTTTGATTTCCTCCCCCCGTAATTGTATTTTTCCCTTGTATTTTCTTTTCTCTTTTTCGCTCTTGTACTTTGGGGTTGACTGTCTCGGTCTTCCCTTCTTTTAATGAATTGCTAGCCTTCAAAAAAAAAAAAAAGTGAAGCTAGCATTTACTTTTTCAAAAAAAAAAAAAAAAACATAGGAAATTCTTTTCCAAAATATTGTAACGATTGTTTTCAAAAAAGTTTATGGCTGTTCTTTTCTTCTTCTTCTTCTTCTTCTTCTTTGGAAGGCAACATTTTATATATCGGATGAAACCACAGTACAGAACGGGGACGAGACGTCCCACTAAAATTACGGCAATTATAATGACCCTATAGCACAAATCCCCTGCCCACCGGTCAACTCTAACTAGATGGGCAAATAGCAATTTCTATCCACACTCGCCTTTAGAAAATATAGATAGGCCGATTCAGTTCCTGCCTCCTACTCCCCTTAGGGTTATAGCAATGTCCCCTGGGATAATCGCCATCTCTTATTTTTCAGCACCCTCTTTTGCTAATTTATAGGCCTCTTCATTGGCTGAACATGGCTTGGGCTGAAAGTTTGGGGAGATGGAAACAAGATGCCCGATTTCCACAATCATATCGGCTATCGTCCAAGGACCCACCGACTTGTTGGTAGCTCAAGAAATAGCATTCGTCGAACCTCCTTCCATAATCAATTGACCACTTCTGTGATTAGCAAACCATCTCGAGCCCCACAATAATGCCCGCGCTTCCGCTTTATTTGAATCGCACCAATCGACCGGCTCGGAATAAGATAGGAGGAGACACCCACTTGAGTCCCTGAATAAGCCACCAATTCCTACCCGTCTTGGATTCCCTTTTGATCTCCCATCAAAGTTCATTTTGATCCCTCCGCTAGGAGGAGGACTCCATCTTGGTGTTACGGATTGCTTCTTCTTCTTCTCCTGAATTATCACCTTCTAGTTTCTTAATGTCTCCCCTAGGTTATAACTTGATGCATCCTTCCCATTGTCATTCGATGCTATGATATATGATTTAATGTCGAATGCTATTCTTCCCCACCTACGCTTTTGGTTTTTGAATACACGGCTGTTTCATTCCTTCCACGTATGCCAAATCATCACATAGGGCACCAATTTCCACATGGCTTTTCTAACCTCACCGAAGGGGCTGGCACTCCATTCTAGAATTATCGTCTTGATTGACTTTTGAAGAGACCACTGAAAGCCAAAACTGCTGATAATTTTCATCCATAATCCAAATGAGAAGGGGCAGTGACCTAGAAGGTGATCCAATGATTCTTCATTGCACCTACAGAAGATACATTGACTAGCCATATGAATGTCCCTCTTTCTCAGCTGATCACAGGTGTTTATTCTCTTATTGGCTACCGTCAAAGAGAAAGCCGCCACCCTTGGTGGAACCGCCACTTACCATATCCTTGTGTAGAGGGACATTTCCTTGTTCGATGATGCCAACCTGTAGAATAAAGAGTGCACTGAGAAAGAGCCAAAAGGATTCGGAGTCCAAACCCTTAGGTCAACATAATGGGGTGAGCAATAACAAGAGTTAAGACGGGATATGAGCAATGACAGGCTAAGAATTTTGCGGTCTTTTAGGTTTCACCTAAGCCTAAGGGGCAAGACACTACGCTTCCATCCCTCCACCTCTCAATATAGTCGCTAAATTTGGCCTCCCTATTGGTTGCTAGAAGGTATAGGCTCAGGAAGGCATGACACAACAATGACTCCCCTAACCATGGATCTACCCAGAACCTCGTCCCATCTCCTCTCCCCACAACAAAACCTAACTAAAGGTTGATACACTGATCTGGACTCACAAATAGACTTCCATGCCCCCGAGCCTTTTCCTATCGACGAGTCTCTATTCCCCCAATTCCCCCAACACCTTCCATACTTGTCCCCAACGATTTGGTGCCACAAAGAATCCTTTTCCGCTCTAAATCTCCATAACCCTTTTCCAAGGCGGGCCTTGGCATGGCAAAGGAAAAAGGTTTTATAAAAGGGTTGGAGGCCTGCAGAAGAAGGCGAGCTGTTCTTTGTTAGTGTTGTTCTTAAATTTTCATTCTTTTTCTCTATTCGCGGAATGATGGATCTTCAAAAAAATTATTACCCTTCAATACAACACCAGAAGCCAATGACAATGGTCTACCAGCAGCGACTTTAGCTTAAATATGGACCCTTCTAGTAGCCTCATGAATTCAACCAAATGAGCTTATCTTCTACAAGATTTTGCCATTAGGAATAAATTTTATATGATGATTATACACAAGCTCTAATACCCAGAATCAAAGCATCGACAGAGTACTTGATGTAGCTTTGAATCATCTTGCAATATGACGTATGTATAGATAATTATTGTGAAAGTTTAATTCAACAAAAACATCCTACTAGACACGGGTCTGTTCTTCCAACTCTTCCTTCAATGCATCCAACTCCATGCATGGCTTCTTCTTTTTTTTAACAGGGTAGCCAAATTTTATTGAAGAACAAAAAAACGACCGAGATGATCGAACAAGAGGAAGGAAGAGATCAAGAGAAAAAATACAAGAGAAAAAATACAAGCATAGCGAAGCTCAAGGAGGGAGCTCATCATAAAGAGCTAAAGCCTCAAGCGAAACACCCAATCTAGCCAAGCCATCTGCCACCTCATTTGCCGTACGCCGAACATGTTGATATTCAATCCACCTAGACTTAGCTATGTCGAACATTTCATCAAAAAAATTGTCAAATCTCCATGGAGGCTTTTGAGGTCCGTTTAGCCACGGAATAACATTGGACGAATCTCCCTCCACTACAACTTTATCACGGTGATCTCGATCTACAAGAATCAAGCCTTGATATACCGCCCGAACCTCGGCTTCCGTGGCATCGGCTATGCCAAGCGGGCCGCCAAAAACCCACAAAACCTTTCCCTCATCGTCTCTAAGAACACCCCCAATACCGGCAAGGCCCGAATTCCCAAAACATCAAAGTTTAACTTTACGAAACCCGGTAATGGAGGAATCCATTTTGGTCTTTTGTTTAGGATTAGAGACAAGATTTAGGGTTTTATATATGGACTAGAAGCAAAGAAGAAATGAAAAAAAAAAAAAAAAAATCTAACGAGTCACTTTCAGTACAAATAAGAATGAATATATTTTTTTATTTCCGCATCCGAGGTAAGGATTAACCATAGAAGCAGGAATCTTCCCTCGGGGTGCCGCTCCCAACTCCGAACCTCAATTCGGCGCTCATTAGGAAGGAGCTTCCAAGGAGCGCGATCCCAAAGAGATGGAAACCACTCCCATGGTGCTCCAAGCCCGCTCCTATTACTCCCTCACCAACTTATTTGCATCAAACTCCTCCAACTGTTCAAAGCACTTCATTGGAGCAAGCACGGCGGCCAATCTTCAGAAGGCATGAGGAAAGAGAGCATGGAAATGAAGACGGTTAGAAATTACTACTTTTGTTGTACTTAAATTTTGAAAGATTTATACGAAGATAGTTAAAAATTACTATTTTTAAAGTACTTGAATTTTGAAAATCATATGATGAAAATATTTCATTAACGCTCCACGTCGCTCACAGCCTTAGACTCTTCTAGACCCCCACGCTTCCCCGTCCCCCGCACCCGCTTCGTGCTTCTATGGGACTAACTATAGAGCCCCAAGTTGGCTCTGATATCGCATAAAGTTTTACAAAAAGAGTTGGGTAAGAATAAACTTTGGGTTCAACTAAGGAGAAACATATATACATAGCCCCCTTGTTTTGGTAATGAACTCCTCTCTTCATTTTTAAAACAAGCAATAGCCAATTAAAAAAGAATGTCACTATAAAAAAGGGGAGTCTGGGTATTATTTCCTTATATGTGCATAAATATTTATAAATGTATAGATGTATTTATATAATGTGTATATGAAAGAAAGAGACTACTTATATAACAAAATCTGGCATAAATATCTCTAGACGGCTTAACAAATTACCAGAACTAAAATATGTTCACCAGATGGGTAACGTACAATTACAAAACATACCACAAAGATCCAAAGTAAAAGTGAAAAATGAAAAATGAAATCCCTAATTCTGGCAAAAGCATATAATTGAAGTTGCCCTATAAACACAACAAAGGTTATAACTGAGCATAAATTCAAGCAAAATCCATACAACAGTTCATCCATAAAGAAACCATTGCAAGTCATTTTTGCTCAACATTTTGGCGTACCTCATAGCCTTGAGCAAGTTCCGAAAGGAAATGGCATCTTAGTGCTTCTCTTGCTCAGCAATCTACTCTATGTCATGCATTCAACGCAACCATCTTATCAGTATCAACATGATATTTCCTTTTTGTTTTTTCGTTGAAGAATTTTGTAGGGCTTCTATCATGCTCACCTAGTACACAAAAGCACAAGTTATAGAAAAAATGTTGCATGGAATATAAATGCAAAAAAATTAATTCAAAAGTTAGATGAGATTCATATCTTGCATCAAAAAGTGTAAGTTCCAAAGTCGAAGCACATAGACATTCATAAAATGAGAAAGGACAAAATTATTGAAAGATTCCACAAGGTACATAAGCATGGTTAGTAACATAACCACGTGAGTGCTCCAATTGTCTATCCTTCAGTTCAGATAAGATCTAAGATCACCTTTGTATTTTCATCACAAATAACTATACGCGAAAAAGTCCGCCAAACCCCAGCTTGCCCATAAAAAACAAAAAACAAAAACTATACGCGAAAAGGGTAAATACCTCCAAGTCCTTAGAGGTCAGACTCCTTGTTCTAAATATAATTACTATAGTATGCATTGTCTTGGACATTTTCTCTTCTCTGATAACCACTCGAATGTGATGGGAAGAACAAAGAAATAATATAGCGGGCAAGCTCCGCATTTCCGTCGCTGATTAAATTGCTTTGAATGGAACTCCAGGTACAATTCTCTGTAATGTATACAGGGATAGAGATATGGACTTTTGTTTCGTTTAAACAATGATATCATGATGATCTAGTCACATGGTTTGAGTTATTAACTACTATAAAATGGTTGGTCATAATCATACGCAAGCAGACAATATTTATAATTTATTTCTTGCTAAACATAACATTTTTCTTAAGTTAGAATCATAAATTCCCACCGCATTGAGTACTGTCTCCTGCAGTTGGTGCATATCATTCAAGTAACGAAAATATCAAATGCTTTGGGGGAAATGAATTCAGATGGAACCAGCACCGAAAAATGACCAAAGACAACCAACTTTAAGAAACCATTATCAGAGTTTATTACAGATTGCTGAGAGAGAAAGAGAGATCATAAAAAAAATGAAGTTATGTTGAAGATAGCAAATTTTAGACTTAAGTTTGAGTTCCCCACAAGCATATGAACATGGATAGACTGCATCTCTATGAAGCCACCAACTTAAAGTGTGTACTTCCACCTGATCATGTTATTGATACAATTTTAAAAAAAGGGCGGCCCAGTGCACGAGGCTCCCGCCATTGCGGGGTCTGGGGAGAGTAAATAAGAATATTTATTACTATCACAAAATATGTTATGAATTTGATATAGATTAAGAATTTACAGAGCTTTGTAATTAATACCAAGTACTTCCATGCAGGTAGGATTAGAAATTAGTGGCACAGTGTTTTTTTTTTTTTTTGAATGGTATTTGGCATACCAAAGAACATTAATAGCATATGCAACTTCTGAACCTTTAAAAGGTTTAAGAATGTTTGATGCAGAATCTTTTTTCATTATTGCTGAGAAAAAATAGTGAATTAGCAACATTCAGATTTTTAAAATCTAATGACGAGCGCGGTACATATTTCTTGCATTGTAAAGCAAATACACCAAAGGGGATTGGTATCTGTGGCACTTCACTCATTACTTAACATGTTTCTTTTATCTTAAAGGTTCAAAGCCTTTAGGTGGCTTCCTAAAGTCAAGGGTTGATACCTTTGATTTTCTTTGAATCTTCTATAAGTGGATTACTTGCAACCTCTCTTTTATTCTTCCTCTTTAACAATGTTCTTCGCTTCTTTCTTCATATGTGTTAGATAATCAACAAGGTACTGTTCTCTACAATTCATGTTTTTTTCTTAGCCCCTATATATGTTGATCTTCTTTTCTTCTTGGATTCAAATCCTAGTTTCCTTCTTCCGTTCCGTCTTCCCTCTTTATCTTTCTTTCTTCTAGTTTTACGATTACGTCACGGACATATTTGTTGTTATCTAATTAGGCATTTTCATCAATGTGCTAAACTCAGAAATTTGTCTTATTCTTTCTTTATATTCACAACTTTGTTCTCAGTCTATTACTTTCCTACGTATGAGATAAAATCTCTGTTATTGCTTTCTTTTATCTCCTCTCTAGTGGTGGTTCAAAGTATTGTTTCTAGTCTTCTCTTCGTGCTGGCTTTACACACATATTCCTGTTTGACCAGCAAATTAGTCATGTCTTATTTGTTGAGTAAATAGATTAATCTAGTTGCCTTGGGTGTTAATTTCTAGTCTGAAATAATCTGATCATGATATAATCAGTTTTTGATTGATCATTGGATTAAATATCCGAGATTAAGAAATTCCTTCAGTTCCTTGAAACGTAAATTCTAGTTCATCCTTTGTCCAGGATCCATACTTGTAAAAGATCAGATAATTGTTAGCTGCAGAGTTGTAGAAATTCTTTTGCCTAATTTCAGCTGATTCTTAAATACATTACTGCAAGATCTGTAATTTCCATTACATCCTTACAAAAAAAAAAATTTAATTTATTACCCTTTTCCATAGCATGTCCTACATCAGTTGCAAAAGAAACTATGAGTTATTGCTTGTTTCATCAAGACACAATTAAAGAGCTACTAAGATGTCACAGAACCCAGTTCCATGCCAAGACTAAGCACATTGAGATTGACTACAATTTTATTCATGAGAAAGTAGAGAATGGTGAGACAACCCAATTGCATGTTTCTAGTAGAAATTAAGTAGCAGATGTGTTTACTTAAGGCTTGACTCCAAAGCACCATATTTACTTGATTGACAAGCTGAAGATGTTGCAAGGAACATATAAGCTTCAGAGGGAGTGTTAGAGAATCTGTGAATCATACGTATATTTTTGTAATTATGTGTCTCATTAGAGAATTTTTTGTTTCAGTAAGGAATTTTTGTAACTATGTTTCTCATTAATATTATTAGAAATAAGTAACGAAATCCAATCCTATCTCATGAAAATAAATTTGGGTCATCAGAGTTATACTAAGAACATCAGAAAAGCAACCAGAACAAAATCAAAGAATCCCAAATCCGAACATGGGCAAGATTTCCCTCCCAAATCAAATAAACAGGGTTTTCTAGTATTTAGCCGAAATCTAACGCAAATGGAGGACAAGAGATTAAAAAATATATATACCATTTTGTGGGCTAAAGATTGATAAACCAATGAAGTCTTCCTAGCCTTTCAAAACCTCCGAATTGTCCATGAGATTTACCCAAACATTGCAACACATGTTTTGGGTGAGAAATAGGAGATTTTATATGGTGTAAGCACTTATAGCCCCTTGCTTTTCCGAAAGTACTGCACAGACCATACTATAGAATGATCCAAACCGTCCATGTGATGGGTTGTGCCCAAACAATCATTTCCATAAGATGATCCTATCCCTCGGATCTATGGAAGAACTGCATGTGATTTGATGCGCCCCACTATTCATGTGATTTGATGTCAAAAAGCGTTAAAGTCTGCCGCTATCCACGTGACAAGGGGAGCGCATAATCCTACAGTGGGGCGAAAAATTAACTCCCTTAAAATCTCTGAGAAATAGATTCCTCCACACAAGTATGTTGTTGTTCCCCCACACCATTCTCACTTAGACCCCTTGTGGTTTCTGACACATTCAACTTAACCCCTGATCTAATATAATCTAACTACTATATATAAAGGCGGAATCGTGGGTTCTTCCACCCTTGTCATTTGTCGTTTTTTCCACATTTGTCCCACCTTTTGATCCTCACGTCAGTGCAGAATCGTGGGTTAAGTTCCTCCACCCTTTGCTATTATTTCCTCTTGTGTCCCACTGCCATAATTCTAATTGTATCCCACATGTAAGGGCATTTGTGTCATTTGTCGTTATTTCAGCATTTGTCTCACCTTTTGATCCACACGTCAGCATTACTCTTTTACCATTAACCCCTTTGTTGATATCTAACATCTATCTCTATGAGAAATTATTTCATGGTAAAATCATAATTTATATACGAAAAGTACGGACACAGGGTACGGGCCATACCGTACATTTTAATAGAGTGAGGAGTGCGATCATCAAAATACGGTGAGTAGTGCCATTATAAAATATGGTAGTGAGAACATTAGCACTATATATAATTTCAAACCGTCGTTGTTACTTGGATGTTCCTACGCAGGTCGGGTTCAACCCGAATTTGAGTTGGGTCGGGTTAGGCTTTTTCGCAAATCGGGTTGGGTTGGGTTGGGAAAAATCAACCCTAATTGGAAATCGAGTTGGGCTGTCGGGCAACCCGACCCGACCTGAAACCTGAATTTGGGTTCCATTTGAAGAAGTTCTGTATATGTGTGTTTTTCTTTTTCAACATTTAAATAGTCTCCACAGTCCACAATGGACAGTTTGGATAACCGTATGGTGCGGGCCATACCGTACTTGAATAAAGTGAGGAGTGTGATCATCAAAATATAGTAGTGCGGATAATATTTCCCTTTGTTAATTGTTAGTCCCTGTTTGGTATGGATTTTTAGAACCGATTGTGAGTTAAAAACTGATTATTGGTGACTCACTATTGGTTCTCAAAATCCAAAACAACCCTGCTTGAGTTGAGGTGGTCAACAATTGGTACCATATCAAATCGGGTCAGCCTGACCCAACCCAACCCGAATTGGGATGGGTTGACACCCAAGTTGCACCCCTAACGATGACGAAAAAACTATTTTTCCTTATTCACTATGTGCGGGTCAAATTATAGAAATGTTGATATTACGAATGCAAGACACCTGTAAAAATATTGACGAATTTTGGACACCTTAATAGGAACAACAATCATGGAAACCTCTATAGATTGGAGGGCTAGAATCAGCCTATGAAAATGATTTTACGGGCACAACCTATTGATGTTGTGTTCCATCACATGGACGGTTTAGATCAACCTATGATGTGGTATGTACAATTTTAAATGGATAGCATGTGCATCGTACATGCATTTTTACTAGTATTTAAAAAGTTACAAGTAGACCCCGCTGGTTTCAATTTGTGTAAGGTAGACCCCCTCAGTTAACGGTTCGTCCATAGATTGAAGGGTTAGGATGATCCGAAGGAGCTGATTTTATAGGCACATCCTAATTATGTCAGGGCCTATCAAATGAACGCTTTGGATCATCCAAACAATGTGGGCCCACTGTATTTTTGGTAGTGTTTGGATTCGGGTATGGGCCCACATTGTTTGGATGATCCAAAGCATTCATTTGATGGGCCATAGGGTGTACCCAAAAAATCAGCTCCATCAGATCATCTAAACCCTTCAATTTGTGGACAAACCGTCAACTGAGGTGGTCCTACCACCTTATACAAATTAAAACCGGGGGGGTCTACCTTGTAACTTTGATGATTCACACCACTGTTACGCGTTACAGTCTGCCGGCCCAAAATTCACAATGTGCGAATCATCCTAAAGGGGGTGCGAATTTATCATCGCCCTAGAGAATAATGACCAGTCCTTTCAAATGACTGCTATTTGACACTATTAATGTACACATATCTACAGTCAATTTTTAAAGGGAAATGTTATCAGCACAACTGTATTCTGACGAGGGCACTCTTTACTTTATTAAAAGTACCGTATTGCCTGCACCACAGGATGATCCAAATCGTCCATTAGATGTGCCACAGCGTAAATAGTTTGCCCAAAAATCATTTCTAATAGGTTGATCCTAAAGAGGGGCACAACCTATTTAGACTGTGGCCCATCTAATGGACAGTTTGGATCATCTTATGGTGCGGGCCATACCGTACTTTGAATAAAATGAGAGTGCCCCCATCAAAATACAGTAGTGCTGATAACATTTCTCTTTTTAAATCAGAAGGGGTATTTTAGTAACAATACCTCCTCCTCATTACATTACATCGTGCCCTCTGTAGAGCGTCTTTCACCCTGACGGCCTGACACGTACGGAACTAGACACAGCTATTAGAAAGACCATGATAAATTCGCACCCCTATAGGATAATTCGCTCAAAGCGTTGAAGTCTGCCACACATAATTAGTTAACTACATAATTCGAGTTACAAGGGTGCGAATTATCCTATAGGGACTGCGAATTTATCACCGCCCCTTATATAAGAATCAGTTAAAAATAACACCCAATTTCATTTCTCATTTTCTTTTGTTTCTCACACAAACCCTAAAAATCCGAACCTTCTTCTTCTTCTTCTCCATTAATTTGTAAGACCATTTCATTTTCCTTCCTCTTTCTCAGTAATTTTTTCCCGTCAAAATTTACAGAGTCTTAATCCCGATTCTGATTAATAGGTTTTTTTTCTTAATGAAGAAAATCGAATCATGATTTATACTTATTTATTTATTTTTTGTTTGTATGTGAACAGAATTACTTCATTTAAATGCATTTCTCTGTTCTCGCGTTTTCCTCTTGATCGGCACTGCTAGGGTTTTTTTTTTTTGGTTTGATATCAACACAACCATGCTTTTATAATTGCACAAATGCAGCTTGTCTTTTCCTTTTTTTAATTGGTCTATAAGGGCTTTTTTAGAACTGTTTCAACCCTGGATAGTTCTTTATATAATAAAAGACAAGTTGGGTTAGTGCAATTATCAGAACATGGTTGTGCTGATATCATTTCCCTTTCTTTTATTATTACTGGAAAGGTAGAATAATGCTAGTGATGATCAATTGTAGGGCTTAGGAAGATTGTAGAATCACATTTAATAGGTAATAGTCTATTGATTCAATGGTTCTGAGCTTGTGATCATCTGGTTAGTGTGATTTCTGGCTTATCGCTTTCAAAGAGTCAAAGGGGTTCTAGTAACTGTACACGGCCACAATGTGGATGAAATTGAGGTGAAAACCCAATTCGGGCTGTGCAATGGCCACCAATCTTAATCATATTTTGAACAAATTTGATATGTTTTGAGTTGGTTATTAAGGTTGTAATGGATGAAGGTGATATGTCAATTGTGGTTGTTTAGTTTAGTATTACCGGAGTACTATCGCCCTATCGACCCGTGATCTGGATCAAACATGTTCGTTTGCGACCCAGATAACTAAAATTGGCGATCCGGGTTGCACAACCCCAGACATAGTTCGTCTGCGACCCGAATCGCTAAGAATGACAACCCAAAAGATAGAAAGAGAATGCATGGTAACATATGCTGAGAGAGAGCATACCCAAAATAGGAGAGTTGTTTTCAGACTTTGAAGGAGAGATATCAACATGGGCTTTTTCCTCCAACTGATCGGTGTACAATTTACACACTGATATCATGCTTTCTCTATTGTCTCGTGCTCTTGAAATTTTGTCATTTTCCTTGTTGTTCAAGCTCACCAAACTTGTCGGTTGATATGATTTCGTATTCTTTCCTCATAAAGTTCACTTCATTCGACATTTTCCAATCCCCTTATACTCTATTCGTTTTGGATTTTGAGAATTGATTTTGAGTCCAAATCACAGAGAGAGTACTACAGTGATGTGAATTAGCGCTCCAAATCGACTTGTAATCCCAAATTGTGAACCAACAAAACTTACCCTCATCGTACCGTGTACCCATTCCCATACCTCATACCGGAACGAACAACATTCTAGATAATATTGGTTTAGTTCACCATGCTTTGGGGGTTTTATTGTTAGATGTTGTGTAGCTTTATATAGCTTAGTGTTTACACTATTTCTGAAAAAAGTCATGCCAGAGTCATTTGCTGTAGACATTTTTTTTTCTTGGATGGGATTCATTAACATAGTGTAAGACGTTTTTTAGAAAATCATAAAGTGGTTTTCTTGTCCAATAGGCACTGAGGATTACAATGAGGTGGAAGTACGCATCTTTCTTGCCAAAATACGACTTTTCAAGGGAGAATTCTGTGATCCGCTATGGGTTAAGGGGGGCTCCTCTAATGTGATGCTTTGGGCTGCAAAGTTTTGTCTCAGTCCGTGGGGATTAGCTGATATATATTTTGGAAATTTGGGCCTACGTAGAGAATATTACATTATCGCAACCACATCCTGAGAAGTGCCAACGAAGTGGTAGATTTGATAGCCAAGAGAGACAGAGTAGGGGAAATGGGTGGGCGTGGGGGTGTGGACAGGGGAACGGATCTTCTTGTGGGACAAGATAACGCTCTCTTGTAGTTTGTGCTTTTGTAGTTGTCTAGTATGAAGTTGCTCTGTTGGAGTTGTTATGGTCTATTTGCTTGGTGGTGTCAGCTTGACCCTTCTCTTGTA
Source organism: Tasmannia lanceolata (assembly GCF_043159265.1). Taxonomy (NCBI): domain Eukaryota; kingdom Viridiplantae; phylum Streptophyta; class Magnoliopsida; order Canellales; family Winteraceae; genus Tasmannia; species Tasmannia lanceolata. The sequence continues at coordinate 30,780,022 of NW_027518679.1, forward strand.
TTCTTGCATTTTTGTAAATAAAGTTTCTGCTGTCTTTCAAACAAAAAAAATGCTTACATTGAGGATTTTAATCCATTATTTATGAGAGATGCTATGCTTATAACAATGTCAACACAATTCGAATGCTTTATTCTCAAACTCTGAAGTGAATCAGAATATTTCCTCATGCGTTGGCAGATTGCATGGTTTTGTCAACTTCTGTACTTCTAATTTTATTTCTCTTTGTCAACCCTCTAATTCCTGTCGTGACTTCGGAATTTTTTGAGTCTATCATGACTTTTGTCCGTTTCCTTTGTCTCAAGCATACATTCTGTTGGATCTTGCTATGCTAGGGTTTTTAGGGTTGGCCTACATGTGGTCCTTTTTTTGGGTTAGCCATTGCATGTGCATTTTTAATATCAAGGAGTGTTGAACTCAGGACCTTTGCTCTGATACCATGTGAAACAACCAATTACTCCAAAAGCTTAAGCCGTTGGAGATGGTGTTATTTAATCTTTTATACTTTAACACCTTTCTATGTTTTTCTGGATTTTTGTGCGATCATATTCCTTCCTCAAGGGACTGATATGTTTTATGCCTCTGAATGATGATTTCTTAGATTGATTGATCCCTTTGTTTTGGATTTTTGTGCAGTGGTAGTTTAGTTTTCTTGATTATTTTTGTTTTGCCTCTTTTGTTTTCAGTTTTGCAAGTAGCCTCACTTTCTAATCTTTTTTTCTGGTGACTTGCAATCTGTGCTCATAATTCATGGCTCTTGTATCCCTAATAATACATGCAAAGTTCATTCATTTTTGGTAGTTCCTGGCAATCGAACCTCCGTGCATTGGATGATATGAGAAGAGTAAGTGACGGCCAGATATCACTGCATTTGAACTCATTGGTTTCTGGGGGATTGAGTGTCAATGATGCCATTCATGACCAATCCAGAGATACTTTAATACACCACTACATGGCAGCTGAGAGGAACAAAATCTGTTCTATATCACAACCTCTTTTTTCTCAAATTCACCTGCACCAACTCTTTCACAGTCACGCCGATTTGCTTTATGCATGCCCGAGGCCGCATGGTGCTGTTCCTGCTGGAGACATACCAGAGGGCATTGCTTTACTAGTTGCCAACATCAAAGCTGGGAAAGGCTTATCTGGACCTCAAAGAGATATGGTATATGAAAATTCAATATTACTAAAAAAACATCATTTTTATTAGATATATAATATCTGTTTATATTGTTGTATATTGTATCAAAGAATCTGGAATTTGAAGTATAATGGCTATATGTTCCATAACAGGCAACCCTTTTAAGGCCACTTGCTATAGGAGAATCACATAACAAGTTCAAGAAAGGAGCAATTCAGACCCTTGTTCAAGTATGATTTTTTCTATTCAATTATCTATATACTATGGTTTTTATTTTCCCCCACACACAATAGCAAGTAATCTGCCAACTGGATTCAATCACTATCTCTAAAAATTGTATTTAAGGACCTTTTTAGTAGTTTATCATAGCCACATTATAAATTAATTCTTGCAACAGGATCATGCTTCATGGAAACCCAAGTCGAATGAAGAAGGATCAACTGTTTCTAAACTTCATCCAACGGTGACAGTTGCTGGGCCAGGTTCGACTTCCAGACAATTTTGCAGGTCATTAAAAGACCGGGCCAGTGTACGAAATGCTATATGTAGTCGGGTAAGAGAACTTCTGATTTAGAACCTTAAATGGAATTCTACAATCTACGTAATAATTGAAAGTTGATGTTTGAACATTTCCTTGGCTGAAATATTTCGGTTTCAGTCCAAACCAACACCAAATGTATATTGAATCTGTTTTTTACAGGATTTCGACAAAATTGTGCCTAAATTTTGGGTTATTAACAAGATCTCGACCAAAATTTTGTAAATTTCCACTGAACTTTTTAAAAATACTGAAATTTTTTACTGAATTTTACATGATTTCAGTCAAAATTTCCACCGAAACTGAAATATTTCGATTTCAGTGGTGGCTGAAACCGACACTGAAACCGAATTTTAAATCCTTGCATTTCCTTACTGTTCCCTCGAACCATTCCATTTTATAGAGTTTCCCCTAACCTGTAGTTTCTGATGGCAGGTCCGCAGAGCAAGGATTGCTAAAGCGCTAAAAGCATTCCGAGAACTTATTCCAGATTCTGAGAAGGTGATAATTTTAGATGCATTGAAAGCTTAAATATCCTACTGACTTGTTGACTATAACTCAAGGATCAGTTTCTCTTTCTGCGAAGCATTGTATATTTATTATGGAAAGAACTACCTTTATTCTTTTTTGGGGTGCTCCAATTTAGTTGAGATATATTCTTGCACATGTTTGTAATGTGTTGAGTGAAAAGAAAGAAGAAATCACTTGGAGAAGACTCAGGAGACCACCCAAGTCATGGAGATTTACTTAGAGAAAAGAGAGGGAAAGAAGGAAAATGAGAGAAGATGGAGCTTTTGGCATTTGAAATCTACTATCACGATTCCCATAAAATCCTATAGATATCATGCGTAGAAACAAATTACAAGGATGCCGTTTTTTAATGGAATTATAAGTATGCCATTGGGCCATCCATAATGGTGGGCCCCATCCTAATTTTTCATTAATAACATAAAGAAACATAAAGAGCAATAAAAGAGCTACTTAAACTTCCCTAACTCTTAAAATACCTCCCCAAGCTATTGCACATATCTGATTTTATTTTATCCACCTCCAGCTTGGAATAAAAATGCTAAACTGACTACCACAGAGTGTCTTTATGAGTATATCTGTCAGGTGATCTATAGAGTAGATATTAATTTGCTAATAAACTTTTCATGAGCAAAATGAAGATTTCAATGTGCTTAGTTTTTTTTGAATGTGCTTAGTTCACTCATGGAATACTGGATTATTAACAGTATAAGTAGTTACGTAGTTATCAGAGAACATCTTCACTGGCTCGTCAAGCATCTCTTTCGTAAGAGTCCTCAACCGCACCAACTCATATGCTTTGTGAGCCATCACACTATACTTTGCCTACGCATTAGAGCGAGCAACTAATTAGATTCCTCCGACAAAGGTACAATATATCGTAGTTGAACATTTGTTAGGTCATCCAACTCAATTTGCTTCAGAAAAACTTTCCACTCTCAAACTGTTATTCTTAAATAAAATTCTTCTATCTGATGCACCCTTTATGTCTTTTAGAATACGTCGAACCGCATCCCAATGATCAACAGTAGGAACATGCATAAAATTAATTTCTACACTTACGACAAATGCAATATTAGAATATATATTCATTAAGTAAATAATCCTTTCAACGAGGTGATGACACCTGCCAGGATCCTCAAACATATCTCCCTTACCATTTAATAATTTGATACTAAGATCCATACGAGTATCAATAAGCTTTGCTCCTAACACACCTTTCTCTGACACTAAGTCAATGACACATGCTTTGTGATAGGATGATACTAGACTTTTTTTTTTGTTGGGGTGATAGTAGACTTTGACCTTGCCATTTCAATTCCAAGAAAATATTTCAATTGCCTCGAATCTTTGGTTTGCACATGTTATTGCAAATACCTCTTCAAAGCATCAATGCTTCTCTGATCATTACTTTTGAAAATAATATCATCAACATACACAAGTAGTATCAAAATAGTTTGTATCCTATCTCCATGTAAATATAGAATGATCCCAATGACTCCAACAAAACTTTTTTTTTTTGAATGGTAACAAATTTATAATCAAAAGAGACCGAGATGGTTGATAGAAGAACAGGGAACAGGTCTCACAAAGAAAAGCAATAAAACTATCATAGGAGATTAAACTCAAAGAGGCAAAGAATCGAAACTTTCTAACACTTTACCACTCCCTCCATGGAAAGCCTATCCGCCACACCGTTTGCTGATCTTCTAACATGATGGAAAGCTATAGATGGGGACCCAGTCCGATCATGAATCTCATCAAAGAACCTATCAAAGCACCGTGGATGATCATTGGAGCCAGAGATCCAATGGATGACGTTTAAGGAATCCCCTTCAACCACAACTTTATCGAAGTTTTCCATATCTAAAAGCTTCATACCTTGGTGCACTATACTCACCTCTGCCTCACTAGCATCCACAATGCCAATGGGGCCCGCAAACGCCCAAACTCTGTCACAAATATCATTTTCAGGATTTTCTCGGCAAGGGAAAATCTCGGGATATTATTTATTATTTATTTTTTCAGGTTTATATTGGGAAAAAACGATAAAATAAAATTATTTAAAAAATATATAAATATATAAAATTTAAGAAAAAAATATAAAATAATAAAATCGTAAAAAATTCGGAATAACATCGTGATATTATCGCAGTATTTTATGATAAAAATGAAAATATCTCTATATTTTTAAAATCTCGGGACTATTTCGGGATTTTGTTATTTTATCAAAATGTCATGATAAAAATGCTATATTTAGCACCCAAAGAACCTCCCCTGCCTCGTTTCTTTGGACTCCCCCAAATTTCAGCTGGCCCGGGGTTCCCCAAACTAGACCCATCAAAATTTAACTTCAGATATTTATGTATCAGCACCCCCCCTCCCTCCTATATATCTCTATATATTTATGTATGTATATATACGACAGCAGAAATTCGTACAGAGCAGTTCATGAATTTCATTTTCTAAGTTTTATGCTTCTAGCTCCAATTATCTGAGTTGGGTATCCTTCAAGTCCTTTATCCCTCTCAAGCACTATTATGCAAGTTTCTTGTGTGGGTTTCACTGGTAGAGCTAGTTTTCATCATATTTAGACATCAGAACTAGTGACTACTACTTGTTGATCTAAACTACTACAAGGCAGTGGTCTTATTAAGAACTATTGCATCACCATATTTTTCTTCTTTTTTTTTAGTTACATTCCTAGAAAATATATTCCTTTCCTGCTTCCCTATACTAATTTCAACCCATTTTGGATGTTCAGTGTGGTCAAGATGCTTTGCTGGATGATGTTATTGACCATCTCAACTTCTTGAACCTTCAAATTAAGGTTGGTCTCTTTGCTCACAGGTTCTTTAGCAAAAATGAGTCTGTTTTGTAATGTGGGGCAGCATGAAAATGGAAACCGCATTTTGTTTAGAGAAACAAGGTTTTTGGTTCATTGTTGTTTCATGAAATTACATGCATTTGGGTAAATTTTAAAAGCAACTGTGTTGATTTTGTACGGGTTATTATGATACATTAAGGACTCTAGGTCATTTAGAAATTATACAGCTAGTCCAACTTAAGATGAACGGGAAAAGGTAGCAAGCATTTCCAACATCTCTCATGCGATTTTAGTGATGCAGTGGAGTTGTATCATTTTATTTTGACCCAAAAATAGGAAACTGGGAACAGATTTGACATTAGCATCCCTAAATTTATGTAATGAATTGGGTTTCTTAAGCATATTTTTTAAAGGAGCGAGGTATTTCAAGTTCCCATAAATAATTGAGGCTGGTATTGTCTTGTTCTAATTTTCAGGATATGATGATCTGACAAGTGAATATATAACAAACACCGTGGTTCCCTAACATAAAAGCTATAGATGATAAACAAAATTTATCATCTTTTGAATAATAATTGCATATTTTGTGTTTTGTGGGTGTTAACGCTACAAATGGCAACATGATTATTGCATGTTAATATCAAGACTAACTAGCTCTATACTGAGAGTCGTGTTACTATTAACACCTAAAACATTACTGACTTTTAGCTTGTTTGGATTTAACAAAACCACCCCACCCCTGCCCACCTATCCACCCTCCACACACACAAATGTCCTTCATGATCTCGAATATGCCATCTGATATTCACTTTTTCATTCATTATCCATACTGAGCATAACAATAGTTTAATCATAATTGGGATATTCTAAATAATCTGGAAGTATACTTTTCTCCTCATTTGATGGGTGGAAAAGGAACAATTAGAACAAGTCGTCCAAGGTATAACAAAATGCATATAGCTATCACTTATTATCATAGTGTAAAAAACAGTCTTATGATAATATATTTATTGTGCATGTGTTAAAGAACGAATAGTTGTAGCCCTCATTATCTCGCTCTTATCCCTTTTATAACAAATTTAAGTGTTGACCAATTTTGCAGGTCTTGAGTCAGAATAGATTGCACTGCGAGGCAATGTCTGAGCCTTTTATTCATATCGAGGTATCTTCCTTTTTTTTCTTTTTTGAATAGTTCAGATCGAGGTACCTTACACCCAACTCTATGATGAGGAGAAAAATTCTTCTTCTCCGACCTTAATCTCTTTTGGCAATAGGACAAATAATTTTCCTATACTATGGAAAATGTTTAACATCCATCTCAAGTTACATTTTAGGTAAGTCTTATCAATTCTGTTCCGTTTCAACAGGAATGACTGTAATGTATATTCCTTATTAAAAAGTTTTTACATAAGCACATACAAGTTTATGTTCCCGCAAATTTCGACTTTTCTAGCTGGAGTACCGAGGGAGACAACAACGACTCAACTCCATAGCCCCATTTGGCAGCTATTTAAGTGAACCAAGGGGGCCCACCATATGCTTTCAACATAAGGTAGGGTTCAAATTTTTGTGGGTTAGACTTCTATTGCAATAAGGAGTTCCATTCTTTCATGTTTAGTCAATGAAAGAGTCCAAGTCCTAGACAAATAAGATTTGAATTTTTCGGAGAATATTTTGTTTGAAAAAGTCCAAGCTTAGCCTTGTCTGTGGCAGCTTGAGATTGACTTTTATTGTTTTGAAGTAGAGCAGGATTAGCGTCCTAAGAGCCCACAACAAAACTTTCGTGGGGTTTATTTTGCTTATAAATATGTAAGGCCTATATCCCTTTGAGGGATATAATTTGAAGATATTTTCAGCTGCTGCAGCCATGAGCGCTGGAGTGTAATACTCTACCCCAGGTGCAACTGAAACATTAGAGTGATTTTAGTTGTGTTCTTTCCCTTCTCCTTGCTTAATCTCTTGTGTTTCAATTCTTTAATCCCTGCATGAAATTAAAACCTGTGTTTTCTGCCAATTAACAGTCCCCTTCTCCCTGCTACCCAGTGAACCCTAACCCTTTTTACACATTCTGACCAGTCTATTTCCCATCCTATACACAACCATTACTCCAGTCCCGCACCCTTTTCTTGAAACTGTTCCTGATTTGTTAACAAATCCAAGATACAGTTCTAAATTCTCTCTCCTCAGTCCTGAACACCTACCCTAGTCTTTGAGCTTCCTATCCTAGTCATTAATCAAGCTTTTAGCTTTTTTTAGAGTTTAACTTGTTGAATGTTATAGAGATAGATATTGTATATCTCTAAGTACTCTTCAAAAGTAGTATTTACAGGCCCAAAATGGAAGCCAATGTGCCAAGTTGCACACTTTGGAGGGCGAAAATGAATGTCGTGAGAAGAAATTCCCAAGAGAAAATGGAGATGAGTTTTTTTTGTGGCCTTTCAAGTCTTGTAATAAATGTGTGGCCCAATTACATATTTTGTACGAAGGAATTGGAACAATTTTTGGGATGAATCATGTTATAAAATTCTGCTATCAAGAAATAGGTTCCGGAAGGTTGACTTTGTTTGGAGTTAAAATTGTTGTTTACAAATTATGAGGTAGGTTGTAGATTACTTTAGAAGCTTAAATGTGACTTACAGATGCTAGTGTAATCTCTCAGGTTTAAAATTTGTTGGACCAAATGCAAGTTAGGGGAGAAACATAGTTGAGTTTGTATTCAAAATGTACGGATTATAAGGTTGCACTGGTACCTCTAGCATTCCATGCTAAAATTTGCTGAAATTCATGCACTCCTAAGGTCAAAAACTTGAACAAATTCTTTCCCGGCAAAATTTCTTTCTTCATTCTTCTATTGTTCTTTTTGAGTTCCTCTGTTGCTAACGAAGTGATACGAATTGTAGGCCATTAAGAGGAATATTTGCCCATTATGACTTTTTAGGGATTTATTTTCATATTATTTAGTTTCTAAAATTTTTATTTCCATGGTATTTAGTTTTAGGATTTATTTTCCATGTTATTTAGAGATAGGGAACTTATTTATTTTCTTGAATTTTTTTATCATCTGCAGGGATATGGTCACTACCTGCTCCATGATCTGATGGAGAGTGAGCCTCTTGGAGAATTGATGGGACAGATAATGGAATCCAAAATGCCGGCAGCAATCCAACTTTTGGAGAGTAAGGGTCTCTATCTCATGCCCGTGACCTCAGAGCATGACTTCCTCCAAACCAACTAGAGGTGCTCACTGATAAGCTCATGCCTCTTGGATTGAAGAACAGGTGTCTTTTCTCAGAAATTAAGAACTCCTTCCATGTTTTGAATTTGATCTCTCATATAACCAGGCTACTCTGATACATTTACATATAGTACCCGACAGCTACATGAAGCTGGCAATTTTGGTCAATCTAAACAGATTTTAGATAAATGTTACTGTATAGAGTCAGAGGTCCAATCATGTCCAATATTTGCAGGTAAAATTTTTTAGTGTTTTTTTTATGCTTTCTTGTGCTTGGGTTTTGAAATTGAGCGTTGCCAACTGAACAGATGATTTTTCTGCCTGAATCCAACACCCCTCTCCCTGTCTTCCAGCTTTGAATGGCCCTTGGTGCTTTTCTGTTGGCTTGGGTGCTAGGACCCAGATCGAAGTCTGGTCGCGTGGTCCTAGGGTTGTTTGCCAGCAATGCCCCGTGGGCTTGGGTGCTAGACCCAGATCTGTGGTTGGCCACGTGGTCTTAGGCCTATGTGCTCCCCCCCGGACATTGCGATTGTGCTGCACAATAAAGACGGTTGCACCTTTCACATCACCAATTAGTTTTGGGATAATTCGTAGCGCCATCACCAATTAGTTTTGGGATAATTGGTAGCGCCACACTTTCTTTTTCTTCTCATGGAATGCTACGAGTCCCATCCCTTCCAGCAATGAGGATATGCAGGCTTCATTTTCTTTCTTCGCATGTGATGTTTTGTTTCTCCTATTTTTGATACGTGCCGCCCATCTCTTGTTTTTACTTTCTAGAATCTTTTTAGGGAAATGATTTCAGCGCTCCAATGTTTTGATAAACATGCGCTCCCATGTTTGTCGTGTAGTGCTTAAAGTGCTTTAAGAGCTTTTTGAGAACCGTAATATTCCTCTGACAGATCTTTAAATACTACACGACAAACATGGGAGCCCATGTTTATCAAAACATTGGAGCGCTGAAATCATTTCCTGTTGCTCCTATGAAATATGAACCAACAAATGTATTATACATAAAATAGAGGTGTAGGGTAGCAAAGACCAAAACAAGTGGTAGCCTAGGCAACACCAGCCTCTGTAATAAATGCCGCATGTATAATATACTAGTCTTTCTTTGATCTATACGTTAAAAGAAGAAGTTCCAAGAGGAAAACCCAGGAAGACTCCAGCCACCCCTGAAACTTAACCACTGCTGTGATACATTATTTAGCATGTAATCTATCAGAATTTTTAAAAATTTAGAAGAACAATTGAAATGTTCCTTGTGGTTAAACAGTTTGTGTGATTAATACTTGCATATTAAAATCAAAAGTTGTAGAAAAGGGTAATAAGATAAGAATGCTGCTTGTTTTTCACAAGACTAGCAATCTTAAAATCTAAGCACACCCATAACTTTGACAAATCAAAATACAATCACATCCAAATTTCATTAAACTTCTTGAGAAAAAAACCAAAAAAAAAGAAAAGGAAGAGAAGATGCCAATTTTCTATCAAGCCAGCAACCCAATCAAACTGCATAAAAACAGAGAAAAAACAAAAGTGAATCAAAGTAATAGCATTTCTGAATATATTCAACAGAAATCGGGCCTAGGCTTCTTCTGCACAAGGATACAATCTTTGCTGTAATCCCTATAGATCCTAATCTCTGAGCAATCCCTCAAATCATCAAGACTGATATATTGTTGCTTCACCATCCTGGAGAAATCACTTACACAATAATGTACCCAAACATATGGTTGGCTTGTTCCCTCATTGTAGAAATTGTTATTGCCACCACCCAAACCAGGCATGTAAGCTTTGTAGATGGCCTTGCATTTCAGCCTCTTTGACCTCCCTGGTTTCAAGGTATGAGCCTTCTTCAACAAAGATCCAACCCTTATCTGCAGATCTATGGGCCTCTCTGTGAGATTCCAGACCCTTGTGCTTAATCTCCGACTCTTGGATTGGTCAGGACAAGCATGCAAACACAGATACTCCATGGAAGTGCTTCACATTTCTCCTTTCTGGAGGGAATACACTCTTCTATTCTTTGCCAGTTTCTATTTCTATATATTGCATGAGTTAATGAGATATGCCTTGTGTGAGAAGCAAATGAGAACCAACCACATTCACTGCTTCAAAATATTCTGGTCCTGGTGGGCCATGTTGAATTAAATCTATATTCTTTTTTCTTCTTTTTGTTTTTTTCTAAATTATATTTATGATGAACTGGGGCCCACCGAAACCATAACTTTGCCAACATGAGGAGAACTGAGAATTACTATCCATCATTTTGTCCTGTTTGTTTTGGATTTTAAGAACCGGTTGTGAGCCCAAAACTGATTATTTGAGTTAAAATTTCCCAAGGCCCTGTTTGTTTTGGATTTTGAGAACCGATTGTGACCCCAAATGGGCTCACAATCGGTTACTAAAACTACTGTGTAAACGACGACAATCTACCCCAAATACTTGTTTCATGACTGAGATAGTTGATATGATCGGTTTGGACAATGTAGAAAACAGTGGGTGATGATATCATGCCTGCAAATAATCGATTTTTAAACTTTTCGTGAGAAAACATAGTGGATTTTGAGAGCCAATTGTGAGTCCAAAACCGATTATTGGGCTAAACGTTGCCATTGTTTAGGGCCCGCTTTGGGTTTTGAGCATAAAATTTGAGCCCACAACTGATTATCGGACCTAAAATTGGCTTTAGTTTTGAGTTCAATACTCACTTTTGAACTCAAAATCAATTCTAAAAAACGAAACGAACAGGGCCTTAATTTTGAGCCCAATAGTCAGTTTTGGACTCACAATCGGTTATCAAAATCCCAAACCAACAGGGCCATAGAAAACAAACAGTAAGCTGATAAGAATTTTGCCACCCTCGATCAACAGCTTAGGATCATTGAATCATGGTAGGGCCAGGATATAGACTGCACTCATGGTGGCTCACCAAGCCTATGTTTTGGAGTAATTTAGAAAAAAATGACCAAAACATGCTACGAAAGCGCAAATCATTATCAATAAACACTAAACACTATTGATTATTGATAATTACTGATAGGGAGAGTCTACCCGTTTGTGCACCCTTCAATTTCACGCATTGCTCTGAAATTCTTCGATTCATTAGAATGTTTTTTTATTAAAATGGACAAAGAAGACGGGTGAAAATGATGTGAACGTGGGTGGAAAGTGGTTAATTTGCCAAAGAGAGCCAACCTATATTCCGCAACAAAGCACAACCAAACATCAAACTAGTTGCATGAGAAACCTTTCTTCCCTTCCAAACCTAAACCTCCATTTCTAATCCTCACACTAAAAACATGTACTCATGCACTTCACATGCCCTCTCATCTCTCTCTCTCTCTCTCTCTCTCTCTCTCTGTCTCTATGTACATATATAACCAAGTAGCAAACCCAAGAGGACTTACCTTAAGAAATTAACATAAGAAATGAAGAGTGTGATGAAAACATTTCTATCAATCCTAACACTCTCTCTAATACTCTTACCCAAGCTCACACGTGGGGGGCCTCCGCCGCTCTGCCGCTTTCAGTTTGCCCTGGCAACCCAAGCTTGCAGTATAATTCCGGTAGAGTCTAGCCAAGATAGCCACCATAGACAACATAGACACAGGTATTGTGAAACAACCAATTACTCCAACACCTTAAGCCGTTGGAGTTGGTGTTATTTAATCATTTATACTTCAACACTCCCCCTCACATGTGGCTCCTCTTTTTTTGGATTGGCCTTACACGTGGACTTTTAATATCAAGGAGTTGTAAGTTTTGAACCCAGAAGATATTGCCCTGATACCATGTGAAGCAACAAATTACTCCAAAAGCTTAAGCCCTTGGAGTTGGTGTTATTTAATATTTTAATCATTTATACTTCAATACTCCCCCTCACGTGTGGCCCCTCTTTTTTTGGATTGGCCATACACGTGGACTTTTAATATCAAGGAGTTTTGAGTTTAGAACCCCAGAAATTATAGCTCTGATACCATGTGAAACAACCAATTACTCTAAAAGCTTAAGCTGTTGGAGTTGGAGTTAGTGCTATTTAATCATTTATACTTCAACAGGTATCATGGAGGTGAAACCGAGAATTGTTGCAGGTGGCTGAAAGCCTTGGATAGTTGGTGCATTTGCCGGTTGTTGCGTCGTTTGCCGGTGTTCCTCATTTCGCGGGCGCATGATTTCCAGGTCAAAGTTAGTGACACGTGCCAAGTGAGATTTGAATGTGAAGGAGGGGTTTAGGATTAATTGGGCGCGAGTAATAAGAAATGAAGATTAGTGATTGCCAGTAAGGTGTTGTTGGGCTAATTAATTTGATTTTTCATGTTTTTGTTATTTAACTCTGGACATATTATATTTCATATTGGAAAACCGACAGGAGAACACAGTTGTGTCAGGTTCGTCCTGACATTCCTCTTAGGCCTTGTTCGTTTAAGATTATGACAATCGATTGTGATTCAAAAACCTATTATTGGAATAAAACATGAGTCCAATATTTGGTTTTGGACTCACAATCGATTGTCATAATCTCAAGGCCTTGTTCGTCTTAGATTGTGCTAGCTGATTGTGAGCCTCAAACCGAATGTTTGACTTAAAGTTAAACTTTGAGTATTAAGTTAGGGTATTCTTATTATTAAACTTCGGTTATTTGGGTGTGTTTGAATTGCCCGAATTAGGAATTGGAATCCGTATCCTATTTTGATTCCTAATCTGATTATTTTGGAAATGGAATGGAGAAAATTCGAAAAAAAAAATTGAGGAAAATGATATCAGCACAACCATGTTTTAATAATTGCACAGACTCAGCTTTTTTAAGTACACAAACTTAGAGGTTGAAAGTCATTACGGTTCCCAAAAAGCTATGACAAGCCCATTAAAAAAGAAAAGACAAGCTGAGTTAGTGCAATTATTAAAACATGGTTGTGCTCATATCATTTCCCAAAATTAATTCAAAATTTTTTTAAATAAAACTTTGTCATGAGGGAGAGGCGATGCAACTAATGGGGACAAGATGATAGCAATCTGTTTTGTCATATTTGGAAGGCAATTGGGTGATTTGTCTTCATCCTCGATCACTACAATAATAGACAACATTTTCATCTCCCCTATTTCTTGTGATTGGTTTCTGGTGAAACAAAGCAAAGTACAAAAGTAAATAAACAGTCTCAATTAAGATTTTTTGGGTAAATGTAAAAATGGATTGACTTGTACATGACTGTGACAACAAGATTTTTTTGGGTACAAATACAGATAGCCGGTTGTTAGACAAGAAATTTTTTGTTTTTTAAGGGGAAATGATGCTATGACAAGCACTTGCTGTTGGATATTTTTAAAATATTTTATATTGTAAAATAGAAAAATGAGATTTTTCAAAGAGTCACTTCCATTTTTGTGAAATGATATTTCCATTCAAAAGACAGTTGCTGTGAAAGATGTTTACTCCTATATTTCTCGTTTTTTTCAAGGGTGTACTGGTTGTTTTGAACTTGGGGTGCAGCCCTTGTTCTTGGTGTAGGCATTATATCCTCATGACTTATTTCCTGGTAGCCACCTACATAAGTGGGGAAATTAAAGTCTTTAAGAGAAAGCTTCGGCTAGCCTTGCCTACTCTTTCTTTGCACTAAACAAATTTGTTCATCCACCAAACCACTTTGTCCCAGCACTTGCTATATCTATAGCACTATCTATATCTATATCTATATAGCAATACCATTGTGATGCGGATACTCTCCCTTTCCTTCTCTTAACTGTTACAGTCTTTCCTTCTCTTAACTGTTACAGTCGAGTCCCTCTAAAGTTCGTGAAATTCCCTTCCCAACCAGCCCCTTCCTCCATTCCACATGCCATCACTCACTCTCTCTCTCTCTCTCTCTCTCTCTCCTTTTCATCTCTCGCGAATCCCAATGCTCCGTATATAGGGGAATGATCATATGCGGCTTGGATGCATTGTATTGCTATGCTTCGTAGTTTCCATCAACTCATGCATATGGGGCCCGCTCATAATTGTTTTAAGCCATTCCTATGCTATACCTAATGTTAAAAGGTGCAATGCCAGAAAACTCTGGCTCGTACTATCCTGTTGGGAAAGTTGCCTTGTTTCCTAATCCAAGAGGAAACGGAAAGAGAAGGCAAAACATGAAAATATAAAGTGTCTTTTTTGTGGGTTTTGCAAAAGGGAGATGGCATTTTCACTCCCCCTGCATTAGGCATGCGCTCCCTTTGTAATGTGATTTGACGTGAAAAGTGAGTAACTTTAACGCTTTTTTTTAATGTCAAATCACGTTATAAGGAGGGCGCATGCGTAATGCAGGAGGGTGAAAATATCATCGCCCTTTGTAAAAACCTATAAATAAGAGGGTTTCGGTTGTTCTCTCTTGTGAGAATGGCAAGAGGGTTGTTGCGTGAGACTCTTGTGGTGTGTTGGCTGCCACAAGGGAGGGCTTGGAGTGTGTCGGCTGCTTCATGGTGAGAGAGAGAAAGAAGGAGAAAAGGCGGGTTTTCTTCTTGGGTTTTTCCTTGGGGTTTTTCTCAGGTATCTCTCGGGGTTTTCTCTTGGGTTACTCTCTTGTACGGTCTTGGCTTGAGACTCAAGTAAAGGGTTGCGAGTTTGAGATTAATCCATTCTGATCCTTGTATATTGTTTTTTCATAGTGGAAGATCATGTTTCTTGTCCGTGGAGTAGGCTTGGCCAAACCACGTAAAATATTGGTATTCATCTTGTGGCTTGCTCGTTTATTTTACTTTCCATTTAATTTGTGTACAATTGGATCGGATTTGCCCGGCAGATTTTCTCAACATATCCGACAAAAAATATAAGCATGTTTCAATGCTTTCCAGCTGTATCATGAACAATGGACTAAAGTTGATCGATATGGACTACTGGAATGATTTTTTAGGCTACAGACAATCAAATGAGAACCACATAATGCTATCCCATGTTGTGACACGTGTGCAAGAAGACAAGAAAGTGATCAAACTCCAATCCCCACAAAATGTGAAAATAAAACAAAGAAAGAAAGGAAGAAAAAACTGCTGTAGAAGTGACCAAATCGTTGGTCAATTTCACTTTTGTTTTTATTTTCCAAACATAATCCCATTTTAGAAGTGTTTTCCATACAAAAAAAAAATCAATGTGAGGCCACCATGCATGATATAAGCTAGGAAGCATGATAATGCAATGCCTTTAGAAAGCATTGGATTATATAAATATATAGGCTAATGATATCGGTACTACAATGTTTTGATAATGGGACAAAGGTAATTGAAAAGGACGACAATTGACAGCAATTGATAAGATTTCCGGGCATTATCCGTTGTGGTGGTATTGTAAGGTACTGAAGGAAATAGGTCAAAGTACCTACCTAGTTGCCAAGCTTCTAAAAAAAGCTACCAACACACGCCAATTTTAAGAATAAAAAGACTAAAATATCCTTTCTTCTTAATCTACTTTTCTTTTTGTTGCCATATTTTTAGGATTTTTTAAGGTGAGAAGAGGAAAAAGAAAAAGAAAAAGAAGTAGAGAAAAGACCCTAAAAATTGGACAATAAGAAGTGGAAAAACTCTAAAAAAATAGAGAAGCCAGGACAAGAACAAAAAATAGAAAGAAAAAAAAACTCCTCAAAATCAGGGAAGAAGAAAAATTCAAAAATTCAAAAAAAAAATCCTAAATATTGAGGAGGAGAAAGAAGAAAACAAAAAAAAAAGATAAAAATCCTTAAAAGCAGGGAATAAGAAGAAAAAGAAATTTTTTTAAAAAGAAGAAGAAGAGAAACACCTAAAATTGAAGAGTAGAAGGTGTTTGTTTTTTCTATTTTCTTCTTCTTCCTCCTCAAAAAAATTCCTAATAATTGGGAAAGAAGAAAAAGAAAATGAAAAGAAGAAGAACAATAGAAAATAATGAAAAAACTTGGTGTGTTGAGAGCTTTTTTAAAAGCTTGGCAACTTTGTAGTTTTGCCAACGTATCCTATCAACTTGGTACCATATCTGTTATTATTAAACAAACCACTACCAGCTTGTTTGATATTTTTTTCATGAGTTGTAATAGCCTCTAACATCTAATTAAAAAGTGTAAAATTGTTAGCCCAAGGGTTCAACAAGTACTCCCATTGAAATGTTTTGATGATTAACAAACTCAATTTGACATATAAAGGTTTTATATACTAATAATTTCCATTGGCTAAGTGATTATGTTCATAACTTTAGCACCTTCAGCACT